>NC_141694.1:1257098782-1257698782 GCF_964263255.1 Lissotriton vulgaris | reverse complement strand
GAGTCGCCCAGGTGGGAACCTGCAGAGCGGCTGTCATCATATGCCTCAGCGGGACTTGGATAAAACTATCTTGCAACACTATAAAATTTCTGGAGCATGCTGCTCAAGAGCTGGGAAACAAGGCAGCAACCAAAGAGAAGTCAGGATAACAGGTATGGACACACCCGGCCATAGACTCACTTTTATTTTCCCAACGGACTCTCTTGTTTCCATCCCATAGCACTTCATTTTATGTCATAAAAGTGTACCCTGATCCAACCCACTTTGCTTCCCCGAGTTTTACTTTCCCCCTTACACCACTTTTTGAAAAGTCTGTGTAATTTCATGTTACAAAAGTGTCCCCTGATCCTAATCATAACACCTTTCTAAGTTTGAATTTTTACCTTAGACCACCTTCCTGAAAAGCTTGTGCAATTTTATATTCTCTTTGCTTTTTTTTGATTCTTTTTGTTTTATCTTGACCTGAAGTTGATTTTGTGTTGTTTTAAAGATGTAAACATTGATCAAATGGTGGTAAGCTCCACCCTTTTATGATTTTTATTATAAATCAAATAAAAGCATTACTCTCTATGTCCCAGAAGGCTTGATGGGCTATGCATAATGCCTTGAACAAAACTCTCTGCCGGATCGGAAGCCAGTGAAGGCTAATCAGTCCGGCCCTCACTGAGTGTCTGCGGGGGATTTTAAGCAGTAGGCGCGCTGCGCAGTTCTGTACAATCTGCAGCCTGCGTAGGGTGTATTCTGGGGCGCCAAGGTAGAGTGCATTATTAAAATCAAGGCGTGATTGAATAAGACCTTCAATGGCTACCTGTTTGGCTTCCATGGGAAGGAGGGGAAATATTTAATTTAGCACCCTCATGATGCCCAAACAGGTGGCTGAAAGTTTTGTGGCTTGGACATTGAAAGATAGCGAACTGTCCAGCCACACTCCGAGGCTTTTGATGTTATTTTTGGGGGTTGGAGGAGGGCCTAGACAGGGGGGCCTTAGAGAGGGAGGAAGGGCCAGATCTGATGGGCCTAGGAGCATCAGCTCTGTTTTGTCCCCTTTCTACTTCAGGGATGATGACGACATCCAGTTCCTCACTTCCTCCAGGCATTATCTAAGCCCGCCTGACGCAGTTCGGTTTGCCTCCTGCGCCAGTGAGACCACTAGCTGCGTGTCGTCCGCATAGGAGATGATCTTAACTCCAAATGGGCGGACGACATCGGCCAGCGGTCTCATATATAGATTGAAAAGTGCGGGGCTTAGAGAGGAGCCCTGAGGAACACCGCACTTTAGGGGTCTGCTGGGGGGCACGGATTCGCCATCAAAAACCCTAAAGGATCTGTTCTCCAAAAAAGATTTAAACCATGCCCAGGCTTTATCCTTAATCCCCGCACAGGACAGGCGGTTCAGTAAGGTGTCATGGCTGACCGTGTCAAATGCCGCGCTTAGATCAAGGAGGATCACTGCCACTGATCCTCCTTGATCCAGGATTTTTCTAGTTTCCTCGGTAACCATGAGGAGGGCGGTCTCAGTCCCGTGTTTTGGTCTGAAGCCCGTCTGAGTGGGATCTAGTATGTGATGATCTTCCAAAAAGTTCACCAACTGTTGGTTAATATATTTTCAAGAACCTTGCTCACCCATGGGAGCAGGGAGATGGGGCGATAGTTGGCTAAGTCAGACGGGTCCAAATTGGGCTTCTTAATTAATGACCTGACCATGGCTTGCTTCCAGACAGTTGGCACAGTGCTGGAGGAGAGGGATGCGTTTAGTACCTCCCTAATGACGGGCACGGTGATCCGGGATGCTGCCATTAAGATGTCAGGAGGGGCAGGGTCGTCCGGCGAGCCTGATTTGACACTGAGAGCTAGTGATTCAAGGGTGGGGAGATTCAGTGGGGGAAAATTGGTTAGGCTGTGTCGAGCGGGGGGAGGGGACAGGGTTGGGGGATGTTGGGTTGGATTGATGAATTCATTTTTGGGGAAGGAAATGCTGAATAAATCTTGTTTACTTTCTGAAAGAAAAACTCGGCGATAATATTGCACTGTGTGACCGATTTCTCGACGTGCAACGCAGGGGGGGGGGGTTGTTAACTTTTTAATGATCTGGAAGATCTCTCTGGGTTTAGATTTGGCCTGCAGAATTTTATCGGCAAAGTACGTGGACTGGGCTGCTTTTATTTGGATTTTATACTCGCTAATAGTTTCACGGTAGCGGGTTTTGTTGTCTGCTGAGTTATCCCGACGCCAGCGTCTTTCCGCCCTTCTACAAAGACGCTTCTTGTCCCTAAGAGACTGCGTATACCAAGGGGCAGTTTTATGGGGCCGCTTCAATACAGTCTTGCTCATAGGGAGAGTGGTGTCAAGGGTATGATTGATCCAATTGACATAGGCCTGGTTTGCTAGGTCAGGATCCTCCTGTTTCTCGGGTTGTGAGCTGGCAAGTTTAATGGACCAGTTGTCAACCTCGAGGCGCGACCAGGCTCGCCTGAGCCTTGTGGTGGGGGCGGGTGGTGGAGTTTTAGTCGAGGTCCAGCTGAAAGGGATCAGAAAGTGGTCTGTCCATGGCAGGGGAATGCCTGGGTCCACTGAAATGTCAGGACAGTTAGTGAAGATTGGGTCCAGTAAGTGGCCTTTGGCATGAGTGGGGGTAGTGACACGTTGGATGAGTTGTAGAGCTGCTAGATCCTCTAGTAAGGTGGCGGCTCTGTGGTCAGAAGGGGAGTCTAAATGAAGGTTCAGGTCACCTAGCACGGTGAAGTTAGAGGAGGTACTAGCTCTATCGGCCACGCTGGATGGCAGCGCTTCATGGAACTGCTTCGGGGGGCCAGGCGGGCGGTAGATAAGGGTGCCCGAGAAACAGCTATTGGGTGAGAGTTCGATATTAAAACCAATACTCTCGCAGTCCGAGATGGTCTCGGAGGTGATTCGGCAGTGGTATTGTTCCTTGTGGATAATAGCCAGGCCTCCTCCTCTCCCTTTAGGTCGGTCTTGCCGTATGATTTGATAGCCATCAGGGAGGGCGTCTACTATCGCGGGATCGAACTCAGTAGTGAGCCAGGTTTCCGTCAGGAACAATATATCTGGGGTGTGTTCCTCTAACAGCAGGGCCATTTCAGCGCTATGCTTGGGCAGGGAGCGGCAATTTAGTAGGAGCAAGTGAAATTCATGTGTGGGCGGTAGTTGGCAGAGACAAAGGGATCTGCTCCTGATTTCTTGAGCAGGGGGACTAAGACGGCCTTTTTAAGAGCCGTAGGTACTTCTCCTTTACTCAGAGATTCATTAAGAAGGGGTAGGAGTCTGTGCGGTAAGGCCGAGAATACTTCCCTCAAAATAGCGAGGGGACAGCAGTCTTTGGGAGAGCCCGACTTGACTCGAGACATTAGTTCAAGTAGGGTATGAGGACCAATTTCCACGAGTTGATCTATGATAAATGGATTATCAGGGTTAACCCCTGGGAGTTCCTCATGCGCTACCGAGGGGATACTCGCCCTGATGATTTCAATTTTTTCCACAAAGAAGCTGTTCAGTGCATTACACCGTTCTTGAGTAGGGACCAAACAAGGGGTGATTCTGTGTTCGCTACTGAGGTCATTAACAATCCTGAAGATTTTTTAGATTTATTAGGAGCAGCGAGCACCTTTGTGGAAAAGTATAAGGTCTTCGCAGCCAATAGGGCTTTCTTGTATTCCCTGCGAGCAGTGAGATAAAAGTTGTCTTTCATCACTGGCGTAACTATGCCTCCACTTCCTTTCTGACTGACGCAGAAGTCGTTTTTGTGATTGCAGGTCAGAAGTGAACCATTTATGGGTTTCGGCCTGTCTCACCCGGGAGAATTTAATAAGAGGGGCATGGATATCATTAGCCGCTAGTAACCAGTTAGAGATACCCTTTTCCATCGAGTCGACATTAGCATTAGTGTCAACAGAAGGGAGGGAGCTAGCTAAAGTAGCTATACATTCCTGAATAGCAAGTGTTTTCCATTTTGTAGTCATGCCTCCCGCGACCTTCAATGGCTTAACCCTTCCATTAAAAGTAACTGTAAATTCAATTAAATGGTGATCCTACCAAATGCCTTGGGAGATGAACGGTCAGCTCTGCCGACTGAGTCCCTCCCCCTTCGTCGTTGAACCAGTAATTCAAGTCTCCAATGAGTATGACTCTCTAGCGTGGTTCATTGCGAGGTTGGCTATCTGTTCACTAAGAGAAAGGGAAAATGAGGGCATAGACTGGGGAGGGCGATACATGAGTACCAACGCCAGAGATCCAGAATTTGTATCAAAGTTGATGACCATATTCTCAGCCTCAGGGAGGATCAAAGAGTTCAACTTGTTGAAATTATGGCATTTTCTTATAATGGCAGCAACTCCCCCTCCCGTCTTCCCAGCCGGCCTATTGACTGATAGAATGTAATAATCAGTGGGAAGTGCAGCTAAGATGTCAGGGGTGGAGTCAGAAGTGAGCCAAGTCTCGGAGAGCAGCAGGACGTCTGGTTTCACTGACGTCAACAGTAAAAAAATATCAAGTTCATGCCTCACCTGCGAGCGGGTATTAAGATACTTGACCCGAAGGGAAGTCGAGTTAGGTTTAGTTGGCCACTCCACGGTTTCCGACCAAAGAGCAGGGTAATCTACCTGTTCGTGGGAGATACCGTGCATCCTAATCCGGTCCATGATGTCCAATGGTAGCCTGGATTCATATTGCTCAAGAGATCTAAGCTCATCTGAGCGATAAGCCATAATTTGACCAGGGTTTGTGGCCCCTGGGCCCGGGCTGGCGCGGACGGGCGCAGACGGGCTTGCCTTTGGCGCGCCCGGTGCTGGCATCCGCTACGCTCCCGCGTACTTATGCTCATATGTGCGTGCTCTGACCCCGCCTCTAAGCTCCGCACACAAGATTTCAATCCCAATTAAATTCCCACAGTATTTCTATCACAGTTCAGTTTTCAGATTTTAATTAGCGCAAACTGAGAGGACCGCGCAGCAGCGAGCGTGTAGTAGCTGGCCCCTCGCGTTGTTCCTCCTTTTAAGGTCTGACCCCACCTCTAAGCTCCACCCCGCTCTGGCTGATTGGCTATGGCCACTGGGAGGGTGTCAGGCAGTGTAACAATTTAATTCAGTGCCCATCACGATTCGGTAAGTGAGTTTTAAAAACACAATATTTCAATCCCAATAAAATTCCCACAGTATTTCTATCACAGTTTAGTTTTCAGATTTTAATAAGCGCAAACTGAGAGGACCGCGCGGCAGCCCCAAGTTTTATCTGAGCGAATGATTAGAGGTCTTGGGGCCGAAACGATCTCAACCTATCCAACTGATAGTCCCACTCACAGTATACCACACATTCCAAGTGACATCACCATTCACACTAACATTCTACTCTCACTGGCTGAACAGCAGAGGCAGAAGTAGAGAAACAGGGAAGATGTAAGGTAGAAACCTTAGATATAACACATTTGTTGTAAAAAAGTGAGAGGAATACAAGGGCAGTTATGGTCAAGTCAAGGTATGAAATCACTGCAAGTGTTTCAATTGCTGCTGATAGTGGCAGCATCTGCTGCCAAGAGTTAGCTGACCTACATCTTTTCTGAGGTCCTAGAACACCTGGGGTGTAGAGCTCAGGTTAACAGATGTACCCGCCCCATTCAGGTGTAACAGAATCAATCAATCAATCAAAGACATTTCTAGAGCGCACTACATACCCGTAGGGTCTCAAGGCGCTGGGGGTAGGGGGGGTGCCGCTACTGCTCGAACAGCCAGGTCTTCAGCTTCTTCCTGAAGGAGAGGTGGTCTTGGGTCAGGCGCAGGTCGGTCGGGAGGGAGTTCCAGGTCTTGGCGGCCAGGTAGGAGAAGGACCTTCCTCCTGTAGTCGCTCTTCGGATGCGGGGGACCGTGGCGAGGGCGTGGTTGGCTGAACGGAGGTGGCGTTTGGGAGCGTAGAAGTTGATTCGGCTGTTGAGGTAGCTCGGGCCTTGGTCGTGTAGGGCTTTGTGTGCGTGGGTGAGGAGGCGGAAGGTGATTCTTTTGTTGACGGGAAGCCAGTGTAGGTCTCTCAGATGTCCGGAGATGTGGCTGGTTCGTGGGATGTCGAGGATGAGTCTGGCTGAGGCGTTCTGGATCCGCTGGAGTCTCTTCTGGAGCTTGGCGGTGGTACCGGCGTAGAGGGCTTTGCCGTAGTCCAGTCGGCTAGTGACGAGGGCCTGGGTGACGGTCTTCCTGGTCTCGGTGGGGATCCACCAGAAGATCTTCCGTAGCATGCGTAGGATGTTGAAGCACGCCGAGGAGACGTTGTTGACTTGTCTGGTCATGGAGAGGGAGGAGTCCAGGATGAAGCCCAGGTTGCGTGCATGGTCTGTCGGTTTGGGTGCGGTGCCCAGGGCGGGAGGCCACCAGGAGTCGTCCCAGGCGGAGGGTGAAGAGCCCAGGATGAGGACCTCCGCCTTGTCTGAGTTCAGTTTCAGGCGGCTGGTCGTCATCCACTCGGCTACCTCTTTCATCCCTTCGTGCAGGTTGGCTCTTGCGGCGGCGGGATCGTTGGTCAGGGAGAGGATCAGCTGGGTGTCGTCAGCGTAGGAGATTATGCCGAGGTTGTGTTGGCGTGCGATGGCCGCGAGGGGGCTCATGTAGACGTTGAAGAGGGTGGGGCTCAGCGAGGATCCTTGGGGGACGCCGCAGATGACTTCGGTGGCCTCTGACTTGTACGGTGGTAGGCGGACTCTCTGTGTTCTTCCGTCGAGGAAGGAGATGATCCAATCCAGAGCCTTGTCCTGGATTCCGACGTTGCTGAGGCGCTGTACTAGGGTGCGGTGGCAGACAGTGTCGAATGCCGCGGAGGGGTCTAGGAGGATGAGGGCCGCTGTTTCTCCGTTGTCCATCAGGGCTCGGATGTCATCGGTGGCGGCGATGAGGGCGGTCTCGGTGCTGTGGTTGGCTCGGAAGCCAGACTGTGATGGGTCGAGGGATCCATTCGTCTCGAGGAAGGCGGCCAGCTGCTTGTTGACGGTCTTCTCGATGACTTTGGCTGGAAACGGGAGGAGCGAGATGGGGCGGTAGTTCTTGAGTTTGGTGGGGTCCGCTGTGGGTTTCTTGAGTAGAGCGCTGAGTTCGGCGTGCTTCCAGCTCTCGGGGAAGGTGGCGGTGTCGAAGGATGTGTTGATGATGTCTCGCAGGTGGGGTGCGATGACAGCGTCGGCCTTGTTGAAGACGTGGTGAGGGCAGGGGTCGGTCGGCGATCCGGAGTGGATGGAGTTCATCGTGCGGATGGTGTCTTCGGTGCTGATCGGGGTCCAGGCGTGGAGGGTGGTGGTGGGGGGTGGTTGTTCGGTCGTGGTGTGCGTTGGTTGGTTGTTGAAGCTGTTGTGTATGTCCGCGATCTTGTTGTGGAAGTATGAGGCGAGGGAGTTGCAGAGGTCTTGCGATGGGGTGATGTCGTTGTTTCCTGCGCTGGGGTTGGATAGCTCTTTCACGATGTTGAAGAGTTCCTTGCAGTTGTGTGCGTTGTTGTCCAGCCGGTCCTTGAATGCTGTTTTCTTGGCGGCGCGGATCAGCTGGTGGTGCTTCCGGGTGGCAAGCTTGAAGGAGGTCCTGTTGTCCGGTGTAGGTTCCCTTCTCCAGACTTTCTCGAGGGCTCGGCAGTTCTTCTTGGAGCTCTTGAGTTCGTCGGTGAATCATGGGGCTTTCTTGCTGCCGGGTCTGCTGGGCGGGGTCCTCAGCAGGGCGAGCTTGTCCGCGCAGTTGCTGATCCACTTCGTGAGGTTGTCGGCGGCCTGGCTGGGGTTCGCTGAGCTGGCAGGAGGGTGCTGGCTCATGGAGGTGGCGAGCTGGTCGGCTGTGATCTTGTTCCAGCTTCTGCGGGCAGCCTGTTGCTGGTGGTGGTGGGTCGTCGTTCTTTTGAAGGTGAAGTGGACGCAGCTGTGGTCCGTCCATTGAAGCTCTGTGGCGTGGCTGAAGTCGATGTCTGTGCAGGAAGAGAAGACTGCGTCGAGTGTGTGTCCGGCGAGGTGGGTGGGGGTGGACACCAGCTGTTTGAGTCCAAGATTGGCGAGGTTGTCGAGCAGGGTGCTGGTGTTGCGGTCGTTGTTGTTCTCCAGGTGGAAGTTGAGGTCCCCCAGGAGGATGTAGTCAGCGGAGGGGAGGGCATGCGGGCTGACGAAGTCGGCGATGTCCTCGCTGAATTGGGTGCGTGGTCCCGGAGGTCGGTAGATCAGGGTGCCTCTGAGGGTGGTCTTCGGGTCGGTGTGGATCTGGAAATGCAGGTGTTCGGCAGTGGTCAGGGTGTTGTCGGTGCTGGTCGTGAGACGGATGGTGTTCCTGTGGATGATGGCGATGCCTCCTCCCATCTGGTTGGCGGTGCGATCCCTCCGGGTGATCTTGTAGCCCTCTGGGATGGCGATGGCGATGTCGGGAGCTGAAGAGGCGTTCATCCAAGTCTCCGTGAGGAAGGCAACGTCCGGGGCTGTGGCGTCTAGGAGGTTCCAGAGTTCGATGGCGTGTCTGTGGACGGAGCGGGTGTTGAGCAGGATGCACTTCAGGTGGGTGCTGCTGGTGTTCGACTTGGCGGGTGCTGGTGCGAGGCAGGTCCGGATGCAGGTGAACTTGCAGGCGTGGCAGCTGAAGGGTCCGTGGGTGCGTCGTGGTGTGGCTCGGTAGCATCCTGGGAATCGGCCAGTGTTGAGTGCGATGAGGGTGGCGGCGGTGTACGTCAGGCGGGTCGGTCGGGACCTCGTGGGCCAGGGGTCCTGGCGCTGGGCGCGATCCGGTCGCGGACAGGCGCAGACGGGCTTACCTTTGGCGCACCTTCGGCGCTCAATCGGTGCTCCCGCTGCGCGCGTCCGCTGCGCGGTCGCTCTGGGGACGTCATAAGAAGGGAGCCGGTCGGGAGGGTCTGCGGGGAGGCGGGAGCGCGGTCCAATCGGCTGTCGGGGGCGGGGCCACGGGCTGGGGCGGCGGGAAACGCTGGAGCCGGCTTGACGGCCCTCGGGTGGCTGGGGCGGCGGGAAAAGCAGGTGTGGGCTCGGCGGCCCTCGGGAGGCTGGGGCGGCGGGAAAAGCAGGTGTGGGCTCGGCGGCCCTCGGGAGGCTGCGGCGGCGGGAAAAGCAGGTGTGGGCTCGGCGGCCCTCGGGAGGCTGGTGCAGCGGGAGCGGCAGCAGGCACAGGAGCGTGGGGGTGACCAGGCCAAAGGCCACCTATGTACAGGGAGCACCAGCTTCTCAGATCACAAACTGAAGTTCTGGGGCTCAGCATGTATTAGTTTAGACATTGACAATGTATTTTTAAGAAAACATGGGTTATTTTTTTTCAACTCATTTTTACTGATTTTCACTTTAATATCACATAGGCAAATTACAAGCAGAATCACCAGTGTTACATATACGTGTTTAGGAATCCCACCTTGAGCTATGCGCATACATGACAACATATCAAGTCCACCAGGAATAATTGGTCCAGAGTATAAACATTAGAAGCCGTAGGCCACAACATTTGCAGTTACAGGTATAGACCTTTAAAGTCCTTATTGGTCCTCCCTTTGAGTGGTCCTCTCACATGTATTCTTTCACTTTCGTACAAGGAGTGCGAGGTGTGCATGGGGGATGATCCCACCCCATGCGGCAGCGCTAACATGCCTGTGGGGCACAGTAGCCGCAGGCTCTCGTGGAAGCTGTCATGTGCTACCTGCAACAGATTGTTGAAGAAAACATGGGTTAGGAACAAAGCACACATTTTGCATGTATGTATGAAGCATTAAAGAGTTGTCTGGTAGCCTGTATTTCTACTCAAAAATGTCCTAGGCCACGGAGACAAAAATTAAACAGAGCACCAGTCTCAGGACAGTGGTGTCACGAAACAAAACTTTAAAGAAAATTCCGCTATCAATAACAAAAGGAGCAACCAACCTTTTTGGGAGCACAAAGAGTGTCTGTCAGGCTGAGCAAAATCCAGCCTAACAGACACTCTTCATGGTCAGGTCAGGCAGCCAAATGCTGTACATTCGCTAAATCTGCAAGCATCTGGCTGCCTGAGCTGAAATTTGATGAGCTGAATATTTCGCAACCCGGTGGGTATGACCTCCTTAGCCTGGCAAAGTCTTTTGGGAGCCTTTCCCTCATTACGAGAGGGAGTGACACTGATAGACTCAGACCTGGGCATGTCAGTTTGAAGCCCTGAAGTGCCATGGGCCGAGTATCCATCAGTGACGTTGGTCACAAAGTGGGATCAGCAGCCTCACTGACCCCATTCCACACTGTGATCATAGGCTGGTCCATAACAAGGTCAGCCAATGAGAGAAGGCGGCAGATCCAGTTCAACAGGAACCACTCAGGCTTCCCTTACGCCACCCGGGATCAGCGCTGCGGCTTGGTGGTGTTTTTTTAGAGTGCATGAATATATAGATGAATGTTTGTGTATTTGTGCATGCGTGCCTGGGTGTATTGTGTTTAGGAAATATTCATCCATGTATTGGAAATCCATGTACTTTTCTTTTTAACCCCTTCCATGCTGGTGACGAACCCCAGCCATCATGCACTACGGTGCTCGTGTGCTGATGACGGCTGGGGTTCGTCATGGCCCGCCCGTGTTCGGCCGGCGGCCGCACACTGGAAAAAAAGCGGCCGCATCGAAGGGGTTAATACTGTTGTTAGCATTTTACGCAGTAGCATTTAGACACATACAATCACAACACCTCTCTATTTACCAATTGAATTACAATACAGTGCATTGACAGGAGACCCGTCCTTGTCGAATATGTCTCCTTACAACGCAAGTAATTACATTGCGTGCTTTTACACTGCAGTCGTTACAACGACTGCGTTGTAACAACGTGGGACCATAAAACCACTTGCTCTAAATGGCGCGCTGGACTTAGAAATAGTATAATTTACTATTCCAAATACAGTGTGTGCAACAGTAGGGAAGCTGTTGGAATAGTAAATTATACTATTCCTTAGTTTGAAGCGCCATCTAGAGCAAGTTGTTATAACGACTTGCGTTGTAATGGTACTGCGTTGTAACAACGCAGTTGTAAAAACTGCGTTGTAAAGGTATTGTGGTGTGATGACCGCTTTGTAAAGGTTGTTTCCCGTCTTTTTCACTCTACGTGCGTCCAGCTATTGTAACAGCCACCATTGGTGACGGTCTGCAACAGTCACAGCACGTATAAAAGGAACATACAAGGAAATCATGGGATCCAGTCATTACATATAAATATAAGATGGTCTAATCTGTTTAAGGAAGGTGATTCAGTGGGGAGGCCTCCTGCACGCTCCTCAAAAAACTCAACTACAATCTAATAAGTGTAGGGTGGGGCAGGGAATGTCAGGAGTTACGAAAACAAGCAGAAGGACTTAAATTACCGGGTGGGCAGGAGACGGGGATAGGGTTTGTTCTAATTGGCTTCCAGCCAACAGGCTGTTACATCTTGTTCATAACTGACCCTGGGGATGTTCGGGGGGGGGGGGGTCTCTGGCATCCCCGTCACACACCACTGCGGGGGCACACCAGAGCAGAGTTTCAGTGTCTACTGCTCTCTCTCTCCCCTCAGTGGGGGCCGCCCCCAATCCAGGTTCCCCAGCTACGTGTGTGTGTTCCCCATCTAGAGTGAGATCTATTATGATTCCCTTCCCCGTCGCTACATGCACTTTCCAGATGATCCCAAGTACCCAGGACCTCCCTCCATTGCTCTGCCATGGGGTGCCGTCTCAGTCCCCTTATTCTTCCCTAGTCAGAGCTCTACCCTCTGCTCCAGCTCAGTGGGATACATTGCGTTTGCAGGTCCCAACCGCTGGCCTGCCAGCAGACCTCCATTGGAAATCTATGAAGTCAGTGAATTTGGGAGTCGACTATATGGCAAGATTGTAGCCCGTTGGGCTCTGTGCCTGGGCACAAGTGAATAGGCCAGAGGACCTACATATAGGTGCAGACAATGGTATATGTGTTAAGTTTGTAGTGACGATCACATCTGTCTTTAGATAGCTATACAAACTCTATGTCCAAGCATGTTGCAGATGTAGCGGTATCGGGTCTTTGCCTGCGTAGAGAACAGGTAGGTCTCTTGCAGTCTGGATGCTCCTAGGTCAAAAGCATTTCTCTTTTCCCAACTAAGGGCCTGATTCTGATCTCGCTAGGAAAGCCCTCCGTTCGACTCGGATCTGGAGGGCTTTCCATACTCCGGGAGTCTGAATGAGCGAGTACGATGCTGCCGTATGCTTACTGACTTGGTTCGCTCGGACTCCTATTGAACTCTATGGGAGCCCATGTACAGACGTGTACACGGGCTCTCGTAGCAGAAAAGGGGTGGGTGGGGAAAAGCGTACACCCTATGGTGAGCACCCCATGGTGCCCGCCACATTGTGCATGCCTGGATCAGGGGCACCCATGGGCACAGCCCCGTGACAGATTTGGAGGGCCCCGGATGAAGAGGAGCCTGCTATGGCCCCCCCCCCCCAAAGTATGCTTCCGACAGCCGTTTCATGTCGTTGAGACCAAGGCAAAGCGGCTGTCGGATTCGTGCATCGTACTCACTCAGTCAGAATAGGGCTCCAAAGCGAAGCATGATTTGGTTATGAACGAGTTGTACGGACACGTTTGGGTCCCGGAAATGATTTGGTCGGCACGAACGCGATCTACGCATTGTACTTAGTCGTTCAAACCTTTTTACGATTCGGTCGTAAACAAGGGCTTTGAATTGGATCTGGGCTTACCAGTGCCACTCGGGATGACAAATGCAAAAACAACAATTGATGGACAAAATGCAGAAACTTGTCATACATTCACCCCAGTAGAGAGATCTGTGCCTAAATTCATTGTTTTTTTGCTCACCATGCCATTCCATTTTGTACCCAGCCACATGAAAATCAGTCTTGACCCTGTGCCTAATGGGAACAGTCCAGCCCGGTCCTCCTGGACTGGGAAGAAGCATCCTGGACTGGTTTCGGGGGTTCACCCTTCATCAGCCATGATAGCATGAGTCCAGTAGCATGGAGAGCACAGAACCCCAGTCTGGGCATTTCAAAAGGGGGTGGGGTCGCACACCACTCACTCACCAGCGGGATCGCCCCTAAGGACTATGGTCAGTGTAGTTTAGTATTCCGCGATGTATCCTTCTTCGCTATCCCTGGACACGTGTTTCGGGGTATTTACCCCTCATCAGCAGGGAATAGGCCATCTTCTTATCTTCTGGGGTTGCCGGTGGCTGCCAAATATTGCCAGGTCTAGTACCACAAAGGCGCGCAGGTGCGGGGTCCCAGGCTCGTCAGCCCAACAGCTCGAGGGAGCTTTAAACATTTCAAAAGGGGGTGGGGTCGCACACCACTCACTCACCAGCGGGATCGCCCCTAAGGACTATGGTCAGTGTAGTTTAGTATTCCGCGATGTATCCTTCTTCGCCATCCCTGGACACGTGTTTCGGGGTATTTACCCCTCATCAGCAGGGAATAGGCCATCTTCTTATCTTCTGGAGTTGCCGGTGGCTGCCAAATATTGCCAGGTCTAGTACCACACAGGCGCGCAGGTGCGGGGTCCCAGGCTCGTCAGCCCAACAGCTCGAGGGAGCTTTAAACATTTCAAAAGGGGGTGGGGTCGCACACCACTCACTCACCAGCGGGATCGCCCCTAAGGACTATGGTCAGTGTAGTTTAGTATTCCGCGATGTATCCTTCTTCGCCATCCCTGGACACGTGTTTCGGGGTATTTACCCCTCATCAGCAGGGAATAGGCCATCTTCTTATCTTCTGGGGTTGCCGGTGGCTGCCAAATATTGCCAGGTCTAGTACCACACAGGCGCGCAGGTGCGGGGTCCCAGGCTCGTCAGCCCAACAGCTCGAGGGAGCTTTAAACATTTCAAAAGGGGGTGGGGTCGCACACCACTCACTCACCAGCGGGATCGCCCCTAAGGACTATGGTCAGTGTAGTTTAGTATTCCGCGATGTATCCTTCTTCGCCATCCCTGGACACGTGTTTCGGGGTATTTACCCCTCATCAGCAGGGAATAGGCCATATTCTTATCTTCTGGGGTTGCCGGTGGCTGCCAAATATTGCCAGGTCTAGTACCACACAGGCGCGCAGATGCGGGGTCCCAGGCTCGTCAGCCCAACAGCTCGAGGGAGCTTTAAACATTTCAAAAGGGGGTGGGGTCGCACACCACTCACTCACCAGCGGGATCGCCCCTAAGGACTATGGTCAGTGTCGTTTAGTATTCCGCGATGTATCCTTCTTCGCCATCCCTGGACACGTGTTTCGGGGTATTTACCCCTCATCAGCAGGGAATAGGCCATCTTCTTATCTTCTGGGGTTGCCGGTGGCTGCCAAATATTGCCAGGTCTAGTACCACACAGGCGCGCAGGTGCGGGGTCCCAGGCTCGTCAGCCCAACAGCTCGAGGGAGCTTTAAACATTTCAAAAGGGGGTGGGGTCGCACACCACTCACTCACCAGCGGGATCGCCCCTAAGGACTATGGTCAGTGTAGTTTAGTATTCCGCGATGTATCCTTCTTCGCCATCCCTGGACACGTGTTTCGGGGTATTTACCCCTCATCAGCAGGGAATAGGCCATCTTCTTATCTTCTGGGGTTGCCGGTGGCTGCCAAATATTGCCAGGTCTAGTACCACACAGGCGCGCAGGTGCGGGGTCCCAGGCTCGTCAGCCCAACAGCTCGAGGGAGCTTTAAACATTTCAAAAGGGGGTGGGGTCGCACACCACTCACTCACCAGCGGGATCGCCCCTAAGGACTATGGTCAGTGTAGTTTAGTATTCCGCGATGTATCCTTCTTCGCCATCCCTGGACACGTGTTTCGGGGTATTTACCCCTCATCAGCAGGGAATAGGCCATCTTCTTATCTTCTGGGGTTGCCGGTGGCTGCCAAATATTGCCAGGTCTAGTACCACACAGGCGCGCAGGTGCGGGGTCCCAGGCTCGTCAGCCCAACAGCTCGAGGGAGCTTTAAACATTTCAAAAGGGGGTGGGGTCGCACACCACTCACTCACCAGCGGGATCGCCCCTAAGGACTATGGTCAGTGTAGTTTAGTATTCCGCGATGTATCCTTCTTCGCCATCCCTGGACACGTGTTTCGGGGTATTTACCCCTCATCAGCAGGGAATAGGCCATCTTCTTATCTTCTGGGGTTGCCGGTGGCTGCCAAATATTGCCAGGTCTAGTACCACACAGGCGCGCAGGTGCGGGGTCCCAGGCTCGTCAGCCCAACAGCTCGAGGGAGCTTTAAACATTTCAAAAGGGGGTGGGGTCGCACACCACTCACTCACCAGCGGGATCGCCCCTAAGGACTATGGTCAGTGTAGTTTAGTATTCCGCGATGTATCCTTCTTCGCCATCCCTGGACACGTGTTTCGGGGTATTTACCCCTCATCAGCAGGGAATAGGCCATCTTCTTATCTTCTGGGGTTGCCGGTGGCTGCCAAATATTGCCAGGTCTAGTACCACACAGGCGCGCAGGTGCGGGGTCCCAGGCTCGTCAGCCCAACAGCTCGAGGGAGCTTTAAACATTTCAAAAGGGGGTGGGGTCGCACACCACTCACTCACCAGCGGGATCGCCCCTAAGGACTATGGTCAGTGTAGTTTAGTATTCCGCAATGTATCCTTCTTCGCCATCCCTGGACACGTGTTTCGGGGTATTTACCCCTCATCAGCAGGGAATAGGCCATCTTCTTATCTTCTGGGGTTGCCGGTGGCTGCCAAATATTGCCAGGTCTAGTACCACACAGGCGCGCAGGTGCGGGGTCCCAAGCTCGTCAGCCCAACAGCTCGAGGGAGCTTTAAACATTTCAAAAGGGGGTGGGGTCGCACACCACTCACTCACCAGCGGGATCGCCCCTAAGGACTATGGTCAGTGTAGTTTAGTATTCCGCGATGTATCCTTCTTCGCCATCCCTGGACACGTGTTTCGGGGTATTTACCCCTCAGGGAATAGGCCATCTTCTTATCTTCTGGGGTTGCCGGTGGCTGCCAAATATTGCCAGGTCTAGTACCACACAGGCGCGCAGGTGCGGGGTCCCAGGCTCGTCAGCCCAACAGCTCGAGGGAGCTTTAAACATTTCAAAAGGGGGTGGGGTCGCACACCACTCACTCACCAGCGGGATCGCCCCTAAGGACTATGGTCAGTGTAGTTTAGTATTCCGCGATGTATCCTTCTTCGCCATCCCTGGACACGTGTTTCGGAGTATTTACTCCTCATCAGCAGGGAATAGGCCATCTTCTTATCTTCTGGGGTTGCCGGTGGCTGCCAAATATTGCCAGGTCTAGTACCACACAGGCGCGCAGGTGCGGGGTCCCAGGCTCGTCAGCCCAACAGCTCGAGGGAGCTTTATACATTTCAAAAGGGGGTGGGGTTGCACACCACTCACTCACCAGTGGGATCGCCCCTAAGGACTATGGTCAGTGTAGTTTAGTATTCCGCGATGTATCCTTCTTCGCCATCCCTGGACACGTGTTTCGGGGTATTTACCCCTCATCAGCAGGGAATAGGCCATCTTCTTATCTTCTGGGGTTGCCGGTGGCTGCCAAATATTGCCAGGTCTAGTACCACACAGGCGCGCAGGTGCGGGGTCCCAGGCTCGTCAGCCCAACAGCTCGAGGGAGCTTTAAACATTTCAAAAGGGGGTGGGGTCGCACACCACTAACTCACCAGCGGGATCGCCCCTAAGGACTATGGTCAGTGTAGTTTAGTATTCCGCGATGTATCCTTCTTCGCCATCCCTGGACACGTGTTTCGGGGTATTTACCCCTCATCAGCAGGGAATAGGCCATCTTCTTATCTTCTGGGGTTGCCGGTGGCTGCCAAATATTGCCAGGTCTAGTACCACACAGGCGCGCAGGTGCTGGGTCCCAGGCTCGTCAGCCCAACAGCTCGAGGGAGCTTTAAACATTTCAAAAGGGGGTGGGGTCGCACACCACTCACTCACCAGCGGGATCGCCCCTAAGGACTATGGTCAGTGTAGTTTAGTATTCCGCGATGTATCCTTCTTCGCCATCCCTGGACACGTGTTTCGGGGTATTTACCCCTCATCAGCAGGGAATAGGCCATCTTCTTATCTTCTGGGGTTGCCGGTGGCTGCCAAATATTGCCAGGTCTAGTACCACACAGGCGCGCAGGTGCGGGGTCCCAGGCTCGTCAGCCCAACAGCTCGAGGGAGCTTTAAACATTTCAAAAGGGGGTGGGGTCGCACACCACTCACTCACCAGCGGGATCGCCCCTAAGGACTATGGTCAGTGTAGTTTAGTATTCCGCGATGTATCCTTCTTCGCCATCCCTGGACACGTGTTTCGGGGTATTTACCCCTCATCAGCAGGGAATAGGCCATCTTCTTATCTTCTGGGGTTGCCGGTGGCTGCCAAATATTGCCAGGTCTAGTACCACACAGGGGCGCAGGTGCGGGGTCCCAGGCTCGTCAGCCCAACAGCTCGAGGGAGCTTTAAACATTTCAAAAGGGGGTGGGGTCGCACACCACTCACTCACCAGCGGGATCGCCCCTAAGGACTATGGTCAGTGTAGTTTAGTATTCCGCGATGTATCCTTCTTCGCCATCCCTGGACACGTGTTTCGGGGTATTTACCCCTCATCAGCAGGGAATAGGCCATCTTCTTATCTTCTGGGGTTGCCGGTGGCTGCCAAATATTGCCAGGTCTAGTACCACACAGGCGCGCAGGTGCGGGGTCCCAGGCTCGTCAGCCCAACAGCTCGAGGGAGCTTTAAACATTTCAAAAGGGGGTGGGGTCGCACACCACTCACTCACCAGCGGGATCGCCCCTAAGGACTATGGTCAGTGTAGTTTAGTATTCCGCGATGTATCCTTCTTCGCCATCCCTGGACACGTGTTTCGGGGTATTTACCCCTCATCAGCAGGGAATAGGCCATCTTCTTATCTTCTGGGGTTGCCGGTGGCTGCCAAATATTGCCAGGTCTAGTACCACACAGGCGCGCAGGTGCGGGGTCCCAGGCTCGTCAGCCCAACAGCTCGAGGGAGCTTTAAACATTTCAAAAGGGGGTGGGGTCGCACACCACTCACTCACCAGCGGGATCGCCCCTAAGGACTATGGTCAGTGTAGTTTAGTATTCCGCGATGTATCCTTCTTCGCCATCCCTGGACACGTGTTTCGGGGTATTTACCCCTCATCAGCAGGGAATAGGCCATCTTCTTATCTTCTGTGGTTGCCGGTGGCTGCCAAATATTGCCAGGTCTAGTACCACACAGGCGCGCAGGTGCGGGGTCCCAGGCTCGTCAGCCCAACAGCTCGAGGGAGCTTTAAACATTTCAAAAGGGGGTGGGGTCGCACACCACTCACTCACCAGCGGGATCGCCCCTAAGGACTATGGTCAGTGTAGTTTAGTATTCCGCGATGTATCCTTCTTCGCCATCCCTGGACACGTGTTTCGGGGTATTTACCCCTCATCAGCAGGGAATAGGCCATCTTCTTATCTTCTGGGGTTGCCGGTGGCTGCCAAATATTGCCAGGTCTAGTACCACACAGGCGCGCAGGTGCAGGGTCCCAGGCTCGTCAGCCCAACAGCTCGAGGGAGCTTTAAACATTTCAAAAGGGGGTGGGGTCGCACACCACTCACTCACCAGCGGGATCGCCCCTAAGGACTATGGTCAGTGTAGTTTAGTATTCCGCGATGTATCCTTCTTCGCCATCCCTGGACACGTGTTTCGGGGTATTTACCCCTCATCAGCAGGGAATAGGCCATCTTCTTATCTTCTGGGGTTGCCGGTGGCTGCCAAATATTGCCAGGTCTAGTACCACACAGGCGCGCAGGTGCGGGGTCCCAGGCTCGTCAGCCCAACAGCTCGAGGGAGCTTTAAACATTTCAAAAGGGGGTGGGGTCGCACACCACTCACTCACCAGCGGGATCGCCCCTAAGGACTATGGTCAGTGTAGTTTAGTATTCCGCGATGTATCCTTCTTCGCCATCCCTGGACACGTGTTTCGGGGTATTTACCCCTCATCAGCAGGGAATAGGCCATCTTCTTATCTTCTGGGGTTGCCGGTGGCTGCCAAATATTGCCAGGTCTAGTACCACACAGGCGCGCAGGTGCGGGGTCCCAGGCTCGTCAGCCCAACAGCTCGAGGGAGCTTTAAACATTTCAAAAGGGGGTGGGGTCGCACACCACTCACTCACCAGCGGGATCGCCCCTAAGGACTATGGTCAGTGTAGTTTAGTATTCCGCGATGTATCCTTCTTCGCCATCCCTGGACACGTGTTTCGGGGTATTTACCCCTCATCAGCAGGGAATAGGCCATCTTCTTATCTTCTGGGGTTGCCGGTGGCTGCCAAATATTGCCAGGTCTAGTACCACACAGGCGCGCAGGTGCGGGGTCCCAGGCTCGTCAGCCCAACAGCTCGAGGGAGCTTTAAACATTTCAAAAGGGGGTGGGGTCGCACACCACTCACTCACCAGCGGGATCGCCCCTAAGGACTATGGTCAGTGTAGTTTAGTATTCCGCGATGTATCCTTCTTCGCCATCCCTGGACACGTGTTTCGGGGTATTTACCCCTCATCAGCAGGGAATAGGCCATCTTCTTATCTTCTGGGGTTGCCGGTGGCTGCCAAATATTGCCAGGTCTAATACCACACAGGCGCGCAGGTGCGGGGTCCCAGGCTCGTCAGCCCAACAGCTCGAGGGAGCTTTAAACATTTCAAAAGGGGGTGGGGTCGCACACCACTCACTCACCAGCGGGATCGCCCCTAAGGACTATGGTCAGTGTAGTTTAGTATTCCGCGATGTATCCTTCTTCGCCATCCCTGGACACGTGTTTCGGGGTATACCCGTCCCACTCGAGGTGACAAATACAAAAACAACAAATTGATGGACCGAATGCAGAACAATGTAATACATTCACCCCAGTACAGAGATCTGGGCCTAAATCCATTGGTTTTTTTATACACCGTTCCATTCCAGTTTGTACCCAGCCATATGCAAATCAGTCTTAAACCCAAACCAGATGGGATCAGTCCAGCCTGATCTTACAGGCCAGGTCTTCCATGGACTGTAAACAAGCATCCTAGGACTGGTATCAGGGTTCCACTCCTCATCAACAAGGATAGCTTGAGTCCAGTGGCTTGGATAGCACCGGACCCACATCTGGGCATACCCGTCACACTTGGGATGACAAATGCAAAAACAACAATTGATGGACAAAATTTAGAACATTGTCATACATTCACCCTAGCACAGAGATCTGGGCCTAAATCCATTGTTATTTTGCTTGCCATACCATTCCGGTTTGAACCCAGCCATATGCAAATCAATCTTGACCCTGAGTCCAATGGGAACGGTCCAGCCCGAACTGCCAGTCCAGGTCATCCCTGGTCTGGAAACAAGCATCCTAGGACAAGTTTTGGGGATTCACCTCTCATCAGCCATGATAGCTTGAGTCCAGAGGAATGGAGGGCACTGGACCTAAGTCAGGGCATAGCTGTCCCACTTGGGGAGACAAAATTTAAAAGTAATAATTGACAGACAGAAGGCAGAACAATATCATACATTCATCCCAGTACAGAGATCTGGGCCTAAATCCCACCATGCCATTCCAGTTTGTACACAGCCATAAGCAAATCAGTCTTCACCCTGTTCCCAATGGGAACGGTCCAGCCCGCACTGCCAGGCCAGCTCCTCCCTAGAGCAGAAACAAGCATCCTAGCACCAGTTTCGGGGTTTCACCCCTTATCAGCCAGGATAGCTTGAATACATTGGCAGGAGAGCACAGGACCCATGTCTGGCATACCCGTCCCACTCGGGGTGACGAATGCAAAAACAATTGATGGACCGAATGCACAACAATGTATTACATTCACCCCAGTACAGAGATCTGGGCCTAAATCCATTGTTTTGTTGCTCACCATACCATTCCAGTTTGAACACAGCAATATGCAAATCAGTCTTGACCCTGAGCCCATTGGGAACAGTCCAGCCTGAACTGCCAGGCTATGTCATCCCTGGATTGGAAACAAGTATCCTAGGGGCGCTTTCGGGGTTTCACCCCTCATCAGCCAGGATAGCTTGAGTCCAGTAGCATGGAGAGCCCAGGACCCACGTCTGGACATATCCGTTCCACTCAGGATGACAAATGCAAAAACAACAATTGATGGACAGAATGCAGAAGAATGTCATACATTCACCCCAGTACAGAGATCTGGGCCTAAATCCATATTTTTTTTGATCACCATTCCATTCCAGTTTGAACCCAGCCATATGTAAATCAGTCTTGATCCAGTGCCCAATGGGAACAGTACAACCCAAACTGCGAAGCAACGTCCTCCCTGGCCCAGAAACAAGCATCCTAGGACCGGTTTTGGGGTTTCATCACTCATCAGCCAGGATAGCTTGAGTCCAGTGGCATGGCGAGCACGGGACCAACATCTCGGCATAACCGTCTCACTCAGGGTGACAAATGCAAAGATAACAATTGGTGGACAGAATTCAGAACAATGTCATACATTCATCCCAGTACAAATATCTGGTCCTAAATCCATCTTTTTTTGCTCACCATGCCATTCCAGTTTGAACCTAGCCATATGCAAATCAGTCTTGACGCTGAGCCCAGTGATAACAGTCCAGCCTGAATTGCCAGGCCATGTCCTCCCTGGACTGGAAACAAGCATCCTACGACCGGTTTCGGGGTTTCACCCATCATCAGCCAGGATAGCTTGAGTCCAGTGGCATGGAGAGCACGGGACCCACGTCTGGGCATACCAGTCCTACTCGGGGTGACAAATGCAAAAACAACAATTGATGGACAGAATGCAGAACAATGTCGTATATTAACCCGAGTACAGAGATCTGGGCCTAAATCAATCATTTTTTTGCTCACCATGCTATTCCAGGTTGAACCCAGCAATATGTAAATCAGTCTTGGCCCTGTGCCCAATGGGAACAGACTAGCCCGAACAGCCAGGCCAGGTCCTCCCTGGACTGCAAACAAGCATCCTAGGACCAGTTTCTGGGTTTCACCCCTCATCAGCCAAGATAGCTTGAGTCCAGTGGCATCGAGAGCACAGGACCCACGTCTGGTCATACACGTCCCACTCGGGTTGGCAAATGCAAAAACAACAATTGATAGACAGAATGCAGAACAATGTCATACCTTCACTCCAGTACAGAGATCTGGACCTAAATCCATTGCTTTTTTACTCATCATGCCATTTCAGTTTGAACCCAGCCATATGCAAATCAGTCTTGACCCTGTGCCCAATAGGGCTGTACCTCCCTGGACTGAAAACAAGCATCCTAGGACTGTAGTGACGATATGGAATCAACTGCAGACATGGCAACGTTAGCATAAGTGAAGTATATGCTTAAGGGCCATTTTGCTGCTTTTGCACATGACACTATATGGCTCTCGTAAATAACCTGCTTGTGCTCTTTCACATGAGAACTGTCTGTTTTTCACAAATCGCATGAGTCGCACATCACTCAAATTCTTTGCACTTTTGTGGAAGACTCGAGTGTTTTGGACCCCCAGCAGGCTGGGTTCAGACCTGCGCACTCCACAGAAGCAGTCATCCTTTCTGTGATGGAGGAATTGCGCAGGGGGGCCGATGCTAACATCTGCCAGGCTCTGGTCCTCCTGGATTTGTCGGCCGCCTTTGACACGGTCGACCATGATATCTTGGTCGACTGTGTCGGGGACGCTGGCATCTAGGGCACCGCCCTGGACTGGGTTCGGTCTTTCTTGACCCAACGCCATCAAGCAGTCAGGCTGTCCCAGTTCTCCCCTACTCAGGTCGAATTGACCTGCGGTGTCCCACAGGGCTCTTCCTTATCCCCCCTTCTTTTTAATTTGTGCCTGTCCCCGCTAATCCGCACCCTTCGTCGGTTTAATGTCACCGCGTTCAATTACGCGGATGACATACAATTAGTTTTTACCATCGACTCCTCCGATGAATCTATTTCCACTTTTCAAAACACTCTTTGCTTCATCAGCAATTGGATGAGCTCAAATCATCTGAAGCTCAACCCCGACAAGACCGAGCTGGTTCTTGTCGGGGGACCCTCCAATCCCTGGCACCCCTCTTTCTGGCCTTCTAGCCTTGGCAGCCCTCCCTGCCCTGTTAATTCTGCCAAAAGTTTGGGAGTTGTCATTAGCAGTGACCTTTCTATGACGCCCCAGATAAGCGCGGTAGTATCCTCTAGCCACTTCCAACTCAGGAAAATACGTAAGATCTCTCGCCTACTCACACCCGAGGCCCTAATCTTGGCCCTGCTTGCGCTAGTCATGTCTAGGCTTGACTATGCCAACGCATTATATGTAGGCATTCCTGCTTATCAACTTAGGAGACTTCAGCTGATCCAAAATCAGGCCGCCCGCCTGATTTATCATCAACCTAGAGATCAACATGTCCGTCCTCTTTTAAGAAGTCTCCATTGGCTTCCGGTATCTGCCCGCTGCAAATTTAAGCTTGGCTGCATTATTTCCAAATCCCTTGCAGGTCACAGTCCCCTTTTCATCTCTTCCCTTCTCCACCCGTATGTTCCTTCCCGCACTCTCCGGTCATCCCAGATGGCCCTGTTATCAGTTCCTAGATTCAAGAGGAAGAAACATGGTGGCCTCAGGTTCTCATTCCTAGCCCCGACCTTTTGGAATTCCCTACCCCTTCCTCTTAGGTTGTCCTCTCCTTACTCCAAGTTCAGATCCTGCCTTAAAACTTTCCTCTTCACTGAGTCCTATAATTAGCTGCTATTTCATGTTTCTCTTCCTGCTCTCTCCGTTAAAGCGCCAAGGAACCTAATGGTGATAGTTGCGCTCAAAAAATTTATTTAACATAACATAACAAATCTAGACACGTTCTGTGCCCTGGGTCTGCACAGTGCATCCAAGGTTGAACAACAATGTTGGTTGGTTGATTGCTTTATTTCGATATGCATATATCATAAAAGCATTACAAAAAATATAAAAACAGCACATCGTAAAAAAGACTGTACATTTAAAATAGAGAGATAAAAGCAGCAGTTAATCAGAATAAATAAATTAAAAGAGAATTAAATTGATATAGACAGTCTTTTTAGTCGGATCAACCAGGCCCATTTTAAAAATTTAGATACGGCACAAACAATGGGAGGGGCTGTATCAGTTAGTAAAATCCGAAGGGCCACCAAGTACTGACGAGTGCCCAGTTCTCTGCAGAGTGGTTTAAGCCAATGTGATCTAGGGCGCGCGTAATCCGGGCATTCAAAAAGAAAGTGTGTCACAGTTTCCGGTATATCAGTACATAAGGCACAATGGCGAGATGCCTGCTCAGGCATATTCCACCTAGAAAGGAGGTCGGCAAGGGGTAAAATCCCTAGTCTGAATTTAATATAGAGAGCCCGGTCCATGGCAATGGTAATAATGTCCAGATAGGGTTCAAAGGCAACAACGTATTTTATTTTCAGATAAGCTGCGGTGGAGTTGCAGTGACGCTGATTGCTGATGAGCTTGGCAGAAACCCATTCCCAATATAGTTTTTTTAGGGACTCCTTTGGGGGAGCTGAATGGTTGGACCAGCAAGACCCCAATCCTAGGTCCCCTAGCAAGTGTTTAATGTCCCTAAGCCATTTGATCTTTTGCCAACCGTCCGAACACATCACCTCTGCCAGCCTGTCTGCATAAGATTTTAACTCAGGGACCCTCCACAGGCGAGCCCAAAGCAGAAGAGGTCGTAGGCGGGCCTGGTCCTTGGTTGATTTGCAATCCGCATCCATTAGCACCGGGACTGTCGGGGTGCTCGTCGGAATGGCAAGGAGGTCCTTAATGAATTTATTCTCTGCCTTGGTCAGAGACTCCATGTTGCCTAGGCCCCATAGTTCGGCTCCGTAGAGTGATGCAGATACAGCTCGGGCTTTATAGATGTCTATTATCGGGGCTACACAGTGTTTTGATGAGTTGCTGTACTCCTTGAGGAGGGCCCCCCCACCCTTTTATGTCCAACAGTCATTTTGTTGATGTGGGGAGTCCAGCTCATAGCATCGCTCAAACGGATTCCCAGATAGTCAAATTCTGCCACTCTTTCAAGGGGGATGGAGTTCAAAATCGGGGGGCGGCCAAGTTTACGGGGGGGGGGTGCATGATTAGGTACTTCGTTTTGTCCACATTGATGACAAGTCCTCTGAAGGTGCAAAAATCCTGGAAGCGGTTCAGGAGCTTCTGGAGGCCTTGGGGGGTTTTCGAATGAGAAGGGTGTCGTCCGCAAACAACAGTGTTGGGATTTTTATGCCACCCAATTTGGGGGCGTCTGCTGGCTCACCAAGCAGGTGCTCTACCACCCCATTCACATAGAGGGAGAATAGGGTGGGAGCTAGAACACAGCCCTGCCGGACACCCCTCACGACCCGGATCTTATCGGTCTTTTCCCCATTCAGCCCCCATCTGACCTGGGCATAGTTGGCATTATTCAATTTGATAAGGAGGTTTAAGATGTAAGGGGGCATCCCGAGACCATACAACACCCTCCAGAGTTCCTCCCTAGGAACCAGGTCAAAGGCAGTCTTCAGATCTATAAAGGCCAAATAAAGACTGCCTTTGCCAGCTCCACCACCTTCCAGTAAAGTAACAGGAGCCTAAACTCTTGTTCGATGGTTCCTGTGCCTGAGCGAAACCCAGCTTGCATATCAGACAGTATATGGTTATCATCCACCCATTGGAGGATCCTCCCCAAAATTGCTTTCCCCGCCACCTTCTGGGTTGAGTCTATAAGGCTTATTGGCCTGTAATTCCCTGGTAGATCCCGGCAACCCTTTTTAAAAATTGGGACTACCTCTGCCCCTTTCCAGGACTCAGGCACAGATCCTCCCTCAATAATGGCATTAAGAAGGGCCGAGATCAGTACCCCCCATTCGCTTGGATAGGCTCGAAGAAGGTCCCCTGGTAACCCATCCGGGACAGCCGCTTTTAGTGGCGTCAGAGTTTTAATTAGGTTCGTGACCTCCCGTGCGGAGAAAAGATCCATATCTCTATCCAGGGTATATGGGGGAAGGATAAAAGGATCATTAAGTGAGCCTTCGACGGCGGAATAGAGTGTCTTAAAATGGTTAAACCACGTCTGGGCAGTAATAGTGCAGGTCCTCAGTGTGTCATCAGGACGATTCCTACTGGCCACCAGGTCCCAAAACCCTTTGGCGTCTCTCCCTCGACTAGCAGCTAAGAGGTCCTGCCAGTAATTGTCCTCCCACTCCTTCTTGGCATTTTCTTGACAGTGAGAGTATAGCCTTCTTGCCTCCCTGGTCCTAGTTTGTGATTTGGACTTAACTGCTTCGACGAGCAGTGTCTTCGCCTCCCTGCACTTACGATTAAACCAGCCTTGCTAGCCCGTGGACAGAGTTTCCTCCTATTGGCACTGACTGGGACAACAAAAAGGTCACTAATGGCCTGGGTTAGGCTACAGAACCTTGCAGGCACCTCCATCAACCCAACCTCAGGAGAGTCGAGATTTTCTAAAGCTGCAGCTAGAAGCTGCGTTATGGTGGAAGTTTTCTCCACTGAGAGCGACAGCTTAGCCCATTTTAACCGTCGTCCGCAGTTAGAGACCGATGTCATATCCGGGGCGGGGGTACAAGCGGTTCTGCTCCCTGTACCAGCTAACTACCTATGGGACAGGGTAAGCAAGAGGAGGTTGTGGTCACTCTCGACAGAGGGTATGATCACCATATCTTTTACCATGCTCCATAGGTTTACGTCAAGAAGAAAATAATCAATTCTTGACGTGTGCCCAGGCCTATTGTATGTATGGGCTCCCGTTTTGTCAGAACCAGTCCTGCCATTAACGGCCCTCAGGTCAAACTCCATTGTTAGGGAGTTAATCTGGAGCACCACTTCTGTCCATTTTTTGATTGGGCTGAGCTCTAAAGCTGGTATCCCCCACCTATTGTCATTTTCCTCTTGATCTTGTGTGATTTCGGGGCTGAGGGGCTCAAAGGTGCAGTTGAGGTCACCAGCAACCAAAGTACAGTGCTTATGTGGTGAGGAACGGAGCAGAGCCTCCAGGCAGGCTATGGTTGGGGATTCTCTACCCCCCTTCATACCTCGGGCATAGATGTTAAAGATGTTTAGAATAACACGTCCCTTTGAGTTTTTCAGGGAGATGTTAAGGAGGTCCGGGCGTTTAGTGTCCTGCTCCTCCACCCTACAATTAAGTGCAGAAGCCACCCAGATGAGGAGGCCACCCGAAGGGCGACCCCTACCAGTTTCTGAGTGGACGGCTGGTGAGTGATGAGTAGAATATCCTGCCTTGTGTAAGGGCTCCTTACTCGAGGTTTCCTGGAACAGGCATATGGAGTACTGCTCCACCAGCGAGTTCCAGTCGGGCAGGGCCAACTTCCTGTCCAGACCAGCCACATTCCAGCTGAGAACCCTAATAGGTGGGTCCGCCACAGCCGCAATGTTACAGGGCTCGACAGGGCCAGATAAGTCCACAACACCCACGGTAGGACAAACAACTGAAGGCTCAAGTGGCACCATCACCTCCCTTAGTTCCCCTGTGATCACTAGGGTAGCCTGTTCATCTGGTGGGGTCAAGGGATCTTTATTTTTAGAAGTAGGAGGGGACTGGGCGTCGGAGCACCGGACCACCCGAGCCTCCTCAGGGGAGTCGCGAAGTCAATAGCCCCAAGTGCCCCAGCTCGGTATTGGGAAAGCTGTATGCGACTGCGCTACAGTTATTGCTGGGTGCCATTGGCCGTAAGCACTATTTTGGGTTGGGAACACGGGATGGTTGGCTAGGGAGTTCGAGGCCGGCCGCGGGTAGAAGAATGTTAGATCGACTGCTTCGACTCCGGGACCGGCCATGGCCCGCCCTAGACTACATATTGAGTGGGCAGCTCTTATATCTTGGAAATTGACCACCACACAATCCCCCTCGAATAGTTTTTTCCCCTGCCCAATCCAACCCACCCTGCGTACAGCAAGAATCAGACCTTCCACGCCCAAAGGAAGGGGTCTGTTGACTTGCAACCAGTGGATGACCTTATTCTTCAGTGCCTGGTGGGTTTCCTGCTGGGTATCCTTCAGGGGGGGAACCTTGATTAGGACAACAACGTATGGTTGGCACTCAGGCGGGAGATTAACTGGGGGGCACTTGAGTATCACCTTTTGTGGAATAGCCACTGGGGTCGTGTTTTTAGGTGGACAAGTGGATGGATTTGCCTTTGGAGTCGTGGCTACTCCACTGGCTTTAGTGGGCGGAGCGGCCGATGGTTTGGAGTTAGGACCAGCCCCTCCTTCTTGGCGCTTCTTTTGGGCAGGGTTAGGCTTGGGTGTTCTCACTGCTGAGGGGGGACTAGCATGGACCTGAACGACATGAGTAGTAGGAGTCGGCTTTGCCTGTTTTGCACCAGCTAGGGGTGCTGATGTTGTTACATTCCCAATCGCTTGTGCCTGAGTAGGCAATGCCGATTGGTGTCCCTGTGATGGGCCCACGGAATCCCTTTTCCCTACGTTCCCGTCTGCATTATCCTCCCTGAGCCTTGACTGTAGTTTAAACAGGGTTTTCAGGGAGAAAAAATTGTCCTGGGTGGTCTGTTCGAATCTGTCTAGCCTATCCCCCAGACTCTTTAGTTGGTCGATAAGCGGTACCAGCAAAGACTTGACCAGTTTCTCGAAGGGCTCGAGGGAAGAACCCTTGTTTGAAGGTGTAAGTAATGCCGGGACCGGGTAGTGAGGCAGTGGGGTTTCAGCGACAGGCACTAGTGGGGTAAAGCTCCCAGATGGTTCTGGCCCACCAGATTCTGGATGCGTAGAACCCTTTTGGGACTGTCTCCTAGGACGCTTATAAAGCGAGGAGTAACTACCCTTCCGGATACTTTTTCTTTTCTTGTGTACCCGGCCTGTTTGTGTCTGGGGCAACGGTTGTTGACCTAGTGTGGGAACCTCAGAACAGGATTGGGACTTGTGACCAGATGAGGTAGCTATAGATGGAACGGGGCAGGGCTCTGCAGCAACTGGGCTAGGGCTGGAGGGAAGGGGATTAGTTATGAGGCTTTCTATCCTATCGATACCTGCCTCTATAGCTACAATATGTGGCTCTCCGGACAGGATCACGGGCAAGGGAGAGGTAGGGTGGGTAGAGATTGCGGACAGGGCATGTGCAACAGCTCCCAAGGAGGAGCGTTTGGAGGGAAAGGAGTCTTGTGAGAGGCGACGTTCAGTCATTGCAATCTCCTTTTCGATGACAGCAGCTACCCTTGTGATGAATTTGTCCATTGTGCCAATCATGGTACTCGCCGTAGTACTTTCTCCCCCACCCCTCAAGGCTTTACCAGAGCAGGTTGACATGTTGGCCTCGAGACCCACAGATAGACTCCGAGGTCTTGGACAATAAGTGATAAATGAAAGAGGGATGGCTCAGCCCAGCCTCTGTCAGCCCCTGACTGCCACAGACTGCCCGCCCTTTGCTCGGGCTTCGCTCGGCGTCCAGCTCACGTCCCGCTGAGCGAAAGTCCGTTGATGATAAGGGGGCGTTGCAGCCAGGGGGGCGTGTCTTGCTGGGGGGCGCGGCCGTGCACACCTGTGCAGCGCAGGGGATCCTGGTCTTGAGAGTCCCTGCTGCGCGCTCCCTCGGCAGACTCGCGATGCTCCCTCCTCCTTCCTCTACCGGCAAACAATCCAGCAGCCTCGACCCCTCGCCACACGCCGCGCAGCGGCACCCGCGAAGCGGGTGCTGCAAGTTGTTGACAGTCGGCAGGCGGATCCCTCCAGGGATAAGGGGAGGCGCGTTGAGCAGCAACCAGCAACCAGCAGACCGGCAACACCCAGGTCAGTTTCCTCCATCGAGGGTCCCCAACAATGTATGCTGTTAATTCATGTTGATCAGTCCCAGGCACACTAGACAGAACAGAAAACTCAGCTGCTCAAACTCAAGCTCGGATGCTTTTAAATTGCATGTATGAGGAGGCACTTGGAGAAAATATTTCCATCTACAAAGAGCTGGGCTTGTCCTGGGATGTGATTCACTGCATCTGTTCTTGGAGGTATGGGGGCCCTCCGTCAAAGCCTAGAGGTCTTCTTCTACTATTAATTAAAACTAGCTCCAAGCATGGGGAGGGTGGTAACGGCACTATAATCGTGTTTCCACTGTCTTTTGTAAAATGATTCCCATTTTGTGTTTTACGGAATTGTAACAATGCTGATCGTATTATTCTTATGCATCTGTTTGTTAGTTTTGGCGAAAGTACAGCATCTTAGAGCACGTTACTTAAAATAAACATTTTAAATTATACTGTGTCTCTGATTACTCATGTTGTGAACTAGTATGAGAGCTGGAACGTAAAAGTGTTCTTGATTCCCCTTATTCCGGAGAGTTTCTTAAGTCGCATGTTCTAGGTTGTCTAATCATTGGTAGCTTCGCTGGAGTACGGAGAATGAATGAGACACTATTGCTAGTTTGATTAGGGTTCTGGGCACTGAGGTGGGTTTTTGGAACACCACAAAACACTGAGGTCCTGGTTTCCTGTGCATAGTTCTGTGCATGAGAAGAATCCCTGCAACATGGCACACCTATTGTTTAGTCTTATTTTCGAGACACTTTAGCAGTGCTTATACTTGTCCACAATACCCTCACTCCTGTTTCCGGAAAACAGTTGTGACCGCATAACCTACCACTATAAATTAATTATAGGTTCATTCAAGCTTACAATTTTAAAATAGTTCACAATATTATGTTGAATTACTAACCCTCTTTGTGCTACCACAGATATAAGTAGTTTTTCTTTCTTAGTTGTTATTGCAGTCGAAATTTCACAGCATAGTCGCGCGGCACTCCATCATCATTTGACACAATATGGCGTTCCTGAAGCAGGTATGGCTCGTATTTTTGTGGTTGGGGCGCAGAGTTTCAATTTGAAATTTTCTACTCTTGGGTTACCTTTGAGGCAGTGGATGGAGATGATAACTTATTCCATTCATATACTCCCACAGCCATACCTGTATCATATCAGCCGTATACGAAATTTGAAGTTCCGATTTTGGCATGGCAACATTGTATTTGGTTTCATGGTGCCCTCCCCCACTCATTGACTCTGTTCCGTTTAGGCCCTTTATCGATCGCAGGGGCCACTTGACCAGTTTTGGCCGGGTACACACCACCTCCACGTTTTCCTAATGTCACGGTGGATGAATTGGGTATTTTGCGGCCCTCCTTAGTAGGGATGTATCAGGCTTTAGTCCAATACGTCCAATACGTTTCTCGCAATCTCCAGGTGGGGGCACCTGGGGTTGCAGCGCAACCAGCTGGCCCTGTCAGGATGTCAATTAGTCCCGTCATGGTTAATTCGGTTATGGGCAAGGGACCCCAGAATAAGGATGATTTACCTCTTTGGCTTGCAGAGAAATTTGACCAGCAGGAAGCAGTATTTCCTAATAGTACGCCTTTGGAGAAACACAAGATACTCACTATTAGTTTGCAGAAAGACTTAATACCAGAGGTAACAGATTGTGAAAATTGGGGTAAAGTCTTTGCAGCTGTGTATGCAAAGTGCTTCGGCATACCTTCCATGACTGTCCTGCCCTCCGTGATCAAACATGTTCAGGATGAAGACGGTCTGGAGGCGGTAGTTGAGTTGGGAAGGAGGCTTGTTGGAGTGTTTGACGTAGTTGCTGATCTCATCCTTTCGAATGTGAAGGGAGATGCGGTTAACTTTCAGGTGTCTAATGCTTTGCGCCTTGCCCCAGATGCAGCAAAACCCCATGAGTTACTGAAGATTATTGCAGAGGCATGTAAAACCATTGGCCACAATAGTTTGGGTTTTAAGCCTTTTGCTAAAACAGCAGCACAACCGCAAACTCAGACTGCGCAGTCTAATAAGGACGACCGTCCAGTTTTTCCAAAAAAGAAATGGAATAATAAATAGCAGGGAAAGCAACAACAGAAACAAAGGACGCCTGCTGCATCAGCAATACCCGAACCTAATGAGCAGGGCCTGACTGGTAAGTCCGGGCACCGGGCAATCCCCCGGTAGGCTGGATGGGGTTGGGCCGGTTTTGGGACAGGGGGCCGGTTCTGTTTTCCGTGCTGGCAGCTGCCCCCTCTCTTCCTGTTATTCCCTCTCTTTCTGTCTTGCTCCTCACTAACTGAAAACTGTGACATTGAGAAACGGTTCACAACCTCTTTTTCCTTCTTTCATTTCTCTGTGAAATGGATCCAAAAAAGAAAAACACTTGAGGAAATGCCCTTTTTCTGACATTTTTCTAGTCCAAAGTGCAGCCTCGGGATTCGGAAGGAGAGAAATAAAAGGTTTTAAATATGAAAAATTAATACATAACTAAATTAAGTAAGACAGCGTGGTTGCAAAGTAGCCAGATTGGTTTCATTCACATCAGCCTCACTTTACAGACTTTGCAGTGAAGCGCTACTTTTGTTTTCTCGTCTTTCTTTGAACAGCATTGTTGTCCCCAGGTGGGGAAGTGCACCATTCCTGGATGTATTGCAATACCTGGTTGATGGGTGGATTGGAAAACAAAATGTGTGCCATGACTCTGTGTTTATGGATGTGGTCTTTTTAATACAGACTGCTTAAGTTTTGTAAGGATATAAGCAATGGACATTAAAACAGTTCCCTTCAGGGCCCTGTAGTCATGTCCTTAAATTTTCAGGTAAAACCACTCACTGATTTCTGAATAGTGGATGAGAGATCGTTAAGGTAACCATGTTGTTTCCGCTTACATTTCACATGCTTTACTTAATCTTTCATTCCCTATGAGTGTGTGCTTTTACTTTTTTTTTTAGGCAGCCTATTACTCTTATCAAGTGTTTAATTTGAATTGAGCCACATCCAAGTGTTTATAGCGCAGCACAATTAGGTTGTAGCTGAAGGCAGTGCGAGTTTCTCTCAGTGAGGCAGTATGGTGTTCAGTGGGGAAGAGGATGTGGCACTATGGCCAGAGCTGTCCAATTTGGCACTGGGGAACCGGGTTCAGCCTTCATGACCAGTCCACCAGACCACTCTACTGAGGGAGCACATTCCCATGCTAGACCTTAGAAGGCCCCACTAGATCTGAGAAGGCCTGATGTCTTAGCACAAGCAGATGCTCTAGTGGTGTCAATTGTGGGTTAACCTTGAAGGCCTGTCCACCACAATCCATGCTGAAGTTTATCTCCAGTCTTGCGGGCAGGCCTACGAAGCAGCACACCCTAGAGCAACAGTGATTCAGTCACTGTGACTCTGTCACTGAGGTCACACGAACCTTGAGCAGGTTCGGGCGGTGCAAACTGTGTGACTGCACTGGGTTCCTATTTCGGGTGGGTGCGTAGTGTTTGCAAGTATATTATGGTTTAAAAAAACTTGCTGCCTCCTTCCTTGCCTCCAGCAATTTTCAGCAACAATAAAAATGTCATGATAACTTCGGTGATTAGAGTTTTTTCTAGTGGAAGGGTTGACTCCTAGAAAGGTAGCACAGAGGGTTAATGTGCCTGTTGCACAGAACATGCAGATCACAAAGTGCACACAATGTTAACTAGGTTAGTAGGTTACTGCTTTTGTCAGAGAGATCCCTTTGTTATTTGCAGTTTATAAGTTAAAATCCTAACATAGAATAGTGAGCATGGATTAGCAAATTTAGCGGCACAAAAATGGAAATTTAGCGGCACAAATATGGAAATTTAGCGGCAATTTTGCGGCATTTTATTTGGCCATTTTTCCTACAACAAACACAGATATCTTAGTTTTTTTAGTTATTTAAAAACTTGAAGCTATGTATATTTGGTTTATTTACAATGTAGACACTTTGTTTCCCTCGAAAAGGAAAAGACTGCCCGTCAGCTGCCCAGGGCAGCAAAACAGCATTACAGGCAGTAGGTGTGACACACTCGCATACACAACAGACGCAGTGAGTGCAAGGTTCTCTCAACCTAATATAAAAGTATTTTCACTTGTGCTTGTGTGGGTTGTCTATTTACTTATGCACTATTGCGCGACTTCCTCTGATGTGTATGCAAAACGTACCTTTTGTCCCGAATTTTCATCCTGAATTCTGACCTTTTCTCCTGACATTTTGTCCTGAATTTTGACCCTTTATCCTGAATTTTTGCACTCACTGTCCTGAATTTGCACCCAAGCCAGTTGGTCACCCTAGTGGCGGCCTGGAATAGACTGAATTGTCACAATTGTAGGAGTGTTAGTAATTGTGTTAGTCCTGCCTGGGAGGGCAATGTGGGTGCAAACTGGAGTAGCCTACTGACGAGCGCCTCTGCACATATTTTTTCGCAAATGAAGCACTGGGGTTGAGTGGGAAATTGATCAGTGAGGTTGAATGAGGGACCACAAGGTCCGAGAAATTTCAAATGGAGACTGAGGTCTGGGGTTTTGTTGGAGCTGGAGGGGTGAGGGGCTCTGAATCCTAAGCGTGGGAGTGGGAGGGCGTTCAGGTGTTTAATGGAGGGAGGTTTTGTTTGTAGCCCCTGTGTTTTCCACCATTAAATGCAACCTTTCTTTCACAAAACTCCAGCATCTGTCTCTGTCTCAGACTGTGCTGCGGGAATATGAACAGAGATTTTCAGCCGTCTTTTCGTGCCCCAAACCCACCTCTGTTTTTTCGGTACTTTCAGCTTTAAGTTTTCCTGGCCAATAGCCTTTGACCTTTCACTTCCTCGAACTTTGTGACCAATAAGAACTAGGTAACATACAGGCGCAGACTGGTTCACGGTACCCCCGCTTGGAAGTGAGACAACACCCCATCAGAGCCGTCACCAGCCAATGAGCCCCCAGGGCTGGTAGAAGATAACCTATCAGGTGAGAAACGAGACAGGTGAAGATAAACACACGTCTGCGCATTATCTCGCTTGCTAATCGCTCTGGCAGATCCCCCAGGATATAGCGTCATGCATTATCTTTTGTACAAATGCTGTGATTTCTACAAAAGTGCAGATTTCGCAGGCACTTTTGTAAAAATCGCAGCATTTTTACAAAAGTGCCGATTTCGCGGTAAACCGCGAAATCGCGATATCCTGGAAGGTCTGACTAGTATAGTTGTCATGTGGCTTCTACAACTTGTAGTCCTTTGTCTTATATAACATTTCCATTGGTCTTGTTTCAGCAGTAGTAGCTGCAACTCACCAAGGATCAGCAATGCAGGATTTATACGCACACCAAACTAAGTTTGCAAACTTTACAGTCTCTCTACTCATGCACAAGCACTTTTAACATGTGCTACCTGCTCTGGAGCCACTGGAATTATGCAGCAATGTGGGACAAAATGATGCCGCAGTGTTGACTGAATTATGCAACAAAAAAAAGGCTGCAGCGTAATGCAATATATTTTCTTATACTTTATCATTTAGACAATTTACACATATTAAGTTTCTGCAAAGATTCTGCCTCATTAGTATCAGTATAACATACAAATACAGCAGTGAGAAAGGTTATCAGTCAACCTTTGCAAAGAGCCATCCACTTTGCAGCAACTCAAGTCAAGATTTTTAGTAACCTTTTATCCATTTGAGCTACAAAAATGATTAGTTAAAACTGTAAGATTATGCAGTGGGTGATGTATTATGTGGCAAATATGGCAGAGCCATAATTATATAGAAAACAATTGCAAACTAGGATATTTTGCCATTTATGTTTAAACTGCTCTTGTGGAAGAAGGGAGGAGAAGTACTAATGAGAGAAACTGCATGGCTTGGAGACAAATGGCTTGTGATTCCACTTTTAAGCGTATTTGGGACATTCATGTGATTGGAAATAAATCCCACTTTGTGAATATATTGAAATGCCAATAACTCATATTAAACCCTAAATAATCAAGTGTATACATTGGTTGAATTAAATAACACAATAAGCTGTAACTGGTCGGTGAAATGCCATGCAAATAATAAAAATTGGGATGTTTGGCACATTCAGGCCACAACTCTGACTCCGCCCACTGATCCAATCCTTGGGTTATCCCCGCCCTCGGAGTCTCCACCCACAGTTCCCCTACTTTTTATCCCCCCACTTTCACCACTGATTAAAAAACACCTGACCTGACCATGATGACGTTCGTATAGTCGTGGAAGGGCACAGCGCACAGATGTCTCTGCCTCCACGTCTGTGCGCCGGGGTTAAACAGTTAGTTCTACCTTAGGGTGGGGTCTCTGCGGCCTGGTGACGCGCATTAAAACGTGCGCGTGACTCTAAGGCAGGCATCTCAGAGGCCAGAGACAGGGCTGGGAAAGAGAGAACCGCAGGTGAGTCTATTTAATTACGACTGGACGCCAGCCATTTAAATTGCATGCAATGCATATGCAATCCAGTATAGCGTTTATGCCGCCCCAAGCCATGCTGGAGGCGATGAGACCGGCACAGGCATCCTGTTGAGACAAACAGTGTCATTGTTGTGGCTTGCCGTGTTTTGTTATGCTGGCTTTGTAACAGGTCAGCATGGCCCTACCTGCAGAGCACAATTAAAGGACTACTTGGCAAAGAGGTGTTCAGTTATGAATGGATGTGCGTCACATCAATATATTCAATGTATGCAAAATTTCACGCATATTAATGAATTTTAAAAAAGCTTTTGTATATGTTTTCATTTATTTTAATGATTTACATAGCGCTGGCTTGATGCCTTTATGTCTCTCTGCATCAAGGGGCCCAGCGCAGGCCCTTGCGGTGGTGTCGTTCCACCTTTAAGGGCGCCCAGTTCAGCCTCCATACTAAAAAAAAGTGTGTGAGATATGAGAGTTTCAGTGGCCTCTCAGCTCATATTGCTGGGGGAGGGGAGTTTGCGTCACACCACTATCTGAAGCTGGGTCTGTGTGATGAGCATAGCGCTACCAAGAACCACGTGATGCTTCCTAGGCGCTTGGCTAGTAAGGAGCTTAGGTCCTGGGAGTGCTAATTGAGTGAGATAGCATCCCTCCTTTTTTAGCAGGTCAGTGAGTGACTAGAGATTTGCGATTTACCACCTCACTTGTATTTACAACAACCTTTCTTGCCCTGTTTCCCAGTTTGTGTGCTGATACTTGTAACCTGCGTTCATAGGAGGACAATCTAAACTACACAAGCAGCTTGTGTTCTTCTTGTCTATTCGATATTGCATTCTGGTAGCTGCAGTCCTGCATTTGTAAAAAGAAAATCAAAATAACAGTGGGTGTTTGTTCCTTATTACAGGTACGGACTCAATTCCTCCAGGTCTACTACACTGGCTGACTTGATTTGAACGTTGGTGGCTTACCATAGCCTCCTCTATTTTCCTGCTCCACACTTGTTGGAAGATGGGCATCTTATACCATTAACCAATGTGTTATACATGATTGCAGACTACTTGACCTGCGTATTGGACACATATGGACATCTACAAATATACTGAATGTTCTGATTTTCAGACGTGGGTCAATTTTTGCTGATATCCATATATTAATCTTGAGTCGATCAACCTGGAGTAACTTATTACAACCTATGAAATAGACTTTCTGCAACTTCGTTAAGACGCTGTTTTGAAATTGGACTCTACTTGTCTTCATCTGATTTGACTATATATCATCTGGAATCACCAAATTTTATGTGGTCCATTCATTTTGCTATTTGCCCTGATTGTCCGGTACCCCACAAGGCTTACCTTTGCTTGTGAAGCGGTTCCGCAGAGACGACAAGAGCTACCACACCCTGTACCCACCTGACCCCGTGCAGAAAGTAATACCCGGCAGGGAGTAGATGGACCCAGGGCAGGGAGCCAAAAAAGGAGGAATGACAGGAGGCTTGTGGCTGTGGACTCTGGGTTGTGCAGTGGACAACAGCTGGGTAAAACAAGAGAAACCCGATTAGAAGATTCCCGCACCTCCCACGTCCTATTCCCACTATCCAATCACATACAGAAGAATGTACCATTGGGCAACTCACCAAGGCTTATAATGTCCAAACTGAAGAAGGATAAGAATAGCTCCCATCAAGGAAAGGAAAATAATGTAAGCGCTCCTGCGCTCGTAAGTATACACGTACAGTTTTTCAGATTAGTAGTTCAGCAAGCACAATGAATCCTGTGCAAAGGTCAGCATTACCTCAGCGCAATGCTTATGACCCCATAAATAGCGCGCCTGCGCTATACAAAGTAGCCAAGACCTGGCACTCTTGGGAGTGCTGGTAATCAAGAAAAGAGTAGTTCCCCAGCGCTGTATAAATTAGCCAAGAACAAGCGCTCCTGCGCGTTGATGCAAAAGAAAGAACAACAGTGCCCCAGCGCTTTGCACGTAGAAACCTACAATGCGCTCCAGCGCGGATAAAGCTATAACAAACGGAAGCGCTCCTGCACGGGACCAGAACTGTACCTCAAGCGCTCCTGCGCTTGGATGTCACCCAACTGGTACTCCTTATCAGCGCTCACCAAGGCGGAAAGGAAAAAGGCAGAGTTCCGGCAGAACCGGAATGAAGGTAGGAATGCCGAAGGAGAGGCGTCCTCAGCTTTCGGGATTCAGCTCGGGAAACGTTCGCATGGAGACGCGAACCAGGAACACAAAGTATACAAAGCGCCGAACCGGCGGGAAACGCTGAGTTTAAGCGAATCCCCCGGAAGAGCTACAGGGCAAAAGGCAGTCTCCAGAAAGCCTAGACCGGGACTCTGCTTCTGCCCGGAAGTGAGGCTCTCGGTCTTCTGTATATGGATTGGCGGAACCCCCGGTATCTTCAAACACCGGAACGTGACAGTACCCCCACTAAAACAGAACCCCCAACCCACAACCGGGAGATGAAAGAGAAGAGGCAGGTTGGGGGCTAAGAGGGTGATGTAGATGTAAAGCGCGGATCAGCTGGGTAGAATGGTGTACATGTGACAGGGGTTCCAAGGAACGTTCATCAGGACCATAGCCCTTCCAGTCCACCAGGTAGTAGAGCTTACCCCTGGTACGACGAGAACCCAATATGGCCCTGACCTCGTACTCCACATGGTCCTCAACCTGCACCGGAGTGGGAGGAGTGGCAGTGGTGCAATAAGGATGGACTGCACACAGAAGGGAGACGTGGAAGACCAGGTGTATCTTCATGTGAGGAGGCAGAGAGAGTTTCATGGCCACCGGATTAACAACCTTCTCGATGACGTACAGTCCCACATAGCGAGGCAACAGTTTCTTGGAGCCATGTACGTTGAGGTGGCGCATGGAGAGCCACACCTTGTCACCTTTGTGATAGTCTGGTTCCTTCTGCCGATGAGCATCGGCGTTTACTTTGTAGGTTTCCTTCGCCTTGGTAGGCTCGAACCGGGGCTTGTTGCCAGAGGGTACACAGTGTTCCATTGTACGCCCCCACAGTGTACAATGGACTGCAAAGAGGTTCCTCCCAAGCAGTGGTACGGGGATGCCATCCTTGGAGGCAGAAAAAAGGAGACATACCGATAGCGGAATGCTTATTGTTGTTGTCGGCCGCGTTCGACACGGTTGATCACAACATCTTGATCGACCGTGTTGAACAGGCCGGCATACGAGACACGGCGGCCTGCTGGCTGAGGTCCTTTTTGGAGAACCGCACTCAAGCGGTACGCCTTGGAGACCTAGCTGGTACCAAACAGTCCATCACATGTGGAGTGCCACAGGGCTCCTCCCTGTCACCCCACCTGTTCAATCTATACATCCTCCCTTTGATTCAGACCCTTAGAGACGAGCAGGTGAAGGTTTTCAACTATGCAGATGATTTACAGCTGCTCCTCACAATCGACAACTCTGAAAACTCCATCTTACACTTCCAATCGACCATGAGGTTCATCAAAGCTTGGATGGACCAAAACCAGCTGAAATTAAACCCGGGGAAAACCGAGTTGGTCCTGACTGGGGATAGCACCAAGAACTGGGGCCCCCACTACTGGCCATCGGATTTAGGTCAAGCCCCGACCCCTTCTCCATCGGCTAAAACACTTGGGGTCACATTGGACTGCGATCTTTCATTAAAAGCACAAGTGGGCCAGGTGGTCTCCAAATGCTTTTTCCAGTTAAAAAAAATTCGGAAGGTCCGGCGCCTTCTCACCTTGGAGGCAATTACCCAGGTCGTGATCGCCACCGTTCTGTCCCATCTGGACTACGCGAATTCCATTTATCTAGGTCTCCCCATCTACCTGTCTAAACGTCTCCAGATGGTATGCCGCTAGGTTGATTTTGAATCAACCGAGGTGGCATGCAGCCACTCCCCTACTCATGAAACTGCATTGGCTTCCTGTCACCCAACGCTGTGCCTTTAAAACAGGCTGTATGATCTTGAAATCCTTGTACTGCAAAAGTCCCAAATTCATTGATCAACTAATTAATAAGTACGTATCATCTCACAACCTCCGCTAATCCCACCAGGGCCTCCTCCAGACGCTCCCTTTCAAACTCAAGCGCTCTGGAGGCCGTAGGTTTGCAATACTTGCCCCCTGCTTGTGGAACACCTTCCCTCTTGAGATCCGGACCTGTCAGGACCTCCTCTCATTTCGGAAAGTCCTGAAGACCTGGCTCTACAGACAAGCATTTCAATAACTCTTCACCCCTCATCCACAATATGTTACTGTTGATCTCAGCGCCAAGAAACCAATTGGTGATAGTGCGCTTAACAAATGCTTTATTAACATAACATAACGTAAGCATACACTGCCAACCATAGTACGTCAGCCCATTCCCCTTCGACGACGAGCAGTAAACAGCGGAGGTACTGCTCCATGGTGTGGCTGGTCCTCTCAGCCTGACCATCCGTCTGGGGGTGGTATGCGGAAGAAAGACATGCATCCATGTCCAGAATCCTGCATACTTCCTTCCAGAAGCGGGACACGAATTGCGACCCTCGGTCTGTTATAACCACCGACGGGATTCCGTGAAGGCGAACCACTTCCTGCATGAAGACCAGAGCCAGTTCGGTTGCCATGGGTATTTTCTTCAGCAGCACGAAATGAGCGATTTTAGTGAGATGATCCACCACGGTGGGAACAGTGGTATACCCGGTTTTGGTGATTGGTAACTCCACCACGAAAACCATGGATATGGTGTGCCACGGGTATGGCGGAACAGGAATGGGACGCAACAGTCCTGTAGGAGGTTCTGATCTGTTTTTGCCTTGCAGGCAGATGGAACAACGATGTATGTAGTTCCTAGTGTCTGTGTCCAACGTGGGCCACCAGAAATGTATCTGTATCAGGTCGAGTGTTTTGTGATATCCGGAGGGATTGGAGAGAACATGATCATGGCACATGTGCAGTGCTTGCTAATGTCGAGCCACCGTTGGCAGGTAGTATTTGTCGTCCTTGTACAGGAAACCGTTGGTGTACGTTACACCCTTAAGCCCATCGGCTAGAACGGCCGAACAGGTCAGGCTTACATCCTTTTGTAACTGAGCTAGGAATCTTGAGGACACAATGGCCCCTTGGAAGTGATGTTCTGGGATGATAGGAACGGGCCCGGTGGTAGGGGTTGCATCAATGGTTTCTTCCAATCGTGAAAGGGCATCTGCCTTGGCATTCTCTTTTGCGGGTTGAAACATAATCGTGAAGTTGTATTAATTTAGGAACAGGGTCCAACGAAGTTGTCTGGCTGTCAAGGCACGTGCTGAACGTAGGAACTGTAGGTTCCTGTGGTCGGTGTAGATGGTTACTGAGTGGTTTGCGTCTTTCAGATAATGACGCCATTCTTCGAATGCCATCTTGATCACCAACAGCTCCCTATCGGACACAGTGTAATTGCGTTCAGCGGGTTGGAGTTTCTTAGAGTACAATGCCACGGGGTGTAGAAGTCCTGTACTAGCGTCCCTCTGTGACAGCATGCCCCCTAATGCGTCTTATGAGGCATCCGCCTCAACTATGAAGGGTAACTCGGTATCGGGGTGCACAAGTACAGGGGCTGTGGTGAACCGTCTTTTCAGTACTCGGAAAGCCTCTTCTGCTTTTGTATCCCGACAAAAGGGTACTCCTTTACGTAGGAGACGAGTGATAGGAGCCACCACCATAGAGAATCCTGTGATGAAGCGACGGTAGTAGTTAAAAAAACCCTAAGAATCTCTGGATATCCTTCAAGGTAGTTGGAGTAGGCTATAGCTTAACGACCTCCACCTTTTTGCTGTCCATCTGTATACCAGCAGGAGTGATTATATGACCCAGGAATTCGACTTTGGTTAAGTGAAAGACGCTTTTCTCCAACTTCACATATAAACGATGTTTTCTCAACTGCTGGAGGACAGCACGTACATGGTGGACGTGCTCCGTGATGTTTTTCGAATAGATCAGTATGTCGTCTATACAGACGATACAGAAGACATCGATGTAGTCCCTCAATACCTCGTCCATGAAGAACTGGAATGCTGCGGGGGCGTTGCAGAGTCCGAAAGGCATGACCTGGTATTCAAAGAGGCCGAACTTAGTCCGGAAGGCGGTCTTCCATTCGTCACCTTTCCGAACTCTGACATGGTGGTAAGCATCCCGTAGGTCCAGCTTCGTGTAGAGGGAGGCGTTTTTCACCTGATCCAAAAGGCTGGTGTTCAACGGCAATGGGTACCGGTTCTTCACAGTGATGGTGTTCATAGCCCTGAAGTCGATGCAGGTCCTCAGATCTCCTTCCTTCTTAGCCATGAAGAAAAGGGGAGAGGACACTGGAGACCTGGAATGGCGTATGAACCCATTGCTCAGATACTCATCAAGGTAGGAGCGTAGATGGTCGTCCTATTTGTGCGTAAGGGAGTAGATTCGCCTACAAGGGAGCGTTGAACCGGGTACCACTACCAGGTCTATCCTGCAGTCAAAAGATCGATGTGGCGGCAGCGTATTGGCTCCCTTTTTGACAAATACGTCCGCCAAGTCCAGATACGCCTCTGGGACGTCTGCTTGAGTAACCATCCCCATGCCCAGCAGGGGTAACGACTGTGCTTGTATAGCACGAACACCAAAGGAGCCACCATCTGTGTAACAAGAAGCACTGCAGTGGTCCGAATCCAAAGTGATGACTCTGGACATCCAATCGATCCGGGGATTGTGGTTTACCAACCAAGGAAGACCCGGTATTATTTTAAATTGTGGAGCGTCAATCACATCAAACCCAATGGTCTCTGTATGATGAGTCACGAAGGACATGACCATGTCTTCTGTTTGATACCGAATAAGGCCGGAAGTCAAGTCTGTTCCATCCACTGCCTTGACTGTCTCTGGTTTAGCTTTGGGCACTGTGGTCATTCCCAAGGCGTGTTAATACTGAGTGTCAATAAAGGTGCCTGTAGCTCCGGAATCTATCAGAGCGGTTACCAGCCATGTTTTCCCAGTCATGTTTCGCAAGGTAACCTCTACACCCACGTGATGACTACCATCAAAAACCGCAGGGATCGCTGTTTTGCAGGATGATAAACCCAGTGGACGGACCACTGTGTCTACTGGGTTGTCTCATTTCCCGGCTTGTCCCCCTTGGAAACAGGTAACGCGAAGGGTCTTCCGCTCCGGGTGCGTGTGGGTTTCACAGGGCATTCCCTGACGAAATGACCGCTTTGCCGCAATACAGGCACTGGTTCTGTTTCCTCCTCTTTTCTCTTTCCTGGCTGGTTAGAGAGCCTCCTACTCCGCCTACCTGCATAGGTTCTGCGGAATCGCTAGGAGGTGCAGCTTCTTCCCTGCCTTTGTCTGTGGCTTTATCTCCGAACGGCAGAAAGCGGATGTCACTTCCTTTCCCTTTTTTCGTTTTTTCTTTATTGTATTCGGTAGTTCACTTTAACCACCAGGTCAATGAACGGGCCTATTTCGTCAGGAGGGTTAGGCATTTGTGAAATCAGGTCCTTGAGGTCATCACGCAAACCCTGATAGAAAACAGACACTTTTTTGGATTCAGGCCAGTGTGCCTCGATGACAAGCCTACTGAACTTAGTAATGTAATGAAGCAAATCGTTGTTGCCTTGCTTTAGACTAAGGAGTTCGTTTTCGTCAGCCTGCACAAACGTGTGTCGGGCGAACATCCACTGCATGGTTTCTTTGAACACCGGTAAGTTGTATAGCATAGGATCATCATTTCCATGAGAGCTATGGACCACTGGGCGGCGTCTCCACCCATGTAGGACATGTAGGAGAGGATAAACGGGATTTTGTATGCGTCATCCGGGAACGCCAGGGCCCTGGCCATGAAGTGCAAGTGGCACTGATGGAAGAAGACACTGTACTTAGTGCTATCCCCATAGAAGCGTTCGGGGGGTGCCAACTGCACCGGATGGGGTGTGATGACTTGTATAGCTGTGTCTTGATTGGATGCAGAGGATGCTCCACCAAATGTGAATGTAGGTGGCCTTAACAACCCATCTTGACGGACTCTGGGACTCGGGGTGGTTCCCCAAGGGCTGGTTGCCCCTGTGGCTATCTGACCCTGCAAGGTGGTTATATCATGGCGTAGGCTAAGGTTCTCTGCCTGCATGTTAGCCAGTAGGGCTGCTATATCCTGAAGGGACACCTCTGGGTCGCTCATGTCGTCTGGGCGGAATAAGAAACGTGGGCTTTGGATTCTGTCAGGTGCCCCACAAGGCTTACCTTTGCTTGTGAAGTGGTTCCGCAGAGACGACAAGAGCTACCGCCCCTGTACCCACCTGACCCCGTGCAGAAAGTAATACCCAGCAGTGAGTATATGGACCCAGGGAAGGGAGCCAAAAAAGGAGGAATGACAGGAGGCTTGTGGCTGTAGACTCTGGGTTGTGCAGTGGACAACAGCTGGGGAAAACAAGAGAGACCCGATTAGAAGATTACCCCACCTATTTTTATAATGGTGTTCTGTTAGGGTATTTTAAAGCGAAGCATTTATAATGAGAATTCAAACCACAGATGATGCTTGTATTGTGTCCTCCCATGTCTGTGTGTGGAAAGCTGTTTTCCTTCGTATGTTTAGCACATACAGGGTCCTGGCCATGATTGACTTGTATGTAGTCTGTGCAGATTAGGTGCTGGGGGTTATGCACGTCTCAGTGGTTTAACATACTAGGCACCCTGCATGCTACATGCCCCACGATGAAGAGCAGTTGGCATTGGGTTGGTGCGCAAAAACTGCCAGTCCAGCAAACCTTGTGACCGAAGATGCTTGGAGTGGGTGCTGCGAGAGGTGTACCCACATATTAAGGGGTGCTCACACATGCACGGGCAGTCTAATGTGTGTACCACCATGGGATGCCGGCTGGTTCAGGGGCACACTGCTGCTGGAGGGAGATGGGAAAGAAAGTTGGTAGCACCAGGAAAAGCCACTTGGTAACTGGCATCATGTCAGTAGTACCCTTTAAACCCAAGTATGTGGGCACACATTCAGAGATTAGGTGTAGTGAGTTGTAGCTAATGAGGAGGCCAAAACACTGTGTCAAAAACATTTATTGTCTTCATTTTTCTCACCACTGTTTGATGAAATTGTGATTCGCTTTGAAAAACAGACTGTAAAATGACTCCTGGCCACTGTGTGATGCTTTCACCCCATCGTGACCTTTTAGCCTCAGCACTTTGCATGAAAATCTAGAACCAGGCCCATAACTGGAAAAACAAAACTACATGTCCTAGAATGCAAGGTAATGTCTATGAAATAAGACTAGCGCCTATTGTCATGGCATGTGTGATTCTGGCAGCACTTCACCCCTGCAGTGACTACAAGCACCCAGCCCAGGAGAGACCATGGCACAAAGATGACGTCTTTAATTATTCTCTGGCTCAAGGGCATTGTGATGGAATCATTCATTATACCTATGAACTGGCTCAGTAGTACATGGATGACGTGATCAATTATTGAAATTGCTTCATTCGTTGCAGACATGGTGATGTCATCAGTGCGGTTTAGGAGAGAAAATGTGTTGGTAAATGCTTTGTTTTGGCCTTTCTGTCTCCAAACTTTTCTTGTGGGGAAAACCCCCCAAGCTCCCCCTAGTAGTGGTTGCTCACTGCGCTTGCTCGCTACACACCATGTGGGGGCTGGTCTCACTTTTACTTTGTTCTCTCTGATTCACTACTTGTCTATTTTTGGTGCTCTGAAAGAATGTCTCTGGGTACATATGACTGGGCAAGTAGCCTGATGATCTTTAAGGTCATCATCTACTATTTATTGTGTCTTGAAAGTTGATACAATTGAATATGTAATGAAAAATGTGCTGTACAATTCTTCCTTTTGGGCTGCCTTTTTCCAAAATTTTCTTTGAGGGAGAACCCCCCCAAACCTCCATAGTAGCGGTTGGCTCGCTCACTGAGCTCGCTTGCTTCATGCCGGACGGGGGCTGGTCTGTCAAAATTTGCCAGGGCTGTTTCAGTTCCCAGCCCGTCCCTGCTAATGAGCGCACTTATGATTTGCGCAACCACGCTAGAATTAGGTCTCCTGATAGATTTCAGGTCCCTGATCAGCGTTCTCCTCATTCTTCACAGGAAACATCAGGCTCTCAAGCCGGTGGAGGAGATCGCCAGGATCGCTGCAGATGTTGAGGTGCCCCGCAAGGACGCAAGCAACTTCGTCAGACTGACGGTAAAGGCAAGCAGGACGATTTCCCTTGTCAACGCCCTTTGTTTCAGAAAAATAAAGTTGCTGCTTTAACAGCAAGATATGCCACGGACGAGGAGAACTCAACTTTGGAACCTAACATGGGCAGTAATGCTGCTAGACAGTGCAGTGGAGGTTACAATAGTGCTGCAAGCACTGCGTCCATTTCTGAAGGCGACAGCAACAGACACTTAAATCACAGTTGAAACTGCTAAACACCCTAGTGGCTCCCCCTGACAGCCTATCTGACATAGTATTATTAATTGAAGGTGATATCCAACGTGTTGGTAAAGGTTTTTTTTGGGAGAATATGACTTCTTCATATGACATCTTGTTAGCTGAGACAGATTGACCCCCGCCTTTCGTTTTGGCCACTCCGATGGTGGGAGGTAATCCTCCCTAGTTTTTCACACACAGTGCCCAAAGTACAAGCTATGAACTTCGTGGAAGAGTGGGCTTTGGTGCTTGCACCGGCTTCGTACCATACTCAGGTTAGGTGGGATAAACTTTCACCCAAACATGACATTCCATTACGGTCTATGCCACAGCCACAACCCTAATATCCCCCCTGGCGGGAGGCAAAGGCTCCCGTTTCTGAAATTCTAGAACAATTAGAGTATCAAGGAGTGATTGAGACATGTGTGTCATCGATGAATAATCCTCTTTTTACTGTAACCAACCCCGATGGGTCGTACCGCTTAGTTTTGGATTATCGACATTTAAACACACATTGTCGAACATGTGCGGCACAAAATACCCATAGTTCTGCAATCGTAGACAGACTTTACAGGTTTAAAACCACACTCAACATTTCCATTGGCTTTTTTAGTCATAACCTGTCCTCTATAAGTAGTCAATGGACAGCCTTTACTTCTGGCGGCAAACAAAAACAAGTCAAAACATTGGCCATGGGCTACAAGAACAGCCCAGGCGTTTTTGCCGCACGTGTCGTCTCTTCGTTAGACGGCATAGACCCTGATGTGTACTCGTACGTAGATGATATTTATCTCACGGCGACGAATTATGGCCGTATCACTGTCACGTGGACCCCATCATAGTTTTGTTTGCCGACTACGGTTACAAATTTAACTTTGCAAAATCACATATTGCAGAGTACACAGTGTCGTTTCTGGGCAATGAGCTCAACAATGAAGGTAGAGGCTTGGCGCCTCACTTCTTAGAGAAATGTGCACGTATGCGTTCTCCAACAACCTTGAAAAAATGACAATCTTTGCTGGGATTTTTTAACTTCGATTGAACATACATCCCCGAATATGCCCAGCGTGTCAAGCCGCTATATGCCTTGATAAAACCAACCTTTACAAAAGCCAGCTGGCTTCCGGAACATTCAGCTATACTGCAATGTTTGCAGTCTTATCTTCTTGAATCTAAATACTTGTTAACATATGACAACTACACAAACCTGGTGATAAGAATTGCCCCAGGCGCAGTTGGTTTTACATACATTTTTAGTACTGTGTCACAATCAGCCAGTCCAGACACAACACAACGCAATGCATGATAGCGGGAAAAATGAATCCGTGAAAAGCCAAATGTTCTCCGATGAGCTCTTTTCCTTTGTGATCATGTACATATGTTTTAAAGTCTACTTTTGAAATATCTGATCAGCCTTAACAAACAAAGACAAAAAATGTATGTCATCACTCAGCAATTGCATATGAAATCCTTTCTAGCGTGGCACACCAGAGAGAATATGCTTTTTAGAGATTCGGCAAGCAACACTAAATAAATGCATTTCACTTAATTAAGGAGAGAAGGCTGCCAGAACAAGGACCATGGTTTATAATTGTGAAATTAAGACATCTGTAATGGAATTCCTCCACACTCTTCACTAAGTTCGCTGGCCTGTCATTCTTTCAGTTTTTGCTTTAAAGTAATACATTCCAAAGTATAAATCTTTAAGGGCCTATATTAGCTCTCCGTACATCCAGTGGTCTCTCTGTATATGTGTTAGCCTTTCTTCTTATCTACAAGGCCATGGGTCAGCTTAATTGTTTGTTTCTATGCCTCCAGGTCTGTGTCCTTGTCCGTTGTAGGTAGAGCCTACCAAACAGTGCATGCGCTGTTGTGAGGCATATTGTGGGCTTTTGTAAGAACATACAGGAGCTTAGAGCCCTCCCATTGATCGTCACTGAATGGCTTTCCTGCCATTCTCTTTTGCCTGCTTCTTATTCAATGGTTTTCCTTTTCCGTCTTATGTCTGCCCCTCCCAAGAGCCCTGCCAATTTACTTCCACCCTTTTGAGTGCTTAATTTGTGCCGCTGGTGTCCCACAAAGAAGCCTAGGGTCTCGAGTTGGGTAGAGCCAACCCAGGCCCCCCCTTCTTTTCAAAACATTTGTGGAACAGAGGAAGATAAACTCAGAAAGGGAAAGGTTACAGCGCTTCCATCCCTGACCCCGCAAGGTATAGTATCTGCCCCCACCCAATTGGTCTGGCGATAATTATAACTCTCAGGATTTTTGGAGGAAAGGAAGTAAGTAAACCAACAAAAGGTATAAAGATCACCACCTCTATATGATCCTTCTTTAAGGTTAAATCCAAAAAGGGAGAAGCACATAACTCCATGTCCACTTAGTCCTCTCCTAGTGGAGCAGTCACAGGAAAGCTACACCAGCACTGTGGAGGTGCAGCGGAAAAGGGGGATCTCCCTCAGTATCTGCTTTTCTTCTCCCATTCACACCTCACTCCTTTGCTTCTCTCCATTCTTCCTTCTCTTTCTGCCCTACGTCCGCCTTTCCCCTTAATCTCTGCCTCCCCTCTTTAACTGCTTTTAATTTCTCATCTTTCATTACCACTCTCCTTTCAAGCGCTCCCCGCTGTCTGCACCTTCTTCCCTTGCCTTTCTCCTCTTTTCACTTTTCATTGACATCATGTTTCACTCTAATCTTGCACTCCCAATCTCTGCTTTCCCTCTTCTTTCCACATTCTTTGTCTACCTTTGTATCTTTGTATCTATTCTTGTCTTCAGACCTCTCCTTCTTCCTCCCTTTCCCTTTTATGTTTTTCCTTCTTGAACATATCTTTATACCCACTCCAGGAATCTGTGTTTGATTTCAGGTTCATACATTTAAATCTTGGTGTGGCCACTCAGTCTTTCATCTTTCTGGGGTCAATAAAATGAGTGCCATTGAGCTGGATAGCAACATTTTTAATTTGGTGTCAAGGCCCCCTCTGCTGAATATGTGCTTTACAAACATACATGGTGTGTTAAGGACACAGAAATGTATTTTAATCTTTTTTTTTCAATTTCTTTGCAATATTACACTGTCATTATTCCCTCTGTCCCTGCTTCATCCAGTACCTTTCAAACTTGCAACCATTTCCTTGACCTCCTTTCTTTCCTTCGTCCCATCTTTTTCCTTTTTCTCATCCTCCGCACCTCCAGCCATACCTCCTTTCTTCTTTCCATTCTTGGTTCCATATATCCTCATTCATTCCCCATACTTCCTCCCTTGGTGCATTTTTTCCTCCATTTATTCCTTACTTTTTTTCCCTACTCCTCCTTTCATTTCTTCCTTTCTTATCCTTAACCCTTCCTTCTGCTGTTCTTCCTCCATTTCTTTCTTCTTTCAATTCATCCATTACACATTGTTCACTTCGATTTTCGCACTATTTGAGTTTATTTTTAAGTTGTTGTCATAGGCTTCCTATATGTTATATTATGTTATGTCATATTGATTTGTATAGAAAACTAATCACTCAAGAGGGTATCCAGATGCTTGGGCAGGTATGTATGTGCAAGGCCGCCGAGGTGCTTATGTGAAGAGCCACGGTTTCAGCTTCTTGCGGAACTCAAGAACTGAGGAGGTAGCTCTGATGTGTTGAGGCTTATGGGCGTGGGCCATAAGCCTCAAGTGGGCGTGGACTTTTGAAAAAATGGGAGCACCTGCACTTAATATTTTACAAACTAAGCACTGTATATAAGGGTGCCTGTTTCTCCGTGTATCGAGCTGGAGGCTGTCGTAGTTTGGATTCGGAGGACCCCAGATTTCGCCATCAACCGCCGGTAAGGAGCGACGACTGCCCGCAGTTACACAAGGAGCATTAGTGCGGGTGGGGTGATTGAGTTGATTCCAGAGACTTTTATTTCATTTTTGATTAGTGGGTTTCCACGTACTTCACAATCTTTCACCGTCCATTATGTCAGCCCAAGACGCGCCGCGTGACCGGGAAGCTGCAGATGAGGCACTGTTTGACAATTTGCCTATCGCTAATACAGAAGTCAACAAGCAACCTAATGACACCAATACCAATGATATCAGGGGCACACTAAGAAAATTGGAAAAACTACAAAAAAATTAGCTAACCAAGTGGTGGGAATGGAAATCCCTGGAACAATATCGGGATGTAGGAAGGGTGCCTCGCTGCTTGAGAGTAATGATTGCATCTTCCTATGAAAATCCTCATCCTGATATGCTTTCAGAATGGGCCACCAATATTCTTCAAGCGTCCATGAATATGGTCAACATCCTCATCAAATACTCTGATATTGATAGAGACGGAATTCTTAAGGAGATTGATGAACTTAATTGCATTCTCGACCCCAGTGATCAAAAAGATCTTGTTTCTAAGGGGTGAGCAGACATTCTGATCAAATTGAAACAGCATGAAGAGACTATCAAAAATCGTAAAGCTTTTAAATTCGCCAGAGATCGCGATGACTATGCAGCAGGAAGGGTATTTACCTTTTCACGAAAGTATGACAACGTCAAAAGAAAAGCTCTAACCAGCCAACTACCACCCATTGTAACAACTGATGGCGCTAGCACAAGTACAATTCAGGAGGATTCTGATTTGAATTCATTAACAAGTGGCGATTCGGATGATGGAAGGGGCCCCTCAGCAGTAAATCAAACCAGGGTGATGACCAAACACACCTTGGGAGAGGAGCTACATTTTTTAACCATGGAGAAGCGCGCAACTCTCCGCCCCAGAAACCCTAAAATCCAAATGAGCACAGCACCAGTCAGCGCCGGAGGGAAAGGCGTAGACAGCGGCTCAAACTCATCAAACAGAGGAAAAGGGAGGCGAAGATGGAATCGTTACACACAGGACAATACCATTATTAATTTAACTGACACAGTACTAACCAAAGCTGAAAATCAACTATTAGCTTTAGGTTTGTCTTTTTGCCCTGAGTCCAATTTTTCCTATGAACAGTCGCGCATTGACATATACAAATGTATACGAAAGATTGAGCTCAGAAAGTTTTTCCAATTAAATAAATCAACAAATGTCACTAACATTGAAAGAACCACACTTGATAGTTTACAAGTTTGTGGTCTTGATGTGCTACATACCATGCATTCACTGGCTAAAGAAAGTCTGGACTGTGATGTATCAGACACTGTTTCTGGGGCTCTTGAAGGAATTAATATGGGCATGGCGGCTGCCAGTCCATTTCGTCCCCCCTCTTCATTTTATCCAGTTATGCCAAAAGACTTTATGGATGTGTTTAATGAAATGGTCACTGAGGATTTAACGAAATTAAATGTATCTGTTAAGTCCCAAGGTCATAGACAGAATCACAGAATGAGAAGCTATTGGACATTGATTAAAAAACTGCGTGAAAAAAACTATATTGTAATCATGAGTGCTGATAAGGGTGGAAACATAGTTTTGTGGCCAAAGTGTGAGTATCTTCAAGAGGCTCAATGCCATCTTACAGATCCCGCTTGCTATTGTACAGTTGGTCATGATTATTCGAATACTGAAAAACACAAGTGGGGAGGGTCAAAGGGGATATAATTTAGTGACCTGTCAACTTATGCCCCAAACATACATATAACACAGAAAAAAGAAGACCAGGTCAATGTATGGTGTGCTGTCCTAAATGGTGTGTGGGAATCACACGGATAGACATGTGGAAGGATGTGCTAGGTTTCACTGGGCTGAAAAAGTCCCATCAGACCACCCTCTCGGCGGTATATCATCATTTGGGGATGGTAGTTATTCCATACCCCGCCTATTTGACAGTGCGGGCAAGGAAATCAACCGTATTCTGCCAACGTAGTGCCCAAAATGAAATGTGTAAAGAAAAGCAGTGCTGTGAAATAGGTGATACTTAAAAATGACTACCTAGACTGCGGGGATAGCTTGACAGCAAAAGTGTAGGTGTCATGATTAAAAACACGCCTAGTAGCGAGAGAGTAAAGTTACATTATGGCGCTGTGTGGAATGGTCGACTAGTTTCAGCTGATGTGAGTAGTGCTCCAGCTTTCATCAGGACCTTAAATAAAGTGCTACTGCCAGATTTAACTAAAGGGTGTACAAGTATGGGGAGGCATAGATTGCATCGAAATACTATATAAATGTAGATGTATCACCCAGACTTTGAAACTCTGTGTCCTCTGCAGACAGTAAAGGAATGTTCCACCTGTCGAATAAGCAGAAGATAACAAATCCATGTTACCACACAGTTAGCCACATAACTCCACACACACAATAAAGACAATCAACACCATTGCATGAACAATTTGCGTCCTGCATTTGTAGATATGCATATTAGCTATATCTAAGTAAGCATATTAGCTATATCACAAGGAGGCATTTCCTCTCAGTGATACCCAGCTTTGTGTGGGTAATAGCCTCACCTTAACCGGCAACCGCTCGGGAAATTGAGGCCCCGCTCTAATGTGTAGAAAGAAGGAAAGGGGGAAGGACTCAATTAGCAACAGTTCAAAAGTGTCCAGCCCACTAACTCTATACACAAACCCAAAAAGCATGTGAAAGACTCCTAACTGTCCAAACCTTACCCTACTCTGTCAGTGTGCCAGCACCAATCGTTCATTGGTGCATAAGAGAATGACCCTAAACAAACTAGGCTGATAGTCATACCAATAGTGACCATATAATACACTGTAAGTTGTTAGCACTCTGAAGTTGTTGCAAGGGAATGCTGCCAGATCAAGAAGTGTCCAAGCCTAAAGTGCAACCCCCGAGTCTAAATCTAATATACAAGTGTATTAGCCATCAGAGCAATCATTGGTATACTCATCCACTCCCAAGACAGCCACTGCCTATCTTAGGTGTAAAAGGCTAAACCTAAACTTACAGCCGCTTGACTGTTTGGTCAGCTCTTTCCAAAACTCACCTGTCCGTCGGTGCCTCGGCTCGAAGTCGAGCGGAAGTGAAGGGACCGAAGGAGGTGCCTGTTGGGTTTTAAATATTGAGGCTACTTGTTGTATCAGCCAATGACAGCCAAAGTAAGGGCCAAATTCAAGGTATTACTAGTACCGAAGGAAAAAACTCTCCCGCGTTGGTCGGGAAAGGAACCAGATCTAGCGCGTCCGGCACTACTCTAACCGAGCATGCGCATAAGTATGCAGCCTCAATTCAAGGAGCCATCTGCTAATGCGCATGCGTGGAGCTGTTCCACAACGGCAAGAGTATCGTAGCAGTCGATATGTAAATCGACAGTGAGCAGCGTAGTATGCTGTGGAATATGAACTCAGTGGGCCATTAATCTTAGAACCTCAGGACAGTATACGTATATATATCCCACGGATAGAACAATGGGAAAGAGCTCGCTAGTGTCATGGTGGGCAGTAAAAGGTTAGTGTGCTGCTCCAAACTTATAGGCAGCTAGGAATAGCGAGGCATGCAATGTATGTCTATGAAGCAAGGTCTAACCGGAGAGGCTGTTCACATACAGTCACTAATTAATTAGGAACCATGGCTCTGGATAATGTTCCAAGTGCCTAAACTGGAGGGTCCAAGTAGGACAAGTGTAGTGGCAAAAATAGGAGGGGGCAGGAGGAGTCACACACAGTACAGTTTAGGTGAGCTTATATGATGCAAACAGTAAGTCCGTTGCATCTAGGAAAAAAGACCCGCAACTGGAAAGTTGCTCTGAATACTGAAAAACACAAGTGGGGAGGGTCAAAGGGGATATAATTTAGTGACCTGTCAACTTATGCCCCAAACATACATATAACACAGAAAAAAGAAGACCAGGTCAATGTATGGTGTGCTGTCCTAAATGGTGTGTGGGAATCACACGGATAGACATGTGGAAGGATGTGCTAGGTTTCACTGGGCTGAAAAAGTCCCATCAGACCACCCTCTCGGCGGTATATCATCATTTGGGGATGGCAGTTATTCCATACCCCGCCTATTTGACAGTGCGGGCAAGGAAATCAACCGTATTCTGCCAACGTAGTGCCCAAAATGTAATGTGTAAAGAAAAGCAGTGCTGTGAAATAGGTGATACTTAAAAATGACTACCTAGACTGCGGGGATAGCTTGACAGCAAAAGTGTAGGTGTCATGATTAAAAACACGCCTAGTAGCGAGAGAGTAAAGCTACATTATGGCGCTGTGTGGAATGGTCGACTAGTTTCAGCTGATGTGAGTAGTGCTCCAGCTTTCATCAGGACCTTAAATAAAGTGCTACTGCCAGATTTAACTAAAGGGTGTACAAGTATGGGGAGGCATAGATTGCATCGAAATACTATATAAATGTAGATGTATCACCCAGACTTTGAAACTCTGTGTCCTCTGCAGACAGTAAAGGAATGTTCCACCTGTCGAATAAGCAGAAGATAACAAATCCATGTTACCACACAGTTAGCCACATAACTCCACACACACAATAAAGACAATCAACACCATTGCATGAACAATTTGCGTCCTGCATTTGTAGATATGCATATTAGCTATATCTAAGTAAGCATATTAGCTATATCACAAGGAGGCATTTCCTCTCAGTGATACTTACCCAGCTTTGTGTGGGTAATAGCCTCACCTTAACCGGCAACCGCTCGGGAAATTGAGGCCCCGCTCTAATGTGTAGAAAGAAGGAAAGGGGGAAGGACTCACTTAGCAACAGTTCAAAAGTGTCCAGCCCACTAACTCTATACACAAACCCAAAAAGCATGTGAAAGACTCCTAACTGTCCAAACCTTACCCTACTCTGTCAGTGTGCCAGCACCAATCGTTCATTGGTGCATAAGAGAATGACCCTAAACAAACTAGGCTGATAGTCATACCAATAGTGACCATATAATACACTGTAAGTTGTTAGCACTCTGAAGTTGTTGCAAGGGAATGCTGCCAGATCAAGATGTGTCCAAGCCTAAAGTGCAACCCCCGAGTCTAAATCTAATATACAAGTGTATTAGCCATCAGAGCAATCATTGGTATACTCATCCACTCCCAAGACAGCCACTGCCTACCTTAGGTGTAAAAGACTAAACCTAAACTTACAGCCGCTTGACTGTTTGGTCAGCTCTTTCCAAAACTCACCTGTCCGTCGGTGCCTCGGCTCGAAGTCGAGCGGAAGTGAAGGGACCGAAGGAGGTGCCTGTTGGGTTTTAAATATTGAGGCTACTTGTTGTATCAGCCAATGACAGCCAAAGTAAGGGCCAAATTCAAGGTATTACTAGTACCGAAGGAAAAAACTCTCCCGCGTTGGTCGGGAAAGGAACCAGATCTAGCGCGTCCGGCACTACTCTAACCGAGCATGCGCATAAGTATGCAGCCTCAATTCAAGGAGCCATCTGCTAATGCGCATGCGTGGAGCTGTTCCACAACGGCAAGAGTATCGTAGCAGTCGATATGTAAATCGACAGTGAGCAGCGTAGTATGCTGTGGAATATGAACTCAGTGGGCCATTAATCTTAGAACCTCAGGACAGTATACGTATATATATCCCACGGATAGAACAATGGGAAAGAGCTCGCTAGTGTCATGGTGGGCAGTAAAAGGTTAGTGTGCTGCTCCAAACTTATAGGCAGCTAGGAATAGCGAGGCATGCAATGTATGTCTATGAAGCAAGGTCTAACCGGAGAGGCTGTTCACATACAGTCACTAATTAATTAGGAACCATGGCTCTGGATAATGTTCCTTGCCCGCACTGTCAAATAGGCGGGGTATGGAATAACTTCAATCCCCAAATGATGATATACCGCCGAGAGGGTGGTCTGATGGGACTTTTTCAGCCCAGTGAAACCTAGCACATCCTTCCACATGTCTATCCGTGTGATTCCCACACACCATTTAGGACAGCACACCATACATTGACCTGGTCTTCTTTTTTCTGTGTTATATGTATGTTTGGGGCATAAGTTGACAGGTCACTAAATTATATCCCCTTTGACCCTCCCCACTTGTGTTTTTCAGTATTCAGAGCAACTTTCCAGTTGCGGGACTTTTTTCCTAGATGCAACGGACTTACTGTTTGCATCATATAAGCTCACCTAAACTGTACTGTGTGTGACTCCTCCTGCCCGCTCCTATTTTTGCCACTACACTTGTCCTACTTGGACCCTCCAGTTTAGGCACTTGGAACATTATCCAGAGCCATGGTTCCTAATTAATTAGTGACTGTATGTGAACAGCCTCTCCGGTTAGACCTTGCTTCATAGACATACATTGCATGCCTCGCTATTCCTAGCTGCCTATAAGTTTGGAGCAGCACACTAACCTTTTACTGCCCACCATGACACTAGCGAGCTCTTTCCCATTGTTCTATCCGTGGGATATATATATGTATACTGTCCTGAGGTTCTAAGATTAATGGCCCACTGAGTTCATATTCCACAGCATACTACGCTGCTCACTGTCGATTTACATATCGACTGCTACGATACTCTTGCCGTTGTGGAACAGCTCCACGCATGCGCATTAGCAGATGGCTCCTTGAATTGAGGCTGCATACTTATGCGCATGCTCGGTTAGAGTAGTGCCGGACGCGCTAGATCTGGTTCCTTTCCCGACCAACGCGGGAGAGTTTTTTCCTTCGGTACTAGTAATACCTTGAATTTGGCCCTTACTTTGGCTGTCATTGGCTGATACAACAAGTAGCCTCAATATTTAAAACCCAACAGGCACCTCCTTCGGTCCCTTCACTTCCGCTCGACTTCGAGCCGAGGCACCGACGGACAGGTGAGTTTTGGAAAGAGCTGACCAAACAGTCAAGCGGCTGTAAGTTTAGGTTTAGTCTTTTACACCTAAGATAGGCAGTGGCTGTCTTGGGAGTGGATGAGTATACCAATGATTGCTCTGATGGCTAATACACTTGTATATTAGATTTAGACTCGGGGGTTGCACTTAAGGCTTGGACACTTCTTGATCTGGCAGCATTCCCTTGCAACAACTTCAGAGTGCTAACAACTTACAGTGTATTATATGGTCACTATTGGTATGACTATCAGCCTAGTTTGTTTAGGGTCATTCTCTTATGCACCAATGAACGATTGGTGCTGGCACACTGACAGAGTAGGGTAAGGTTTGGACAGTTAGGAGTCTTTCACATGCTTTTTGGGTTTGTGTATAGAGTTAGTGGGCTGGACACTTTTGAACTGTTGCTAATTGAGTCCTTCCCCCTTTCCTTCTTTCTACACATTAGAGCGGGGCCTCAATTTCCCGAGCGGTTGCCGGTTAAGGTGAGGCTATTACCCACACAAAGCTGGGTAAGTATCACTGAGAGGAAATGCCTCCTTGTGATATAGCTAATATGCTTACTTAGATATAGCTAATATGCATATCTACAAATGCAGGACGCAAATTGTTCATGCAATGGTGTTGATTGTCTTTATTGTGTGTGTGGAGTTATGTGGCTAACTGTGTGGTAACATGGATTTGTTATCTTCTGCTTATTCGACAGGTGGAACATTCCTTTACTGTCTGCAGAGGACACAGAGTTTCAAAGTCTGGGTGATACATCTACATTTATATAGTATTTCGATGCAATCTATGCCTCCCCATACTTGTACACCCTTTAGTTAAATCTGGCAGTAGCACTTTATTTAAGGTCCTGATGAAAGCTGGAGCACTACTCACATCAGCTGAAACTAGTCGACCATTCCACACAGCGCCATAATGTAGCTTTACTCTCTCGCTACTAGGCGTGTTTTTAATCATGACACCTACACTTTTGCTGTCAAGCTATCCCCGCAGTCTAGGTAGTCATTTTTAAGTATCACCTATTTCACAGCACTGCTTTTCTTTACACATTTCATTTTGGGCACTACGTTGGCAGAATACGGTTGATTTCCTTGCCCGCACTGTCAAATAGGCGGGGTATGGAATAACTGCCATCCCCAAATGATGATATACCGCCGAGAGGGTGGTCTGATGGGACTTTTTCAGCCCAGTGAAACCTAGCACATCCTTCCACATGTCTATCCGTGTGATTCCCACACACCATTTAGGACAGCACACCATACATTGACCTGGTCTTCTTTTTTCTGTGTTATATGTATGTTTGGGGCATAAGTTGACAGGTCACTAAATTATATCCCCTTTGACCCTCCCCACTTGTGTTTTTCAGTATTCAGAGCAACTTTCCAGTTGCGGGTCTTTTTTCCTAGATGCAACGGACTTACTGTTTGCATCATATAAGCTCACCTAAACTGTACTGTGTGTGACTCCTCCTGCCCCCTCCTATTTTTGCCACTACACTTGTCCTACTTGGACCCTCCAGTTTAGGCACTTGGAACATTATCCAGAGCCATGGTTCCTAATTAATTAGTGACTGTATGTGAACAGCCTCTCCGGTTAGACCTTGCTTCATAGACATACATTGCATGCCTCGCTATTCCTAGCTGCCTATAAGTTTGGAGCAGCACACTAACCTTTTACTGCCCACCATGACACTAGCGAGCTCTTTCCCATTGTTCTATCCGTGGGATATATATACGTATACTGTCCTGAGGTTCTAAGATTAATGGCCCACTGAGTTCATATTCCACAGCATACTACGCTGCTCACTGTCGATTTACATATCGACTGCTACGATACTCTTGCCGTTGTGGAACAGCTCCACGCATGCGCATTAGCAGATGGCTCCTTGAATTGAGGCTGCATACTTATGCGCATGCTCGGTTAGAGTAGTGCCGGACGCGCTAGATCTGGTTCCTTTCCCGACCAACGCGGGAGAGTTTTTTCCTTCGGTACTAGTAATACCTTGAATTTGGCCCTTACTTTGGCTGTCATTGGCTGATACAACAAGTAGCCTCAATATTTAAAACCCAACAGGCACCTCCTTCGGTCCCTTCACTTCCGCTCGACTTCGCGCCGAGGCACCGACGGACAGGTGAGTTTTGGAAAGAGCTGACCAAACAGTCAAGCGGCTGTAAGTTTAGGTTTAGTCTTTTACACCTAAGATAGGCAGTGGCTGTCTTGGGAGTGGATGAGTATACCAATGATTGCTCTGATGGCTAATACACTTGTATATTAGATTTAGACTCGGGGGTTGCACTTTAGGCTTGGACACTTCTTGATCTGGCAGCATTCCCTTGCAACAACTTCAGAGTGCTAACAACTTACAGTGTATTATATGGTCACTATTGGTATGACTATCAGCCTAGTTTGTTTAGGGTCATTCTCTTATGCACCAATGAACGATTGGTGCTGGCACACTGACAGAGTAGGGTAAGGTTTGGACAGTTAGGAGTCTTTCACATGCTTTTTGGGTTTGTGTATAGAGTTAGTGGGCTGGACACTTTTGAACTGTTGCTAATTGAGTCCTTCCCCCTTTCCTTCTTTCTACACATTAGAGCGGGGCCTCAATTTCCCGAGCGGTTGCCGGTTAAGGTGAGGCTATTACCCACACAAAGCTGGGTAAGTATCACTGAGAGGAAATGCCTCCTTGTGATATAGCTAATATGCTTACTTAGATATAGCTAATATGCATATCTACAAATGCAGGACGCAAATTGTTCATGCAATGGTGTTGATTGTCTTTATTGTGTGTGTGGAGTTATGTGGCTAACTGTGTGGTAACATGGATTTGTTATCTACTGCTTATTCGACAGGTGGAACATTCCTTTACTGTCTGCAGAGGACACAGAGTTTCAAAGTCTGGGTGATACATCTACATTTATATAGTATTTCGATGCAATCTATGCCTCCCCATACTTGTACACCCTTTAGTTAAATCTGGCAGTAGCACTTTATTTAAGGTCCTGATGAAAGCTGGAGCACTACTCACATCAGCTGAAACTAGTCGACCATTCCACACAGCGCCATAATGTAGCTTTACTCTCTCGCTACTAGGCGTGTTTTTAATCATGACACCTACACTTTTGCTGTCAAGCTATCCCCGCAGTCTAGGTAGTCATTTTTAAGTATCACCTATTTCACAGCACTGCTTTTCTTTACACATTTCATTTTGGGCACTACGTTGGCAGAATACGGTTGATTTCCTTGCCCGCACTGTCAAATAGGCGGGGTATGGAATAACTGCCATCCCCAAATGATGATATACCGCCGAGAGGGTGGTCTGATGGGACTTTTTCAGCCCAGTGAAACCTAGCACATCCTTCCACATGTCTATCCGTGTGATTCCCACACACCATTTAGGACAGCACACCATACATTGACCTGGTCTTCTTTTTTCTGTGTTATATGTATGTTTGGGGCATAAGTTGACAGGTCACTAAATTATATCCCCTTTGACCCTCCCCACTTGTGTTTTTCAGTATTCAGAGCAACTTTCCAGTTGCGGGTCTTTTTTCCTAGATGCAACGGACTTACTGTTTGCATCATATAAGCTCACCTAAACTGTACTGTGTGTGACTCCTCCTGCCCCCTCCTATTTTTGCCACTACACTTGTCCTACTTGGACCCTCCAGTTTAGGCACTTGGAACATTATCCAGAGCCATGGTTCCTAATTAATTAGTGACTGTATGTGAACAGCCTCTCCGGTTAGACCTTGCTTCATAGACATACATTGCATGCCTCGCTATTCCTAGCTGCCTATAAGTTTGGAGCAGCACACTAACCTTTTACTGCCCACCATGACACTAGCGAGCTCTTTCCCATTGTTCTATCCGTGGGATATATATACGTATACTGTCCTGAGGTTCTAAGATTAATGGCCCACTGAGTTCATATTCCACAGCATACTACGCTGCTCACTGTCGATTTACATATCGACTGCTACGATACTCTTGCCGTTGTGGAACAGCTCCACGCATGCGCATTAGCAGATGGCTCCTTGAATTGAGGCTGCATACTTATGCGCATGCTCGGTTAGAGTAGTGCCGGACGCGCTAGATCTGGTTCCTTTCCCGACCAACGCGGGAGAGTTTTTTCCTTCGGTACTAGTAATACCTTGAATTTGGCCCTTACTTTGGCTGTCATTGGCTGATACAACAAGTAGCCTCAATATTTAAAACCCAACAGGCACCTCCTTCGGTCCCTTCACTTCCGCTCGACTTCGAGCCGAGGCACCGACGGACAGGTGAGTTTTGGAAAGAGCTGACCAAACAGTCAAGCGGCTGTAAGTTTAGGTTTAGTCTTTTACACCTAAGATAGGCAGTGGCTGTCTTGGGAGTGGATGAGTATACCAATGATTGCTCTGATGGCTAATACACTTGTATATTAGATTTAGACTCGGGGGTTGCACTTTAGGCTTGGACACTTCTTGATCTGGCAGCATTCCCTTGCAACAACTTCAGAGTGCTAACAACTTACAGTGTATTATATGGTCACTATTGGTATGACTATCAGCCTAGTTTGTTTAGGGTCATTCTCTTATGCACCAATGAACGATTGGTGCTGGCACACTGACAGAGTAGGGTAAGGTTTGGACAGTTAGGAGTCTTTCACATGCTTTTTGGGTTTGTGTGTAGAGTTAGTGGGCTGGACACTTTTGAACTGTTGCTAATTGAGTCCTTCCCCCTTTCCTTCTTTCTACACATTAGAGCGGGGCCTCAATTTCCCGAGCGGTTGCCGGTTAAGGTGAGGCTATTACCCACACAAAGCTGGGTAAGTATCACTGAGAGGAAATGCCTCCTTGTGATATAGCTAATATGCTTACTTAGATATAGCTAATATGCATATCTACAAATGCAGGACGCAAATTGTTCATGCAATGGTGTTGATTGTCTTTATTGTGTGTGTGGAGTTATGTGGCTAACTGTGTGGTAACATGGATTTGTTATCTTCTGCTTATTCGACAGGTGGAACATTCCTTTACTGTCTGCAGAGGACACAGAGTTTCAAAGTCTGGGTGATACATCTACATTTATATAGTATTTCGATGCAATCTATGCCTCCCCATACTTGTACACCCTTTAGTTAAATCTGGCAGTAGCACTTTATTTAAGGTCCTGATGAAAGCTGGAGCACTACTCACATCAGCTGAAACTAGTCGACCATTCCACACAGCGCCATAATGTAGCTTTACTCTCTCGCTACTAGGCGTGTTTTTAATCATGACACCTACACTTTTGCTGTCAAGCTATCCCCGCAGTCTAGGTAGTCATTTTTAAGTATCACCTATTTCACAGCACTGCTTTTCTTTACACATTTCATTTTGGGCACTACGTTGGCAGAATACGGTTGATTTCCTTGCCCGCACTGTCAAATAGGCGGGGTATGGAATAACTGCCATCCCCAAATGATGATATACCGCCGAGAGGGTGGTCTGATGGGACTTTTTCAGCCCAGTGAAACCTAGCACATCCTTCCACATGTCTATCCGTGTGATTCCCACACACCATTTAGGACAGCACACCATACATTGACCTGGTCTTCTTTTTTCTGTGTTACATGATTATTCGAGCCAGGTTAAATCCACTGTAATGAGTCACCTGCTTCAATGGAAAAGAAAGGGTCTTTTGTCCAAAAACGAATTTCTCTTTCTAAAGAATGACTTCCCTACAACAGCTGTCATGTACTTTATTCCTAAGATTCATAAGGGTATCTCTTGTGTACCTGGTAAACCCATAATATCAGCTAAGAATAATCTTTAGAGGCTATGTCTAAATACGTTGACTACTTTCTCCAGCCACACATGATGTCCCTGCCATCTTTTATTAAGTAAACAGGTGATTTTTTTAAAATAAAATGCAAGGTATAGAGTGGAAACCTAGCTACATATTGGTTACCGTCGATATAGCCTCCTTATACACTAGCATCCTACATACACAAGGTTTGGAAACCGTCAAACACTTCCTTAACTCTCGTGCCATCAATCTATATGACCACAACTGCATGCTTCTTCAAAATGATTGATCTGTGCCTAAACAACGTTTTCTTATTTGACAAAACTCTGTACCGACAACTGAGAGGGGTTGCCATGGGGGCGTGCTTCTCTCCATATATTCTCTCCATATATATGTATATATATATGTCAGTCTGGTGCATCGCGGCCACTGGTGTTATCGGAATGTTGCATGGCGCTACACGCGGCAAAGCCCCCCAGCAGTGAAATAGAAGGCAAGTCGTCATCATGTGCTAAAGGTCGGTTGTATGTATTCATATTAGAAAAGCTTTACTAAAATGAATGCCTTAAACCTCTGTAGATTTTAAGAAAATATACTATTATAAAGACAAACATAATGGCTATAAAAATGTATACTGTAGATAAAAGATAATGGCCACAAATCAGATGATGTTCATTAAATTGTTTGACCGAACTATCCTATGGTGAACCGTGCTTCCCTTTTAGTCTCTGGTTAAATCTTGTTGGCACCAAATGCGAAGAGGAGTTTCAAAGGGCCTTCTTTGCATACCGCTGCATGATAACATTGTTTTCAACACGTCTGCTACGGTGCAACGAGATTGGAACTTGTCTGAGTTTTGGTTGTTCCATGCTGTGAAAATACAGATAAATCTCCCAATATCAGCATTTGCCCATCAGCTCAAGATATCTACATCATACAGTGTTGTCTGCTCAGAGCACCCAGAAAAGTCTTTACATGTTACTCAGGAAAGATGCTTTTGCATCATACTTAGATACACTTTTGTTGTTGTCATGATAAGTCAGACACCATGAACAGTGATTTAAAATTGAATTGGCAAATAAATTCTGCTTAACACACACTGAAACTTTCTGCGTTATAACTCACATCATATGTCAATAATGGGGGTACTGTCACCATCTAGAACACAACATGTATAAATGATACCTATTGAAATATGCATTTATCATGAGAAATGTGCATATATAATTGAATGAAGAAGTGCAATTGGAGACACAAGCAGAACAATTAAAAGCTCCTGACACTCATAGAATTACATATTTTTTTCTTCTCTCCCCACGTGCCGTCTCCCCCTCACATCCCTGCTCCCTGGGACTCCCCATGTTGCTATCCACCACTCTCCTCGTTTGTAAAAGCACAGCAACAGGTATATTTTTGCCAGGTTTGGTTACAGGGCAGACATTATGATACTAGTTTTTCTTTTATCTCTCACCTTTCAAATGTTGCATCAAGGGCCATAGCACACACATGCAGAATTATGGCTATGTGGAGGGTGAGACAGCTGCACCCATTCAGCAATGTTTTAGGCAGACAAGTGACTATAGTCTTCTGCCAGAGGCCATTATGTATGTTTTTCAGATTGTTGCACATCATAAAATGGCTGAAGCATTTGTTCCATTTCCTAGTCATTAATGGCAAGAATTTTTTTTAAAATACTGACACTTCCCCAAACAGCTGTTATTTTCGATGAATTACCTGCAACTATCCTTTAGTGGGCTTGCTCCTTCCACAGCGCAAAGCCGTCTGGTAGCAGCTGCTGCTGTCCCCATCTACTGCTACTGACCCAGAGGCCAGGAGTTCAAGGCCTTCCTCTACCCCCAGGCTCCTGACTGCCCCTCATCTCTGGTGGTCCATTGATAGAGCATCACTGCTCTGCTGCTTGACTGCCCTTTTGTCTCTTTTGCTGCTGTTTCTGTCCCTCTTTCTGCTTTTCTCTTTTTGTTTTACTGCCTCTGCCTTTTTGCTTTTCCTTTTATGCTCCTTATTTCTGTCCCCTGCTGCTGCGATCCCCCGCGTCCCAGCCTCCCTCTAGTGTTCCTTCCTGCCTCCCAGCTGTCTAGACCGCCGAGTAGCACTACTTAATGGCTGCTTCTGCGCAGCTATGCAGCAGGCTTGCCGCTTTGGCGTGCCAACGGCAAGCCATTCTAGGCCCGTCTGGGCCTGGAACGTGCCCAGCTACATGGACCCTGCTTCTCTGGCATTCCACCGCTACAAAGCCAGGGCCCTCCTTGACCTCAACCCGGGACGCCACTCCACTCACAATCTAACATCACCGAAGAAGACCTTTGGACCCTTCTCCTGTTGGAACTGAAACCACACCTTCAGGAATGCCAACATGCCAGCGCCTCTCGCCACTCAGCCAACCAACAGCGCACTGTCCGGCTCAACTACATCCTTCTCAATGTGGGGACCCTCCATAAATACACCACAAAAATCTGGGACCTCCTGACATCACTTTCTTCACGGAAATCTGGACCAACCGCTGCTCCGGACCAGACATCGCCATTGCCATCCCCAAAGGCTACAAAATCACCCACAAGGACCACGCACTCCAACAACACAACATCGACCATGGAACACCTCCACTTCCATATCCAGACCAACCACAACACCACCCTCCACTGCACCCTTGTCTACAGGCCCCCTGACCCCGCTTCACCAACGCTATCGTAGACCTCATCAGCACCCCAGGCTCTCGCATACACAGACTGCATCCTACTCGGAGACCTCAACTTCCACATTGACAACCTCAGTGACCAGACCACCGCCTCCCTAATGGAGAAACTCCACAATATTTGACCTAAGCAGGTAGTCACTGCACCGACCCACACAGCTGGACACACCTCGCCCCGTCTTCTCCACCTGTGAGAATATCAGCTACAGCCACACAACCAAACTCTCCAGGACTGAACATCACTGCGTGCATCTCGCCTTCACCATGCCAACCACACACCACAATCATCATCACCCCTCCGCCACAGTTGGATTAAGGCCACCGAAGAACTTCTCAAAAACTCCCTCAGCACAACCATTCCACCAACGGACGCCAACTCGGCGGCACGCAACCTCCACCGCTGACACCCTGGCATCCCTCAAGAAAAGACCAGGTAAGCAACACTTCAGGAAGGCCATCTGGTTCACACCAACCCTTCATGAGTTCAGACGCACCATCAGATGACTTGAGAAGAGATGAAGAAACAACAAAACCCCAGAAACTCATGCAACCTTCAAACCCTTCATCAACACACACCATCGCCTCCTGAAAACCACAAAGAAAACGGTCCTCCAAGACAGGCCCATTGCCAATGCACACAACAGCAAAGAACTCTTTGCCATCGTTAAAGAGTTCACCATGCCCAAAAGTGAAACCACAGACGTTCTCTCATCCCAAGGCCTCTGCAACAAACAGGCACCTTCTTCCACTACAAGATTAGGAAGATCTACAACAGCTTTCACACCCTAGACCCTGGCCCTACACCCACCACCATTGCATACAACCAAGCAGCACCGCATCAGACCGTGCTGGACCCCCCTCACAACAGAGGACACGCTCAAGACCATGAAGAGCATCTACTCAGGAGCCCTGATGGATCCTTGCCCCACCTTGCCCAATCTAGTTTCGCTTTTGGCCTGCAGCCATTTTGTTGTTTGTTGTTGTGCCTCCCTGCCCGGACCTCCACCCCGCTACCGCCTCCCAGCTGCTCCTCCCTCCCTTTGATACTGTAGGCTTTACTTGCCTGCATTCACGCTGTGACCGTCCTGAAGCCTTCAGAAGCGGTCGCTCCCCACGCAGCTCCCAGCACTGTTGCGGTATCGTAGCGCTTTGCACTGCCAGACTACCTTAGTCACAGTGCCATTGTTGCCTGCTTGCTAATAATTACTCTATCGTAGCGCTTTATTTGTAAAACGCGCATTAGTCCCTGTCTGCCGCTCTCTTTAAACATTTATCGTAGCACTATATTTCCAAAAGCACGCTTCCAACAGCATTGTATTGTGAATGGCTGCCTTAGACTGAATAATTTCCTTTGTGCATAGCGTTAATAGAAGGTTGGATTTTGTTTTGTGCATAGCGTTTATTTTACCTTGCGCCCAATCCAGTTTCGCTTTTGGCCTGCAGCCATTTTGTTGTTTGTTGTTGTGCCTCCCTGCCCGGACCTCCACCCCGCTACCGCCTCCCAGCTGCTCCTCCCTCCCACTGATACTGTAGGCTTTACTTGCCTGCATTCACGCTGTGACCGTCCTGAAGCCTTCAGAAGCGGTCGCTCCCCACGCAGCTCCCAGCACTGTTGCGGTATTGTAGCGCTTTGCACTGCCAGACTACCTTAGTCACAGTGCCATTGTTGCCTGCTTGCTAATAATTACTCTATCGTAGCACTTTATTTGTAAAACGCGCATTAGTGCCTGTCTGCCGCTCTCTTTAAACATTTATCGTAGCACTATATTTCCAAAAGCGCGCTTCCAACAGCATTGTATTGTGATTGGGTGCCTTAGACTGAATAATTTCCTTTGTGCATAGCGTTAATAGAAGGTTGGATTTTGTTTTGTGCATAGCGTTTATTTTACCTTGTGCCCCGATCCAGTTTCGCTTTTGGCCTGCAGCCATTTTGTTGTTTGTTGTTGTGCCTCCCTGCCCAGACCTCCACCCCGCTACCGCCTCCAGCTGCTCCTCCCACGCCCCTCCCCCCTCCACTATCCACTTATGACAGATGCTTTTGCGCGCAGCGTTCACGCACAGCGGACGCGTCCCATGCGCGCTGAAGGTGCGCCAAAGGTAAGCCCGTCTACGCCCGTCCGCGCCTGGACCGCGCCCAGCGCCAGACCCCCTGGTCCTCGCAAATCCCACTCCACCCGTATAACATATGACGCCTCTTCCCTCTCAGCACTTAACCTCAGCCGACTCCCATACTGCTACCAAGCCTTCCTTACAGAAACCTGGATGAACGCCTCATCAGCGCCCAACATCGCCATTGCTATCCCGGACGGCTACAAGATCATTCGAAAGGACTGCATCAACAAAACTGGAGGAGGCCTAGCCATCATTCACAAGAACACCATCCGTATCACGACCAGCTCCGACGATAACCTCGCTACCGCCGAACACCTTCACTTCCAGATCCACACCGACCCCAAGAACACACTCAGAGTCACCCTCATGTACAGACCTCCAGGACCCCGCACACAATTCAGCGAAGACATCACCAACTTCATCAGCCCACATGCCCTCCCCTCCGAGAACTACATGCTACTGGGAGACCTCAACTTCCACCTGGAAAAGAATAACGACAACAACACCACCACCCTTCTGGACAACCTGGCCAATCTCGGACTCAAACAACTTGTTGACACCCCCACCCACCTTGCCGGGCACACGCTCGACCCAATTTTCACCTCCAGCAAAACACATCTCCTTCGATCACACCACAGCCCTTCATTGGACGGACCACAGCTGCGTTCACTTCACCTACAAAAAGACCACGACCCACATCCCCCCACAACCCATTCCCTGAAGAAATTGGAACAAAATCACCACCGCCCAGCTCTCCTCTTCGCTTCACCTAAACCCCCCTGCCAAATCATCGGACCCAAACCAAGCAGCCACCAACCTCACTCAATGGATCACCCTCAGCGCCGACGAACTAGCACCCTTGAAAAACCATCAAATCAAGCAAGGCACCAAAAAAGCCCCCTGGTTCAACAATGACCTTAAGAAATCCAAGAAGCTCTGCCGCACCCTCGAGAAAGCCTGGAGAAAAAGCCCTACCACTGACAACCTGGCCACCTTCAAGAACGCCACCCGCAAACACCACCAACTGATCCGATCCACCAAGAAATCAGCATTCAAAGATCGACTCGACAACAATGCCCAAAACAGCAAGGAACTATTCAACATCGTAAAAGAATTTACCAACCCCACCGTCGGCACCAACGACATCACTCCCTCCCAAGAACTCTGCGACTGCTTATCCTCTTTCTTCCACAACAAAATCGCCGACATACATAACAGCTTTGAAAACCAGTCCGAAGAACAGTCCACTCCACCCACCTCCGAACCAAAACAGCACTCTAACAACCTTTGCACCTGGAACCCAATCACCACTGAAGACACCATCCGACTGATGAACTCCATCCACTCAGGATCGCCAACCGACCCATGCCCCCACCACATTTTCAACAGAGCAGACTCCATCATCGCACCCCATCTCAGCGATGTCATCAACTGCTCCTTCAATTCCGCTACCTTCCCGGAAATCTGGAAACATGCCGAACTCAGCACCCTTCTGAAGAAACCCACAGCAGACCCCTCTGAACTTAAGAACTACCGCCCCATCTCGCTCCTCCCATTTCCTGCCAAAGTCATTGAGAAAGCCGTCAACAATCAGCTTGCCGCCTTCCTTGAATCCAACAAATCCCTCGACCCCTCACAGTCCGGCTTCCGAGCCAAACACAGCACCGAAACCGCCCTCATCGCAGCTACAGACGACATCCGAACACTACTGGACAACGGAGAAACTGCTGCCCTCATCCTACTTGACCTCTCCGCCGCCTTTGACACAGTCCGTCATAGCACCCTCATACAACGCCTCAGCAACGTCGGAATACAAGGAAAAGCTCTGGACTAGATCATCTTGTTCCTCGCCGGAAGAACCCAGAGAGTCCGCCTCCCCTCATTCAAATCAGAGGCCACCGAAGTCATCTGCGGTATACCACAAGGATCTTCACTCAGTCCCACCCTCTTCAACGTTTACATGAGTCCCCTCGCATCCATTGCGCGACAACACAACCTCAACATCATCTCTTATGCAGACGACACCCAGCTGATCCTCTCCCTCACCAAAGACCCAAACACTGCCAAAACCAATCTACACGAAGGAATGAAAGAAGTAGTCGTATGGATGAAGAACAGCCGTTTAAAACTAAACTCGGACAAAACGGAAGTCCTCATCTTAGGATCATCCCCCTCTGCCTGGGACGACTCATGGTGGCCACCGGCCCTCATACCTACAGATCACGCACGCAACCTGGGCTTCATCCTAGACTCCTCCCTCTCGATGACCAGACAAGTCAACTCAGTCTAATCTTCATGCTTCAACATCCTACACATGCTCAAAAAAATCTTCCGTTGGATTCCCACCGAAACAAGAAAAACGGTCACCCACGCACTGGTCACCAGCCGACTGGATTACGGAAATACCCTTTACGCCGGAACCACAGCCAAACTACAGAATAAACTCCAACGCATCCAAAATGCCTCAGGCAGACTCATACTGGACATCCCCCGTCAAGCTCACATTTCCGGTCACCTGAAAGACCTCCACTGGCTCCCCGTCAATAAGAGAATAACATTCCGTCTCCTCACCTACGCACACAAGGCCCTCTACGACCAAGCACCCGAATGCCTCAACAATCGACTGTCCTTCTACACACCCACCCGCCAACTGTGATCATCCAATCAAGCCCTCACCGCAATTCCGCGCATCCATAGATCCACCATGGGAGGAAGATCCTTCTCCTACTTAGCGGCCAAAACCTGGAATTTTCTCCCCACTCACCTCCGCCTCACACAGAACCACTTATCCTTCAGAAAGCAGCTAAAAACCTGGCTATTCGATAATGAAAGCACCCTCCCTCCCTCTAGCGCCTTGAGACCCTCTGGGTGAGTAGTGCACTATACAAATTTCTGAACTTGAACTTGAACTACCACATCTTTCACAGAGCAGCCACCGCATCTCCCCCAAGCTTTGCAGCACCATCAACCAGCAAAACCACCACCTTCCCTGATGACTGGAAACACGCCGAGATAAACCACCTGCTGAAGAAGCCGTCCTCTGACCCTACAGACTTCAAGAACTTCAGACTCATCACTCTCGTCCCCTTCCCAGCAAAGGTGATCGAGAAGTCCATCAACACCTAACTGTGGCGTTCTTTGAAGTGAGTCACATCCCGGACACCTCCCAATCTGGCTTCTGAAGCAATCAAGGGACGGAGACTGCACTCCTCGCCGCCAATGATGACATCTGCTCCCTCCTCGACCGGGGCGAGACCTCAGCCTTCATCCTACTAGATCTCTTGGCAGTCTTTAACACCTTTTCCCTCCGCACCCTAATCGAGAGACTCCACAGCGCCGACATCCGTGACAAGGCTGGATCCACTCCTTCCTCACCGGCTGGACTCAGTGAGTCAGACTACAACCGTTCCTCTCAGAACCAACTAAGTTCAGCTGTGGATGCCTCAGGGTTTGTCCCTGAGCCCCACCCTCTTCAACATCTACTTAAGCCATCGTCAGAAGCCACAGACTCAACATCGTCTCACACGCCAATCACTCCCAGCTGACCCTGTCCCTCACCAACAAAACCACAACTGCCAAAACAAACTTCCACCGTGGAATGAAGGCAGCTGCTACCTGGATGAAAGATAACTGCCTCAAGCTCAACTCAGCCAAGGCAAAGTACTCATCCTGGGACCCACCCCTTCAGCTAGGGATGACTCCTGGTGGCCACCCGCTCTGGGAATTCCCCCCACCTGACAGACCATACACGCAACCTCAGCATCATACTGGACTCATCGCTCACCATGAACCGCCAATTCAACGCAGTCTCCTTAGCCTGCTTCTACACGAAAAACATTCAGATGGATCACCACAGAATCCAGAAAGATAGTCCCCCACGCACTCATCACCAGCAGACTTGACTATGGAAACGCACTCTACGCAGGCGTCGCCCAGAAACCGCACAAGAAACTGCAGAACGTCAAAATGTCACAGCCAGACTGGTACTCGATATCCCCCTCCACAGCTAAATCACGCAACACCTCTGGCAACTGCACTGGCTCCCAGTCAACAAGAGAACCACTTTAAAGCTCCTTACTCACACCTACAAAGCTCTACACGACGAAAGACCAGCATACCTGAACTACAGCCTCACATTCCAAATACCTGCCAGACAAATCAGATCCTCCCAACTCGCCCATGCCTCTGTCCCCATGATCCACAACACCAGAACCAGAGGAAGGTTGTCCTTCTACCTCACTGCCAAGACCTGGAACACCTTGCCCCTACACCTCAGGAAATCTGCGTCGCTGACTAAATTCCAGAGTGCCCTGAAGACCTGGCTCTTCGAATGATCCTCCACCTATCCGACTAGCAGCCCCACTACCCCAGCGCCATGAGACCCTCGTCGGAGAATAGCCATGCTATACAAAGCCCTGATGATTGATTGATTGATTTAACTTTTCCTTGAAGCTGGTCACATGCAGTAAGCTTTTGAATTGTGTTGATTTTTTTGTGTGGAATTCTAAAAATAAACCATGACATTTATACAGATTTTAAATAATTAATTCAGTTCTGAGATACCTTAAGATAAGAATGAGCTTTTCCTCCAATGTTTTATGTTTTCATTTATTTTGTTTAAATTCTTTTTATTTTGATTACAAGGAACCCAAAATGCGCAGTACAATCGGTATGTATATTAATGCAACTCTCATCGTTCAGAGGTAAGATTAAAGCAGCACTAGAGTATGCAGTATGGCACACTCAATCAAGGAAACAAAACAGAGAGACATCTGATTGAAACAGCATTCCATTCCCATTCAAAGCGTACATCTCAAACAACCCACCAACCCTCTCTCGCTCTCCCACTGTCAGAATAAGCTCAGAGAAGGTGGTGCCCAGAGTGCTGCTGGTGTCATTTGCTCCGGTTTTAAACGCGCTCAAAACTTATTTTACCCTGTTTTTACCTTGTCTTTCTAACAATTACTGGATGTAACTTTTAGCTTTGTTTAAATTGTATCTTTTTGTTTCCCTGCCGCATGCACTTTAACCTGCTCACCTCTTTCGTCGGTCCCCTGTTGCTCCACTCTCCGATCCACCGCAGCAGCTAGGCTGCTGTTTGAGTGGAGGGGGTTGTTCTCTCTTTCTTTCCAGGAAGTGGGTTTCGCCCACTTCCCTTGGGCCACTACATGGAGGCCATTTTGGAGGTGAGATGCTCTAGTCTTCCTCCAACTCCCATCAGGGCTTCTTGGCATAAACTTAGCCGATGGCGCTGATGCACAGCAAACGTGCACAGCGGGTGCGCCGAAGGCACGACAAAGGCAGGCCCGTCTGCACCTGTCCTCATCCAGCTGGGGCCAGGGGCCACCCCCCCCCCCTGCCGGTTTCAGTCCTCACTGCCACATATACTCCTCAGAGTTACTTATGAGATTGAGGATGTCTCCCAGTAAGAATTGCCTTCACGCCATTCGTTCACTTATGGACATCTTGACTTGTCCTCAATGTTCTTATTCTTTATCTCCTGCACCTTAGCCCCGCTGGGTCCCTGTCTCCTCCTTAGTCTACAAAATATTGTCTCTAAATTGCAGATCCTTATCCAAACATGCCAAGCAAATCTCTATCTTGCTCCAAGAGAAATTTCCTGACGCGCTATTTCTCACGGAAACCTGGCTCAACACTGAGTCAGAACCTGATCTAGTCCAATGTCTCTTACCGGTTTATCATATCCAGATGAAAGATCAGGAACAGGGGAGGGGAGGAGGCATTGCCATTATTCTAAAAGAAGGTTATAAATTCAGCATTATCCCCAATATCCTTCTTGACTGTGAGAACTTCTCCTTCTCCATCTCACTTTCTTCAACTCATACCTTCTCAGGGGTGTGCACCTGTTACAACGCATTTTTTACAACGCACTACTGTTACAACGCATCCATTACAACGCAGATACTGTTACAACTCATGTTTTTACAACACATTTTTTTACAACGCAGGTACCTTTACAACGCATACCATTACAACGTAAGTATTGGTAAGTATATGGTTATATTTTAAATGTTATATGTTTGGGGTAAAGGGGTATTTTTAGGGTTTAGGGACAGTTTTGGGTTTTTGGGTAAAGGGGTATTTTTAGGGTTTAGGGACAGTTTTGGGTTTTTGGGTAAAGGGGTATTTTTAGGGTTCAGGGTCAGTTTTTAGTTTTTGGGTAAAGGGGTATTTTTAGGGTTCAGGGTCAGTTTTCAGTTTTTGGGTAAAGGGGTATTTTTAGGGTTCAGGGTCAGTTTTCAGTTTTTGGGTAAAGGGGTATTTTTAGGGTTCAGGGTCAGTTTTCAGTTTTTGGGTAAAGGGGTATTTTTAGGGTTTAGGGTCAGTTTTCAGTTTTTGGGTAAAGGGGTATTTTTAGGGTTCAGGGTCAGTTTTCAGTTTTTGGGTAAAGGGGTATTTTTAGGGTTCAGAGTCAGTTTTCAGTTTTTGGGTCAAGGGGTATTTTTAGGGTTCAGGGTCAGTTTTCAGTTTTTGGGTAAAGGGGTATTTTTAGGGTTCAGGGTCAGTTTTCAGTTTTTGGGTAAAGGGGTATTTTTAGGGTTCAGGGTCAGTTTTCAGTTTTCAGGTAAAGGGGTATTTTTAGGGTTCAGGGTCAGTTTTCAGTTTTTGGGTAAAGGGGTATTTTTAGGGTTCAGGGTCAGTTTTCAGTTTTTGGGTAAAGGGGTATTTTTAGGGTTCAGGGTCAGTTTTCAGTTTTTGGGTAAAAGGGTATTTTTAGGGTTCAGGGTCAGTTTTCAGTTTTTGGGTAAAGGGGTATTTTTAGGGTTCAGGGTCAGTTTTCAGGTATTGGGGTACAGGGTAAAAATAAATTAAATTTTATTTTAAATTAAATTAATTAATTGGTATTAAATTACATTAAATCAGTTTAATTTATTTTTGGGGTTGAGGGTCAGTTTTGAGTTTCTGGGGTGCAGGGGTACAGGGTAAAAATAAAGTAATATTAATTTAAAATTACATTAATTAATTGTATTTAAATTTAATAAAATTACATTATATTATTTTTTTAATAATTAATTTACCATTATAATGTTAATATTAATATATACTTACCAATACTTACGTTGTAATGGTCTGCGTTGTAAAGGTACCTGCGTTGTAAAAAAATGCGTTGTAAATACATGCGTTGTTACAGTATCCGCGTTGTAAAATCCGCGTTGTAACGGTATGCGTTGTAAAAGTCCGCGTTGTAACATCATATATCCCTTCTCAGGTATCCTTATATACCGCCTCCAGTCCCCATTGACAACTGTTTAGAATCATGCCAGAAGCTGGTGCTAACCTGGTAAGCTCCCCTTCTAACTTTACTATACTGGGGGATCTCAGTTTACATTTCGATGACCCCTCAGACCCAATAGCGACTGAACTAATCCAAAATCTGTTGGCTCTCTGGATAAAGCAAAATGTTACGATCCTCACCCATGTAAAAGGGCATCTTAGAGATCCCATTTTCTCCAACTGCAATGAACTGTCAGTCGCAGACCCAGTCCCAGTACAATGGTCCGACCACTTTCTGGTCCCCTTCTCTTGGGATATATCAACCCCCCCCCCCTTAATACTGGCACGACCAGTAGCGGGAAACGTTCCTGTTCCAACATCCCATTGGACTCCTGGAATTCAGCTCTGATAAATTACATACCTACTCTAGATCCCTGCCCCACGGTTACGAATGACCAATTTAACCAATGGATCAACTCCTCCCTTGACCTAGTTATACCTAAGAAACCTATTCATAAAAAAAAAACAGGAACAACCCCTCTCCATGGTACTCCTCTACACTGCATGATTATAAACAAATCTGCAAAAAACTCGAGAGGAAATGGAGAAGAAATTACGGTACAACAAGCAAACAGATCTACATGCACTCCATTAAAATGTACCAATCCAAAGTGAAGGAGGCACAAGCACTATACTATGAGGAAAGAATCAACTCCACCTCAAACGCCCCACGTGAAATTTTTAAGATCGCAAGCACCTTCTAAAACTAACAGTCAGGGATATTTTACCAGATAGCTCAAATGCACGCTGTGACAAGCTTGCAGAGTTCCTCTCTAATAAGATCAAGGATATCTACAGTTCCTTCTCCCCCCGGCCCATCCATCAATCATCAGCTTACGGAGCACTCAATATCCAGTGAGCACTCTCCCAGGGAAATTCCCCTTATAGACATGGACACCCTAGTAAATACATGTGCCTCAGTAAAATCTGGCTCTCACAATGACCCAGCACCTCACAATTTTTTAGTAAAGCTGGGGATACAATCGTCCGTGTGTTGCGGAAGCTGATAAACTCCTCCATTTCAACTAGATTAGTACCCCCACCCTGGAAACATGCCATGGTTAGGGCACTGTTGAAGAAACCCGTCTTGACCCTGATACACTTGGAAATTATTGCCCTATTTCTCTTCTTCCCGGGCCCATCAAAATGCTAGAAAAGCACGTTAACTCAGTTATCTCTGCTTTTCTTGAATCTAATAATATACTCCACCGTCTCAAACAGGATTTCGCCCCCAACACAGGACTGAAACTGCATCACTCCCAGTGATTGAAAAGGCCAAAATGATCCTAGCAAAGGAGAATCAACGGCCATCATCCTCTTGGACCTCAGTGCCGCCTTCAACACTGTTAACTACGACATACTGATCCACAGATTGAAGAATGTTAGTCTATCAGGTAGTGCCATCACCTGGCTACAGTCCTTCCTCAAGGACAGGAGCTTTCAAGTATTTGAAAGGGATAACTCGTCAGATCAAAACCCACTTGGCTGAGGCGTCGCTAAGGGCTAATCCCTGAACCCGATGTTGTTCAAGTTCTACAAGAGCCCACTGGCATAGATTGTCCTCCCCTTCAGGATAGACGTTGACACCAAGTTAGTGGTGGCCTAAACTACCCAGGACCCACCTTGTCTAGTCTAAGCCCTTGCCTGGAGAGAGTCGCCAAATGGATGGCACTCTCCTTCCTTTAACTAAATGGAGATAAAACAGAGCTTATGATGCTGGGCAACTCACCCATCTCTGGCATCGGCCTAGCTTGACCAAGCTCTCTTGGCCCTCCACCCACACCCAAAACTCAGATGAAAAGTGTAGGCATGTGGCTGGATCTGTCACTCACTTTTGATCATCAGGCAACTAAACTGGCAGCCTCTTGCTTTGGCATCCTGCAGATGATCAGTAAAGTCCTTCCGCACCTCCCTTTTTCAGGAAGAAGCCTTATGGTCCAGACTTTAATCCTCTCTCGCCTCAACTATGGAAATGCTCTGTATTTAGGAGATTCTAGGGCTACCAAAAATAAACTGCAAGCCATCTAGAATTGTGAAGCACGAATGCTTTTTGTGAATCCCAACAGCCAAGCCTCAAGGCCTGCTCTGAAAACGCTGCACTGGCTCCCGGTTGCGGACAGAATAAAATTCAAGTCTTTATGTATCGCCCACAAATCTTTCTGTAAGAAAGGCCCCCCATCCTCCAAGTCATTGTCTCCCTTACCACCCTAATAGACTCCTTGGTTCATCCAGTCCCTACCTAGCTGCGGTCCCAAAAATCAACAGGTTGAGAAGTAGTAGTCGTTCCTTCTGCTTTACGTCCGCCAAGCTCTGGAACACGCTTTCTCCACACCTGCGATCTGAACCAAATCTCCTTCCCTTCAATGAACATCTGATAACTTGTTTTTTTCAAAACCCCTACTACGAAGCTGCTGTGACCTGCCTCTCTCTCGGCTAGTGCTGGGACACCTTCAGGTAGCCATGCGCTCTACAAATATCCATAACATAACATTTCTTTTACTTTTTGAAACTATTCTTTACAAACCAGCAGTTGCAAAGCAAGTTGCTGAATAATTACCTTATAAAACAAGATGTATTTGCTTTGTTTATTAGCACTATCTATGTTTTTAAAAAAAAATAAAAAATATTTATCATTTTCAAATAAAGTACAGTTCATTGCTGTTGACACCATTTACAGTATAAATATAAAGCATATATTTACATGAGGCATAGGGGTAGCACATTTCTCCATGGGGACATAAACAGGCATCTATGAAAAATCATTGTTAGGGTTGCTACTCCAATCGTGACATATACATCTCGTAACTATATCAGTTATTGTACATCATCAGTGCATGCCTGGGTCTCTAAAACTATCTGTTTAATGGGATAAAACATCTGGCCTTAGTACTGCTGTGGCCTTGCTATTGCAGCATGCATGCCCCCCCAATTACCTTATCTATTATCCTCGCCTCCCCCATCCCATTCCTATTCTTCTGATTGCTGGACATTCGTATTGTTCTGGGTTCCTGCTCTCCTGTGTAGGTAAGTCTTAAATCGTACCCATATGTCACGTGGTCTGCTACGAATTAGCATCAAGGCGTTAAAAATGTCTGCATTGGTATCACAATAGGTCATATCGGTGTAACATTCCGGGATCGTCAGCACCGGGCCTCTCATCCAGTGCATAGCAACTCGTCTGTTTGCCAGCAGCAGACCTGTTGCCACTAACCTTCTATATTGTTTTGGTACGTCGCAGTCTAGACCCAGTAAGGCTAGCATTGGAGAGTCTGGAACTGGTTGCCTCCCCATCCCCTGGAGCTCATTTGCCATTTTTAACCAGAATGCTTGTATCTCAGGACAGGACCAAGCAAGATGGCCAAACCCAGCATTCTCAGCACCGCATCTTACACATTTCTCATCACCTCTCAGGCTGTATCTCTTTTGAGATATTTAAAGTGCACCAGGTGATGTCTGCTATTTTGCGATATGCTCTTAGTGATTGAGCACCAGCATATCCATTGCTTGTCTGTTATTATTTCGCCCAAGTCTTCCTGCCATTCCCGCCGTGCCTTTCTATTTGGTGGATCACCACTAAGTCGCATACGTTTATATAGTGTTGAAATCTCGCGGAGGTTGCCTGGAGCAAATATGTCAGGGTTTTTTTTCAGGCAGTTCTGCTCTGTCTGACCCCAACAGCGCCTGCAGTGACTGACATGTTCCATGGTAATTATATCTGGTGATCAGAGTTGCCTCGGGTATCGAGTCTTGGACCACTTCCCAGGTTATCAGGATTCCATCTTTGAAGAAGTCTCCCATGTTGTGTATTTTTACCCTTTGCAGTGTCCGCGTTATTGCCCCATCTGCACTTAAGGGCAACTATGTGCACTACTCTATTTGTAGCTTTGGCAAATATAGTAGCGGAATCCACCTTTCATATGCCGTTTCTTAAGTAAGGATCTTCAAATGGATCCCTCCCGACACGAGGAAAACCATCACCCAGGCCCTCATCACCAGCAGACTCGACTACGGGAACGCCCTCTACTCAGGAACAACAACCATGCTCCTGAGATGACTACAACGAATCCAGAACGCCTCGGCACGACTGATCCTCAACGTCCCCCGACGCAGCCACATCACACCCCACCTGAGAGGCCTGCACTGGCTCCCCGTTAACAAGAGGATCACTTCAAACTCCTCATCCACGCACACAAAGCCCTACACAATACCAGACCTACATACCTCAGCTTTCACACCCCCACCCAAAGCCTCCGCTCAGCCAACCTCGCCCTCGCCACAGTTCCTCGTACCTGGAAAACCACAACCGGCGGCAGATCCTTCTCCTACCTCGCTGCCGAGACCTGGAACGCTCTCCCCACCAGCCTACAACAGACTCAGGACCTGCTGGCCTTCAGAAAACTCCTCAAGACCTGGCTCTTCCATCAGTAGCGGCCCCCCTCCCCCCCAGCGCCTTGAGATCCTCACGGGTATGTAGCACGCTTTATAAATTGACTGATTGATTGATTGATAGAAGTAGGTAACACGTAGCCTATAGGGTCAATTGTGCTGAAGTTACGCTGTGCTATGCTTAGCAAATAGCATGGGAGCGATAACGGGTCAGCTGCTTCCCTCTCCCAGTACAAGTGTGGGAGAGTTGGTGGCCCGTGAATCCAATAATATGTATGTATGATCTGCGATGCCCTATAGTATGTTTCAAGGTCTGGTACATCTAGCCCACCCATCATATAAGGGAGGGTTAATGTTCCCCATCCCACGCATGGTTATTTCCCAGCCCTGGCCAAGTGAGTCATAAGTGTGTGCAAAGTGCAAAACACGTTTTTTGATAATAGTGTTGGTATATTGACAAACAAGAAAATAAATTTCATGAGAGCTATTCGGCCCATCAATGAGAGGGGTAACCGTATCCAGCTCTCTATCACCTCTGTCAAAAGCTGCACTGCTTTCCCATAATTCTCTCTTATTACAACTTCAGGGTATGTATGTATCTGAATCCTTAGGTTCATTGGTCTACACTAAAGGGAATTCTGTTTGTGTAGGCGTGGTGGATGTTGTGAGTGAAATATATCAATAATTTCTCCCAATTTACTTTCAATCCCGGGGTTTGTTCTATCTATGTAGTACAGATTTGTAAAACTTTTGAAAAATTTTGAACTTAGTCCTAAGGGCTCCTTTTCATTTTGCTTAATCTGTTCGCTGCGGTGCAAATTTCCCCACTGTGCAGGCGTATTGTACGCGTGCAGTAATTGGACGCCCCCACAGCCATCCGACGCACACACCCAACGTGACAGCCGGGGGCCGTCTGATGCATGGAACGTGTTAATCAGGCCCCACAAAAAAGTCTGACATGCCTGAAATTGATAAAAAACCTGGTGAAGGTATTTTGTTAGCATGGTTCAGGCAAGAGTACTACACTTGAAGTAGCCGTAGACTGCACATAGCCACACACACAAATGATAGCCACCTTCTGTTGTACTAGCACAGTTTGTACACAATATATGTCATTTTAGAAGGAACTATGCCCAGCCTTTTGGCTGTCATTCCACTTACTGGATCTGGCAAATATCAGGAACAATAGTTTAACCAAAAGTGTTCTTCAAAAGCATAAACAACTTTCATCAAATTCCTCTGTTATTCAAATACTTTGTCAGTAAGTGTATGTACAGTGCACAGCTAGGGTGGGCAACAAGACACAAGATGAAGTCATAGACCAAATTGAATCTGCTGCACAAATCACATGTAGACAGCAACAAACTATTTTATTTTTCAATAAGGTCCTTGACATTCTTTCTTATTTTACAATATGCACTTGGCAGTCTTATTTTTATTATCTGAAAAGAATATTTGCAATAGTGTTAGTTATCTGTGTAGCATTCTTTTTCAAGAAGTTGACTAGTTTGGGGAGAAAAGGCTGTGTTGCCTGGAAAAGAAAGAGATACACATATATAAATATACATTTCAGTTGGGAGTTAAAGAAAATTGGAAAACATTTTTACATTTATAGGTAACTTGAACCCTAAACATAAGCTAATCATGACCAAACAGCAATAGTGATTCATAAACTTACTGCATTGAACAATTGCATTATCTAAGTTTCAATACATACAGGTATTATAACTAATGTGGCTCGCAGTACACCTCCAGCACAAGTAAAAAAAGGATAAGTGTTAACATGTGTCCTGAATTCTTATGATTGTTATGAGGTGCTCAGTTGCACAGTAGCTCAGGACCAAAGTTTACGCTATCACAGTGTACACCCTGCACAGCCGAGCTCCCCAGGCTTCTGGGCTCCTTGCCAAGTTTCCCAGATCCATGCATAACTAACTGCAATGGTGTGGGTTTTTGACTTTCCACTCTGGGATTTGTAGTTCTTGTTTATCCACATAAAACCAGGAATACGCTTCCCAGAAGTCAAAGACTAAACCCTGTACTGGAGTAGCTAGTCAAGCCTGAAACCAGGATTCTTGGTAGTTACAAGGAAATGGCAGGGTGTGAAGGGCCTGAAAGGTTTGGGATGGGCGGAGATACCCGATCTCACGATTCAGCAGCTTACTTTTCTAATCTCAGAAAGTGCTAAAGATTTAGTGCCATGCCACAGAAATTTGCACTAGTGAAAACTGATTCCACACAATTTTTCACTTTGTAAAGATCATATGTTATCACAACTTTTTTAATGGAAATTATCGCAGTATGTTTGAGACATAGTGTAGAAATATTTTTTTTTCTCCAAAAAGCCAATTATGGATTAAGATTAGTTGAACTTTCTCTGGTGCTTTTTAAATGATGTATAAACAATACATTTGTAAAATAAGGTTTCACCATCCATCTGTAATATGGAAACAAACCTCAACATAACCTGCAAAGTCAGTAAATCTGTCTATCATGTGGGATTATGGGGAAGAAGTGGGCGCTGGAAGGCGAGAACTGATGTAAAGATGAGCTAACAACACAGGGCTTGGAAGGATGGAGGAGATGTCAATGAGGTTAACAGGATTGTCATGGAGCCATTTTCGCTTAGAGTTTAGACACATCAGTTCTGTAGGGGGAGGGGCAGGCAGTATAAGATGCAGATGGATATTGGCCACCCATTTTGAAGGACAACAACAAACTATGCATGTGGGGGTCAAATAAATACTCAACCATATGGCTCACACCCCTCCATTGATAATCCCTGTTGCTTAAATGGCTCACACCCCTCCATTGATATTCCCTGTTGCTTAAATGGCTCACACTCCTCCATTGACATTCCCTGTTGCTTAAATGGCTCACACCCCTCCATTGATATTCCCTGTTGCTTAAATGGCCCTCACCCCTCCATTGATATTCCCTGTTGCTTAAATGGCTCTCACCCCTCCATTGATGTTCCCTGTTGCTTAAATGGCTCTCACCCCTCCATTGATATTCCCTGTTGCTTAAATGGCTCACACCCCTCCATTGATATTCCCTGTTGCTTAAATGGCTCACACCCCTCCATTGATATTCCGTGTTGCTTAGATGGCTCACACCCCTCCATTGATATTCCCTGTTGCTTAAATGGCTCACACCCCTCCATTGATATTCCCTGTTGCTTAAATGGCTCTCACCCCTCCATTGATATTCCCTGTTGCTTACCCTTTCTCGTTCAGAAACGTAACAGATCTGGTTTAAAAGAATAGGGCTGCTCCTCTGAAACATTCCCGATGTGCCATGCCACAGTGAGTGCTGCGAAGACACAAAAAAAGAGAATGAGTGAAGTATTGTGCCCCTGTCAATAAGCATGTTACCCACCCCAAACATCACGTTCTTTTCTCTAGTCTCCCCGGTTTGCTCTGCATAAGCTGCAGAAGAATTGTAAGCTCCCGTAGACTCTCTGTTACCATTTTGTTTCCAGAACCCACTTTAGATTGTATGTAGTGAAGTAAACCCGCACAATGCAAGTTGAGTTTCTAGCACATAAGCATTCATATGACTGCCTAATTGGGTAGGCAAAAGGAACAAATGTTGGACGGAATGCTGAACAATGCAAACATTCACCCCCAGTCACAAAGATCTGTGTTATAGCGATCGTTATTTTGTTCACCACACCACCCGAGCTTGGACCCAGCCATGTGGGTAGGCCAGTAGTTGGAAATTAAAGGGGTGGAAGATACCATTGCTGGACAATCAGTCACCAACCAATTACATGCTCACACTGAAACTTATAAGACCCTAGGCACTAATGAACCACTGTAGAATGGTATTCTTCCTTACAGGCAATGGAAGCCCCACTCAGAAGCAATTGCATGTTTTCCTTCAATGTTTAGTGTTTACACCTCTTTCCATTGATTTTTCTCCTTCAGAAATGATCATTCTGATGCAAGAGCGATATTACCTTACATAATTCATAAGCAATCACACTAACAAGGAAAATTAAGACTCATTCAGTAACCGGGGGCTCGTTAATGCAACACCCTCTGCAACAAAATATGAGGGCAAAAACTGACAACCTTTCCCATTATTTAAAATGAATAAGGAATTCATTTTTCCATTACAATAAATCTGCTTAAAACATGGAACAGAAACTTCACCAGTGGATATCTGGGTCAGCTTGTGAGATTCAGCTGCATATATCATTGACCACTCCGCTCCAGTTGTTTGAAATCTCCCACCTTGCGAGGTCACATGAAGAGTACTGCATCATCCTTCCTACTGACCTAAAAGACACAGCCTTACCTTTCACTCCTAAGATGATGACTTGTAGATTTACTTGCAGGTCACAGGAAGCAACTCATGAATTTGAAAGAAGACCTCAAAGCAATACAGATGTGGATGACTCCGAGCAGCCTGACACTCCCTGGCTCCAAAATAGAAATCCAGGTGCTGAGACACCACATCTCCCTTACAAAATACTGGCACTCTGATTCCCAACCTTCTTTGGAGACATTGTTCCATGAAAACCAAAGTCAGGGTCATAGCCTTTATATAGCCACAAACCCCAGTCTCAAGTGACAGAAGCAGTGGCCAATACCACTTTCTACTAAATATAGCTCCTCAAAAAAATCTTGCCCCTCATCCCGAAAAATACCACCTCTGGAGGTAGAAACATCAGTAAATGTGACTACGGCTATTTCCTGTACATCACTCCCCCTGCCAAACCAAAGTACTATGGAAAACGGAAACTTGACGTTCAACGTTTACCATTCACACTTTTTCCACATTCAAAAGCATAGACCAATAAAATAGTCTCACTTTGCCTAACCTTCAACTGCCTTTAACCCGTTAACCGCTGCGGTAATTCCGCCGCGGTGCAGACGTTTCCGTGCGCGGGCGGAGCCGTGTCAGCCATTGGCCGACGGCAGCACTGGGAAGGTAGTGCTGCGGTCGGCCAATGGCCGATGGCAGCAAGGAAAGGGTTAAGGTTCAACACCCTTATACCTACAGAATAAAATCATACACCACCAGCTTTCCATCTAAGATTCAAAGCAATCAACCGTTTAGTGGTTACTGGAGCCAATTGTAGAACACACTTCAGAGTCACTGGCTTTCAATTTTTCAATATCCTCCGCCCACACACTAATAATACTACTAGTAACCTGACCTTCAGGAATCAAAACTAACATGATCAAATTATTGCTTGCACAACTACTTATCAATACAATTAGAAACAATAAGAATGTCATGAAATAACAGTCATCCCTATACAACATGTGTCTTGCGGAAGCCTAGAAACAGTTGACATGAAGTGAGTGCTTAACTAAACAAATAAACATAAAAGTTTGTCAAGAATCATGGTGTCAGCATTAAGTGGTTATCTAGGGCTAGCTGGATGGAGACGACATCGGTCTGAGTTAGATAAAATAAGAATGTGGGGTCAGATTTATCAAGGCTTTGTGTTGGTGCAAAGTCACAAAAAGAGATGAGCACTGGTGCAAAGTCTTGATAAAGTTTTCAATTTTCGTGCAAACGTTTATTTGTGAGGAAGGTTGACTAAGACTAAGGCAAAGTAGCTGTTTGTGTTACTTTGCATTACTTTATGTCAAGGGGTGTTCCATGGGTGGTACAGGGGCGTTCCCATGTAATTACCCAAGGAAGTTAACACAGAGCCCCATCTACTAACTGAGGTAGACAGGGGTTTACACTGAAAAAATATGCCTCCATGAGAAAGGCACAAAGTAGGAGAAATACTTTTTTCTCCAAACTGTTCACTCATTGCACGTGTATAAAGAACATGTACAAAGTGGCAAAGTTTAGAAGTAAGTCTAAGCAAAGTATTTTGTACTGGAGGGTTATCATTTCGGTACAAAACCTTCTGGTACAAAAGTTTCTGCATGGCGCTAGGCAACCTTAAGGAGAACAAGAACTTGGGAAAATGGCAGCAGTGCACTATCTGTGTAGTTGTGACACTGTCCAGCTCTCTCCCTTCCACGCAACACACCACAGTAACTTTGCTTGTCGCTCTGCGCTGCATGAAAAGTAGATTTTCCCCTTAGAGCCTAATGGCATTTTCAGAATGAGAAAGCAATAGTTTAGAGATTTGATCATTTGGGGGGGAGGGTATAAAAGTTTGCAGAAGATTTAACCCCTTCACTGGGGCGGCTATTCCGCCGCAGTGCTAAGGGGGCGGGGCGGAAGAGCGGCGGGAGCATCCTGGTGACGGAACCGCTCCGTCACCAGCGTCGGTTGCGCTGTGCTTATGACGGAGCGGTTCCGTCATGGCCCCGCCCACTCAATAGAACGCTCAGCGCAGGCGCGGAATTCCCGCCGCGCATGAGCGGCGGGCGGGCCATGATGGAACCGCTCCGTCATCAGCACAGCGCCACCGCAGCTGATGGCGGAGCGGTTCCGTCATCAGCATACAAGGGGTTAAAGACATTTCACTGATAGAGAATTGTAACAGCATCCACTGGGTGGGGAAAAAGGAAACACTCACACATGGGCATGTCCACTGATCACTTACCCTCTGCCTTCCTGAAGTGTGATTTATAAGGCGACACACCAATGCGATGCTGCTCTCTTGTTTTCCATCTGAGGTGCGTAAGTCTGGCAACTGTGAAGAGTCCGAAAAAAGAATCAGGCAAGATAACTCCCAACAGCTAAAACAGAGCCCTTTATTTTACCTAGCTGTAGTTCTCCTATTGTCATGTTATCTACTTTCGAAATAGCAACCTACAGATGTACTTCGGGACCAAAGCATATTCTTAAAACTATCAGAGAGGAATGAATAATTACGTAGAAAACGGAATTCAGTTTCGTAAAGCTGTTTTCTGTGCATAGGGCTGATGCTTTAATGCATGGCAAGAAAGCTTTAGAAAGCCCATCTATCGAATAAAACCTGAAAATTGCGTTTTTGAAGTTTCTGCGGAGTGGTCATGCAAAATACGTCTTTGCTATTTGTAAGGAAAACTCAGAAACTGTTTCCTTCTGTGCAGAGAGCCATCAAGAAGATGCAGGAGTTAAGATGAAAAGACACAAAAGAGGTGATTCCTGACCATTTGCAATCATGGCATAAACATGAAGCACCCAGAGTGGGCTAGGAGGGATGGAGATGACATCAATGTGGCAACTGTAGGTGGCTTAAGTTGGCAATGGATTTGGAATCTGATCTGGGTGCCTAAAACTGGCTTCTTTGATCACTCTATAGTTACCCTTAAGGAAAAAAGATGGGATGAGGGATAATTCGGTTTTATAATATCCAGTGGTGAAATATTGTAAATAAATATTGATCTAGGCCATTCCATTACAGCTAGCATGGAAACATTTAAAAAACAAGCTAATTCCCTATCCACTGATTACCTCTCACTTATTCTTTGACTTTCACTATCATAAGGGACAAGGCTTGTGGGGCCAGATGTACGACCATTCTCTTTAGCGAATCGCAAATTGCGATGTTTTGCGACTCACAAAGTAGACAGTGTCTGTGAAACTATTTGCGATTTTCAATTGGGTCGCAAGGTACCTGCCTCATTAATATTCAAGAGGCAGGTCGCAATTAGTGAATTATTGGGTATGGTCTGCAAACACAGGGATGGTGGCCTGTTGGGGACACCAGACCCCAATGTCTGTGTTTGAATTTTTAATAAGCAATTTTTTTTTCCAAATTCATTCCATTTGGGAGTGGCTTACCACCTACTTGAAGTAGGCTGTAAACTGCAAGTGTTTTGCAAACACAAATGCGGTTGGAAAACAATGGTACATACCATTATGACTCGCTATTAGGGAGGGACGCCCTTGGCATGCCCCTTCCTAATAGCAACTTGCAAACACTATTTTGCGAGTCAATGACTCGCAAAATAGCGTTTGTACACCACCCCCTTTTTTTGAAGTCACAAACGGGCCGATTCCGCGTTTGGGGCCGCTAAAAAAGGTCATACATCTTGTCCCTGGTCTATTCCACTTCAAGTGTGGTAGGGCTGGGTTCTTGCTGTGAAGATACCGAACAAGCATTAGGCAAGATTCAGTTCAAGGGCAATCTCCTCTATCCACACACATACAGTCTCTTTAGCTCCACAATTAAAGACATTTTACTTTTTACTGGTGTGCAGCCTACAGGTGATCGTCTAAGTGGGAAGACCGCTTATGTTTAAGTCTGACCACTTTGTGAGATGATCAATGATTTTTAAAAATTTTTTAGCTGATGTACATGTCTTTTTCCTTTAGCTTTATCATTTCCTTTGGTACACAAACAAGGATCTAGAGTAAAGAAGTAATGATCCATGTGTAAGAGGACACCTGACTATTTTTGGAGGAGAAAACCAGTGATTACTTATAGCAAGTCTGGCAGTCTAAATAAATATTTTGAGTAAAAAGCAGCCTAATTAATTTGTTTACTGTGAATAGATTTAGAATAGAAAATATACTGATGGTATGTGAGAAGCCAATTGAGCCAGAAATAAAGGTAAAGACTAGGAAAGGGTTCGTGGGTAGTGAGATTCATGCTGTGAAGAAGAAAAGCCTAGCTCTTTGGAGGACGTAGGTAACATAAAAATATTGATGGCAAGTGAGAAAGAGGGGTGCTGAGGGTGTACTTTGCAGCTTTTTGCTCTACTGATATGTGCATTAATTCACTTAAAATGTTCTTCCTTTGAAAATGCCTGGACAGTAAGGCATCCATGTGGTGCAATGCAGTTGTAACATTTTAATTTCAGCCCACAGCAGCATTTGCATTCTATTTCAAACCTCTTCAGTCACCCATGGCACTCTGCCTAAGTCAAAAGGTGATCATAAATGCTCCAGTACCATCAATATTGTTTTGAGGAAATCGCAAGTGATGGCAGACAAAAGCCTTAACCTCTTAGGTCTACCCCACCATCCCCCTGCTTATAAGCCTTTTTTGACTATTTGGGGTAGCTCACGCTTAGGCCCCTGTAACTTTTTGTCAACATAAGGTATCCACACCAAACTTGCGTCCTTTTCTTCAAACATCATTGGAATTTTAAAGATACCCAGGGTTTGTGGGTTCCCCTGGAGGGGTCCCAAAAATTAGCCAAAAGACAGCAAAGCACATTTCTTATTTTTTTTTGTGGAAAAGTGGGGGTAAAGTGCTGCCGAAGAAAACATCAGTTTTTCCCCTGCACATGGTATCATCAAAGAGATTGTGTTACTCAAATCTCCATCTTCCCAGCTTTGAGGAACAGACAGAATTTTGTCAGAAACCCCATATGTTTTAACAGTTTGGGCATTTTACTGGGACATAGCTTATTTTTGCTACTTTTTGTGCACCAAGCTTCTTCCAGTTAGTGGTAAAAATAGAATTGGAAGCAATAATGGATCCTGGAAAACTATATATTTCTGAAGTAGACACATTTCTGAATTCAGCTAGGGGTCATTTATGTAGATCCTTCAAGGTTTTTTTTAATAGAAACTAATAGTTGAAAATAAGAAAAATGGAAAATGAGATTAAAAAAACAGCTATTTGTGCCAACGTTTTCACCTGTAACATCTTCTATGTATTTCAGATTTCTTTACAGCAATATAACGTTAAATCCACTGGACCCTTCTGGTTGTGGGGATATATAGGACTTGTAGGTTCACTGTTAGAACTGGGGGTCTCTAGTTGGCAGAGGTTGGTACCACTGTCCAAATAGGGACCCATGCTTCTAGTCAAGGTAAGGAGGAAACACTCTTTAGATAACCTCTGCTCACCCCCTTGGTAGCTTGGCACAAGCAGTCAGGCTTATCCAAAAGCAATGTGTAAAGTATTTGTACCAACACTCACAGTAACACAGTGAAAACACCACAAACTGACTCCACAACAGTTTAGAAAAATAAAGGTATTTAATCTGAACTACACAAGACCAAAACAACAAAAATCTAACATACCCAGTTCGAAAATATGGTTGCAAAAGAGTTCTTAAGGTTGCGATAAAACAATCCACAGTTGCATGAAAAGTTCACAGTTGCGTCATGTTTAGCCAATAGTACCTTTTGAATACGACAAAGTTCCAAAGCAGAAGCTGGTGCAGTGGAAAACAAGTAATGCGTTGCTCCTGAGACCCTGGGGAGGCGATGCGACAACCCCCCTGCAGCAGCGGGCGGGTTGCTACGAATCCGGTCTGTATGGGGAGGTAGGCAGACTTGTATGGATTCCGGTGCGTAGGTTCCGTGGGAAGTTTTCTCTCGCAAAGGCACGGTGCGATGATCTTTGGAGTTGCGATGATCTCCGGGGCGATGATGCACGGACCAGCGGTGATCTCTCTCTCGCAGCTCCTCGATGCGATGGCTTCTGCGACAACACTCCCAGCGACGTGATGCGGTCCGCAAGCAAGCGGTGCGTCAATCTCACCCAACGACGACAGGCTCCGCGATGACACTCACAGCGATGGTAATCTTCCCGCACCTGCAACAGGCGCTGCGACGATCTCGACCTTCGTAGCAGTGGGAATTTCCTCGCACTGTCGGGGATGTGCTCTGCAAGCTAACGATGCAACAAAACTTGCAGAAAGTCTTCAAAAGCTTGGTTTCCAGCTTCCCAACACAGGTACAACTTCTAGAGGCACCACACATGGGCCACACACTCAAGGAAGGACAGAACTCTCTCAGTAGAGTTCGGGGAAGCTGGGGGTGAAGTCCTTTTGTTCCTGGGACTTCAGAACAGGGAGCCAGCTCTTCTCAGGCCCTTGGAGATTCCTTCAAGACAGGGGACACAGCACAAAGCAAAGTCCTTCCCCTCTCCTTGGCAGCAACGCAACAGCAGGTCAGTCCAGAAGAGCAACAGCAGGACAGTCTTCCTTCTTCAGTTTCAGCTTTTTCCTTGGCGGAAGTTCCTTCTTGATTCCAGGATGATATAATTTTCTGTTGTCAGGGGTCCTGTACTTATACCCCTAAAAGTCTTTGTTCTCTTTGTGCAAGTGGGCCCTGAGCCGGTCTGAAACAGTTCTGGGTGTTCCTCGAGCACTTTGTTTTCCTGGCTTCTCCTTTCCTTTCAGAGTGAGGGGCAGGGTCGCCAGCCGCCCAGCAGGAGGTGGAGCCAGCATTGTGGAAGGTAGGCACAGCCCTATTCAGGCCCAGGTGCTATCTGCTCCCACCACTCAAGTTCCAAATGCAGTCATTCAGCCTAGGGCTGACTCAGCCAGCCTCCTGGGGAATCCCCAGCCCCTGTCACTCTCAAACCAGACAGTCAATTCACAAACAGGCCAAGGCACACAGAAAGGTCAGACAAGAGATCAGCAACTTTCTAAAAGTGCTGTTCTCAAAAACAGGATTTAAAAACAACCTTTCCTAAAAGATGTGTTATTAAATTCTGAGTTCAGGGATACTAGACTTTTATGTCCTATCTTGTTCCTATGGGAAGATATGCTGGTAGCCAGCATCCCCCATGATAGCCTATGGAGCAAGATAGCCTTGCAGCTGTGAAAAACGAAAATGGCTGTAATTCACTACCAGAGCATGTCACCTGCACAAGTACATGCTCTACCTTTCTCATACACTTCACCCTGCCCAAGGGGGTACCTTGGGCCTTCCATAAGAGTGACCAATGTGCACAGAAAGGGAAGGGTTAGGCCTGGTCAGTGGGGACACTGACCAGGAGGACATGGCAGTTCACAGACTGCACACAGGCACTGCGGTAGCAGGCCTGAGACACCATTTTAGGGCTACTTATGTGGGTGGCACAATCAGTGCTGCAGGCCCACAAGTAGCATTTGTCATCACCAGCCCTGGCACACTCAGTGCACTTTACTTGGGACTTCTTGGTAATACAAATATGCCAATCATCTATATCCAATCGCAATAACAATTTTACACAGAGAGCATTTGCACTTTAGCACTGATCGGCAGTGGTAAAGTGCCCAGAGTCCTATTGCCAAAATCCACAGGTCAGGAAAAATAAGGGAGGAAGAAGCAAAAGGTTTGGGGATAACCCTGCAAAAAGGGCCAGTTCCAACATTCACCAAGAACCAGAGGAACCCAGAGCCAATAATTGAGCTGTGTCTTTGAATGGTTTTTCATTGTGTACCGGGTATATAGCAATTCATTTGGTAAAATATGAAGAGTGAAAAATAGGTATCAAGGACACCTATGTATTTCCAAAATGGGAACAAAATATAGAGTTTAGAAGCAGTAGCCATTTGCACATCTCCGAAATTGTGGAAACCCATACTAGCATGTGAATTATAGGACATTTTTCAAAGTGACATTGTCTTACATTTGAAAGGCAGAAATGCATGCTAACTCAATACGGAATATCAGTTGATCTTCAAATTTGTGTTCCTCTAAGTTTCCCCATAAAAATGGGACCTCACTTGTGGGGGTAGGATTAGTGCCCGTGTCAGGAAACGGGCCAAAATGCAATGTGGACACACCACATTTTTACAGAAAAAATGGACCCTTTTTTTACAGTGTTTAGCTGTGGATTTTGAACCCTAGCTCTGCTGGAACCTAGGGAAATCTAGCATACCTGTACAGTTTTAAAAAGTAGACACCCAGTGGAATCCATGAAGGGGAGACTTGTGCAGCTCTCACCAGGTTCGGTTACCCAGTATCCCTTCCAAACCTCACACTTTGAAAAAAAACACATTTCCTCACATTTCTGTGATGGGAAGTTGTGGAATCTACATGGATCTACAAAATTCCATGCACCCCGAATTCCCCAAAGCCTTCCAATAAAAATGGTACCTCACTCATGTGGGTAGGCCTAGTGCCCGCCACAGGAAACAGGTCAAAATGTAACGTAGAAACACATCAAATTTTTAGAGTGAAAACGACCCTTTTTTCTCAAAGTGCTTAGCTGTGAATTTTGACCCCTAGGCCTGCCGAGACCTAGGGAAACCTAGCAAACCTATACATTTTTTAAAACTAGACACCCAGGGAAATCTAGGAGGGTTGACTTGTGTGGCTATCACCAGGTTTTGTTACCCAGAATCTCTTGCAAACCTCAAAATTTGTCGCACAAAATAAAATTTCCGCACATTTCTGTGTGGAAAATTCCTGGAATCTACGTGGATCCACAAAATTCCACCCACCACACATTCCCCAAAGTCTTCTGATAGAAATCATACCTCACTTGTGTGGGTAGGCCTAGTGCCACGACAGGAAACATGCCAAAAAGTAACGTGGACACACCCCATTTTTACAGTGAAAACTGGCTCTTTTTTTTCAAAGTGCCTAGCTGTGGATTTTTAACCTGGGGAAAAGTGGTAAACCTATACATTTTTTAAAACAAGACACCCAGGGGAATTCAGGAGAGGGTGGCTTGCGTGGCTCTCACCAGGGGCCAGATGTATCAAAGGGTTTTACCCATTCTGTGTCTATGGTAAAATGTGTTGATACATATGGCCCCAGGTCCTGGAACTCAGAATCCCTTGCAAACCTCAAACTTTGTCACATAAAACACATGTTCCTGGAAAGTGCTGGAATCTAGTTGGGCCCAGAAAATTCCACCCACCCCGCATTCCTGAAAGTCTCCCAATAAAAATAGTACCTCACTTGTGTGGGTCGGCCTAGTTCTCGCGACAGGAAACGGCCCAAAACAAAACTTGGACATACTACATTTTTACTGTAAAAACTGACCCATTTTTTTTTGCAAAGTGCCTAGCTGTGGATTTTGAACCCTAGCTCTGCAGGTACCTAGGGAAACCTAGCAAACCTATAAATTTTTTTAAACTAGACACACAAGGGAACACAGGAGGGGGTGACTTGTGTGGCTGTCACCAAGTTCTGTTACCCAGAATCCCTTGCAGACCTGAAAAACTACCGACCCATCTCGCTCCTCCCCTTCGCTGCCAAAGTCACAGACAGACTCGTGAACACCCAACTGACCGCCTTTGTCGAATATAACTCCACCCTAGATGCCTCCCAGTCTGAATTCCGCAGCAACCACAGCACTGAGACCACCCTTCTAGCCACCACTGATGACATCCGCATGCTACTGGACCTGGGACACACGGCGGCCCTCATCCTGCTAGACCACTCCGTGGCCTTCGACACCATGTCACACCGCACACTCACAGCCAGACTTCACGGCTCAGGGATACAAGGAGCCGCCTAGACTGGATTCAATCCTCCTTCTCCGGCTGAACCCAGAGGATCAGACTCCCACCCTTCCGCTCCGAACCCACCGATATCACCTGCAGGGTATCCCAGGGATCATCTCTCAGCCCTACACTCTTCAACATCTACATGGCCCCCCTCGCCACCATCGACAGACAGCATGGGCTCAGCATCGCATCCTACACCGACAACACACTCTCATCCTGTCCCTCATGAAAAATCCCGAAGACACCAGCCTCTGCTTTCAGGAAGGAATGAAGAACGTGGCAACCTGGATGAAGGACAGCTGTCTGAAGCTCAACTCAGAGACAACTGAGGTCCTCATCCTTGGACCCTGCTCCACCGACTGGGACAACACCTGGTGGCTGCCTGTCCTTGGGATCCCACTCACCCCCACTGACCACGCCCAGAACCTCAGCATCATCCTCGAATCCTCCCTGTCCATGAACCGCCAGATCAACGCCGTTGCCTCCACCAGTTTCAACTGCCTTCGCATCCTCCATAAGTCCTTCAAATGGATCCCCTCTGACTGCAAAAGGACCGCCACCCACTCACTCATAACCAGCAGATTTGACTACGGCATCGCCCTATATGCCGGAATCAACAGAACTCTTCTACACAAACTCCAAACCATCCAGAACGCCACAGCCAGACTCCTCCTCCGAACTCCACGGCTCAAGCACATGTCCCAACACCTACGCACCCTCCACTGGCTCCCTATCAAGAAGAGAGTCACTTTCAAACTCATCACTCACTCCTACAACAACATCCGACCCAAATACCTCAACAAGAGAGCCTCCTTCCACGCACCCAAGAGAAATCTTCGCTTCACCAACCTCGCCCTGGCAGAGGTCCCCCGCATCCACAGAAACAAAACCGGAGGAAGAGCCTTCTCCTACATCGCAGCCAAGACCTGGAACAAGCTCCCGGTGAACATCAGACGCTCCCCGACCCTGCACACGTTCAGGATGAACTTCAAGACTTGGCTCTTTGACTGCCCAGCGGCTTGAGACCCTCATGGGTGAGTGGCACGCTATATAAACCCCTGATTGATTGATTGATTGAAATTATGTAAAAAAAAAACACATTTTACTCACATTTCTGTGATGGAAAGTTTTGGAATTTGTGTGGCTCCAAAAAATTCCACCCACCCCGCATTTCCCAATGTCTCCCAATAAAAATGGTACCAAACTTGTGAGTGCCTGAGACAAGAAAATGGCCAAAACGCAAAGTGGACACACCACATTTTTACAGTGAAAACTGACAATTTTTTGGCAAAGTCCCTGTGGATTGTGAACCTTAGCTCTGCTGGCACCTAGGGAAACCTACCAACCCTATACTTTTTTAAAAGCTAGACACCCAGGAGAATCCAGGATGGGTTGACTTGTGTGGCTCTCACCAGATTCTATTACCAAAAATCCCTTGCAAACCTCAAACTTTGCAAAAAAAAACTAATTCTCTCCACATTTCTTTGATGAAAAGTGCTGGAATCTACGTGGTGCCACTAACTTCCACCCACCCTGCATTCTTTAAATTCTTCCGATACATAATGGTACCTTACTTGTGTGGGTGGGCCAAGTACCTGCTGCAGTGAAGGGTATTGTGGAGATTTCAAAATTACCTATCACGAAACACATGGTTTTGGACAGGGGCTCACCTGGGTTTTTGGCCCCACACTCTGTGGCCATCGAGGGAATCCTACCAAACCCAGGCATCTTTGAAACTAGACACCTGTGGGAGTTCATGGAGGTATATGGCTTGTATGGACACCCCAACGATTTCCTATCCAAAATCCCCTGCAAACTTCAAATTTAGAGGGGGCATTGGCATGCCAATTCTGTGCGACCCCCACCCCTACATACAAAATGCCAGCGTAATCCCTGGTGCCTGGGGAGAAGATCAAGGGCTATTGACCCCATTCTGGACAGCCCCACACCCCTGACCATTGAAAAAAACATTGCATTGCCTGGTGGGTTTCCAGCCCCGCCCATGGAGGCAGATAAGGGGCTATTGCCCCCACCTGCATCCCAGGGGGCAGAAAGACTGTTCCAATTTGTTTTGGGGTAGGGGTATTGGCATGCCCATTCTGTGCAGCCCCCACCCCTATGTAATAAAAAAATTCCCTGGTGCCTAGTGGGCTTTCGGTCCCCCCAGGGGGCAGATCAGGGGCTACTGCCCCATCTTCCTCTGGGGGGGCGTAGAATGACTGTGGCTTTTTTTTGGGGGGGGGGGGGCATTGACATGCCTGTTCTGGGCAGCCCCAACCTGAACTTTGAAGAAAAGAAATCCCTGGGCAGAAAGAGTGGTTAGGGCAAAATAAAATGTGGAGAGCAAAGGCCCATGCCCAATGGGCCGCTCCCCCCTCCCTGGTGGCTAGTGGGTGGAACCCTGCTTGGGGATACCCTCCTGGGGCAATCCCACACGCAGGGTTTCACTAGGGATGGGTACCATTGGAAAGGGGAGATTCTCCCCTTTCCAACAATACCTCTCCCAAGTGTTTCGGTGCTCGGGGGGCTGATATAGCACCAGGAGCACTGAAACAATGAAACTGAAACTAAGTTTCAGTTTTCTTTTTCAATGTAATGACGTCAGCGCGCCATGCGCGCGATTGTCATCACATTGAATATAAAAAACAGGCCTCAGGAGGTTGGAGAAGCTCTTCCTCACCTCCCGAGGCCCCAAAAAAGAAGGAAATCCCTCTGCTGTTTGCAGCAGAGAGATTTAGTGTGCCTGTGCACGTTACGGAATGGTCCCGTCATGGGCACAGGAGCACTGGTGCTCATGACAGAACCATTCTGTCATGAGCATCGAAAGGGTTAATTATATGCACTATTCTAAAACATCAGTATCTTTCACAGATTGACCTGCTTTGAATATCCCCTATTATCAGACAAAGACCATGCACCATATATGAACTGACATCAGAGTTTACTTTAGTAGTCCATCAATGTCGCCTTATGTGAGCAGTCATATCACTGACGCTACAGAGGCCATTTTAGATGGTGTGAGGCACAGCAAGTGAGGCAGACATTAACAAAGTAAGTAAACTGCATAAAGTATACATACATTTCTTTGCAAGTGCTATTGTTCTCTTTTGAAAAGCGATCTTGGTTAGGAGAAGAAGAAAGTGTCCTGTAGGCCTGGCCCCTAATGGTACCATTTAGATCAGTGCTCTACTTGCCTGCAGATGGAGGGATAATTGCAGGAATTCAATTGAAAAAAGGGGAGTACATATTGCCTTAGAGCCTCGGAGGGACTGACTATCAGCATGTACGAAGTACAAGTGATATTGTCTAGTAATGAGTAAGATCTGCCTGATCAGAGAGTGTTTTGGAAGTTTGACTCACTCTTAGAGGAATGGGATGAAGTGTGCAAAGGGAGGAGAGCTGACACTGGTAACTGCTACAGTAGTATTGTCAATTGGTCGGCACTCAGTGTATCTTAGTTGATAACAGATGGTCTGCTGCTAAGGACTGGTTCCACACTGCCACAGAAATAACCTAGGATCCAATTCAATTAGTTTCAAGGGTTTTTATAGAGCATATGGCTACCAAAGACAGGCTTTCCAGCACTGACAGGCTATGCAGGATAGTGGGCTGTTCAGGCAAATAAATGGGTTTTGAGTGCCCACCCACTTGACGTTTGTCCTAAGGCTGATGGGTAGAGAATTCCAGAGTTTTGGAACAAGATAGTCAAACGAGCGACCACCGGCTCTGGCTCCCTTGATTCTGGGGACGGTGAGGATAAATTGTTGGATCTCAATTCTCTGTTGGCACTGTAGGTATTAATAAGGTGCTGAGGGAAATGCAGACTAGTCTTGTGTTTTGTACGATGTAGAATGCAAAGTGCTTTGAATTGTTTTCTTTTACGTATTGGCAGCCAGTGAAGTGTGGGTGGAGCAGGGCAAGCTAACTGAGCTCCATTGAGCAAATGAATGTAACAAATATGGGAAGTGTTACAGTTAGTGGTTGGTGTCTTCAGTCCACTGCAGTGGGCTAGAAATCCTCTTGCTGTGATATAGAACCTTGGGTAACCTCCTACCTGGCCCTTGGGTAGTTGCTGACTAAATTTAATAGGCAAAGCCTATTCTTGGTTTCTAGAGGTCCTCATTCAGGGCTCGTGAAACCTATAGTAAGTTCAGTGCACCTGCAGCAATGGATGAATCAGGCATACCACTGCAATTCACTCAAAAGCTCATACTTTGCTCCCTCACAGGCAGTGCTTAATTTGAGCCGATAGTTACATGTGGGGCCCAATGGCACTCATATTTTGGGACTGGCACTTGTTTATTCTCATCAAACTGACCCAGAATAAGAGAGAGAAACAGAAAAGGGGAGTAAGGAGGAAACATAACGGTGAACAACTGATAAATTAAGAAATCAGGGATGAAAAAGAACCAGCAAGCTTTAGATAAAAGGGCAGGGAATAGATGGCAGTGGATGAAAAAGGCATAAAGTCGAATCAAGACTACAAATCAATTGGTAGCGCTGTTGGTGGGATTCAAAGAAAAACTTTGGGTCCCTGTATTTATTCGTTTGCAAATTAAGCACAACTCACTAGGCTTTATTTTTACTCTTGTGGATGGAATAGGTTCAGCATATGGCTGGAATGATATCCTAGTGGCTAGTGAGAGTAGGCTTTGGAGGATAGACTAGTCTACCTTCTAACTACTTAGAACCATGCTTTGAGGCGTTGAGAGGTGAGACATCTATAGCACATTAGTTCTTGCTGTAGGTAATTGGGGCATGAGATAAGAGAGGTGAGAGGTGAACAAGTGTTTCCCACCACGAGCTTCACACCCCATTCCAGAGGCCCTGAGTAAGATCCACTCCATGATAATAATGGTTAATGATTCTATGTCATTATCAGGGGTAGGCGGAGCTCGCGTAGTGGTACTCTACGGAATTTCACAGAGTTGCTGGAAAATTCTGTGAAATTTGGCTGAGTTCTGTGGCCTGGCAGAGTGCCCCCCTGCACCCCCGCTCAAGCCCGGGCCAACCGCCCTCCTCCCGCTAAAGCCCCCCCGGCCCTCCACTCCCTCTAAACCCCCAGCTCTCCCTCCCGCTAAACACCCAGGCCCCCTGCATCCCTCCCGCTAAACCCCCGCCCCGCCCTTCCTCCTACGTAGTAAGGCCTAAAAGATGAAAAAGAGTAGAGACCTACCTTCCTCCCAAATCAGTGTCCTGCTCCTGCTACAGGGCCTGGATCCACTCTGCTTCCGCTGCTCTGGTTGAATTACAGGAAGAACTGCAATGTGCATGGCGTACTGAGTGAAGATATGTCTGACCCTATCCTAGGATTTGATAGGGTCAGCCATGCCTTCACTTAGTACGCCATGCGCACTACAGTCCTTCCTGTAATTCAACCGGGGCAGCGGAAGTGGAGCCAGGCACAGCAGTAGGAGCAGGGCAATGATTTGAGAGTAAGGTAAGTCTCCCTGCACCAGTGAACTCTGCTCCGCTGCGATTGCGGCGTTTTGGAAAATGTAGCACGCCAAAGGAAGTGCAGACTTACTAAAACTCTGCAAACTTCTTTGGTGGAGCAGAGTTAACCGCCAGCCCTTAGTCATTATATAAGCGGTGTCCCCTGCAATGGAATCTTATGGTACTCAGTCAAAGAAAGTGTGCTTTCATGTCTCTTCTTAGCTTCTTTAAACCAAAGTGGCCACACTTTGTTCTCATTGCATCATTGTGTACAGACACAATCTACCCCACTCCCTTTTCTTCCCAGCGAGATCCAGAATTATGCTCTGCAATGGTTGCTATTGCCATAAGGCAGGTCATAGGCTACCAAAGGGTATATCAGCTTCCAGGTTAAAGAAGGTGCATGAAATATAATGCTGCTACGGCTGATAATATTATAGAAGTGCAGTTCTACATGTATTCTTTAAGCATTGTTGTTTTTAATCGCTTCAAATACTGAAGGAAGGCATGGTGTTTGAAAGGTGGGTTTGGAGGTTTGAGGAACTGCATATAGTCAGCATGCCGTTTTCACATTACTGCATCAGGGCACTGTAAGTTACACAACAATGTACACACAGACCACCATATGAACACTTTCACATGTTGCAACCAGGTGTGTTATTGTTTATATTATGCTATATTTACTTTCCCTCTCAAGGAGTGTTCAGCCTTATTGCCCATTTCTCTATACTTTATTCAGAGCTGGCCTGTCTTTTGTTTGCAGAGCCAAATAAGATAAACAGTTCCAAAGTTTGAGCTAAAGGTGACCTTTATCCTACTAGGTATTGATTGCCTGTTGATGTGATCTATATCACATTGTTAAGCGACAAAATATCAATCTGCAACATCGAGTGCAGGATACCACTATAGACCATATACTGTGAACTTACTATTCTTTTTTTTATATCTCTTCATTCAATTTTCACAGAGGCAAACAAACAAGGTAACATATCGCCCAACTGTCAAGGACTTTGAGCGGAACATGCATCAATTATTACATAGGTCTTCCTGAGGCCTGGGCCGGAACATAATGCCAACGCAGTCTTTTTCCTTTCATTGTTCGCATCAACATGAAAACCCACCAGTTCAACTTGTGGATCAAGCCCGTTCCACCCTCCGTCAGCTAAGAATCTCCCACTTTTCCTCACTTTTCTCCAGGGATCACTGATCTTCACGAATTTGCATCGGCACCCTCTTGCCTGGTACACCAGTTTTTCTGCTCCCATACACTAATTCATGCCTTCCTCCCACTCCTGTATGATAGGTGTAGGAAAGTGTCCCTTTTTGCATGGTTGCCCCCCACTTTTTGCCTGATGTTTGATGCTTCTTGACTAAGTGTGCCCTGGGTACCTACTAGTCAGGTACCCAGTGCCTATGTTCTTTCTCCAAAACTGGACCCTTGATCCCACATTGGCACTCCGCTGGCCTACATCTAAGTCCCAAGTAAAAGGTGCCAGGGGCTCCAAGGGCCTTGGAACCTGAGATAGTCTCACAGGGCTTAATAATATATTTTGCCACCCTCAGGAACTCCTCCCCTGATCCATACACACTGCCACTGCAGTCTGTGTGCCAGGGGGAGAGCCTAAAACTACAGGTCGACATGACACAAATCGATGTGTGCCAGACCCACCAAAACACTGCCTCTAGTAGGCATTACAGCCCTTAGGCAGGGTGCACTATACCACAAGTGAGGGCACAGTTGCATGAGCCCTCTGCCCCTACAGTACCTGTGCCATTTAAGGTGTTTGTAAGTGCAGTGAAGCCATTTTAGACCATGGGCTAGGAGTTTGGCAACCCGGACTCCACAGCTCCATGATGGCTTTAATGAAGACTGAGAAGTTTAGTATCAAACTTCTCAGCCCATTAAACCCACACTGATACCATAGACTCCTGAGGCTTGAGCTGGGAGCGGAACACAGCGTCTTTGCTCTTTTGCAATCTACTCGTATTTCAACCTGCTCATGTTGTATTAGAGGCTGTTCCTTGGGGGGGGGCTTTGGGAGGGGAGGGAAGTCCGCGGTACTCTCTGTGTTTGTTTGGAGCAGGACCACCATTATCTTGGGGTTAGTGTAGGTCAGCGGACTCGTTTTCAACCCCTGACACTACATACGTACGTGGTAAGACGAATGCGCAGCGGACACACGCAGGGGGAAGGCAAGCCCGTCTGCGCCCGTCCACACAGCCGCCAGATGCCAGACACTCTGCTCAATCTACAGTTGCCCCACACAAATATTCACACGCTGTGCTTTTGTCTTTCGACACTAAATGCTCTACTCCTGCCTGGATTTCCCCAGCTGGTTCCTTTATGTGCAAGCAATGCCTCTTTCAACTCCAAATAGATAAGTTAGGCTCACTCCCTCCGTATTTAGTTGAGTTTAAGTTTATAAGCCTTAATTGCCGATCGCTGACTAAGCACCATGCTGAGGTCTTCGCCTTACTAATAGAGGAGTCTCTAGATGTATTATTCTTAATCTTGGTTGGCTCTCCCTCAAGGCGTTATCATGAACCAAGTTAACAGATCAGGTAATGGGGGGTGGCATTGCAGTAATTCACAAGGAGTCTTATCACTGCAATTTTATAAAGGAGGACATCCCTGACTGCAAAAGCGCCCTTTTCAAAATAACATTAAACCACAATCTCACTGTTACTGGTCTTCTTATTTATCAACGTCCAGGGCCATTTAAAGTGTTTAGGGAAGAACTACTGAATAAATGTATCTTCTTCGCCAGAAAATCGGCGAATTTTACTATTTTAGATGACCTCAATTTACATCTTGAAAACAATGGCAAATTGGAGATCGACAGTTTCCTGGCAGATTTAGAGGCCTGTCAATTGGCTCAATGTGTCTCTAATAGCACACATGTAAAAGGCCACCTGTTGGACCCTATATTTTAGAACTTAAGTTCCTTAAAGGTTATGTCGCTAATCCCTGTGGTCTGGACAGATCATTTTCTCATAACTTTTTCCCTGCAGTGGCAAGGAAAGCCTACATTGAACTGCTCCTTACCAGTTTTAAAACATCCTTGGCACAAGTTAGACATAAATCATTTCTTGATTTACTGTTAAGCCAGAAGCCTCAGCTTCCACCTGATATTGATGATGCAAATAGGCTTTTTCGGGATTGGCTGACTCAAGTTTTGGACAGTTGTATCCCTGCCAAACTGAGTGTTAAAAAAAGAGGTCAGTCTAATCCCTGGTTTAATGAATCACTGATTAAAGCTAAAAAACACTGCAAACAACTTGAGTGCACCAGGAGGCACGGTTATGATGTTGAAGCAAAAAATAAAACCGAGCATCTATGAAGCTCTATCATAAACTGGCCCGGAGAGCCAGAGCAGAGTTTATGGCTGGTAACAAATCGGCAAGCAATAACCCCTCTAAAACAATCTTCACCCTGCTCAAGCTTATGAAGAGTTCTGGGTTGAAGGTTGACTCACCTGTCATCTGAAATCACCAGTGTGACGACCTGGCCAGTTACTTTTTGAATTAGGTGAAAAAGATATATTAGAGTTTCCCACCGGTCACTGGCATCACTGACCTTAAGGAAAGGCATGGGGATATTGGATCCACTGTGGTCAGAGCACTTTCGTCTTTTCCCCTGCTGTCTCTCACTGAATTTGAGTTCCTCTGTCTGAATATTAAATCAGGCTCCTCTACCGACCCTTTGAAACCCATTCACTTTCGTCAGTTTCATACCCTCATCACACCAGTGAGTAGGGATTTGGTTAATCTATCTTTAACCACAGCGTCCACACCATCTGCGTCAAAGTGCACTAAAGTTAAACCTCTCCTGAAGAAACGGTCACTAGATCCATCTGAGCTGGGTAATTACAAGTCCTATATCCCAGCTGCCATTCCTGGCAACGGCGGTAGAATCTCATGTAAATACTATGCTTACAGAGTTTATAGAGCGAACTGAAATCTTATATTCCTCGCAAAACGGTTTCAGATCTCGCCATAGCACCGAATCTGCTTTGCAGGCAGTGATGGAAGAAATCTGTGGTAGCCGTGATGTCGGAGATTATGACCTATATAAGAATATCCATTGAATAATGTAATCCCCGATATCTCTGTTTTTGGATAGGCCAAAAGAGAGTCAAAGATCCCCCAGAGCCTTAAAATGAGTATTCTCGAAATAGACAGTATCGATAATGCCAAAGTGTGGGCTGATCTCGGCTCCCCAACAGAGGAATTCCGGAAACAAAACACCTAGCCCCACATGGTTTGCATCCCAATACTTTTACTAGTCGGGACATAAATGTTGCTAGAAAGTAGATACGTAAATCTAGTAATTAAATTACGTTCTCCAGTCATGGTCACTGTAACTAACCCTGGATGTAGTGGGCGGAGTGTGGCTATGCTGAGCGCCACGGAGTTGAGAACAAGCTTCATGAAAGTCTGCGTAGCTCCGCTACGCCACCCGCCTCCCACCTGCCCTATTAACAATTGGTAAAAACTTTTTTTTAAAGAGTTATAAGTAAATAAAAACGCCTTACCTTAGCTGCGCCATCCCCGGACTGCCCTCTTCCTCTTCATCACGTTCTTGGTAAAAACAGCGCATCCGCGGCTGCCTGGGCATGTGCAGTTTTCACCAAGAACGTGATGAAGAGGAAGAGGGCAGCCTGGAGACGCAGCAGCTGAGGTAGCAGTTTTTATTTACTTTTAACTCTTTTTTAAAACATTTTTACCAATTGTTAATAGGGCGGTGTGTGGCTGGGGCTGGCCATCTCTGCTCCGCCGCAGAGTGGGTGGAGATTTCCCTACTTCGCGTTCTCCGCGGAACGTGGAGTAGGCAAATTTCTGCACACTCTGCGGGCGGAGCAGAGTTCTCCGCCCACGGTTAATTGTAACATATGTATGTTAACCTTAGGCTTTTTATATCCCCAGATGATTTTTTTCCACATAGCCTCAGTCTGTGGAAAAAAGTCTTTAGCTAAATGCAAAGGTATGCCCGCAAGAGGTATAGGTAGAAAGGGAGAATAATCATCTTGATTAAGTTGCATGGAACGATTAGACCAATGTGAAAATAATGCCACTTAATCACTATCGCCTGCGTTCTACTGTATAGTACGCCATCATTAGATTCCCTTACATCCTCCATTTTTACAGAGACTTCGATCCCCAGGTAGGTGCCCATTTGACTCATCGCCTATCATCCCAAGAAAGGACTATGCTGGTGAGGACTAGAGTCTTATCAAGGTTTAGTTTGTACCCAGAGAATGCCCCACACTCATTAGCCAATTTTTCAATAGCTGCCAGAGAATCCTCTGTGGCAGAGGTCATGATGGTAATGTCGTCTGTATACACAAGCACTTTGAGCTCAAGTTGATGGATCCTCAGCAAAGCAATATTGCTCAAGGTCTTGAGGGCTTGAATTTAAGGTTCAATTTAGTGGGCAAAGAGCAAGGTGAAAGTGGACATCCCTTTACGGATTCCCACGATTTATCTAAATTAGGTCGGTAGAAGACCCTGAACATAAAACCCATGCCTTAAGATTCTGGTAAAGCTTTTGATTCAAAGCAATAAAACACGGCCCAAACTCTTGCACAGCCATTATGCCCTAAGAAAAGGCCTTGAGCTCCAGTCGAAGGCCTTTTCAGCGTCTAACATTATTGCTCCGACCGGATATCCCTGAGCACAGCCTGCCTCAAGAGCAGTGATAACAACATTGACATGAGCGGTGTTATCCCGCCCTGGAACAAAACCATGTTGGTCTCAGTCCATGACACAGGAACCTCCCCAAGTAATTCAAAAGAGTTGAATAGATCATGGAGAACCGGCACTACAAGATGTGACAAACTAACATAGAATTCCAATGGAAGTTGATCGGTGCCACAGGCCTTGCCTCGTGCCAGCTAGCCAACAGCGTCTTACACTTCGGATGGTAATTTTTGACCTTCTATCTTATGCTATTGTGTAGTAGACAGTTTCCAATGATGGTGGACCCGAAGAAACTGATAGATCTGGTCAGTGGAAGGGACCAGTTCTTTGTCATAAAACTTCTGATAAAAGCTGTGGAACTCCTCTTGCATGAGGGCAGGATTGGTCACAATAACCCCTTGAGAGTTATTAATCCCAACAATAGCAGATGCATTAGCGCTATCAGGGACCCAGAAAGATAACACTCAGCCCATTTCTTCGATAAAGAATTGTGATCTGATATAACCCTAGGATTTAAGGAATCTCTCTACAAATATGGACACCCTGAACCCACAACTTGTACAAGTCGAGAAGGTTCAGGAAAGCCTTCAAACTGCTGTGGGAGCAGTCATGACCCAGATCTCATGACAGGAAGTTCAGATGACCATGCTCTCATCAAGAGTCAAAGATTTGGAGAATAGGTCTCGCCGGAATAACCTCAGGGTATTGGGGATCCCAGAGGGGTCGGAGGAACAATCCTAGATGCTATATAGTTTGGTTGTTTAGTTAAGCCTTTACTACACTGCAGGGCTGGGACATGGACAGCATAATTCAGAGAACCCATTGCTATCCATTTCGGTCTCCCGTGAGGGCTAACATCCTCGTTATTCATGGGCAAACCCGATATATGTGGGTTACTTCCTCCTCCGTTGGGAGATAAACAGGGCTGCTAGTCCAGGATCACCAGTGAAAGCGGCTGCCTGGACTTTTTTGTTCAATCAGATTTCTCTCATGAGAATGTAGTCCTGTCACTTCAAAAGCTTGGAGCTTTGGTTTTATTACAGGAGCCAGAAATCCTGTGCATCCAATACGAGGAACAAATGTATTAATGTTTTGAACAGCCTGAGAGTGAGGAGCGCTTAACCAAGTTGGTGGGGGCGGGGGGGGGGTAATAAGGAGGTTATTTGATCTGCCTGATTTTTTTTGTCTTTTTCTTCTTGATTCTTTTTCCTTATAGGTTTTTACAGAGTTGTTTACTCAGTCTCTTGGGTACTCCTTACCTCTTTTCTTTTTTTATTTCTCTTTGCGAATGGAAGTTTTAGATCTGCAGGGCCAGCAGGCACCTAGCTTTGATTTCATGAATGTTTCATGAGGGTTTTTCACTTATTAATTATTGGTCTGGGGGAAAACATTTTGGGTCATTTTGGGCGGGTGTCTCGCGTGGTGTCTGCCCTGCCACTTTAGCTCTTTTCCCCAAAATCATCCTTGGTCTGGGGTGCTACGGGGGGGGGGGCAGGAAGTTAATGTACTCAAGTCTACTGCCCTTGCTAGTGATATTATTTTGGCCAGGAGGTGGTAGGCCCTTTTTCTGGGCCTTGCATGAAATGAACACGTTGGGGGAAGGCTGGGGGTGGGGCGGGTGGTGGGGTCAGGGTTTGGGGTCACTTTGTCTCTATAATGATTTTGTATTGTAGCATGTTTAGGCAGGTTGCTGGACATAAATTGAGGCCCTATGGTTGTGGACGATAAAGTTGGGACCAAGAATGATTCTGTGCTGTTGTTCTCTTCCACTGTGTGCTGGTTATTCGGTCAAGAATGTCAAGATTTAGCCAGGGGTGTGGTCCAGTGACCAGGGTCTTCATTGTCTTTTGTGGAATATCAATGGAATGTAGGCACCTTACAAGCAAAAATTAATTAAAGAGGTGCTACACTATCTTCATCTACATTTAGTTGGCCTACAGGAAACTCAGTTCTTGAATAAATCGGCCTCTCTTCTGGATGATTTCTCATATCAAGTCCTATCCTCAGCTTGTTTCACTTCTCTCAGAGAGGGATTACCCTATTGGCTCGGTATAAGAGCTAGACACTCACCAACCACTGTACAGATGTGGGTAGATGTTGGCTCAGAGCAACAGTCAAGAGGGGCCAACTAAGCATTATACCATGTGTGCTCTATGGGGCCAACACTGATGATCCTGTGGTCGTTAATAGTCTGATTTCTGAGCTAGATCAATGGTCAGAACCATTCATTATTTGCGGGGACTTTAACATCGTCCTTAACCCATCGATAGAATCCTCTTTTAGTAGTTGAGGGCTAAACTCTTCTTCGAGAACCTCCTATAGCTCAAAGGAAATGGCTAGGGTAGCTTTGTTGCAAGTAATGGAATCTTATGATTTGGTGGATGTCTGACGATATTCTCTGATGACAAAACATGGGTTTACACATTTTTTCGCCTCTCGTAAATCTTTTTCTCGGATAGACATGTTCCTTCCTACAAAGCTCTTATGCCCCATCTTGGGGCCTGATACGAGTTTGGCAGTGCGTCGCTGGTTCTGCCCTGCTGCCGCAGCGCGAACCCCATGGTCAGGTCGCCTGTCAGATAACTAGTATTTCTTGTGTTTGGCGGGCTATTATTCGATGTTCTCAAGGCAGTGACTCAGAAAATGGGCACCACAATGGGAACGCCAAAAACAGTTCCTGCACGGTATGGTATGTAATGACCATGCTGTGCAGGAACTGGGGTGCATGCACACAGGGGGGCACATATAGTGCCCCCCTGCATGCACCCCATGGCCCTGAGACACAAGGGGGCCTTATCGGGCCCCCTTTGTTTTCTCTCCACCACAGTTTTCATGGAGGAGGAACCACCATGAAAAATGTGGCAGAGAGGAAACTTGTAATATGTTTGGTGGGATCGCAGCGGTTCCTCCAAGCATATTGCAGCCTCAAGACCACCACAACACTGCCAGGGAACAGGGGCATTGGCAGTCTGCCCACCCTAATTGTAATAAGGTGGTCGGAAGACCGCCGCATCCCGGCGAGTCTGGCGGTCTGTGAACTGCCAGACTCTTAATAAGCCCCTTGGTATCTCCTTGTACCCTAGGGTTATATCAGATCACAATTCTTTTTCTCTTCTCTCTTTCGTCCATCCTGACAAATTGGGACGTAAACAAATGTAAGCATGTCCATCATAGGAATTGAAGATATACGTTGGTGAGCTTTGCTGTCATTCCTAAATGTACTCCTTAGTGTACACCATTTGATGCCAATATTTTGATCGTCAGTGTTAGAAACTTCAAAGTTAGTGACACCCAGTTAACTATTAGTGTTGCCATAATTTGTTATAGAAGGAAGATAATGAATTTCTCATCTATTTAGTTGGAAAAATGCCAGTATCCAGTGGTTGAGGAATGAAAATAGCATAGTAATCCATTTTGAAATTCTGTAAAAACACATCCTGACTTATTTAAATGAAATGCTAAAATGGACATTTATGGCGCTTGTGTTTGAAGATTATTTTTTTTTGAAAATATATTTTTATTGCAGATATATTTGTTACACGTTTAAGCCAGTTAACAACTTTGTAATCAGCGTTAGACATCTGTGAAACAGTGCTAGTCGAATTACACAGCCATTTAGCCCACATCCCGAGGGTCGGGCGGCAATTTCCAAAGTCTAAACACGCGCGCATGTTTCACAATAATAAATCCTTGTCTGGCCAACAAAAGGAGTCCTGCATCCGCTTTTCTTTTCTCCCTCCAAAATCCCATTAAACAAACTATAACTAACCCTGGAGCCAGCATTAACAATAGTTCTCCGTCACACTCTCCAGCTCCCTCCTCCCCCCGGTGCCCACCCCCCGGACATGTGTGGTGGTGTGGGCGCTTACTGCTTGGCTTGGTGTACCTCAACTGAGTGATCGCTAGGTCAGCAAAACTACGCTATATTTGTAGCCATCACGTGGACGCGGAGCCTACTCCTCCTCTTCTGTCAACTGGCTGTTCCTCAAGGATTGGACCAATGCCTCCCAAGACCGAGCTACTTCCAGAGCTTTCTTGTTACTCGAGCGGGTGGCCTGTTGGAGCCGCACCACACTCTCGCAGCTGGCCCACTTACAGAACTCCCTTCTCCATCTCTCAAAGGACGGGCCCTCCTTCGCTTTCCAATGCCATGTAACTTCACGTTTCGCCAGCAAAAGCCCTAAGTTGATAAATTTGCTGGTTACCTTGGTCTTAGCCGTATGTGGGAGCCAGTGCAGCAAGCAGGTGGCCATGTCATACTCCATTTGTCGATCTGTAATCATGGTCAGCAGCTCCCCCACATCTTTCCAGTAGTCCCCCATCCATTGGCAAAGCCATAGCATGTGCTCTAGCTCAGCATCTTCTTCCAAACATCTCAGGCACGCTGCATCCTGGACCCGGAAGTATCTCCCAACCTTCCCCGGAGTCAGATAGGCCCTATGTAACACACAGTACTGAATGAACTGGAAACGCGCGTTTCTCATGCATTTCCATGCACGTTGAAGGATTTGGGCCCAAGCGGTATCTGGTATCTGCCGACCTATAGTTTCCTCCCATTTCGTTTTAAGGGCAACCAGAGGACGCATGCCCTTGCGGATCAGCCGGGATGGGATGCAGGTCACTGCCTTAACCATCCCCGCCGCCATCACTACATATTGGCAAGCAAGGTTTTCCACCGGTTCCATTTTCCTGGTTTTCCAGTGCTTTTGTACGGCAGTCATGACCGCAGCATGCAGCAAAAAGTCCCCATCCGGCAGCCCAAACGCATCCTGCAGCACAGAGAAAGGCACCAACTACTGGTTCACATACAGGTCTCCCACCACCTGAACCCCCATCCGCTCCCAGTCCGCCAACGGGGTCCAGTCCCGCCCATGTGGAAATGCTGTCAGCATGCCCAACGGTATCTCCGGTGCGTACGGGTGGGGATTCCCTGCTAGTTTTTGCATTCTATTCCAGCAAAGTCTGAGGGTCCGTTCTTCCCCTGTCAAGTCCCTCAGGTCCAGCTTTTGTTGCAAAACTATGTAGGCCTGCACATGACGAGGGATTCCCTTTCCCCAACTATTCTCCAAACCCCGATATTCCTTCGCTACATTCTGCGTTAATACCTGCAGTTGGGCCGCCAAATAATAGCGTTCAAAGTCCGGCACCGCCAGTCCTCCGTCCGATCTGGGCCTCATCAGTGTTGCCAGGGTTATGCGCCGCCTACCGCTGCCCCAGATGAAACCCCCCATCAACGACTTCAGTTCCCTGAAGATTCTTGTTGGTATCCATATTGGCAGTGTGCGAAAATAGTACAGGAGTCTGGGGAGCGCCACCATTTTAAGCAGTGCAATTCTCCCCATGACCGACAGAGGAAGCGTCGCCCAGAACTCCATACACTTCTTCAGAGCTCTAATAGCTCGGCCCACATTGCCCTCCAGGAGGTCCTGGTCTACATGGTAAATCCGGACCCCCAAATAAGTGATGCATGCCGGTTCCCATTTAACGGTGCCCAGCTCAGCGGGGGGCGAGAGATTCCGCCGCACCGGAAAGAGGCATGTCTTGGACCAGTTCACCTGAAGACCTGAGACCCTCCCAAATCTGGACAGCATAGAGGTCGCCCCGCCTAAGTCCCCCTCGGCCTCCCGGAGAAACAGGAGCAGATCATCAGCATATAAGGAGATGTAGTGCGGGTCGCCCCGATGCAGTAGTCCGCCAAAAAGTTGTCCCAGCCTCGCCTTTGCCGCCAAGGGTTCGATCGCCAATGCAAACAACAGGGGTGACAATGAGCATCCCTGTCTGGTGCCCCTTTGAATCGAGTATTGGCCCGATATTACCTCGCCCAGTCTTACCCTAGCCGTGGCCGAGGCGCATAGCACCTTTGTCCACCTCACAAATCCCTCACACCCAGTCCAAATCTATCCAAGACTTTACTAAGGAAAGCCCATTCCAGGCTGTCAAACGCTTTCTCTATATCCACCGAGAGCACCGCCGCCAAACTCTCATCGGTTTGATTATCCTCCATGACCCTAAGAAGTCGACGAATATTAGACGCCGTGCACCTCGTAGGGATAAGGCCCGCCTGGTCTTCGTTGACCAGCGACGTCATGTGTGGTAATAACCGGGACGCCAGGATACGGCTCAGGATTTTGTAATCCACCGATAGCATGGATAAGGGCCGGTATGAAGCCTCATCCGACTCCGGTCGTCCAGGCTTCAGAAGTGGGACTATCAGGGCCTCGCGCATCAAGCCCGGCAGGTGACCAACTGTCATCGCCTCCTGATAAACCTCCAGCAAGGCGGGGGCCAGAACATCAATGTAATGAGCATAGAATTCTATGGGCAGCCCATCCGGCCCGTGTTTTATTCCGGGCCATATGTTTAATTGCCACCCGTATTTCAGATAGTGTGATGCCCCGACCTAGTCCATCAGCATCTGCTTCCTCCAAGCGCGGCAGGTGCAGTTCCGCCAGATACTCCTCTATATCCTTAACTGCGTCCCCCCTCCTACTGCTGTACAGCGCTGCATAATAAGTAGCAAAGCGGGATAGAACCATCTCCTGTGAATGGGTCAGGGCACCATCATCCACCACTATCTGCATAACTGGCCCACTTCGCTGCACCGGGTCCGCCAGTCTAGCCAACAGTGTGCCAACTTTATCCCCCTCCGCGTGCACTCTCGCCTGGTACTTTTTCTGATCAAAACATCTCAGCCGCTCTGTTGCAGCAGCCACTTTCTCCTTGGCCTCCATCAGTTGCACATGTAGGGATGGCAACTCAGGCCTACTCCGCTCTAGGTCTCTCAAGGCCTCCTCCGCCCTTGCCACGTCATCCCCTACCGACTTCCTGGCTCCCGAATACTTACTGATGCATATCCCCCTGATAACCACCTTAAAGGCGTCCCATTCTACTGCTCTCGAGCTTGCCGTGCCCCAATTCTCCCGATAGTAGTTGCCAACACCCTCACCCACCTCCGCCCGAAACACCTGGTCTTCCAGAGTCTCAGGGCGAAGGCGCCAGGTCCGGATCGCCGTTCTCGCCCTCTGCCAGTCCATTGACAACAAGAGCGGCGGGTTGTGGTCTGAGATAGTTCGAGCCAGGTATTCGGTGCGTGTTGCCATAGAAGCCAACAGGGGGGAACACAGTATAGCGTCTAACGGTACATGTAGGTCATGGACAGACAAGAAAAACGAGTAGTCCCTATCATGAGGGTGCTGAGCTCGCCACACATCAATAAATTCCCAATGGTCCTGCCAATCTGATCTAGCTTTAGCCAATTTCCTAGCCAGAGCAGTCGCAGTGGAGGGTGCGACGTATCCATGTCCACATCCGAGATAGCATTAAAATCCCCTCCCACAATGGCCGGCCCGGCCAGTAGGGGCGCCAGCTTCCCAGACAGTGTAGCCAGGAAGCGAACCTGCTCAGTATTTGGGGCATATACACTGCACAAAACAACATCTCTCCCGTATAACTTGCCCTCTACAGCTACGTAGCGTCCCTCCTTATCCAGCATCGGTCCGGTGGCCTGGAACGGGACCCCCACCCGTACCCATATAAGCACCCCCCTTGCAAATGCAGAGTAAGCTGTGCTGTAGACCTGATCCCTCCACCTCTTTTGTAATGCCTGGTTCTCTGCCCTGGTAAGATGGCTTTCCTGCAAAAGAGCTATGTGCACCCCCCTCCGCAGTAAATAAGCATGGACTTTATGCCGCCTAGACATAGTATGTAGGCCTCTCACATTCCAAGTGATGCATTTCAACTCACGTAACGTCCCCATCACTGTAGTTCTGCTCCCCCTCCTCACCACAATAGCAGCGCCCACACCAATGCCAACCCCCAGAAACTCAACAACCCATAACTCCCTTTCTTCCCAGCCCCCCAGGACAGGACCCAAAGAATCAGACCCCATCCAAACAATCACCACAAACACCCCGTATTACCCTGTAGTAGTTACTACAGGTTGCCTTAAGGGCAGTGGGTATGTGGCTCAACCCCGACGGTCGGCAGCTCCTGCCCCAACCTCCAGCCCTACAACCCCATACAGCAGCATGTACAGCTATAGCAATCTGATACATTACCAGGGGCTCATACCCCTCAGAACGCAGTCAATAGGCATATGGTAGGATTGGTCGCCTACAGATCATCCGCTTACCTCGGTGTCACCTCCGGCCCCATGGTACTGTCAACATCCGACACCTCAGCACCCGAAACGTCGTTTGCCTTCTTCTGAGTCGGAGTCCTTGGTCGAGTCCTCATTCTGCGACCCTGTTATTGCTGCCGTGGCTGCCAACGCACCCTGTTTGTCAGCCGTCAGCCGCGCCTGCAGAAGGGCCTGCTGAGTCCTGTTTACCTTTCGGAGACGTTGCGATTTGCGTACCCTCTGTGGTTTCGGGTGATTTTGTTCCCCTCTGCCCCTGCGATCAGTGCCCACCCTGTACGAGTCCAGCCACGTCCAGGCGTCGTCAGGTGTCAGGAAGAAGTGGGTCGACCCATCCAGGATGACTCGCAGTTTAACTGGGAACAACAGCGAGTACTGAATCCCTTCTCCTCTCAGTTCCTTCTTGACGGCTAAGAAAGAGGCCCTATGACGCTGTACGTCCCGCGTATAATCCAGGAAAAGCGTAACAGTGCCATTTTCCACCTTACAGGGCCCCGTCGAACGTGCGTTCTGAATCAACAAGTCCCTATCCCTAAAGTGGAGGATGCTAGCGAGCACAGGTCAAGGCGGTCGTCCCGGTAAGGGCGGCCTGGTCGGGACCCTGTGGGCCCGTTCCATCGTAAAAAAGGGGGAAAGGCCCTCTGGGGCAACCTGCGTTCGGAACCATGCCTTCAGATATGCCACCATGTCCGTCCCCTCCACTTTCTCCGGCAAGCCGACCACTCTCACATTGTTCCGTCGATTACGACTTTCCGCATCCTCGGTCCTCCTTTCTAATGTCATCAGGCGCTGCAGGGCATCCTCCAGCTTACGTTCCACCATCACCACTGCGGGCTTCAGGTCATGAATCACCGACTCCGTCTCTTTCACCCTGTCTACCAACTTCGAGTGGTCGGCCTTCAGTAGTCCCAGCCCTGTCGCGACCTGCAAGATGTCATTATGTAAGGATTCCTTTGACGCCGTGATTGCCTCCAGAATTTTATCCAGCCGTTCATTCAGGCTACGTTCCAACCCGGAGCCGTCCTCACTTCCACCGCCATTTTGTGCATCAGCCTTTGCGCCAGAGTCCCCGGCCCCAGCTTTCGGCTTCATTGTGGACCACAGAACCCATCCTCCCAACAGGAAAGAGCCCTTCACACCCTCAGGGGCGCTCTGCGACTGCCCGGGTCTGTACAGTCCTCAGCAACCTCCAGCTTCCGTTGGCGCTCACAATCCCGCATCCAACAATTATCCGCCACATCAGTTCGGGTGTCCTTTCAGCTCGCAAGGCCCTCAGGAGTCTCGCCTCTGTTCAGGTCCAGGGGCAGGGAATCTCCAGGTCCCCTTCGGCCACCTGCACCCTATCAGCAAGTCGCCCAGGTCCCAGCTGACTCCCTGGGCCCACTCCAGCCACCAGTGGCCTCCCTCAACTTCCGTTGCTACATCCCACAATTGAGGTTCATAATCAGCAGCGCTCTATAGCGCAAACGGGCCCAGCGAAGTCACAAGGAGCACAAGACAGATTCCACCAGCAGCCCTCAATTTGTGCGACCCCTGCTACTTCCTAGCGAGCCCCACGTTCTTTAGCGTTCAGAGGCAGTCCCAGGACAACTCCACCACGCAAATTGTCCGTCTCCCAGCGTTTACTCAACCGTGCGACTCTCCACCACGCTGTTCGCCACCAGTCGCGCAACCGCAGAGGTCTCAAAGCGCTGCCTGCACGAGCGCGGCGGGCATCAGATGGCCGGCAGCCCCTCCACAGTCACTTTTGCGGCCGTCACACCACGGTGCCCCTCGTACCTCAGCAGCCCGTTCAGGGGATAGGCCTGGTAGTACCCCATATTCAGGGCCCCACCGGCTCGCCCACCGGGGTCACAGGAGCCTCATATGATATTGCCGTTCGTTGGTATCATCACGCTTCGCAGCGCTTCCCCTCAACTTTGGGTCGCTGCAGGAAGCCCAGGGCGATGACGTGGTTTCTATCGGCCCCCGGGCAGTGATTCAGCCCTCTCAGCAGCACAGCCACCGCATTTGCACTGCAGGAGTCGCACCCCGCCGCCGCCAGCCGCAGAGCCCTCCGGGGCTGGGGTTCAGGTCAAGTTATTTGCCCAGGGGCCACTGCCGGAGCGCCACGCCGGTGCTGCACCCCGTTGTCCGTTCATGCCACAGCTCGGTCCTGATTCGCCTACCCCGGCACTATGAGGCTATGCAGTTCCTTTTGTTCACCTAGCTGGCGTCATCTTAGACCTCCAAGCAGGCGTCCTGCTATCGGGTCCGGCCGATGTCTCCCGCTCGCCCCCAGCATCGCTCCAGTCGGGGCGAGCAAACTAGTAGACACACTCCACCAAAAGTGCCGGTCCGGTCGTAGCCTCCAAGCACCTAATCGTCACCAGTTAGCCCCCTATCAGCGGCTCAGTCCTGGCTCCCGATCACTTTCGCTATCTTGTCGGGCTGCCAGTCTCTCCTCCAGCACTTCAGACTGCCCTCGCTGATCCACGGTACCCTCTCTGGTGGCAACATCGATACCGGGGTGTGCCCCCAGCCTTCCGAAGAGCGCTCGTCTGCTGTGAGCCGCTCCTAGGAGCAATTATCAGGATAAAATCGGGGTTTAGGTGCAGAGCTGTCGGCTTACACCACCCTCCCCATCGGCGCTCAAGCCACGCCCCCCCTTGTGTTGGAAGATTATGATTGGCTCATATTGTATTTGTAGAGGAACAAGGAACGTTGAAATTACTCATATAGCCAGTCATTTATGATAAATCATCTGAATAAATGTACATCTAATCATATTGAAGTAATTTAGATATTTTTTTTAATATATTGCTTTTGTTTATGATGAATCAGTGGCATTTCATAGTTAATCAGAGTTTGTTTACTCACAACTGATGCAATATCACCAGTAATTAGAAAGAATACAGATGTGCTGCCCAAAAAAGAAGCTCTGCAGACTGGCCATACTAGGCCTCCTTGCCCGGCTTAGAGGATATGTTTTTCCACAAGAAAATCTTATATATATTTATTTTGAGTTCAAATTGTCAATTCATGCTTGTTTTTTAATTTATGAAGAGCAAGCATATTGCCACCCTTCTGCATATGCATAGCAAAGATGTGAATGGCTATCCTGCTACAGGACTTTTCGCTCATCAAAGCATCTCATTATTTCTGTGTATCTCTAAATTGTTGTGGAAGCAGTTTGCTTTGTGAATGTTTAGCTTAAAAATATTTCACCATTGCGGGGCACGGCATCCTGAATTGGATAATCTAAATTGGAGGCTTTGGAGGTGTCTCACACAAATAAAATGTAACAGAAATACATCCATGGAGGTTAAAGGAAATACACACATTTAGAAATAATCCAATAATCCCCCCACCCACTGACATCCCCTCTTACTTACCCAGTCTCCCTCAGCATTGTACAGGGTGACACTGAACATCGCAGTTCTGTTCCCCTGTGTAATTCTGTCTAGGAATGGCCAGACTGATAGCCCTAAATACACAAAAAAAGAGAGCCAGGCACAACCCAGTACAAGGCCCACCTTCAGTAACCGCCATCTCTGCTCCCCACAAATGATCCCTCTCCTATCACTAGACCACACTTCCCAAATCACTGAGCTCAAGTAAGAAGTGGCTACATAATCACTAAAGTAGTCTTTAAGACAGTGTGTGGAATAACAGATGAAATAGCGTTTACCATTGGCATCAGCAATCTTTAAAGATTCACTCGCTTTGAATAGAACTTAACATTAGAAGAGAATCCTATTCCACCTAGAGATGGCACACCTATGTTGACCTTTGCACTTAATAGAATTCCCTTCAAGGGAGTTCTCACTGAAGCTACAAGTGGCAAAACATGCAGCGGGCACAGTGTTATCACTTTGCAGCCATTCCTGCAGTTCTGCAGCATTCAGAGGTTCCATCTCACCCCTACACACTGGCATGTATCTGAACCCCCCATACAATTACTGTTATACTTAAGAATATTTAATGGAGCTTTCAGTATGTATTAGATTGAGAAGCCATTAAAGTCAGTTCAAATAGACCAATACGTCTACGGAGAAAGTGATCTGGTATTACTCCTGGTCGAGTCTTTCTTTTGACCCATGAGATCAACCAATCCACTGAGGTAGATTTAAGTATTTTGATACATGCCTCGTATCATTCAGAGAGATGCAAGGAATGCTGGAGGGAAGGGTTTTGCGTATTTCTTTATAGTTTATTGGATCAATTTTTGTCAGCCTCTGCAGAGTAGATTTGAGCAATTCAAATGCGGTGCTTAACAGTTTAAGAAACTTTAAAAGACAAATGTACTTTCTATGTCACTAGGGCGATGCTATGTTGTTGGAGAAAGATGCCCACAACTGGAGAATTAGTAGGAATTTTAGTTTTAAAAAAACAGGAGTTACATGTTTTCTACTTGTTTTCCTTCTGTATTTCATTGTACTTTAATGTGTGCTTGTGTGTGAGTGTGCATGCTTCTGTATTAATGTGAGTTTTTATTTTTTGCTCATTAATCCAGCTTATTTACATTTGCATTTTTTAACACTGGTAGATGAAAGAAACATGCTGCCTGAACAGCAAATGGTTAAAAAAGTGTTTCTAGAGCTGGCATTTATAGCATGGGGGGAATCAATCTGTCTGAGGCACTGGTGTTGATGATTCTCGGCAAACCTATTACTTCCATTAGAGAATTCACATTGCCACCCATGGTAAAATACTGCCCACCAATAATGGTCTACCCCCTAGTAACATAACAGCCCTGGGACAATCAACACTGGCATGTTTTGGGCATCTGTGATGGTGCAAATCTCTGGTTTAACGATAGTCCTTAGAGAATGCTGGGTATTCTTGACATATTGAAAAGTGCCATGGTCTGAGGGGTCTGCCATAGAAAATGAAACCACTATGTGGCTGAGAGGGATTGGTTAAAAATGTTCTTTAGTATGTTCTTAAGTATTTCTATCTTATGTTTGTTAAGATGTCTATTCTGTAGATGTTAAAGGTAGGACTATGAGTTTCCAGGATTTGCCATGTGGTCAGAGTATTCCAGAGGGTATGGATATTACCAGGACAAACAAGGCATTCCATTTGTCCACTTATGTGTGGTGTCAGTAGGGACAGGAACGTTTAAAACGGCCAACATAAAGTTCAAGGCAAAACAGAAATCTTAGAAGCTTATTGAATCCAACACAAATGTCTATCGTTTGGGGCACTGCTGCAGGTGATATGAAAATAATTATGTTGTTGATCAATCAAGCCAAATATTATGTTTCAGGTAGAAAGTACTGCAAGGTTACTGGAAAAAAAGTTGTTTGAAAAATGTGTCCCAAGATAAGTGAGCATGAATAGCAATCACCATTATGTAGTTATGGTTTAGTCAAATGCTCCATTGAAAAGGCTTTCTCAGATTGCACCAAGACCTTGGACCCTGCAACAAATTGGAAAAGATACTTTCCACCATGCCAAAATGTGTACAGTTCTGTAAAGGGAAAAAAGTTAAGAGGCGAGTTGAAAAACTTAAATATTCTAAATCCAATAAATGTCATTGTTAGCTGACCATTTGAGAGAACAGCTTGGACAATCCCTTACTTGTATAAGAAGAATGTGTTTATTAACAGACTCTGGGGCACATTATCAAGGAGGACGTTAAAAATGATCGCTGGTTTAGTGGCAGAAAACTGCCGCTAAAGCGACGATAATGGGCTTGATAATATGCCCTTGAGATTTCCAATTGAAGTCCATGTTCTGGTGTGAACCTGGGCTTCTATTGGAATTCTCCAGGCCATAATATCAAGCTAAACCGGCGATAATTTTAACGCCGTCCTTGATAATATGCCCCAGTGTTTTTTTCTAAAATTCCATATTCAACATAATCAAGCACTACTTTTTCTTTCACTGGAGGCAACTAAATAGGATAATCCAATATTTTACTTACTATTGTCAATAAATATTTGTCTGTTTGAAATCAATATTTTCAAGTTTATTAACCCAAAGTAAGTATGTAAAATAAAAAATACATCAAAGGTAACATTGAATATGGCAATATGGCCCACTAGGTTATAGAGGGGTTCCTTTGACGTCATATACCAAGAAGGGTGGGGGGGGGGGGGCAAGTGCTCTGCAAACATCAAAAATAAGTTTGTGCCTGAAATTGGATTGCCACTCCCAATTGGACTGGAAAACATGGTGTCTCTGTTATGTCAAAAGTGCTGTCATTATTTACAAAAAAGAAAAAGAGTGTACTGGATTGTGAACAGTACAACAGTCAGATGTCTTAGGCACTTGTAAATGGTGATGTGGATATTCACGTTGTGTAGATCTAGCAAGTAAAAATAAATATAATCTCTGTATCAATGGCAGAATAGTTCCAAGCTTACCTTGAAAAGTCGTTGTGATTACATACATATGTTTACTCTGCCTAGGTACAGAAAAGGGATGTGAAGGGAGTGTGGGATAGTTTGGAGGAGTGAAAGAAAGGATGAGAGACAGACTGCCTTGCAAACTGTGCATTGTAAATATTCATTCAAGTAAAGAATTGATTGGTGACCTGTATTAATCCTTGCAAAAACAGCATTTATTTGCCATTGATTTGCCATTGATAAACCTTCAAAACACAGAGGCCAATAAGATTAGGATGCTGTAAAGAAGAGGTTGTACAGTTTTGCTTTAGGTGGGGGCCGAGTGCAAGGGATGAGATTGGCTTTTTAGACCATCCACCATTGCTAGAAGCAAACTAGATAAAATGTACTAGGACAAAGAAAATACACAAAAACATTGTGGCCTTTGAAATCCTTTGTTACTTACCCTTTCGCCAGAGTAAAGTATCAAGCTGTTATTCTGCCTCATCATTGCCTCTGTGGTGGGCCAGCGTGGCTGCTAAAGTGGTAAAAAATCGCATGAGGCAAAACATTCTCCAAGGCCCACTTCCATTATCTACACAACACCATGCCCATAAAGAAAAACCCTCATCAAATTGTTTAGCAGCGCCCACGTTTAAGAAGGTGATTTTATCTACTGGATGCAATCTCATAAATTGTATGACAAGCAAGTGCATGTAAATGTAGAAATATGGTTGTGGTTAAAACTGGCGAGCCAACAAATATCTAATGTGTATGAAGATCTATGCCTATTGAACTTATTTACAATTTATTTGTAGGTTTGGTAGGTGAGGGAGGAAGTGCCAGAGAATCGAATGGGGAAGCTAAAAGAAGAGTGAAGTCTAATCCAGCCATAAGGGGAAAGAAGAGGAAAGGGGAAAGAATTTGCCAGAAAAGAAGCATAGTGGAATAGTGAAGTGGGCTTAATGACAGCACAACAAGTGGAGATACTAAGAAGATGGTCCAAATTGTAGAGGTATTATTGGTTGGTGAGAAATGCTAGGAACAGCTTTGTTTAGAGGCTGGTCAGGTTAGTTATAGATTGAGAGCAGGATGTGGGAAATAACATTTATTGTGGATCCAATGTTAGAGAACAGGCATGGAGGGCAAGTGAAACACCCAAATACCTGGCTACTATTCCTCCATAAAAATACTTTTTTTAACTTACGCATACTCCTCCAGCAATATGATGTGGGATGCGCAAAATCAATGGAAAACTCCTCTGTCCCATGCGGTGTCTGGAAAGGCGTACAGGAAGCTGTAAAGAAACCAAAAATTATTTCAGCAAAGATTAAGGCCAACCCCAGTCTCCACTAATGAGGCTCACGTTCCTGCTCTGCCTACAACTTTGTATTTGAGGATGTAAAATTATTAATATTGTCTTACCATTTTATAACAAAAACATGCTTGAATATATATGTATTATGAGTATATCATCAAGTTATACACACACAGACACGTACATAAATGTATATAACATATATACATTTATATATAGATATATTTTGAAATATATTTCTATATACCTGGGTACATGCGGGTACAGCAGCTAGCCAAATATTCACTCAGTATGGCCCTTTTTCGTGTGGGTTGTGTATCCCTCTGTTCAAAATACATCTTTGGAAAACTCCCCAGGGAAATAATGAAGTCCACATAAACCTTTTTAGTTGTGCAGGTTGTGATGAGTCGAAGCTCAGTGAATCTCATGTCATCTGTTTTCTTGCACCTGAATGTGTATTCAGAATGTGTGAAGCTGCAACAGTCACTAAAGTCTTCTGAATATGATAATCTAAGCGTTTCAAAAGAATACAGACTAGATACACATTGCATGGTGTGCGCATGTGTGTGTTTTCCCTAAGATGTCTCTAGCATTCCTCTAAGACCTTAGTAGTCCAGCAACATCTTATGACGCTTGCAGGATTCCACAAGCTCCTTGAGTGACTGGGCCTAAGTGAGCAGAGCTGGAGGAGGATTCTTATGTACCAAGGAATATTTATCATGCATTAAAGTTACTCTGGCAGAGTGGTTCCATGTATTATGGCGGCTTTGGGTGCTAAGCTTCAACAATGCAATCTTGATTCTCGACCTTCCTATCAAACTAGTCTGTGACACATTTCTGGTCTGTCAATACCATGTCCTGGTCTTATCATTAAGGAGTACAAAGATTAAAATGAAGTCAGTAGATCCTGGTAAGAGTGATGAAAGAGTTTGGTGGCTCTGGCAGAGGGCATTAAATTAACTGCAGATATTTCTGAAAATGTTGTATTCCAAATCTTGTATTATAAAAGGCATCATAATTCTCTTAGACTTGTTTGTGAAATATATGTAAAGGACACCATATTTCTACTTGCGAATGACATTAACCCCTTCGATGCTGGGGGCGTGTGCGGATGACGAGCTGAGCTCGTCATCTAACGCGGCTTTTAGAAAAAAGCCGCGTAGCGCGAAAATAACCGCCGCAGCGATGCGGTTAAGATGTGTTCTGCCATTAAATATGCATTTACAAAGCCAGGGAAAGTCCTATTTACTTTTGCTGAGTTGAAGTTTGTACAAGCCATCAGTCTGGGTCAACTTCATTAAGAGAAAGTTTGCTTTCTGGTGGTGATGAGATAAACAGTTTCAAAGGTTTGCTTGGAATTTATAATTTATCTAGAAGATTGCGGTGTCTTCTATATCGAGAGTGTGAATGGCGATTTCCGCTGGTAATGTTGGAATCAAAAACGAAAGAAACAGCAGTGATTCACATACAATCTTCCTTATACATTTTGGCTATGAGTATATGGTAGTATTGCATAAACTACGCTGTCTTGAGAAATGTACTTTGTAAATAGTCATCTATTTAAAGAATCCATTAGAAGCCTTTATTAACCTTGATGAAACAGCATTCATTTGAAGTTAACAAACTTCAGTAGGCAGTAAGATAAGACAATGTATGATAGAGCAGATTGTGTAGTTAGTTATACAGAGAGACAGGTGGCAAGAAATGACTGGTTTTGTCGACTACACATTCATAGAAACCAAAAGATTAAATGTTCTGAGGCACAGGAAATGCTCAAACACATGGTGAAGGAAATGCCCAAACACATGGTGGCCTTTGGTGCCCCGTCTTACCCTTTCGCCAGAATAAGGTAGGAGGCTTCGGCTCCCTCTAATTATTGTGTCTGCCGGGAACCACTGTGGCTGCTGTAAAGATAAAAATTGTATTAGGCAAAACATACTTTAAGGTCCATTTTCACTTTCCACATCAAACTCCCCTTCCATGACCACAATGAAAGACTCTCATCAAACACACAGAGTTTGTTGTAAGCAACTAGTTTCTAGTAAATCATGTGAAGTAGGAGATGACAATATTATTAAGCTGTAAGTATCTATAGCCACGGCACCCTTAAGGGTTTAAAGGTTTTAAAGATCTCCAGTGTCAGAGCAGTGTATTTGGCTAGTTTGCCTATAGACATTCCATGAGTATAAATAGACTGCATGAAGTATTTTTCTGGCAGACAAATAATACACGCAAATATGTTTAAAGAGAAATAACAGCAAGGATGCATGTTCACCTTGTTAGGATGTAAGGGAGTGGACAAGTTCATAGCCAATGGAAAGAGATGGATCCTAGTAAAATATACTAATTCAAAACAACAAACGTAAACTGATAAGATTAATGAAAGTTATATAATTTTGCAGATAAAGGTGAGTATTATCTTTACATATGCAAGTGATGTTTTCCTAAACATCAGCCTGCCTATGCAGTCTGTGCTATTTATCTGTACTACACTCATGCATCCTTATTCTTTTTTGTAATTGCACTCTGATCTCACTGCCCATATGCATGTGTTCACTAATGATGAAGAGTGTCCTAAGAGTTCTCATCTAGAGCTGATTGTAAGGTATTATCCACAACTGCCCACTGAAAAGTGTGTTAACATTAGGTAATACCATGTGCTGAGAGCATAACCCATTAATTGGCTACCATATATGTGAGGGGATATGACAAGAAGAACAGGCAATTAGGAACTTTTACTACTGAGCATGTGGAGAATACATCTATTAGCACCCCTATAGGAAGGCCAAAAAGCCGATTGCAACTGCTGGCTTCCAGACCTTCACTGAACCTGGAACACAGGCAAATAAGAATACTTAGTGTGATCATTCTACTGCCTTGGACTTGCTGAGCCAGTGTCAGTATTCCAGAGAGCATTTTAATAATTATATTAATCAAAAAATGTCCATCCACTGGAACAATAGCTGAAGATGAAAATCTTAAGAATTTAATACCACGCACAGAAAATGTATTTTTGGTATTGTTTATTTCTAAGAATGCTCTTTCACTGACTATACTAACAAATAAAAACAACGAAAATTCAGACATGGTACACAAAAATCTTTATTTCGATGTTCCTCAAATTAGCTAGACATAGATTCCCTTCAAATGTGTTGCCATGAACAACAGGCATTCAATCCATATGGCCTCTCAGCATCAATCAATCAGTAGGTTTGTATAGACCTTCTTGTCATGCGTGAGGGTATACAGGCGATGGCAGGGTCCAGTTGATTAGCCAAATAGTCAGGTTTTCAGGACTTTCAGAACTCTGGAAGAAGTAGGGAAGTCCGGAGGTAAGGGGGTAGCTCCTTCCATGTCTTTGTTGCTAGGTAGGAGAAGGCACGACATCTGCATCTGCTAAGTCAGATGCAGGGTGAAAGTTAGAGATGGAAGTGGAGCGGAGATGTATGGTGGGCGATTTAAGTACAGTCGATGGTTCAAGTAGGTGGGTCCGCAGTTGTGTAGGGCCTTGTATGCGTCGGCCAGGAGCTTGATACCTAGCATCTTTTATGTACAGGGAGCCAGTTCATTTCCCTGAGGTAGGGGGAGATGTGGGTTTGTGTAGGGAGTTCTAGGGCGAGTCTGGCTGCTGTGTTCTGTATGGTCTGTAGTTGGTTCGTATTGTGGTCAGTGGGGGTCTGAGTGAAGAGGGCCACCATGATGCATCTGAGGGGGAGATTTTGTTTCTGAAGGTCAGTACTCCTGTCTTGTCTGTGTTGAGCTTCAGGCAGTTGTCCTTCATAAAGTTGGCAACGTCTGTACTGCAGTTGTGGAAGTTGTTCTTGGTGTTGGTGGTGTCTTCATAGAGAGAGAGGATGAGTTGTGTGACATCGGCGTAGGATATAAGGCCAGTCCATGGCTTTTGATGATGCTGGACAGAGGTATCATATAAGTGTTAAAGAGGGTGGGGATGAGTGAGGAGCCTAAGGGCACTCCACAGATGATTTCCTTTGGTTCAAAGGTGAAGGGTAAAATGACATTTTGCATTCTTCTGGTGAGGAGAGGCCATCCATCCGAGAGCAGCTCCTTGGATGCCCCTGTTGGGCAGCCATGTGATGAGTGTGTGGTGGGAGCCGTATCGTAGCCTTCTAAGAGGTCTATGAGGATCAGAGTCACAGTCTCTCCTCAGTCGAGTAGGGATTGGATGTCGTAGGTAGCCACCATGAGGGCTGTCTTGGTGTTGTGGTTGCTGCGGAATCCAGACTGAGAGCAATCCAGTAGGAAGTTCGGTTCCAGATGTGAGGAGAATTGTTGGTTGACAACTTTTTCTAATACTTTGACCGGGATTGGGAGCAGGGAGATCGGTTGTCAGTTGTGGAATTCATTGGTCTCTGCTAATGGTTTCTTTAGTAGGGGGTTGACTTTTGCGTGTTTCCAGTCTTTGGAGAAGGGGGCTGTGGCTATTGATGTGTTAAACAAGGCAATGAAAAGGTGGCTGATTTCATTACAAGACCGGAGGCTACCATTATGCAATAACCTTTTATTGCTGCCCCAACATTCAGTTCTTTAAAGAACAATAATACATTATAAAGCAATAGAATGTCCAAACAATGTGTATGTCCAGAGTCATCATCCTCTTTTATTCGTTGCTCCATTACAGATAAGTACTTCAGCTATTTGCTTGTCTGTTGCTACTTATTGATTGCTGTTAAAGATCATATCTAGTCTTTAGTCATAGTTTAGGTCGCCCTTCCAATTAATAGCTGGGCCTGATAAGTTTTTAGGGAATTGAGTTTAACCTTTGTTAATATTGTGTCAATGCTACTGCTTGACTTGTGTCAATACCTGCTTGAAAGACCGCTAGTCATTTGGCTGAGTATATTTGTGTAACACGAGGGTTCAGCCTGCAACATCCGGCCTCTTGGTCCCTTATTGGCTTCTTCGCATTGCCAATAGTCAAACTGCGTCTATTTCAGTGGCAGCTTTCAAGCAGTAACACCACTTGCTCCTCAGTGTGATCATTGGTCCACAGCAATCTCACACCTCCGCTTTCCACTACTTAGGGAAGGGAGCGATTGCGGAAGCTTTGGGTTTGTAATCGGGCAAGTATTTGAATATCAAAGATGAAATCCTCAATTGGAGATTTCAGGCAGGTTGCCTGGCAGAGTTGGTGGAGGCCAAGTGCAACCCTTAGAACTAAGATCCAAGCTATTCTGGACTGGGAGGGTCCAACAACGTAGAATCAAATCAAGGCATTCCTTGGTTTCACTGTGTATTATAGGAGGTTTGTGAAGGGGGTATGGATCCATTGTGACACCTTCACAGAACTCACATCCAAGAAAATGCCCAAGAAAGTAAATTCACCAGTTAGCTGTCAAAAGGCTTTTGACACCCTGAAAGAGGCAATGTGCTCAGCACCCATTCTCAAAACTCCAGACTACACCAAGCAGTTAATGTGCATACAGATGCCTCTGAGCTAGGGATAGGAGCGGTCCTATCTGAGAGCATTGACCACCCTGTTGCTTTTATAAGTAGGAGGTTACTCATCTGTTACGGAAACCCATTTAGGAAGTTGTCAGGTTGTCCTGTTACAGCCCGAAGGTTTTGGACTCTATTTCCCATTGGGCAGTGTGATGCGCAGAGATACGTCCTGAGGTATATTCGACGTCAAGGCGGCATTAAAGGAAGTACGGGTGAACAAGCGATGCTGATTATTCTTCTTGGATCCAGTCGTGATGCTGGTTGCCGGTTCCCATTCTTGGACTCGTTATTGTGTGGTAAGGGTGACTTAGCACCGACTTTCATTTACGAACTGTTCTTGGTGAGTTTCGCTATTTAAAACATTTCACACGCGGCCGTGATGGAAACGGCTTGGGTGTAATTTTCCAGCATATTAAACAGTTGTCGTGTAACCAAAAGGGTTATGGGTTCAAAAGGGCAGCGCTACTACATCCCACAATGGAACCAGTTTGGGTGTATTCATTTTGTGCCACTACCATAAACGTGCAACGTAGCGGCATTTCTGAGTTCTAGTGTGCTGTGTATTGTTTTTTGTTTAAACAGCCGTGACGGAAACGGCCCAACTCTTGCATTGTAGTGTGTTCATTATCCACAGTGAAAACATCTGTAAAAGTGTACTTGGTATGCACTACTAGCAGAAGCCGTGTTTACAAATGGCAATTGTATAGTGCTACATTGGAATGGTATGACAAAGCTGCGTTGAGAAACAGTGGATAAAAACAGTGAATATTGTTTTGGTTCTTATTAACCAGCAAATTCCCATATACTGGGTTGTGTGTTATTTGGAATCCTTGTTTGCTTTTGATTCTTTGTCTTTACTATTATGTTTTGAGTAACAGGGGGCATTTGAAGTACGTAGTGAGAAGCTCCCCTGTGAAGTGGAATACCCTGATTGAAAGGGTGGGTACAAGGATAAGAGATCACTCCTCTTTATTCCTGGACACACACTACATGCTGATGTACTGTTTACTCTTTTTTGTATATTCATTTTCCTCTATGTCTTAAAAGGCGAATGAATTGCAAAAACATAGACAACAAAGATAGAGCCATATGCATTTCATGATTATAATGAAGACCATTGTGCTGTTGTTTTCTTTTACAGGTAATAGAGAGTGTAACGCATTACCTATAACAGTTCGAAAGTGATAGAATTGTGTTTAGCTAATGGTATCTAATTGTTTGCTTTCTTTCATAGGTCTCCCTCCCTGCTGTCCCGATCCTTTCCTTCCCTCACTTGATCAGATCAACATTCTGTGCTGTAATAGCTTCCAGAATTGAGAAGTTCAAGAGGTTGAACGCCTTTTTTTGCATTAAACCAACTCCGAGGTATCAAACGATTTCCGTGTGAAGCTATCAGAGTTGACATCATCAAGGAGCAGCTTTGGAGTGCCATTGAGAGGGAGGCATTTGGTTTTGTACCTGAAGAAGATGAGACAATACCTGTTTGGTACTCACTTCACAGTTCAAACTGACCACAGACCTCTCAAATGGCTAATGCAAATAAAATTTGAGAATGCCAAACTTTTGAGGTGATCCGTCTTCCTACAGGGAACAGACTTTACAGGGGGGGTGGCGCTTGCCTGGCCCAAAGATGGCTGCTTGCTACGTGAGCTCCGCTAACTGCTACATCGATCCGTCAGCTATTAGCTATAATTATCCTGGTTACTCGCTCGAGATCCTGAGCGTGCTGTGCCCTATCGAAAACGCTCTGGAGGCTGTAGGAACGGAGTACTTCGGCTCGGCCAGGCTGCAGTTCTCGGACCAGACGCTACTTCCCCTGAGCCGCGTAATGCGGCTGCTGAAGACGGCGTCGATTCCTGCTGAGGCAGGTGCGAGCGTTCACCCGGCCCTCGCGACCATCGAGGTGTAGTGACGGCTGGACCCCATGGTTGGTGGCGATCCTTCTGCGGAGTGAGTGGTGACTCTGCCGGCGACCGGGCTGCTGAGCTCTGTGGCGTGTTTGGTGATACGGAGGTCGAGGCGAAGCTGCGGAGATGATCTATGATGTGCGGCCTGACTGGCACCGACCTGGCGGGCAGGCCTGCTGGCAGACTACCTCCGGAGTGGATTCTTTGGCATTAGGCGAGTGCAGGGGGCCTGGATTCGTTGCGAGCATTACACCATTTGCCTCATCACCTGGCGGGAGCGGATTTATATCCCATAATAGGACTGCTACTGTATTGGGCCCTGGTAGCTGTGCATGGACAAGCAGTGACACATTACATGGCAACAAAGCAGGGGCCACACTCCTAGAGGGGCATGGTGGAGCTGAGCCTGTCTTCATGGCGAACTATTAAGCTGCATAGTGTGAAACCCTCATTGACTCTCCTTTGCGTGGCCTACATCCAGCGTATGTGGACGATCGCACTCACAGGTCCAGCAGCTGACACAACAGATAACACCATCCCTGCACTCCTTGCATTGATCCTGATCGGCGCCAGCATGGGAAAACTAGACAAAACACAGCATAAGCTGGACTTCGAGCAGCGCAAATCCAGGCATAGAGATGACGCCACGGAGTCTGCTACATCAGAACCACACATGTTGTCTGACGACCCAATTGGAGACAAAACAATCCTTGTGTCTATGCAGAAAGGCTTGTCGGCGATTGATGCAAAAATAGACACCTTGTCCTACAAGATGGACCATATGACCAAGAGAGTTGACAACCACAGGGAGTGTCCTGACATGGCCGAACGCAGAATTTCTAAATTTGATGCGGCGCAAACCAACTCTAATAGTGCGCAGAAAAAGATGGAACAAACTCTGTTTTTTTTGCTGGACAGGGCAGAGGATTTGGAGGCCAGATCACGGCGCAGTAACCTGCGCATTATAAGCCTGCCTGAGTCCACCGCGGCAGGAAACATGGAGACCTTTATAGCAAAATTGCTTACTATGCTGCTTGGCGCTGCCACCTTTTCTCCTATGTTTGTTGTGGAGCGGGTGCACAAGTCGCTGGGACATAAGCCGCCCCGGGAGCCCCTCCTCGACCTGTAATAGGGAAGTTACTTAACTTCAGAGACCGGGATGTGGCACTGAGGAGGGCAAGAGAACTGGGAGATTTGCAACATGAGTGCTCTTCCCTCTCTTTATTCCCGGACTTTACTATCAGAGTCCAGGAGGCCAGGAAGCCAGTAAGCAATTTGCACCTCTGAAACACAAGCTGCGAGAGCAAAAAGTAGAATAAGCGATGCTGTCTCTGGCGCGGATGCGAGTGATGTTCTATGGTAAGGCAAGGATATTCTCTGACCCCCCAGTCCCTGCAAAAATCCCTCAAAGATTGGGTTTTGACCGGAAAGCGCAGGAAAGACAAGATGGCGGACGATCGGGCTGACGGAGCGGATGGAGGACTTGATGAAAATGACTGATGAGAAACACTGCACAACAGACTTATATGATGATTTTCCCCGTGAGTACAAAATCTGTGCAGGATTGGGGTGATTGGACCTTTAGCTTTCAGGGAGTGCCTCCTTACTGTGAAATATAACTTTATGCTGAAATGTATGATTCTGCTGACCCTTACTCGCATAGGCCAGGCTTATTGGTACGAGAAGTCAGCATCCTATTGTGTGAGAGATGCTATCCATCAATAGTTGTTTACGAGGCTCTCTGAGAGACTTAGTACCTCCAGTGGAAGTCTCTTATTGTGTGGCATTGGGACCCAACAGAAGTGATGGCCGGTAACATCTGCCCCAATGCGTTTTACGCTCAACCGCCACAAGTTAAATAGTGCTTATTACTAAACAATTGTAGTTTTCTTGCTATATGTACTAGTAAGTAATTGCTAGTGAGGGGGAAGTGAGCCGCTTGTGCCTAGTTGGGGTTGGCATGGCGTGCGTAGGTGGGGGGTACTTTTGTTACAGTTCACATGGTCACACTGGGCGTGAGTGATTACGGCAAAGCATTTGTTATAGCAGCTAGGATTGTCAGAACATGTGAAAGGGAAGAATGACTCACAGTGGACATGGGCAGGGATATAGAAGAAGCCTGCGATTAATGACATGGAACATGAGGGGCTTAAATGACCATAGAAAATTGTGCAAAATTCTGGCGTCCTTGAACAGAAAGGAGGTAGACATTGCGCTGCTGCAAGAGACGCATCTTGCCCCTAATAGCGCTCACGAGGTGTAACCTAGCAGGGCCATTCCATGCAGGCGGCTTCATCTCACACTCCAGGAGTGTAATTACCTTGGTTAATCCCAAGTCAGGCATACAACTTGAAGAATGCAAGACTGATCCTGCTGGTAGATTTGTAATCTCAAGATGTCATCGTAGGGGGGCTGACTTTCAAATTCTATATACATACAGGCCTGACTATGATGACCCTCAGTTCTACCATTCACTTTTAACATACATTAGGGGCTGCCACCCATTGCCACTAATTTGGGGTGGGGATCTTCACTGCGTGTTGGATCCGGCGCTTGATCGATTGAAGAGACCCTCAGATTTTAGAACCATTGAAAATAATGTTGGAAGAGTACCACGGGGAAGCCGACAGCGAAATCAAGCAAATGGGGGCATACACATTGGCCAGATCCTATGGTGAGGGAGACAGGCCGGGCTCAGTGCTGGCGGCGATTGCACACTGACGGTAGGAATCTGGAGTCACCCAAGAATTATTGGATGAGAAGGGAACTGCCCTGAAAGAGCAGGCGTAAATAGTAAATAGATTTGGCCAATATTATCAGAACCTGGACAGTTCCAAAGTTACCCCAGACAAAGAAAACATAGTGAACTACCTGAAATACATACAAGTACCCTGGATGATGGATAGCCACAGAGAGTATCTCATGAGACCTCTTGATGCTGTTGAGATCCGTATGGCACTCAACTCCATGCGGGATGGAAGTGCACTTGGTCAAGATGGGCTCACTGTGGCCTTTTATAAGGCCCATACTTGATCACTCTTCCAGGAGATGGAAAACCTGGAATAATGCCCCCCTCCATGCGTGAGGCACTTATCGCAACCATATTGAAACCTGACAAGGCTCCCCAAAAGTGCTCATATTATATACCACTATCATTGATAAATGTCGACACTAACATTTTTGCTAAAATATTGGCCAACAAACTGACCCCGCTTTTGGCTATTTCGGTGGATCATGAGCAGGCCGGCTTTGTACCTGGCTGTACAGTAGCCTACAATCTGATAACAGTTTTTGCGGCTCTATAGCATGTTAAACCGGGTGTCAAGGCGGCAGCAGCTGAAAAAGCCTTTGATTTGGTTGAGTGGAAGTACATGCTGGTGGTGCTAAGGCATTTGGGAGTTGAGTACATTTTTTGAAGATTAATTTCATTGCTTTATAACCCCCCACCCCCACAGCTCGTGTGCGTTTGGGAGATATTGTTTCCTCCCCATACATATTTCTAGAGGCACAAGACAAGGGTGCCCCTTGTCACCATTGCTGTTCGCCGTGGCTGAGGAGCCCTTGATCTGCGCTTTTCGTGAGTATCACGGCAATAGGGGCATTCGTTTCCCCAACTATAATCTTATTGTCTCTGCTTACATGGACGACATGCTACTGTACGTACGGCATCCGGACACTAATCTTTGTCCAGTTATCCGAGAGGTGTTGCGATTTGGCAGCATATCGGGTCTAAAAATGTATTGGGATAAATGTATTATCTTTTCTTTGACCTGGGCCACAGTGCAGATGGCCTTAGATTAGCCCCTTCAATGGAAGTCGGACCTGGTCCGATACCTGGGTATACAGGTCCAATCCGATGCAGAACAAGTACTTAGGGCAAATTATGGCCGGGCAATCACTAAATTGGAGGAAGATATAGACAGATGGATCCGCCCTCCTCTCTCACTTGTGGGGTTTGTGTCGCTGATGAGAATGATAATACTACCCAGATTCCTTTTTCTTTTTGTTAATATTCTGGTGGTGGTACCCCAAACAATTTTTAAAACACTAAGGACCCTGTTGAGTAAATTATCTTTGGCTGGTAAAACTCCACGTGTTAAACTGGATCTACTTACTTTGCCTTATTCTGCGGGGGGCCTGGGGGCACCAGACTTGGAGCTATATTATCTCACATTTGGATCCATGGCCCACATAACTTGCCACATCTTCAAATAGAGAAGGTAGCTGCAAGCCCTGACCACCTCCCTCGTTGTCTTTTTCAGGCACCAATTAGGCCCTGCAGTGTGCTGGACTCAGTTAACTCTACTATTCACGTCTGGCACGTCTCTCTAAGAAACAGGCAGGTGACTTACTATTTCCCAACTAATGCCGGTGGAATGGTGCCATTGGCTTAGCATTAGAGCTGAGAGAGGGGAGCGCCACTCGCTGGGAGGTTTACGGATACTCGTGATGGGCAATTTGTTTGTGGAAGGAAGAATGTGCACTTGGGAGGAGGCAGAAGAAGGCATACCTGACCTTACCCCTCTCACACAATTTCATGTTTTTAGAGTTCGTCATGCATTGAGAGCCTTACTTGGAGACAAACTGCAATAACCTCTGGAGTTAGCCTCTCGCTCGCTGGTGAAACGCTCAGAATCCCCCCTCAAGCTAGTTTTGAACGTTTATGCCAAGTCACAAGCATTTAAGCATATGCAATAAGCCAAGGCTAGACTAGAGTGGCAACATGATATAGGGGTTGACCTCACTGATGATATCTGGCGTTACTGCTGTGAAGCCTTCAAAGATTTCACTTAATGGACGGCACAGACTGGTCCATTTCAAGTATCTCAATAGGGTACACTATACGCTGCTGAGATTATTTCGATATGGGCTTAGGGATACAGACTGCTGCAAATGGTGTGGGGAGGCAAAGGCAGGCTTGTTGCATGTGGCATGGTTATGACAACCATTGGCGGACTTTTGGAAACACATTTTTCATATATTACATGGGATTACAGTTCAATCCCTCTCACCTGATCCTTTACTAATGCTTTTGGGGTACACAAATACTCTGAATAAGAAAGTCAGAAGACTGGTCTGAATGGGTCTACTCTTTTATAAGGTTTTGGGGTCTATATGCGCAATATTTGTTGTCGACACAAGCTGATATTGGGGATAATGACTGAATGTATGTTGTATGAGGTTGCCCCCCCAAAAAAAGAATAATAATAAGCCATATGAGTCTCGTATTAACAGATTATGACAGCTTAATATCCTACATGTATTCGCTTGCACTCAGAATAGTGAACTCTGCAGACTGTCATAGTATGGTTCTAGAGTATTTTATACCACTGTGCACACCCTGACTGTAAGATTATAATGCTATAATGCTATTGTGTTATGTGACAGCAATTGTTGCCAGCCACATGAAGGCACGTTTGTAATGTATATTCTGCTCTGTGTACCAATGTGAACTGGGTTATGAAAATTTATAAAAATACATTTAAAAAAAACAAAAAAGGGGGAACAGACTTTACAGTAGAAAACCGACCTGGGACTGCCCATGCCAATGCACATTGACTTTCCAAGTTCTTCCACTTATAAAAATTAAAATAAAATGTATAAAGCGTGACAATCACCCAGGGGTATCTAGGCACTAGCAGACACGGACACGCTAAAAATCTAGCAGATATCAAGATTATTTACTAAATAGCCACATTTTTAGATTCTTCCTGAATTCCAGTAGATCTGTCTAAAGTTTTAGTTCTGTCAGGAGTGAGTTCCACAGCCTTGCAGTGCTTGAGATGAATCCTCTACCACCCCAGTTGGCTTTCTTAAATCTGGGGATTACAAGGTTTCCACTGGTGGATGAGCGTAGAGAGCATGTTGGGATATTCAGGGCCAGCGCCTTTCTGTGACCTGAAGGCAATAGAGAGTGTCTTAAACTGGATGTGTTTACTTATTAGGAGCCAGTGTAATTGGATCAATGCTTGAGATGTGGATTTATATTTTGGGATGCCTAGCAGTAACTGTACTGCTGCATTCTGCAGCGTTTGTAACTTATGTAAATATTGCTTTTGAATATTAATAAAAAGCTTGTTGCAGTAGTCCACTTTGGATGAAATAAGAGTCGTAAATACCATCTTTTGTAGGCTCAGTGGAATGAAAGGCAACACTTTCCTTAGAGTTTTCAAAATGAAAAAACACGAGGAAGTGATGTGATTCATTTGTCCCTCACAAGATAGCTTACTATCAATAATTACTCCAAAGTTTTTTACTTTACTACTGGGGATCGGTATAATCCCCAGTTCCTGGGGCCACCAGTTGTTCGACCAAAAAGAGGGGTTATTACCAAACAACAGGATGTCAGTCTTGCATGTCATCCGCAAACGAAACCAGAGAAAAGCCGAATGATCTGAGTAGAGCTGCGAATGGGGTAACACAGAGATTAAATAGAGGGGGGCTCAGATATGAGCCCTGAGGGACCCCAGACGGCAAAGAGAAGGCTGGTGAGATAAAATCACATAGAGAGACTGTCTGGATACGGGCAGCCAGAAAAGAGGTGATAAACTTGAGTGCCATGTCTTTGATCCCAATTGATTCAAGGTGACCATTTAAAAGAGTGTGAATAATCGTATCAAATGCGGCTCAAAGATCCAAGAGGATCAGAGCTGCATTCACTCCACTATCTATCATTTGCCTGATTTCTTCTGTGGCTGTAATCAACACCAGTTCAGTACTATGATGACTCCGAAATCCGAACTGTGTAGAATCAAGACTCTTTGTTTTATCTAGAAAGGTAGTTAAGTCCTGGTTGATGATTTTTGTGACCAATTTGGCAGGAAAAGGCAATCGATTAATTGGTCAATAATTGTTAGGGTCCGCAGTATCTAAGTTTTGTTTTTAATAATGGAAGAATAGACCCTATCTTCTAGTCTATTGGAAAATATCCTGCTTCAAATAGGTTGTTGAACATGGCTGTGAGGTGTGTGGCTATCACCTCTGGGACCAAGTGCAGTATCTTGCCCAGACATGGGTCCTGTGGTGAGCCCCATTTAATCTCCATCAGTGTCTTTTGTGTCTGATCCACCATAAGAGGCGCAAAATAGGATAGGGGACTGACATTATGTGTGTCCTTCGCCAGTCTGTTGTTTAAATCAACAGTTTGACTAATATCTAGAAAAGACTGTTGCGATAATTCCTTAGAGGTTTTCACAGATCCTTCTATTTTTGCCTCAAATTTGTTTATTTTTCTCAATTAGACTAATTTTTTGTAGCTCTGAAAATTGATTTTATATTTCTCTTTATCTTCTGGTTTCTACTCAAGTCTCCATTTACGTTCTGATCCCCTACATTCCTGCTTTTTCCATCTAAGATCATCGGTAAAACCAGGTTCAGAGATATTAGTCTTATGGCTATGAAGGTTCTTATCTGGAGCTAACTGAGTTAGTGATACGTCCAGCCATTGATGGTAGTTACGAACAGCTGTATCCGAATCAGGGCGGACCAATGGAGTTGAATGAATAAGAGATGAACTAAACTGACCAGCATCAATAGTACTTCATAGGCGTCTAGTAGTACTTCCAATTTGTGGGCATGATTTTATTGCCTCAGATAGCCATTTATCTCGAACATGATCCCCTTATGGTCAGAGGGGAGCGAGGATGTCCAGATGAGCTGTGGATTGTCTGTGAAAATACCATCAAGAAGATGCCCAGCTTTGTGTGAGGAGCCCTGTATAATTTGTGTTAGACCTGCACCATCCATATGATCCATTAAGTTAATAGACTCTGGATCAAACGGGTTAGCCATATGGAAAGTAAAATCATCTAGAATAGCAAAATCTGCAGCGTCAGCTTTTAATTCTATGCGACTACCAATGGATTCGGTAAAGGCTTTTCTAGACCCAGGCTGGCGATAAATGAGAAGTCCTTTAGAAGAATAGTGACTATTAAGTTCAATTTTAGAATGTATAGTTTCACAGAGTGACCTCTTAGGAAAGATATTGAAAATAGTTTTATGATGATCTCTGGATATGAATGCAAGCCCTCCACCCTTTTTTAGTGGGTGGTCATGTCTAAATATCCTGAATCCCATGAGTAATGCCGATAATAGGTCTGGGTCAGATGATGAATCTGCCCAGGTTTCAGTGATAAAGGCCAGATCAATATTCTGAGACTCCGTGAACACCGCAAACTCTAGTACATGCTTAACAAGCAATCTGGCATTGCTAAGGATACAACTACAACCTATTTTAAATTGTTTAGGGGTTGCCTCTGGCAATTTAGTAGCAGCAAAAGAGATACAATGAAAGTTAGTGAGGAAGAAATCACAAACCCAGCATTTTGAGCCATTTGTGTAGCAGTGAGCGTCTAACTGGGGACCCAGACAAGGCTTACATGAGGCGTTGATAAAAAAAACAGGGAATCACTAGAATAGGTGATAGGTCCCTTAATTTCTAAGGTCAAACAGGGGCCTGGAGCTGAGCGTGGTCCGAGCTTGGATGGGCGCAGACGGGCTTGCTTTCTGTGCTCCATCGGTTTTAGAAGCCCCCAGGTACCAGAAATATACAAATGCTAGACTGTCACACACCCGAAATGGTGGCCAGCAAAGGAACAAAGAGAAGAGAAAGAGGAACTCTCACTGCACATGCAAAAGGGAGAACCTACAGCGGCCCAGAGAGTCAGGCAGAAAATATAGGAGGTAAGATGCTCCCTAGTTGCAGTGGGAGTGAGTATCAAGAGCAACAACCAACCCCCAATGATAGTTTTACAAAGTGCACAGAAAAAGTGAAAGTGCATCTTACTAGTGTCTATTAGTGACAATTAAGGCTCTCTAGGGAAAGGTTAGCCTCATCCTCTTTCGTTTGGGGGTTGTGTAAGGAAAGTGCCCCTTTTTGCGTGGTTGCCCCCCACTTTTTGCCTGATGTTTGATGCTTCTTGACTAAGTGTGCCCTGGCCTCCTGCTAATCAGGTACCCAGGACCTATGTTCTTTCCCAAAAACTGAACCTTTGCTTCTTCTATCTTTACATCACTCTGCAGGTTTTTTCCATCTATTCCTTTTCTCCTTGTTGCAGTTTCCTATCATTCTCTTCCTCCTTTCCCCCTCTCTCACTCCGAGCGAAAGTCTGATCATGAAAAAACAGAGTCCTGGGTCCCAGAAATGCTGGTGATCACCACCAGCACAAACCTATTGCTAGTACACTACACTTTAACACATTTTTGGAATGTTGTATGAGTGTTAATCTCTCGCCCTGCTGACCAGGTCCTTTTGTCAATTGAAGGTTCAAACTTCCTGCAGAGATTTTTTTCAGGCTCAATGGTATAGTATTAATGTAATATAATACCTGAACAACTCCTGTAGGGTGACAAACTATCTTACTATTTGTAGTATCTGTCATTAACCCCGATTGGGCCCTCTGCATAAATATATCTACGTGTTCAAACAACAGAGAATAGTCAGTTCTTGGGACCTTGATACAGTGTAGAGAAAATCAGTCTGACTGATCATATCTGATGGTCACGTGAATAAAAAATTCAGTCATCTAAATATGGGCAGACATTCTTGGTCATTCAAATGTGCTGTCACTCCTCGATTTCTCTGAATGTGCTGAAGGTCTGAGGAGAGGACTTTTAATTTGCACAGAATAACTCGGATTTATGAAAGAGGTAATGGCAACATCCAAACTGTTGACATTTGATAACATCACTGAGCTGGAGAGGCACCCATGATTTGTTGTATCTTCCTTTCTTTTATTCACTCTATGAGCTCTACTTTGCTATCTCCAACAGAGTTGAAAAGAATTAAACAAATACCAGGATATGAACAAACACAAGAAATAACTAGAACAATTATTTTTTAAAAAGGAGTTCATCCGTTGAACAAGGATGGAGTGAACCTACTTGAGATGTTGTAACTGATAATCTAGAGAGTGTACTCCCAGTTTTGAAGTTACGCTTGAAAGAAAGAGTTAACAATTATGTTCTTGAGCTCAGACATTCCGAAAAACTCAACTGCATATTCTAGCATTTTGATTTTTCTATGTGCATGGCAATAGAGTACTTCAACTGTTCCACTGTGTCTATTTTAGGCAGAAATTCCATTTTTATTGGGGCCGGAGTATTTTTCATGGCTCTCGCAATGACTTATCAGGCTACATTCGTCAAAGCAAAGACGCTTGTGCCATTATTTCAAAGCAGCAGAAAATCTGTTGCCACTCATTTACCAGCAGCAAAACCCAAGCACACTCTTTTGTTTTTTTTTTAGATATTTTTATTGAGGTCATAAGTAAGACACAAAATAACACATTACAAAACAAATCCATCAGTTGGTGGTACGAAAGTTGTTGGACATAACAATCGAACAATCATAGAGACAATGTAGCTGGTCACATAAAAAAAGGAGTACGATGAAGGACAGAAAAAACGAAGGGGCAAATTATCAAGAACGGCGTTAAAAATTATCCCCGGTTTAGCCGCTAAAACTGAGATAAAGGGCTTGATAATATGCCCTTGAGAATTCCAATAGAAGTCCATGTTCTGGTGTGAACATGTACTTCTATTGGAATTCTCCAGGGCATATTATCAAGCCCATTATCGCCGCTATAGCAGCAGTTTGCTACCGCTAAACCGGCAATATTTTAATGCTGTTCTTGATAATATGCCCCAAGGAAAGTATAAGCTGTGGAGATTGGTGGTCACTAACTGCCTGCAATATCACTAAACTGCCCCTAAACAGTGCCCATATCTCCCTAAGGCAAGCACGCCGTCATCATTAGGGATAATCAGGCTCTCCAAGAGGCCTATATTGGTCAATTCATGCCACCAGAGCATAGGGTTGGAGCCTGGGCCAGCAACCAATGTCAGGCCAGATTCAGTTGAGCAACAGAGATAGCACAGAAACAAATACTACTTAGGTGGGCTGGTACACAAGATGAATGACCCAATAAAATTAATTTAGGGTCCCACCTCGTGATAGTTATTCAAAGCATATTCAGCTTAACAAATACGGTCTGCCAGTAGTGAAAAAAAGCAAGACAAGTGACAAAGATATGAACTGAGTCTGCCCAATCCCCAGAACATCGAAAACACTTTGAGTCCTGCCTCAAATTCATAATAAATAAATAATAAGGAGTATAATTGAAGTCATTGATACATTTGAACTGATGAGTTTTAACCCGGGAGACATTCAGAACTGAATTTGATAAAATATTTGTATGTCTCATTTCATCAGGAATAACTTTGACCCCAAGATTTCGGCTTCACTTATCATCCAATGTTTGAAAAATATATACAACTCCTCTCCCAGCACACATTAAGTAATAGATGATCAATAAGAGTCTCAAAGTATCCAATATTCTAGTCCACTTTTAATCCTTAGACATCAGTTCAGGGACATGATTCAATCCATATTCGATTTTTATAAATACAGCTTCAGCAGTACAACTATCTCCAAATACCGTTTGCTGAGCGCCCGTTCTCTTTTTCTATGCCTGGTTGCCAATCGATTGTTCATTAATGTCTGAAAAATGTCAGCCCGTTGTTGGATCTCTGTTGGCAGGATCATTTGATACACCCAACTAATACCCTTCTTAGGTAGGACCTGCCTCAAGTATTCTAAAAAGTCGTTAAAGGAACAATTAACGTCTTCCACCCTCGAGAAGAAAACAAGCATGGAAGAGAAAATCGCTGTGATATTATCTCGAAAGAGAGAAGACAGTCACCCTCAAAGAAAGAGCCCCTAAAGTAAGTATGCAGGATGCCTGCCAGCAGTTGATCAAATGTTCGTGCAGTTGACGGGAAAAGTTAGGATTATAACCTATATAAGAATATGCATTAAATAATGTAATCCCCGACATCTGCATTTTCGGATAGGCCCAAAGAGAGTCTAAGAACCCCCAGAGTCTTAAAACGGGTCTGCTTCAAATAAACAGTGTAGGAAAGTAGGATCTGCTTCTTATGGTTACCCCCACTTTTTGCTTGATGTTACACTGTTTTGACTAGTCTGACTGGGATCCTGTTAATCAGGACCCCAGTCTATCTGCTTTCTTCTTAAATTGGTTATGTCGTGTAGTAGCTACACTCTAGATTGGATACTGAATTACTCTTGTCAGTCCCTAGTATATGGTACACATGTACCCAGGACATAAGTACCCCAGAGGACTCCCATGGCCTGAAACATGTATTATGCCACCCAGGAGAGGCCATGCAAAATGGAACTACAGCCTGCTACTGCAGTCTGTATAAGTTGGTGCTTGCACCACTTACGAAAGATATAGGATGACTATATTTATGGGCCACTACACTTAAAACGTATCTCACCCCTATAGCAGCCCTTAACAATCCTGAAGGCAGTGTGCAGAGTTTTAAGTGAGAGGATGCTCCTGCAAGAACAGAGCCCTTCTGCGGCCTTCGGAGACCATTCTCCCGGGTTGTCTGTGACGCAGCCAGACTTGCGGTAAATGCTATCTCGAGAACGGCTGCAGCAAAACATATCATGTTTGCTATCAAACACCTTGAAATCAAAGCTCAACCTGGTAACCGGTGTGGGAGGTTTGATTCCACCCTTCTGAAGCAAGCTACGTGGGGTCCCTGGTCTTCTCAGTGCCAGCCTTCTCGACCCGGTTAGCACAAAATGGATGCTGCCAACCAGAGACACATTTCTGCTCTCCTGATGCTGAGCCAAGTTCGAGCAGCAGGGAAAGGCAGAACAATAGGCATCCTGTCACAGGGAGCTGTGACCACCTCCCAGGCAGGAATTAGTGTATTGGGGCTGGATGGGTGCACTTCCAAAGTGCCTGAGAGTCTGCACGAGGGGCCTACTTGGTGTTCTTGTGCATAGTCCAGTTCAAACCAGTTCTGTAAGCCGTTGGATCCTGCTCTGGTGTGAAACTGGACAAATGACAGGGGAGTATCCTCCCCATTGTCCAGACCCTCCTCTGGGTGGATCCCCTGAATCTGTCCAACCCTCTTCCGTGGGTACAAAAGGTCTTACCTGGCTGTGAGACATTAGATTTGACAATGACAAGATTTAACCACTGACCAACCGTCTGGACACTCTGGACTTCGCTGGTCTTCGACTGGGCCCGACTTTGTCTCCTTCTCTGTCCTAAGCTTGGTCTGTGCCCATGCACCATACAGGCTCCATGCAGGGCCTGTGGAGCATCAAAGACAACAGAAGTGTCTACCTTGGAGTAAAGGAGTCACTCCCCTGCATCTGTAGGCACTGCAATGCATCTGACTGGTTTGCTGCTCCTGATGTCCTGAGGTCTCCAAAAGATTCCAGCAACACAGGAGGTGGGTTACGATGTTCCTTGAGCCTGAGCTGACTTCTCACCAAGTTTGAGGCCAGTATTTCTCGTGGGGACTACATAATCCGAACCCCTGTGCACCGTGTACGTTTACAAGTGCATATGCTTGTTGGCGTTCTCCAACTTTGTGCACTGGGCTGTCAATAGCCTCCACCTCTGAGCACATTTACTACCAAGAACTCTGGCCTCCATGCACTCTGTGCCCTGCAAGCTGTTGTTCTTTGAAACTGCCTGAGGTCCCCTCACGACTCCTGTGGCTCCGGCCTGTGAATCCCTGTGTGAGTCAACTTTACTTTCTTGTGGCTTCCTTGGTTGGTCTAGGCTTGCCCTGACTCCCCTGCAGTTGGTGAGTCGCCTGGACCTTGCTGGTCTACTCCGCAACCTTTTTTGACCTTTTGCGTGGGTTGCCATTGCCAAGGCTTGCTGATGCTCCCGCCGGACTCCAACCCCTCAGCACTCGACATCCTCCGTGGGACAGCTCGCACCTGGCTCCTGGTCATCTTCAACATTGCCTGGTCCCCGTGGCTGCTGAGTCAAGAAACCCTTCATCTCACCTGAAACATCCAACATTGGTGGTCATCTGCTTACTGAGCCCTGTCACTCCTGGTGACACACACTCTGTCCCTCTGCTTTCAGGTTCTCTTCATCCTGAATCCACATTTGATTCCACTGGATGCTTTTCTCCTTCCCTGCAGTGACTGTTGATTGAAGACTCCAATTGAGATCGACGGCGGTGTCCAACGCTACTTCAGACCTATGCACCCGGCTCCCCAGGGATAGGTTACTTGGGTACCATAGTATCCACGAGTGCGGTGGCTCTCTAACCTCCTAACTTCCACAGGGCTTCTTCCTAGTCCTTTGGGAAGCGTCCTTAAACTGTAAAAGTGAAATCACAACTCTCCCATTGAATTGTACGGTGCACACGGTCGTGTACTCACACTGGACCCGTCCACCGTCGGGTCCCTATGTACTCACCTTGGGTGGTTCCTTGGGGTCCCAGCGATTACACACCTTCTAGACTTGGTCTTGACTAGAGTCGTGGTTCTTATACGACTATTTTGGTTTATGGTTTGGTCCCCCTCTGGGCCCACTGTGTATTATTGCTACTTACGATTGATTCTGTGCTACAGTATTGTGTGCTTTGTATCCTTGTGTAGAGGATACTATAGAGTGTTATATAAATAAATACATATTTATATAACTAGTGTGTGAATCTACTTTCATTTAATTAATATTAACGGTGACATTCTGGTAAAACAAGCTTGAGCCTGAAGGATGCTCTCGACAGCTACCACTAGGATAGCTTTCTAAAGGTTATCTTTGACCTCATACATCATAAGGGTCGTTTGGACTGGTGCAAGGTGTCCACTTTAATTAGTGGACAGCATATACCAGGCCAACTTCTCACATTGGTGTGCAGCGGCTGGGATTCAAGCCTGCATTGTTTTACAAGATAAAACTTTGTATTGATTAACTGAAAACCACTAGTATATAGGTACAAATAATACTAGCTTGGATAAGTAAGTTCTACTGAACTTGGGGTTGGGTAAATCAAGGGTTGAGCACACCCTTTCTTCAACCTAATAGAGTTTAGCTTCGCACTAGGTTAGGTAGGTGCACACACCACACATTACTTAGTATGTCTTATAAAGGATATGTCAGTAGCTCTCTGCCCTCTAGATACAGCAAGCTTTCATTCCAAGAACTAGAATGCCCTGTGCCTCTAGAAAGCTAAAGGCAGGGAGAAATGCCAACACTCAAAGCCTGATAGAGGTGTTCATCCTAGATTACCTCAGGAAGAACCCTGGGTCAGAGGAATTGGATAGAGTGGGTGGGACAGGGAATGAGGACAAGTCAGGACAGGAAACTTTCTATGACTTAGATTCAAACCCTGTCCAGGAGGACCAAGATGGGTCCCCCCTGGACAACTCAGATGCTCAGGAAAAGAATGAAGATAAGGGCCAAGATGGCCTCCTCTTTCCCCCTACTAGAAGAGTGTAGAGTTTACCCAGGAGATCTAGATCTCCCGCTGCAGAGTCTAACCATTCAGGACAGTCACTAGGGACTCCTGCATCAAGTAAGAGGGACCACTCCTTCGATAGGGAATACCAACTACTTGAGCTTAAGAAAGTCAGTTTTAGCCTCAGGCAAGAGCAGTTGGCCTTTGATAAGGAGTCCCTGGAAGTCCAGAAGGCTAGGAAGAAATTGGGACTCAAGTCCCACGGTGGCAGCAAAAGTGTCTCTAGAGTTAAGGAACATTCTTTTGACAATAGGAACCTGAACAAGATTTTACCTCCCTACCATGTTGGGGATGACATCCAAAAATGAATAACTGCTTTAGAGAGGGCCTGCAAAGTTCAGAGGGACCCTCAGGAGCAGTGGGCAGCTATCTTTTGGCTCTCCTTTGCTGACAAAGGTAGTGCTAAGCTCCTCACTGTTAGAGAAGAGGATGGTGATAAGTATTCATTCCTGAAGAGTGATCTCATTGATGGGTTTGGCTTAACCACTGAACAATACAGGTTTAAGTTCAGAGACACTCAGAAGGCTTAGAATCAGGACTGGGTATACTTTGTGGACTGTGCTATCAAGGCTCTGGAAGGCTGGTTACTTGACATCAAAGTGAATGATTTCAAGGGATTGTACAATTTGATTATGAGGGAGCAGATCCCTAATAATTGCCAAACTCAATTGTTGCATCAATATCTGGTTGACTCTGATCTGCATTCTCCCCAAGAATTGTGAAAGAAGGCAGATAAGTGGGTCAGAATCAGAGTCAAGCAGAACAAGCAGAACACTGGTGGTGATCCTAAGAAGCAAGATGCTAAAACTTCAGATAAGGGTGGGGACAAGGGTAAAGATCAAAGTCTTCATCAGGGTCCTAAAAACCTGCATCTGGGGAGGAGTCACGGTCCAACAAGGGTAAAAGCAAACATAAACCTTGGTGCTATTTATATAAGGAAAAGACCCATTGGACAAAATATGCCAATTGTCCCAAGGCCAAGGATTCAACTCCAACCACTACTGTCCCTAAGGCAACTGCGCCCCCCAGTACAGTTTCAAGTGGTGGTACAGAGAACAAGGGATTAATAGGGTTAAGCTTGGGATTTGAGGTGGGGTCTGGCCTAGTCAGAACTCCAGCTCAGGCTGTACTTGTCTGTGATGGTGGCAGGGATCTTGCCACCTTATTTGTCAGTCCCAGGAACCTGGGCAAATACAGGCAGCAGCCTTTAATTAATGGTATGGAGGCCATGCCATACTGGGACGCAGGAGCAAGTGTCCCTATGGTGAGAAAAGATCTTGTGGACCCTGACCAGATCATACTTGGTGAAAATTACCAAGTGTCCAATGCCAACAATGTCAGGACAAACCATTCCTTGGCAGTTGTTAATTTCAGCTGGGGAGGGGTAACTGGCCCAAAGAAAAGTTGTGGTTAGCTCAGACCTTCCTGTGAAATGCTTGTTGGGCAATGATTTGGAAACATCAGCTTGGGCTGATGTGGAATTAAGGACTCATGCAGCAATGCTGGGCATCACTGCAGGTGTGTTTGCTGTGTCCAGGTCACAGGCCAAGAAGACAAAGACTGAACAGGCCCTGGATCCTGGAACAATGGGCCAGGTGCTTTCCAAGAGAAGGAACAGGAGGGGCAAGGCTGTGTCTGCCCCCCAAACAAAGAGTGAGGATCATTCTCCAGATTGAGATAATCCTAGTCCCTGTGAAGGAACTACCCCTCATGAGCTTGAACCAGAGCAGGTTGAGTTCTTGGGGGCAGGGGGCCCTTCTAGGGCAGACCTGAGTTTGGAACAGCAAACCTGCCCTTCTCTTGAACCCCTCAGACAGCAAGCTGCAGCTGAGGCTGCTGGGCGTGTCAGTGGGTCCCACAGGACCTACTGGGAGGAGGGACTCCTGTATTTGGAGGGTAGAGACCCCAAACCTGGTACCACCAGGAGGTTGGTTATGCCTCTGAAGTTTTGGGGCTTCCTACCCCCCCTTGCATATGACATTCCCTTGGCAGGACACCTAGGCCAAAGTAAAACTTGGGACAGACTTATCCCTCACTTTCACTGGCCTCACATGTCAGGGGACACCAAGGAGTATTGTCGCTCCTGTCTTACCCGTCATGCCAGTGGTAAGGCAGGTAGAACCACAAAGGCCCGCTTGATTCCACTTTCAGTGTTTGGGGTCCCCTTTGAAAGGGATGGGATTTATATCATTGGTCCCATGAACCCTCCAACTACCTTTGGGCACAGTTTTATTCTAGTGGTGGTGGACCATGCCACTAGATACCCATAAGCAAGTCCCCTTAGGACCACCACAGCTCCCGTGGTGGCAAGGGCCCTCCTGGGAATCTTTTCCAGGGTGGGTATCCCTAAGGAGGTCTTAACTGACAGAGGTACAAACTTAATGTCCAGTTATTTTACTGCAATGTGGAAGGAGTGTGGAGTGAACTACAAGTTCACCACACCCTATCACCCACAATGCAATGGGTTAGTTGAAAGGTTAAAAAAAACCCTGAAGCGAATTATAATTGGACTGCTAGAAAAGCTCAGGCGAAAATGGGATGTTCTGTTGCCCTGTCTTCTCTTTGCCCACAGAGAGGTCCCACAGAAGGGTGTTGGCTACAGCCTTTTGAACTTCTATTTTGGTATCCTGTTAGAGGTCCCTTGTGTTTAGTGAAGGAGGGATGGGAGTTACCTCTCTATCCACGTAAGCAAGACATAGTGGACTATGTACTACGTCTCCGCTTCTGGATGGCTGAATACATGTAGAAGGCAAGTAAAAACCTTGAGGCAAGTCAAGAATTACAGAAAGCTTGGCATGACCAAAAGGCTGTACTGGCTGTTTATCAGCCAGGATAGAAGGTATGGGTGTTGGTGCCTGTGGTCCCAGCAGCTCTCCAGGACAAGTGGACTGGACCCCATACCATTCTTGAGCAGAAGGGAGAGGTCACTTACTTAGTGGACCTGGGAACTCCCAGGAGCCCCACAGGGTGCTCCATTTGAACAAGCTCAAGTCATATTTAGACAGGGCAGGCAGGACATGGGCTTGCTCATGGCTACTGATGAGGGGCAGGAGGAGGAGAGTGACCCACTCCCTGACCTCCTCTCACAGAAGCCTGACAATGGCTTAGTTGATGGCGTAGCTTTGGCAGGCAGCCTCACTGAGCAGCAACAGACTGATTGTAGGAAGGTGCTCAATCAATACAGGCACATGTTCTCTTCGACTCCCAGTCAGACCACCTGGTATACCCATGAAGTGGACAAAGGGGAGAGCTTACCTGTGAAGAACAAAATGTACAGGCAGCCTGACAATGTCATAGATTGCATCAGGACTGAGGTCCAAAAGATGCTGGAATTGGGAGTGATTGAGCCCTCAGATAACCCTTGGGCTAGTCCAGTGGTCCTGGTACCAAAACCTCATACGTAGGGTGGTAAGAGAGAAATTAGGTTTTGTGTTTACTACAGGGGACTCAATGCAGTCACTAGGACTGATGCTCACCCTATTCCTAGGGCAGATGAGCTTATTTATAGTTTGGCCTCAGCCAAGTTCTTAAGCACATTTGACCTCACTGCTGGTTATTGGCAAATCAGACTAGCTGAGGATGTCAAACCCCAAACAGCATTGTCAGCCCCTAGTGGGCACTATCAATTTTTGGTAATGCCCTTTGGGTTGACAAATGCACCTGCCACATTCCAAAGGTTGGTGAATAAAGTTCCCACAGGCCTGGAAGCCTATAGTGCAGCATATCTAGATGGTATAGCTTTCTTTAGCTCCACATGGGAGGATCACCTGGTCCACCTAAAGAATGTTTTGGAGGCTCTGAAAAAAGCAGGCCTCACTATCAAGGCTACTAAGTGCCAGATAGGGCTGAGTAAGGTTGTGTACCTGGGCCACCTTGTGGGTGGAGGTCAACTTCAACCATTACAGAGAAAATTCAGACCATCATGGACTGGGTTGCTACCACTATGCAGACTCAGATCAAAGCTTTCTTGGGCTTGACTGGGGAGATTTGTTAAAGGAAATGGGTCTATAGTGACTCCCTTGAAGGATCACACATCAAAAAGAATGCCCAAGAAAGTTCGGTGGACAGTTAGCTGTCAGAAGGCATTTGATTACCTTAAGCAGGCCATGTGCACTCCTCCCATTCTACAAAGTCCTGACTTTTCTAAACAATTAATTGTCCAAACAGATGCTTCTGAGTTGGGGTAGGGGCTGTGTTGTCACAACTTAATGCAGAGGATCAGGATCAACCAGTAGCTTTTATTAGCAGAAGGTTGACCCCACAGAGAAACGTTGGTCAGCCATACAGAGGGAAGCCTTTGCTGTGGTTTGGGCTCTGAAGAAGTTGAGGCCATTCCTGTTTGGCACTCACTTCATTGTTCAGGCAGGCCAAAAGCCCCTCTTATGGATAAAACAGATGAAGAGTGAAAACCCCAAACTTTTGAGGTGTCCATTTCCCTACAGGGGATGGACTATACAGTGGAACATAGGCCTGGGATTAACCATGCCAATGCAGATGGACTCTCCAGATATTTCAACTTAGAAAATGAAGACTCAACTGGGCAAGATTAGTCTCATCTCCTTACATTGGGGGGTGGAGGGGGGCGGTTGTATAGGAAAGTAGGATCTGCTACTTATGGTTACCATCATTTTTTGCTTGATCACATACTGCGTCCTGTCGATTCATTTTTCCAGGCCGTTATAAAGGAAAATGCCGCTGTCCTGGTTGTGGTTGGTATCCTACTATATATAGGGCTTCTGAGGATCCTCACATACTCCCCGTTAATAACTTTAAGTGCTTATTATTAAACACCCGCTCATTGCATAAGCACGCTTTGGACATTTATGAGTTACTGACTGCTGAGAAACCACTCTGTCTTATGCTCACAGAAACTTGGTTAAATGAGTCCTCTAACCCCGACATCACGGCAGCCATTCCACCTGACTATATAGTCTATAGACAGGATAGGGCACTGGGTAAAGGTGGAGGTGTGGCTCTTGTAGTCCTAAGATCCTTTGCTTGTGCAATCATTCCATCTTCGCCCATTTCTGGCTGCGAATCCCTTGCCTTTTCCATTGCACTTTCCCCGCACCAATCATTCTCAGGGCTCCTAGTCTATAGGCCTCCTGGTCTGCGAGGCTCTTTCTTTGACGAGCTGCAATCAGCTATCACTACTCTTTGTCTAAAGGTGGAACATTGTATAATGCTTAGGGATTTCAACATCCACATGGATGTATAGTCGGATAGTGAGGCTATCAAAATCATGGACATCACTGCTCCTATCGGCCTAACACCCTTCATCTCTAGTGCAACTCATGATAAGGGTCACACTCTTGACCAGGTATTTTCCACCTTCCCCCTTACGATGTCCCGCCCCACTCCTGTCTTATGGCCTGACCATTCTTTGATCAGCTTTCTTATTCAAGGTAGAAGTAAAACTTCCTGTATTAACTCGAACCAACTTAGGCACCCTAGTAGACCCTTTCACAAAATTACCCCTGAGAATCTGGCTCAAGCATATCACGAACATCCCTGTACCTTATCCGGCCATCTGGAGAGAGACCTTGAAACTCTTCAGAAATGGCTGACTGAAAGGCTTGATGATCTCGCCCCTCTTTCTACGCCTCGTTCATCTAGCAAGCGCAGCTCGGCTCCCTGGTTTTCTAAGTCACTTGCTCTTGTCCGGCGAAATTGTAAGTCAGCTGAAAGACTATGGCGGAAACAGTACGATCAGGAAGCTAAGTCTGCTTACAAACTATTGATTAAATCTTATCACGCTGCTATCCTTGAGGCTAAAAAGAATTATTTCGCCAATAGAATTGAATCTTTGTCAAACTCTTGTAAAGAAATTTTTACCATCGTCAAAGAGTTTGTGTCTCCCAAATCCTGTTCTGCCCAGCATAACTTTTCTGAACCTTGGGTAAAGGAGCTAGCCATCTTCTTTATACAAAAATTAAATTGATCCAGGAATCCTTGCCTCCAGCTGCTCCCTATGTATCTATGACTGACTCTAATCTGATGTCTTTTCCATCTGACACATGCCCCATATTATCGGAATTTCCATCTTTATCAGAATCTACCTCTCTGGATCTCTTACTCAGGATTAAATCAGGTTCTCCACTTGACCCCTGCCCGGCGAGTTTTCTTGCTAGCAATGCTAAGATTCTAAATTCCCTGATCTACCCGGTCTTGAACCTATCCCTGTCTAGCGGCAATGTTCCCCCTGCCTGGAAGAAGGCAATGGTTGTTCCCCTCCTAAAAAAACCAGGCCTCGATTCAGAGATTCATGCTAACTATAGGCCCATATCTCTCCTGCCCAGTTTAGCTAAGATCGTCGAGAAGCACGTCCATTCTGTGCTTTCTTCCTTTCTAGAAGATCACGGGTTACTCCACTCTACCCAATCTGGTTTCCGCTCCAATTTGAGCACTGAGACCGCTCTATTGGAGGTTAATGAAGCCATTAAGGAAGTTCTCGACGCAGGTGGAAGAGTAATGCTGGTGATGTTGGATCTGTCGGCGGCCTTCGACACCGTCCCACATGAGGCCCTCTTGAGAAGACTTCATGAGATTGGTCTACGTGGGACGGTGTTTAGCTGGTTGAGATCGTACCTAGCTGGTCGTCGACAAGTGGTCTGGGCCCCTCCTTACTCCGCAGAGGTGCCGCCTATGGATGTCGGAGTCCCACAAGGGTCGGTGCTGAGCCCGACCCTTTTTAACATCTTCATGACTCCACTGGCGGTACTTGCGGAGTCCATGGGTGCCCAGATCATATCATATGCTGACGACACCCAGCTTCTCTTCACCTGCAAGAGGGGCATGGAGTTTGACGGGGAGAGCATCCGTGGTTGCCTTGGGGCTGTCTTCGACTGGTTTCAGCGAAGCAGCCTCAAGTGCAACCCTGATAAATCTGAGGTGCTCTTCTTCGGCTGTCAGGCAGATCCGCCTTGGCAGGAATGGTGGCCGGTGAGCATGTCTCCACCTTCTTCTTCCTCTGTGGTCGCGAAAAACTTGGGGATCAAAATCGACAACACCCTTTCACTGAAAGTACAGATCACAGGTCTCACCAGTACCTGTTTTGGTCTGCTAAAAATGCTGCGAAAATTCCTTCCTCTGCTTCCTCTAGTTCACAGGAAGCTGACAGTACAGGCTTTGATTTGTTCGAGGATTGACTACTCGAATGTTCTCTACCTGGGTTTACCGGATTATCTCCTGCATAAACTTCAGGTAGTTCAAAACTCCGCGGCTAGGGCTATTTTTGGCCTACCTCGGCAAGCTAGGGCATCAGAGCTGCTTTCTTCCCTTCATTGGCTTCCTGTCAAGAAGCGGATTACTTTCAAGGCTCTCACATTGACGCACAAGGCACTCCATTCGGTTGGGGCCTCGTACATTCAAAAACGGCTCGTTTTTTACAAACCCACCAGATCCCTCCGATCGGAAAGTCTTGGCCTGGCAACGGTTCCTCCCATTAGGAGGGCCAGGATAAGAGGACGCTCCTTTAAACATCTTCCCCCTAAACTTTGGAACTCCCTTCCTGTTGATCTCCGTCGTACCTCCAATCTCTTTGCCTTCAGAAAAGCTCTGAAAACATGGCTCTATAATCAGTAAGCTGTTATGTTCTGTTTCTTCTTTTCAGTTGCGGTTTAGAAAGCGCCGGGACACTCCTTGGAGTAGCTGTGCGCTATATAAGCAACCCCTTTAACATAACATAACATAACATGTTACACTGTTTTGAATAGCCTGACTAGATTCCTGCTACCCAGGACCCCAGTCCACCTGCTTTCTCCTTAAATTGGTTATGGTGTGCACTAGGTACACTACAGATTGGATACCGAGGTACTCTTGTCAGACCCTAGTATGTGGTACACATTTACCCAGGGCATAGATACCCCAGAGGCCTCCCATGGGCTTAAGCATGTATTATACAACCCATGAGATACCATGCAAAATGGACCTAGAGGCTAGCTACTGTAGCCTCTGTAAGTTGGTGCTTGCACCACTTACGAAAGATATAGGTTCACTATATCTACAGGTCACTACACTTAAAACTTATAAGTCCCCCCTATAGCAGCCTTAACAATCCTGAAGGCAAGGTGCTAGGTTTTAAGGGAGAGGGTGCTCCTGCATGATCAGAACCCTTCTGAATACTTCGGGGACCATTCTCCCAGGTTGTCTGTGACACAGCCAGACTTATAGGTAGAGGTGCATTATAACTAAGGCTCCTGCTTTTAAGTTTTTATGGATGTTTACAGATAATTACAGACAGAAAACAAAGTGTTTACTGTCTGTATTTATTTGTAAAAGCGGATATATGCAGAAAAGTGGGCTTTTTGTGGGTGAGTCTCCATGCTATTTTTCGTGATTTCTAAGATAACAGCTGAGCAGATAAGCAACATGAGAAGCTAAAAATAGGTTGAGATTTCCCAAAATGCAGGTGTATGGTAACATATATTTCTATTATAATGCTCATATTTACCTAAAGGTGTAGTGTTTTGCACTATATTTGGCTGCTTAAATTGCTACAACGCGACAGGCAGCAAAAATATGAGTGCATGTTTATCAGTTAAATAAATGAGGAACCATCCCATTTACTGACTCCATATATTCGCAATTCACAAACTAAATATGGACAAATTCCAATAAGATGGGTAAAAAAGAAATATGGATAAATACAGACGGAAATGTTAAAAAAGATAAATACCATAAAACCGGAAGCCCTAATTATAACCTCGCAGTAAATGCTATCTTGAAAACGGCTGAAACAAAACATGTTGTGTCTGTCTGGTATAAAACACCTTGGAATCATACCTACACATTCTTAACTGGTGTGGGAGGTAATATTCCACCCTTCTGAAACAAGCTTCGTGGCGTCCCTGGTCTTCTCGGTACCAGCCTTCTTGACCCGGTCAGCACAAAATGGATGCAGCCGACCAGAGACATATTTCTGCCCTCCTGCTGCTGAGCCAAGCTCGAGCAGGGGAAGGCAGTACACTAAGCATCCTGTCACAGGGAGGAGTGATCACCTCCGAGACAGGATGTAGTGTATTGGGACTAGGTGGGTGCACTTCCAAAGTGCCTGAAAGGCTGCACGAGGGGCCCACTTGGTGTCCTTGTGCATAGTCCAGTTCAAACCAGTTCTGGGAGCCGTTGGCTCCTGCTCTGGCGCAAAACGGGACAAAGGACAGGGGAGTATCCTCTCCATTGTCCAGACCCTCCTCTGGGTGGGTCCCCTGGATCTGTCCAACCCTCTCCCGTGAGTACAAAAGGTCTTACCTGACCTTGAGACATTAGATTCGATGTGGACAAGATTCAACAAGAAGAAACCACTGACCTTCAACAGTCTGGACACTCTGGACTTAGCTGGACTTCGGCTAGGACCGACTTTATCTCCCATTCCGACCAAAGCTTGGTCTGTACCTGTACACCATACAGGCTCCGTGCATGACTTGTGGAGCATCAAAGACAACAAAAGTATCTCCCTTGGAGTGCAGGACTCACTCCCCAGCATCTGCAGGCACCGCATCTGACTGGTTTGCTGCTCCAGAGCTCCTGAGTACTCCAAAGATTCCAGCAACACTGGAGGTGGGTCCCGACGTTCCTTGAGGCTCAGCTGCCATCTCACCAAGTTTGAGGCCCGTATTCCTCATGGGGACTGCATAACTTGGAACCCATGTGCACCGCGTACTTTTGCGAGTGCATATGCTTGTTGGAGTTCCCGAACTTTGTGCACTGGGCTGTTGATCGCCCCCACCTCTGTGCACATTTCCTATCAAGAACTCAGGCCTCCATTGACTCTGTGCCCTGCAAGCTGTTGTTCTTTGAAACTGCCCGAGGCCACCTCGCGACTTCTATGGCTCCGGCCCGTGGGTCTCTGTGAAGGTCAATTTTACTTTCTTGTGGCCTACCTAGTTGCTCCATGATTACCCTGATTCCACTTCAATTGGTGAGTCCCCTGGACCTTGCTGGTTCACTCCGCAACCTTTCTTGACCTTCTGCGTGGGTTGCAGGTGCCAAGGCTTGTTGGTGCTCCCGCCGGACACCAACCCTCAGCACTCAACATCCTTCGTGGGACAGCTCGCATCCAGCTCCTGGTTGTCTTCAACATTGTCAGGTCCCCCTGGCTGCAGAGTCAAGAAAACCTTCATCTCACATTGGTGGGCATCTGCTTAGGAGCCCCTGGTCACTCCCAATGACCCAGACTCTGTCCCCTCCGCTTTTAGGTTCTTTTCATCCTGAAGCCACATTTGGATTACACCGGACACTTTTCTCCTTCCCTGCAGTGACTGTTTATGGAAGACTTCCATGGAGATCGACTGCGGTTTCCGACGCCACTTCAGACCTACCCACCCTGCTCCCCTGGGATAGGTAACTCGGGTACGACAATATCCACAGGTGGTGTAGCTCTCCAGCCTCCTAACTTCCACGGGGTTTCTTCCTAGTGCTTTCGGAAGGGTCCTTAAACTGTAAACTGTAAAAGTGCAACCACAACTCTCCTATTGAATTGTCCGGCACAAGCGGTTGTGTACGCACAATGCACCCGTCCTCCGTGGGGTCACTAAGTACTCACTTTGGGTGGTTCCTTAGGGTCCCAGAGATTATACACCTTCTGGACTTGATCTTGACTTGAGTCGTGGTTCTTATACCCCTATTTTAGTACATGGTTTGGTCCCCCTCTGGGCCCACTGTGCATTATTGCTACTTACCATTGATTCTGTGCTACAGTATTATGTTCTTTGTGCTGTATCCTTGTGTAGAGGATACTAGAGAGTGTTATATAAAGAAATACATATTTCTATAACTACTGTGTGGTTCCCTTTCATTTAATTAATACTAAAGGTGACATTCTGGTAAAATAAGCTGCTTTACATTCCTTCACGATTAAGCCTGAAGGCTGCTCTTCACAGCTACTACTGGGATAACTTACAAAAGGTTTTCTTTGACCTCATACATCATAAGGGTCGTTTGGACTGGTTCAAGGTGCCCACTTTAATTTGTGGACAGTATATACCAGGCCAACTTCTTACAGACAGTATCGATAATTCCAAGGTTTGGGGAGATATTGGTTTCCCCAAGAGAGGAATTCTGGAAACAAGCCCCCTTGGTTTGTATCCCAATGCTTTTACTAGTTTGGACGTACATGCTGCTAGAAAGTAGAAACGTAAATGTGGTAATTAAAGTCCACCCTCCAGTTGTGTTTGCTGTAACAGAAGGATATAAGCCCTAGGCTTTTTATACCTCAGATAAATATTTGCTAGACAGCCTCTGTTTGTGTAAAAAAACCTTTGGCTAAAAACAAAAGTATACCAGAAAGATGTATAGGTAGCAAGGGAGAATAATCATCTTGATTAACTTGCATTGACAGATTAGACCATTGTGAAATTATGCCGCTTTGTAGTGTAGTTCCTATATTCCCAATAGGCTCTGCTCATTGGAAAAACATTTACTATAGATTAGACGTAGGACTGAGGTCGACTGGGTCTCTATCGAATATATTAGACTTAATTGTGAGTGCCAGTTAGCTCGGAGGTCACTAGAAACTTTCTCAAATAAACAAGAAGGGATTCGTTTCTGACAACCGCTTAAAACATGACAACTTTGTTTCCCGAGATAAAAACTTATCTTCAGAGTCGCGGAAACAATAGATAGTTATTTCACTCAGTCAATCGTGCATGCTTTGTTTCACCAGAGGTACAGAGAAATAGAGAGACGGGCGTTTTCAATAAAACGAACAGTCTTATTTCTCATGCAGAGGAAATGAACTGCTACAATTGTAATACTGGTTACAAAGTACAATGCCTACAGTACGAAGAGTATTATAAAATAATACTCTAAAAACATGATATGGTTTCTAAACCATAAGATACATAGAATATGTACATTAATAAATAAAGACTAAAAGTACTCAACTGGTGCTTCTAAAATATGCCTACCCCGGTGTACCTAACCTAGGTCTAGTACAAGGAAGAAGTAAGTGAGGTGTAGCCTAGTTTCAGTATTCTTTTGCTAAGAACCTATCCAAGATTTCTCTAAGGGTCTAATCAGCTCCGTACCTTGGTTTTAGAATTAAAGAGGTCTGGTATCTCTCTCTCAGGACTCGATTTCCCAACAACCCACAAGGGTAGCTTGGAAACACTGGAGCTGGATTTCTCGGCAAGAGAAAAGACAGCGTCTCTTTCAGTGCATCTGCTGGAGGGTCGGCTTCCTTCTGCACCTGCTGCAGCGAGCTGCGTCAGGCAAGTAGATAGTCGAACTGCTCCAAACCACAGTGTGTTTGCCTGGGCAAGTGTGGGCATATTTATACCTTGAAGGTGCCAAGTTTGACGTAAGGTTGGACATAATAACGTCATCAAAGACTCAGTTCTTTTGAAAACTCCATGAGGTCTTAGATAAATCAATATTCAAGAAAGGGGAAGTCCCTGTCTGCTGAAGGCGGGTTTTTCCAAGAAATCGCTCTATGCCTATATAAGGATAGGGTGATTTATACCTATATATGGGCATGAATCGGGAAAATTACACTAGGGTCCAAAATTCAAATACAACAACTTACTAAATATCTCCTGCGTCCTGCCAGATAGTATGCCATAATTAGATTCCCTTACATCCTCCATTTTCACAGAGACTTAGATCCCCAGGTCGGTCACCGAATTGACTAATCGCCTATCATCCCAAGAAGGGACAGTGCTGGTAAGGACTAGGGTCTTATCAAGGTTTAGTTTGTACACAGAGATAGACTCACACTCATTAGCTAATTTTTCAATAGCTGCCAGAGAATCCTCTGGGGCAGAGGTCATGATGGTGATGGTTGCTGCACAGGCAAGCAGTTTGAGCTCAAGTTGATGGATCTGCAGCAAAGCAGTATTCCTCAGGCTCTTGAGGGCTTGAATTTAAGGTTCTATATAGTGCGCAAAGATCAAAGGTGAAAGTGGACATCACTTTACAGGTGCACAACGTATCTTAATTAGGTTGGTAGAAGACCCTGAACATAAAACGCTAGCCTTAAGATTCTGGTAAAGCTGTTGAATGAAAAGCAATAAAGCGCGGCCCAATCTCTTACACAGCCATTATGGCCCTAGGAAAAGGTCATGAGCCCCTTTTGAAGGCCTTTTCAGAGTCTAACGTTATTGCTCTAACCAGATTTCCTCGAGAATAGTCTGCCTCAAGAGCAGTGATAACAATATTGAGATTGGCGGTTTTATCCCGCTGTGAAATAAAACCATGTTGATTCTCATTAAGCATGGGCGAAAAATCCGTTCCGCTCGTGGATTTTTGGTAAATTCGCAATCCGCGAGCGCTCGCGAATTTACCGAAAAACCGCATATTCGCACGCAGCAGATTTTTTTTTCTTGGTGATACAATTTTGCATCGTGCGGCGTTCACTTACCGTCATTCAGCGTTTGCCGAGTTGTTTTTCTCAATATTTTGCGAGTGCTGCGCCATTTTGGATCTTGCTGCGAGATCCCGCGGGAGTTTGGCGACGCATCGCGAGAGTTCGCAATTGCGAACAAGTAGGTGCGGCGGGCAGCAACAATCTCGCACTCGCGAAATTACAAAATTTGCAATTCTGCACAAAAAATCCACTAGCAAGCAGCATAGACCTTCTGAAAATCATGATTTTTATCAGAATACCTCCTCAGGTTGACATTTGCCTGCACTTTTTTGGATTTGAGGCCTTTTGCCTCTCTTTGGATCACTTTTGGATTAGAAATCAACTTTCATAAGTAAGTTTTTATGGGGCATTACAGTTGCTGTTCTGCAGAAAGCACTCAGCAGATGCAAAAGTTCACTCATCATTAGTAACCATTCCCTGTAGTACTTCCTGAGGGCCCCCTCCAGAGTTCAGTTGCCTATGTTTGTTTGGGGCATTACTTTCTGTTCAGCAGGTGCAAAAGTTCAAACTCATCATTAGTAATAGTAACCATTCCCTGTAGTGCTTCCTGAATGGGGCCCCTCCAGAGTTCAGTTGCTAGTTGCAACAATTGTATGACCCTGCTCTGACCCTCACAGCAGGCTCATAGAATAGCTACAAGTAGGCCACAAAGGTCCTGGAAAAAAATTGCACTGCAACAGAAAGCAAATTACAGATAAGGAAGCAGGAGCCAGACTGGAATTTTAAAACAGTGACACATTAATAAACCAACCCCAAATTAATTCATGTCAGTTGAAGCAGCGCAGGTGTGCTTTCTTTTCCCCCCCATAATCTACAGTGATGATGAACCAGAGGGTGGCATTGATGTACCAGAGGGTGGCATGGGTGAAACAGAGGGTGGCAGTGGTGAAACAGAGGGTGCTGGGAACGTGTGATGATGAACCAGACGTAGAAACAACATAGTCGCGACCGTTGAGAGCCGACAAGTAAGATCGCAATTGCGAACTGGTACAAAATCCTCGCGAACTGGCAGAAACCCTTGCGAACACAAAAAAAAATCCGCAAATTTTTCAGATTGCGAGTTCGCAAATACGCAAATTCGCGAACGCCAGATTCGCAAAATTCACCCCTGCTTAATTCTCATCAGCAAGATCAGAAATAACCGTAGCAAGCCTGTTTACTAAAATCTAAGTATAAATCTTGGAATCAGCATTAATCAAAGAAATAGACTGATATGAACCACCGAGAAAGGGATCTTTCCTTTTCTTGGGAAAGATGACGATGTTGGTCTCAGTCCATGATCCAGGAAGCTGCCCAAGTAATTCAAAAGAGTTGAATAGATCACGGAGAACCGGTAGTACAAGATGTGACAAACTAACATAGAAATCCAATGGAAGTTGATCGGTGCCACAGGCCTAGCCTCGTGCCAGCTAGCCAATTGTGTCTTACACTTTGGAGGCCGATATTTGTCCTTCTTGCTTGTGCTACTGAGTAGTAGACAGTTTCCGATGATGGTGGACCCAAAGAAACTGAATGATCTGGTCTGTGGGAGGGACCAATACCTAGTCATACCACTTATGATGAATGCTGTGGAACTCCTCTTGCATAAGGGCAGGATTGATCACAATAGCACAGTGAGTGTTCTTAATCCCAGAAATAGCAGATGCATTAGATCTATCGTGGACCCAGTAAGGCAACAGCCCATTTCTTTGATAAAGAATTGTGATCTGATATAACCCTAGGATTAAAGGAAGCTCTCAACAAATATGGACACCCCAAACTCACAACTTATGCAAGTTGAGAAGGTTCAGGAAAGCCTTCAAACTGTCTTCTCAAGACCCAGATCTCATGACCATTCTCTCATCAAGGGTCTGATATTTGGCAAATAGATCTCGCAGGAATAACCTTAGGATATTGGGGATCCCCGAGGGGTCAGAGGAACAATACTAGACACTATATAGTTTTGTTGTTTAGGGAAGCCTTTCTTACACTGTGGGGCTGGGACATGGAAGAGCATGATTCAGAGAACCCATTGCTATCCATTCTCTCTTCCTCTGCATTCACGGGCCATCCTGATATATATTTGGGTAACGTCCTCCTCCGTTAGGAGATAACAGGGCGGCTCCTCCAAGATCACCAGTGAAAGAGGCTGGAGTAGACTTTTTTTGTTCAATCAGAGTTCTCTCATAAGACTGTAGTTCGGCGTTGGCAGCTGAGAGAGCATATCCCGGCACTTCAAAAGCTTGGAGCTTCGGTTTCATTACTGGAGCTAGCAATTCAATCCTGTGCATCCAATATAAGGAGCATATGTATTCATGTTTTGAACACCCTGAGGTTGAGTAGCTCTTGACCAAGTCGGTGGTGGAAAATCAGGAGACTAATGGATCTGGCTGATTCTGTTTTGTCTTTTTCTTCTTGATTCTTTTTCCTGGTAGGTTGTTACAGAGTGGTTTACTTAGTTTCTTGGGCATGCCTTCCCTTTTTTCTTTTTTTCTTTCTCTCTGCTAATGGAAGCTTAAGGTCTGCAGGGTCAGCTGACACTTAGATTTGATTTCACGAAGGTTTCATTAGGGTTCTTTATTAATTAATTATGGCTCTGGGGGAAAACATTTTGGGTCCTTTGAGCGGTTGTCTTGTGAGGTCTCTGCCCTGCCCCTTTAGTTCTTTTTCCCACATCCATCCTCGGTCTGGGGTGCTCCGGGGGGAGGGGAGTTTATGTGCTCATGTATATTACAGTGCTAATGGTATTCTTTTGACCGGGGGTAGTCAAGCCTTTTTCTGGGCCTTGCATGGAAGGGATAGGGTTAGGGGAAGGCTGGGGGTCGGGTTGTTGGAAAAAAGAATGTCTTATGGTTGTGGACGGTAAAGTTAGGACCAATAATTATTCTGTGCTGTTGTTCTCTTTCAATGTGTGCTAGTTATTCGATCAAGAATGCCAAGGTTTCGCCTGGGGTGTGGTACTGACCAGCATCTTCATATTATTTCATGGAATATCAATGAAATATAGGCTTCTTATAAGCGAAAATTATTTGAAGAGGTGCTACACTATCTTCATCCACATTTAGTTGGCCTACAGGAAACTTAGCTCTTGAATAAACAGGCCTCTCTTCTGGATGATTGCTGGGATCAAGTCCTATCCTCAGCTTGTTTCACTTCTCTCAGAGAGGGATTGCCCTACTGGCTCGGGATAAGAGCTAGACACTCATCAACCACTATATAGATTTGGGTGGACGATGGCTCATAGCAACAGTCAAGAGGGGCCAATTACGCATTATGACATGATTATCCTGTGGTCTTTAATAGTCTGCTTTCAGAGCTACATCAGCGGTCAAAACAATTGATTATTTGAGGGGACTTCAACATCGTCCTTAACCCATGGATAGACTCCTCTTTTAGTTGGCGAGGGCTAAATTCTTCTTTGAGAAGCACCTACAGCTCAAATGAAATGGCTAGGGCTGCTTTGTAATACAAGTAATGGAATCTTATGCTCTGGTGAATGTCTGGCGATATTCTCAGATGACAGAACATGGGTTTACATATTTTCCCTCCTCTCGTAAAAAAAATCTCAGATAGATATGTTCCTTGCTAGCGAAGGTCTTATGTCACATTCTGGGTCCTGATTACAAGAGTGCCTGTTCTGCCCTGCAGCCGCACCGCCAATCCCGTGGTCAGGTCACTCGCCAGATTGCGAGTAATTCTTGTGTCTGGCGGGCTTTTATTTGACGTACTCATGGCAGTGCCTCAGAAAATGAGCACAACAATGGGAACGGCAAAAACAGTTCCTGCGCGGTATGGCATGTATTGACCATGTTGTGCAGGAACTGGGGTGCATGCACACGGGGGGCACATGTAGTGCCCCCTGCATGCACACCATGGCCCTGAGGCAAAAGGAGTCCCTATATAGGGCCTGCTTTGTTTCCCCTCCAGCACAGTTTTCAAGGAGGAGGAACCACCATGAACAATGTGGCAGAGAAGAAACTTGCAATATGCTTGGCAGGACTGCAGCGGTTCCTTTAGGCATATTGTGGCCTCAAGACCATCGCAGCACTGCCATGGAACAGCGGTTCCCTGGCTGCTGCTGGAGGCCATTGGCGGTCTGACCACTATAATTGTAACAGGGCGCTCGGAAGACCACTGCATCCCTGCGAGTCTGGCGATCCGTGGACCGCCAGACTTTTAATAAGCCCCTTGGTATCTCCTTTAACCCTGGGGTTATACCTGATCACAGTTCTTGGTTTCTTCACTCTTTTGTCCATCCTGACAAATTGGGATATAAACAAATGTAAGCATCTCCAGCATAGGGAATTTGACATTGAAGATATAAGTTGGTGAGCTTTGTTGTCATTAGTGCAGACCAGTTCATGCCAATATTTTGATGGTCAGTATTGGAAACTTCAAAGTTAGTGACACCCAGTTAGTCATTAGTTTTGCCATCATTTGTTATAGAAGGAAGATAATGAATCCCTCATCTATTTGAAAAAATGTCAGTATCTAGTGGTCGAGGAATGAAAGTAGCATAGTAATCCATTTTGAAATTCAGTACAAAACACACCCTGACTTACATAAAATGAAATGCTAAAATGGACATTTATGGCACATGTGTTGGAAGATTATGATTGGTTCATATTGTATTTTTAGAGAAAAATGGAAAGTTGAAATTACTCCTTATAGCCTGCCAGTTATGACAGATCATCTGAATAAATTTAAATCTAAACATGTTGAAGTATTTTAGAGAATAAAATTTAAATATATTGCTTTTGTTTACGATTGATCAGTTGCAATTCATAGTTAATCAGAGTCTGTTTATTTACAACTGATTTGGAATCTCCAGTAATCAGACTGAATACAGATGTGCTGCTCAAATAAGAAGCTCTGTAGACTGGTCATGCTCGGGCTCTTTGCCCGGCTTACAGGATACATTTTTTCATGAGAGAATCTTATATATTTATTTTGAGTTAAAATTGTCAATGCATGCTTCGGCTTAATTTATAAAGAGCAAGGATCTTGCCACTCTTCTGCATGCACATAGCAAAGATGTGAATGGCTATCCTGCTTCAGGACTTTTCGTTCATCAATGGATCTCATTATTTCTGCGTATCTCTAAATTGTTGTGGCAGCAGTTACTTTGTGAAGGTTTAGCTTGAAGATATTTCATCATAGCAGAGCTCAGCATCCTGAATTGCATAATATAAATTGTTCGATTTTCCTTCAGATTTCAGCTTTAAATGTGTCTCACACAAATACATCAATGGAGGATAAAGGAAACACAAAAATGTATAAATAATTCCCCTCACTGACATCCCCTCTTACTTACGCAGTCTCCCTCATCATTGTGCAGTACGACACTGAACATCACAGAGCTGCTCCACTGTGTAATTCTGTCTCGGAATGGCCAGACTGATAGCCGTAAATACACAAAAAGAGAGCCAGGCACAACCCAGTACAAGGCCCACCTTCAGTAACCGACATCTCTGCCCTCCACAAATGACCCTCTCATATCACTAGGCCACACTTCCCAAATCACTAAGCTTAAGTAAGTAATGGCTACATAATCATCAAAATAGTCTTTATGATATCATGTGGAATGGAGGATGAAATAGCATTTACCTGGAATGCTATTGGCATCAGTAATCTTTAAAGATTCACTCACTTTGAATAGATCTGAACATTAGAAGAGTATGTTGGTCTTTGTACTTCATAGCAGTACCTTCAAGGGAGATGTTACTGAAGCTACAAGTTGCAAAATATGCAGAGAGCACAAGGTTATCACTTTGCAGCTATATCTTCAGTTCTGCAACATTCGGAGGTTCCTTCTTCTCCGTACACACTGGCATGTATCAGAACTCCTAGCACAATTACTGCTATCCTTAAGGATTCTTAATGGAGCATTCAGTATGCATTAGATGGAGAAGCCATTGAAGGCAGTTCAAATAGACCATTAAGTCTATGGAGAAAGTGATCTGTTATTACCCCTGGTTGAATCTTTATTTTGACCCATGAGATCCACCAATCCACAGAGTTAGATTCAAGTATTTTGGTACATGCCACCAATCATTCAGGAAGATGAAAGGAATGCTGTAGGGAATGAAGGCTCTTGCTTATTTCTTCATAGTTTAGCCGACCGATTTATGTCAACCTTCTACAAGACCCTAATCTACAGAATAGATTTGAGCAAACCAAATGTGGTGCTGAACAGTTCAAAAGCCTTCAAAAGACCATTGTACTTTCTATGTCTGTAGGGCGATGCTACATCGGTGGAGAAAGATGCCCACAACTGGAAAATAAGTATGGCTTTTTAGTTAAAAAGAAATCAGGAGGTATATGTTTTCTACTTGTTTTCCTTCTGGGTTTCATTCTACTTTAATGTGTGCATGTGTGTGAGTGTGCATGCTTGTGTATGATTTTTTTTGTGCAGATTAATCCTGCTTATTTACATTTGACTTTTTTGGGGGCTCTTTTTAGGGAGATGAAAGAAACATGCTCCCTGAACATAAATTGGTTAAAAAAGTGTTCCTACAGCTAATATGTATTGCATGGGGCAAAAAATCAATGTGTCGGAGGCACTGGTGTTGATGATTCTTGGCTACCAGTTACTTTCATTAGAGGATTCACATTGCCCACCCATGGTAAAATACTGGACCTACCATAATGGCAATATTTCTTTGCAACTTGTAGTGGTCTATCCCCTAGTGATATAATGGCCCTGGGACAATAAATCTTGGAAATTCTTGGGCATCCGTGATGGTGCAAATCTCTAGCATAACAATAGTCTTAGAGAATGCTGGATATTCTTGACATATTGAGAAGTGCCATGGTCTGATGGGTCTGCCATAGAAAATTGAACTAGAATGTGACTGAGAGGGATTGGCTAAACATGTTCTTTAGTATGTTCTGAAAAATGTCTATTTTATATTTGTTATGATGTCTATTATGTAGATGTTAAAGGTAGGACTAGGACTTTCCAGGAATTGCCATGTGGTAAGAGTATCCTAGAGGGTATGGATATTACCAGGACAAACAAAGCATTCCATTTGTCCCCTTATATGTGGTGTCACTAGGGACAGGTACGTTTAAAACGGCCAACATAAAGTTCAAGGCCAAACAGAATTCTTAGAAGCTTATCGAATTTAACACAAATTTCTATTGGGTGGGGCACTGCTGCAGGTGATATGAAAATATCGACTTTGTTGAAAAATTAAGCAATCAAGCCAAATGTTATGTTTCAGGTAAAAGTATTGCAAGGTAACTGAAAAAATGTTGTTTGAAAAATGTGTACCAAGATAAGTGCAAAAAGAACAATTGATGGACAGAATGCAGAACAATGTCATACATTAACCCCAGTACAGAGATCTGGGCCTGAATCCATCGTTTTTTTGCTCACCATGCCATTCCCGTTTGGACCCAGCCATATGCAAATCAGTCATGCACCTTGTGCCCAATGGGATCAGGCCAGCCCGAATTGCCAGCCCAGGTCCTCCCTGGACTGGAAACAAGCATCCTATGACCAGTTTTGGGTTTTCAGCCAGGATAGCTTGACTCCAAGGGCACGGAGAGCACGGGACTCAGGTCTGAGCATACCCGACCCGTGACAAATGCAAAAAGAACAATTGATGGACAGAATGCAGAACAATGTCATACATTCAGGCCAGTACAGACATCTGGACCTAAATTCGTTGTTTTTTTGCTCACCATGCCATTGCAGTTTGGACCCAGCCATATGCAAATCAGTCCTGACCCTGTGCCCAATGGGAACAGTCCAGCCTGAACTGCCAGGCTTGGTTCACACTGGACTGGGAACAAGCAACCTACGACCGGTTTCGGGATTTCAGCCCTCATCACCTAGGATAGCTTGACTGCAGAGGCATGTAGAGCAAGGGCCTCACGTCTGAGCATACCTGTCTCACTCGGGGGGACAAATGCAAAAAGAAAAATTGATGGACAGAACACAGAACAATGTCATACATTCACCCAAGTACAGAGATCTGGACCTAAATCCATAGTTTTTGTACTCACCATGCCAATTCAGGCACAGGGTCAAGACTAATTTGCAAATGGCCAGGTCTAAACTGGGGTGGCATAGTGAACAAAAGAATGTTGGATTTAACCCAGATCTCTTGACTGGGGGGAATGTTTTGATTTGTTCTGCATTCCATCCATCAATTGTGTGTCTTTTACTTTCTCACCAAAAGTGCTTCAGGTATGCCCGGACGTGAGTCCTGGGCTCACTGTGCCACTGGAATCAAGCTACCCTGTCTGAAGAGGGGTGAAACCCCTAAACCAGTCCTAGGATGCTTGTTTCCGGTCCAGGGAGGACCTGGCTTGGCAGTTCGGGCTGGACTGTTCCCATGAGGCACAGGGTCAAGACTGATTTGCATTTAGCCAGCTATAAACTGGGTTGGCATGGTGTGCAAAAGAATGATGGATTTAACCCAGATCTCTTGACTGGGGGTGAATGTTTTGATTTGTTCTGCATTCCGTCTATCAATTATGTGTATTTTGCTTTCTCACCCAAAGTGCGCCAGGTATGCCCAGATGTGAGTCCTGGGCTCACTGTGCCACTGGAATCAAGCTACCCTGGCTGAAGAGGGGTGAAACCCCTAAACCAGTCCTAGGATGCTTGTTTCCGGTCCAGGGAGGACCTGGCTTGGCAGTTCGGGCTGGACTGTTCCCATGAGGCACAGGGTCAAGACTGATATGCATATGGCCAGCTATAAACTGGGTTGGCATGGTGTGCAAAAGAATGATGGATTTAACCCAGATCTCTTGACTGGGGGTGAATGTTTTGATTTGTTCTGCAGTCCATCTATCAATTATGTGTCTTTTGCTTTCTCGTCCTTTTTACCCCAGGTATGCCCAGACATGTGTCCTGGGCTCACTGTGCCACTGGAATCAAGCTATCCTGGCTGAAGACGGGTGAAATCCCGAAACCGGTCCTAGGATGCTTATTTCCGGGCCAGAGAGGACCTGGCTTGGCAGTTCAGGCTGGACTGTTCCAATGAGGCACAGGGTTAAGACTGATTTGCATACGGCCAGGTCTAAACTGGGATGGCATGGTGAGCAAAAGAATGATGGATTTAACCCAGTTCTCTTGACTGGGGCTGAATGTTTTGATTTGTTCGGCATTCTGTCTATCAATTGTGTGTCTTTTGCGTTCTCATCCTAAGTGCACCAGGTATGCCCAGATGTGCGTCCTGGGCTCACTGTGCCATTGGAATCAAGCTATCCTGGCTGAAGAGGGGGAAACCCCGAAACCGGTCCTAGGATGCTTGTTTCTGGTCCAGTGAGGACCTGGCTTGGCAGTTCGGGGTGGACTGTTCCCATGAGGCACATGGTCAAGACTGATTTGCATATGGCCAGGTTTAAACTGGGGTGGAATGGTGAGCAAAAGAATGATGGATTTAACCCAGATCTCTTGACTGGGGGTGAGTGTTTTGATTTGTTCTGCACTCCGTCCATCAATTGTGTGTCTTTTGCTTTCTCGCCCTAAGATAAGTGAGCATGAATAGCAATGAGTGACTCTTGGTCAAGGCATTATTAGAAAGACAAGGAATAGGGCAATCTTTGGTGTCATGCTGAATAACTACACTAGAGACCATTTCGACATTGCTAGCATGGAAAGACAAGGGAAACATTCAATACAAGGTTCCAACTCACTTACTAGCATCCCTTATCACCTACCATTTCTCTTCCAGCATTATGATGAAGGGTCGTAACCTTTTGGGTGCTCCAATGTGCCATTACACCTGTGGTAGGCCAAATGGGTAGCTGGGAAACATATAAAAAAAAGGCATCAGGCAAAAAGACTTCAGAAGCTGACTGCACTAAACATTATTACAACCCCTCTCCTCTCAGATCAGTCTACAGACCCAACTCTCAGATAGGTGGAAAGATAATCACAGGACGTTAGAAAACTGAATTGTTTTTACCTGTAATGTGATTTGTCTAGAAAAGGCGTTTTTTTCATTTCTTGTTGTTTGAATATGCACAAATGTCTGGAGAAAACTACAGCCTATCACTTGCTCGCTCAAGATATATCCAAATTTATCTCAATCTCTATCTCTCTCTCTCTCTCTATATATATATATATATATATATATATATATATATATATATATATATATATATATATATATATATATATATATATATATATATATATATATATATATATATATATATATATATATATAAAAAAATATATGTATATATGTTCATATACACGCACACACATGTATAGCACACAATGCAGTCACAATTATGTAGTTACAAAATGGAGCAGTTTAGGCAAATGCTCCATTGAAAAATCTTTTTTAGATTCCACCAAGACCTTGGACTCTGCAACAAATTTGGCATGATAATTTCCACCATGCCAAACTGTGTACAGTTCTGTACAGGACAAAAAAGTTAAGAGGAGAGTTGAAAAAGGTAAATATTCTAAATCCAATAAATGTCATTGCTAGCTGACCCTTTGAGAGAACAGCTTGGACAATCCCTTACTCGTATAAGAAGAATGTGTTTTCTAAAATTCCATATTCAGCAATATCAAGCATTACTTTTTATTTCACTGCAGGCAACTAAACGGTATGATCCAATATTTTGCTTACTATTGCCAATAACATTTGTCTGTTTGAAATCAATCTTTTCAAGTTTATTACCCCAAAGTAAGTATGTAAAATAAGAAAATACATAAAAGGTAACCTGTAATATGGTCCACTGGCTATAGAGGAGTTCTGGTGACGTCATATACGAAGAAGGGAGGGAGGGAAAATGCTCTGCAAACACCAAACAATGAGTTTGAGTCTGAAATTGGATTGCCACTCCCCACTGGACTGGAAAATATGGTGTCCCTGTTATGTCAAAAGTGCTGTCACTATTTACAAAAAACAAAAAGGGAATACTTTTATTTTGTAATGGATTGTGAACAGTCGATTTAGGTTTAGGGGATTTTGAAAGCGCATAGCTACCCTTGGGCATCCCAGCGCTGAGGTGAGATAGTACAGGCAGTTGTTTGCGCATGAATTTAGGGGAAAAGCCATGTTTTGAGTCTTTTTTTGAAGGACGCTTTGTTTTAAATCATTCGGAGTTTCGGATCCATACTGTTCCACAGTTTAGGTACCTGGTGGGCGAAAGACCTTCGACCCCACCTGGCTCTCTTGAAGCTGGTGGGATTTATCAGAAAGTTAGAGCTTGACCTGAGGTGGCGAAGGGGAGAATAATGTGGGACCAACTTTTGTATCATGGTGGGGCCTCTCCTATACATGGCTCTGTGAGCCAAGCTTATGGACTTAAATTTGATCCTGGCTTGGACTGGGAGCCAATGAAGCTCCCTCAAGGAGGATCTGGCTGATTGATGTTTGGGTATATTCAACAGCAGCCATGCAGCTGCATTCTGTACGACTTGGAGTCTGTTCGTAAAGTATTTAAGAGAGCCAACTGTCAGATGAGGTCTTAGGCACTTGTAAATGGTGATGTGGACATACACGGTCTGCAGATCTAGCCAATAACCTTGAAAAGTGGTTGTGATTTGAAAAATATGTTTACTCTGTGTAGGTATGAAAAGGGATGTGAAGGGAGTGTGGGGTAGTTTGGAGGAGTGGAAGAAAGGATGAGAGATAGACTGCTTTGCAAATTGTGCATTGTAAATATTCATATATGTAAAGAATTAATTGTTGGCCTTTATTAATCCTTGCAAAAACAGCGTTAATTTGGCATTGATAAACTTAAAGAAACAGTCATTTCAAAACCCAGAGGCCAATAAGAGTAGGATGCTGTAAAGAAGAGAGTGAACGGTTTTGCTTTGGACGGGGGCAGAGTGCAAGGGATGAGATTGGCTTTGTAGACCATCCACCATTGCTAGAAGCCAACTAGATAAAATGTACTGGGACAAAGACAATACTAAAAAACATGGTGCCTTTGAAATCATCTGTCACTTACCCTTTCACCAGTGTAAAGTATTAAGCTGTTGTTCAGCCTCATCATTGCTTCTGTGGTGGGCCAACGTGGCTGTTGAAGAGGTAAGAAATAGCATGAGGCAAAAAATACTCCAAAGCCCACTTCCATTATCCACACAACACCATTTGAAAAACCCTCATCAAAGTGTTTAGCACCACCCACATTTAAGAAGGTGAGTTTATCTACCTGATGCAATCTCATAAATTGCATGAAAAGCATCTAAATGTAGAAATATGGATGTGGTTAAAACTAGCGAGCCAAAAAATATCCAATGTGTCTGAAGATCTATACCTGTTGAATTTAATTAAACTTTATTGTTGGGTGTGTAGGTGAGGGAGGAAGTGCCAGAGAATGAAATGGGGAAGCTAAAAGTAGAGTGATGTCTAATCCAGACATATGGGGAACGAAGAGGAAAGGGGAAAGAATTTGCCAGAAAAGTGGCATAGTGGAATAGTGAAGTGGGCTTAATGACAGTGCAACAAGTGAAGATAGTCTAAGGTTTAGAGGTATTATTGTTTGGCGAGAATGCTAGGAACAGCTTTGTTTAGAAGAAGGTCAAGTTAGTTATGGATTGGGAGTAGGGTGTGTGAAATAACATTTATAGTGGATCCATTGTTAAAGAACATGCATGGAGGGCAAATGAAACACCCAAATACCTGGCACCTATTCCTCCATTAAAATGATTTTTCACTTACCCATACTCTTCCAGCAATATGAAGTGGGATGCGCAGAATCAATGGAAAATTCCTCTGTCCCATGCGGTGTCTTGAAAGGCATACAGGAAGCTGTAAAGAATCCAAAAATGACTTCAGCAAAGATTACGGCCAACTCCAGCCTACACTAATGAGGCTCACGTTCCTTCTCAGCCCACTACTTTGTATTTGAGGATATCAAAATAATAATATTTTCCTACCATTTTATAACAGAAACATGCTTGAATATATATATAGTATGTGTATATCATCAAGTTATACACACACACACATACACACATATATATGTATATATACATTTATATATAGAAATATTTTGAAATATATTTATTTATGCCTTGGTACATGCGGATGCAGCGGCTAGCCAAATATTCACTCAGTATGGCCCTTTCTTTTGAGTTGTGTATCCTTCTGTTCAAAAGACATTTTTTGAAAACTTCCCTGGGAAATAATGAAGTCCACATAAAGTTTTTAGTTTTGCAGATTTTGATGAGTCGACATTGCGTTGGGGGAAGGTCATAGGTAGTGAGCTACAGAGTACAGAAGCTCACTGAATCCCATGTCAGGTGTTCTCTTGCACCTGAATGTGTATTCAGAATTTGTGAAGTTAAAACAGTTACTAAAGTCCTCTGAATATGATAATGTAAGAGTTTTCAAAAGTCCACAGACTAGATATACACTGCATGGTGTGTGCATGTGTTTTTTTCCCTAAGATGTCTCTACCATTCCTCTAAGACCTTGGTAGTCCAGCGACAGCTTGTGAAGCTTGCAGGATTCCACAAGCTCCTTGAGTGACTGGGCCTAAGTCAGCAGAGCTGGAGGAGGCTTCTTATGTACCAAGGAATATTTATCATGCATTAAAAGTTACTCTGGCTGAGTAGTTCCATTTATTATGGCAGCTTTGGCTGCTAAGCTTCAACAATGCAATCTTGATTCTCGACCTTCCTACCAATCGAGTCTGTGACACATTTCAGGTTTGTCAATACCATGTCCTGGTCTTATCATTAAGGAGTACAAAGATTAAAATGAAGTCAGTAGATCATGGTAAGAGTGAGGAAAGAGTTTGGTGGCTCTGGCAGAGGGTATCGAATTAACTGCAGATATTTCTGAAAAAGTTGTATTCCAAATCTTGTATCATAAAAGGCATCATAATTCTCCTAGACTTCTTTTTAAAATATATGTAAAGGACACCATGCTTCTACTTGTGAGTGACATTAAGATGGGTGCTACCATTAAATATGCATTTACAAAACCGGGGAAAGTCTTATTTACTTTTGCACAGTTGAAGTTTGTACAAGCCATCAGTCTGGGTCTACTTCATTAAGAGAAAGTTTGCTTTCAGGTGGTGATGAGATAAACAGTTTCAAAGGTTTGCGTGGAATTTATAATTTATCCAGAAGATCCTGGTGTCTTTTATATTTAGAGTTTGAATGGCTAGTTCAGCTGGTAATGTTGGAATCAAAAAAGAAAGAAACAGCACTGATTCACATAAAATCTTCCTCATACATTTTGGCTATGTGTATATGGTAGTATTGTAAAAACTACGCTGTCTTGAGAAACATACATTGTAAACAGTCATCTATTTAAAGAATAAATTCGTAGCCTTTATTAACCTTGATGAAACAGCATTCATTTTAAGTCAACAAACCTTCGGAAACATTATTGTCAAAACTCAAAGAACATAATAATGTAATCACTGTTGGGTAAAATCCTTTGAAGGGTGAGGCAGTAAGATAAGACAATGTATGATAGAGCAGATTGTTTAGCCAGTTATAGAGAGGGACAGGTGGCAAGAAATGACTGTTTTTTTTACTACGTATTCATAGAAACCAAAAAATAAAATGTTCTGAGGCAAAGGAAATACTCAAAAACATGGTGAAGGAAATGTCTAAACACATGGTGGCCTTTGGTGCCCCGTCTTACCCTTTCGCCAGAATAAGGTAGGAGGCTTCGGCTCCCTCTAATTATTGTGTCTGCCGGGAACCACTGTGGCTGCTGTAAAAGTAAAAATTGCTTTAGGCAAAACATACTTTAAGGCCAACTTTCACTTTCCACACCAAACTCCACCTCCATGACTACAATGAAAGACTCTCATCAAACTTTTCATTGGCACCGAGGTTTAAGTAGGACCATGATCACACACAGTTTGTTGCCAGCAACCTTGTTTCTAGTAAATCATGCGGAGTAGGAGATGACAATATTATTTTGCTGTAAAGTCATATCTTTAGCCATGGTACCCTTAAGGGTTTAAAGGCTTTAAAGATATGTGTCAGAGCAGTGTATTTGGCTAGTTTGCCTATAAACATTCCATGAGTATAAATAGACTGCATGAAGTATTTTTTCTGGCAGACAAATAATACACGCAAATATGTTTAAAGAGAAATAACAGCAAGGATGCATGTTCACCTTGTTAGGATGTAAGGGAGTGGACAAGTTCATAGCCAATGGAAAGAGGTGAATCTTAGTAAAATATACTAATTCAAAACAACAAACGTAAATTCATAAGATTAATGAAAGTTACATAATTTTGCAGAGAAAGGTGAGGATTATCGTTACATGTGCAAGTGATGTTTTCCTAAACATCAGCCTGCCTATGCAGTCTGTGCTATTTATTGGTACTACACTGATACATCCTTATTATTTTTTGTAATTGCACTCTGATCTCACTGCCCATAGGCATGTGTTCACTAATGATGAAGAGTGTCCTGAGAGTTCTCATCTAGAGCTGATTGTAAGGTATTATCCACTATTGCCAACTGCAAAGTGTGTTATGATTAGTTAATACCATGTTCTGAGAGCATAACCCATTAATTGACTACCATGTATGTGAGTGGATATGACAAGAAGAACAGGCAATTAAGAGCTTTTACTACTGAGCATGTGGAGAATACATCTATGAACACCCTTATAGGAAGGCCAAAAAAGCCAATTGCACCTGCTGGCTTCCAGACCTTCATTGAACCTGGAACACAGGTAAATAAGAATACTTAGTGTGATCATTCTACTGCCTTGGACTAGCTGAGCCAGTTTCACGATTTCAGAGATCATTCTAATAAGTATAATAATCAAAAAATGGCCATACTTTGGAACAATATCTGAATATGAAAATCTTGAGCATTTGATACAACACATAGAAAATGTATTTTTGGTAAGTTTAATATCTATGAACTCTCTTTCACTGATTATACTAAGGAATAAAAACAACCAACATTCATACAGGGTGCACAAAAAGCTCTACTTCTATGTTCCTTTAATTAGCTAGAAATAGATTCCCTTCAAATGTGTTGCCATGAACAACAATCATTCACTCAATTCTGCCTCTCAGCATCAATCAATCAGTAGATTTGTATAGCACTTCATGTCACACGTGAAGGTTTACAGGCGATGGCAGAGTCCAGTTGATAAGCCAAACATCTAAGTCTTCCGGGACTTTCAGAACTCTGGAAGAGATGGGGATGTACGGAGATAAGGGGGTAGCTCATTCCATGTTTTTGTTGCTAGGTAGAAGGAACGACCTCTGCATCTGCTATGTCAGATGCGGGGGTGAAGGTTAGAGACGGAAGTGGAGCAGAGATGTATGGTGGGCTGATGCAAGTGCAGTCGATGGTTAAAGTAGGCGGTCCGCAGTTATGTAGGACCTTGTATGCGTGGGCCAGGAGCTTTTCTGTACAGGGAGACACGTTAATTTCCCTGAGGTAGGGGGTGATGCGAATTAGTCTAGGGAGTTCCAGGGCGAGTCTGACTGCTGTGTTCTGTATTGTCTGTAGTCGGCTCGTAGGCTTGGTCAGTGGGGGTCTGAGTTAAGAGGGCTGCCAAGATGCGTCCAAGGGAGAGCTTTTGTTTCTGAAGTGCAGTACCTCTGTCTTGTCTGGGTTGAGTTTCAGGCAGTTGTCCCTCATCCAGTTGGCAATGTCTGTAATGCAGATGATTTTCTTTGGTTCGAAGTGAGGGTAGACTGACTTTTTGCATTCTTCTGGTGAGGAGAGGCGATCCATCTGAGAGCAGCTCCTTGGATGCCTCTGTTGTGCAGCCTTGTGATGAATGTGGGGTGGCAGCCGTATCATAGGCTGCCAAGAGGTCTATGAGAATCAGAGCCACAGTCTCTCCGCAGTCGTGTAGGTCTTAGATGTCATCGGTACCTGCCATGATGACTGTCTTTGTGTTGTGGTTGCTGCGGAATCCAGATTGAGAGGAATCGAGTAGTTCTGTTCCAGTTGTGAGGAGAGTTATTGGTTGATTACTTTTTCTAATACTTTGGCAGGGAATGGGAGCAGGGAGATCGGTTGTCAGTTCTGGAATTCACTGGGATCTGCTAATGGTTTCTTTAGTAGGGGATTGACTTTTGCCTGTTTCCAGTCTTTGAGGCAGGTGGCTGTTGCTATTGAGATGTTGAACAAGGCAATGAGAAGGTGGCTGATTTTATTACAAGACCGGATGCTACCATTTACAATAACCTTTTTTGGCAGCCCCGACATTCAGCCCTTTAAAGAACAATAATACATCATAAAGCAATAGAATGTCCAGACAATATGCATGTCCAGAGTCATCATCCTCTTTTATTTGCTCCTTCATTACAGATAAGTACTTCTGTGTTTTGTCCTTGGTAGGTCGCTCCCCACACTGCACAGCACTGCCTGTGTGCCCTTGCCTTAGCCCAGCTGCCGCTGCTGCTGTCTGGGATTCGAGGCCCTCCCTGCTCTTGCCCCTGTTTCTGGTATTTTTATTTTCATTGTAAATTGTATTATTTGTCAGCTCACTGTGTGTTTTTGCCCTTGTGCCCCCTTCCCAGCTGTGCCATTACTGTGTCCCTTTTCCTTTCGGTATCCCTGCTGTTCTGCCCCCCAGTTCCTGCCGCTGCGTCCCCTGCGCCCCGCCCCCCTGCTCTCCCATTCGCCCGCTCCCACCTCCCAGCTGCTCCTCCCTCCCACCTCTCCTTCCAAAGGCAAGCCCATCTGCACCCGTCCATGCCTGGACCGCGCTCAGCACCTGAACCCCTGGCCCCCGCGAGTCCCAACACCGATACGACGCCAACCCCATCCACGCACTCAACACCGGACAAGAACTCACATACTGCCTGGCCACCCCAAAGCGCATCCAAGGGCCCTCTTCCTGCCGGAACTGCAGCTTCACCAGCACACGACCCGCCAGCCCACCCACCAGGAAAGAACCCAACTACCTCAGATGCATTCTTCTCAACACTCGCTCCGCACGCAAACACGCCGTTGTACTCTGGGACCTTCTCTACTCAACCTCCCCAGACGTCACCTTCCTGACAGAGACCTGGCTGAACCCCTACTCGGCACCCGACATCGCTATAGCTATCCCGGACGGCTATAAAATTTCCCGCAGGGACCGCACCAACGGAGTAGGAGTAGTAATCGCCATTGTCCACAGGAACACCCTCAGAGCCTAGACCAGCACCGACGACACCCTCAACATCGCCGAACACCTACACTTCCAGATCCACACCGACCCCAACACCACCCTCAGAGGAACCCTCATCTACAGACCCCCTGGACCCCGACCACAGTTCAGCGACTCCATCTCCGACTTCATCAGCTCACACGCGCTCGCCTCCATAGACTACATCCTCCTTGAGGACCTGAACTTCTACCTCGAGAACAACGACAACAACTCCACCACCCTGATCGACAACCTAGCCAAACTCGGACTCAGACAACTCATCACTACACCCACTCACTCCGCCGGCCACACGCTTGACCCCATCTTCGCCACAAGCCCCCACGTCTCCTTCAACCACACCACCGAACTCCACTGGACCGGCCATCACTGCATCCACTTAACCTTCCGGAAACCCACCATGCACCACCGCACCCAACTGATGCCTCGCCGCTGCTGGAATAAAGTCACCGAAGACCAGCTAACCACCACCCTTGCCCACAGCTTACCCACCGACCCCACCGACGCCGACATCGCCGCCCACATTCTCAGACAGTGGATCGACGACTGAGCCATCACCCTCGCCCCGGTCAAGAAATCCTCCAACAGTCACACCAGCAAGAAAGCAAGCTGGTTCACTGAAGACCTCCAGGCCTCCAAGCAAACCAGCCGAAAGCTGGAGAAGAAGTGGCTCCGTGAACGAACACCGGACAGCTACGCAGTCCACAAGAACGCCACCCGCAGACACCATCACCTCATCAGATCCGCCAAAAGGGCCTCCTTCAAAGACCACCTAGACAACAACAACAGACAACAGCAAGAGAGCCAGCTGGTTCACTGAAGACCTCCAGGCCTCCAAGCAAACCAGCCGAAAGTTGGAGAAAAAGTGGCTCCGTGTACGAACACCGGACAGCTACGCAGTCCACAAGAACGCCACCCGCAGACACCATCACCTCATCAGATCCGCCAAAAGGGCCTCCTTCAAAGACCGCCTAGACAACAACGCACACAACAGCAAAGAGCTCTTCAACATCGTGAAGGAACTCTCCAACCCCAGCTCCAACACCAACACCAACGACATCCCACCTTCACAAAACCTGTGCGACTCGCTCGCCACCTTCTTCCATCGCAAGATCGCAGACATCCACGACAGCTTCAATGCCATGACCGCCCCGACAACCACTGATACCGCCGCCCCCATGACCACAATTTGCACCAATAGCCTGCTCTCCTGGACAACATCAATGACAATGACACCATCAAGATCATGAACACTGTCCACTCCAGATCTCCGTCAGACCCATGCCCACACCACATCTTCAACAGAGCCAGCACCAACATCGCAACCCACCTCCGGAAAGCCATCAACATCTCCTTCGAGACAGCAACCATGGCCCTCATCTCCTGGACCTGTCAACCGCCTTCGACACTGTCTGCCACTGCACACTACGAACATGCCTCCACGACGCCGGGATCCAAGAGAAGGCCCTGGACTGGACCACCTCCTTCCTCTCCAGTAGAACACAGAGCGCCCCCCACACCCCCCTTCGGCTCCAAAGCCTCCGAGATCATCTGCGGCGTACCCCAGGGCTCATCCCCCTTCCCTACGCTGTTCAAAATCTACATGGCACCTCTAGCCCACGTCGTCCGACTGCACGACCTCCACATCATCTCCAACGACGACGACACCCAGCTGATCCTCTCTATCACCAAGGACCCCCACACCGCCAAAACCAACCTCCATGAAGGAATGAAGGCCGTTGCCGAATAGAGAAGGAACAGCCGACTGAAACTGAACTCGGACAAGACGTAGGTCCTCATTCTCGGATCCACCTCTTCAGCCTGGAACGACTCCTGGTGGCCAACCGCATTGGGAACAGCTCCAACACCCACCGCCACGAACACAACACGGGGGTCATCCTCGACTCCACCCTCTCCATGACCAAGCAGATCAATGCTGTTTCTTCCTCCTGCTTCAACACCCTCTGCATGCTTCGCAAGGTCTACAAGTGAATCCCCACTGAATTGAGAAGAACGGTCACCCAGGCCCTCATCAGCAGCAGGGTGGACTACCGAAACGCCCTCTACGCAGGAGCCTCGGCCAGACTCCTGAAACGGCTCCAACGCATCCAGAAAGCCTCTGCACGCCTGGTCCTTGACATCACTCGCCGCAGCCACGTCACATCCCACCTGAGAGACCTGCACTGGCTCCCTGTCAACAATAGGATAACCTTCAAGCTCCTCATCCACACACACAAGACACTCCACAACACCAGACCAGAGTACCTCAACAGCCGACTCAGCTTCTACACCGCCAGCTCCTCTCCGCTGACCTCGCCCTCGCCACAGTCCCCCGCATCTGAAGAGCGACCTCAGGTGGCAAATCATTCACCCACCTTGCCGACAAGACCTGGAACACACTACCCACCCTCCTACGGCAGACCCAAGACCTGCTAACCTTCAGAAGACTCCTCAAGATCTGGCTTTTCAAGCAGTAGCAGCATTTCCCTCCCCAGCGCCTTGAGACCCTCACAGGTAAGTAGTGCGCTTTACAAATACAATGATTGATTGATTGTTGCTATGTATTGATTGCTGTTAAAGATCATATCTAGTCTTTAGTCATAGCTTGGGACTGCCCTTCCAATTTATAGTTTAGCCTGGTAAGATTTTAGGGAACTTAGTTTAACCTCTGTGTAATATTGTGTCAATAGTTGTTTGACTTGTGTCAATTCCTGGTCGAAAGATCGCTGGCCATTTGGCTGAGTATATTCGTCGTGTAACACGAGGGCCCAGCATGCATTATCCGGCCTCTTGGTCCCTGATCGGCTTCTTCGCCAATGGTCAGACTGCTTCTATTTCAGTGCCGGCTTTCGAGCTGTAACACCACTTGCTCCTCAGTGCGGTTAATGGCCCACAGCAATTCACACTGCCATTTTTCCCTGCTTTGGGAGGGGGGCGATTGCAGAAGCTTCGGGTCTGAGATCAGGTAAGTATTTGAATGTAAAAGATGACTAGAAAACCACAATTGGAGATTTCAGGCAGGTTGCCTGGCAGTGTTGGTGGAGGACAAGTGCAACTCTTACAACCTAAGATCTAAGCTATTCTGGACTGGGAGGGTCCAACAACCTAGAACAAAGTCAAGGCATTCCTTGGCTTGACTGTGCACCATAGGAGGTTTTTGAAAGGGTATGGATTCATTTTGGCACCACTCACAGAACTCACCTTCTAGAAAATTCCCCAGAAAGTAAACTCGACAGTTATGTCAAAACGCTTTTGACACCCTGAAAGAGGCAATGTGCTCAGCACCAATTCTCAAAGCTCCAGACTACACCAAGCAGTTCATTGTGCAGACTGATGCCTCTGAGCTAGGGATAGGAGCAGTTCTATCCCAGACCAATGATGATGGCCAAGACCAGCCTGTTGCTTTTATTAGCAGGAGGTTACTCATCAAGGAGCAGCTTTGAAGTGTCATTGAGAGGGAGGCCTATGCTCTGGTTTTGTACCTAAAGAAGTTGAGACCATACCTGTTTGGATCTCACTTCACAGTTCAAACTGACCACAGACCTCTCAAATGAATAATGCAAATGAATGATGAGAATCCCAAACTTTTGAGGTGGTCCATCTTCCTACAGGGAACAGACTTTACAGTTGAACACTGACCTGGGACTGCCCATTCCAATGCAGATGGACTTTCCAGGTTCTTCCACTTATGAAATTAAAATAAAATTTATAAAGCGACACAATTTCCTAGGGCTACCTAGGCACTAGCAGACACAGACAGGATAAAAATCTGGAAGATATCAAAATTATTTTCTAAATAGCCAAGTTTTTAGATTCTGCCTGAATGCCAGTAGATCTGTCTTAATAGTTTAGTCGGGAGTGAGTTCCACAGCCTTATTGTGCATGAGATGAATCTGCTACCATCCCAATGGGCTTTTTTAAATCTGTGGATTACAAGGTTTCTACTGGTGGATGAGCATAGGGAGCGTGCTGGGATATAGCGTTGAAAACGCTGTATCAAATATTGAGGGCCTACACCTTTTTGTGAATTGAAGGCAATACAGAGTGTCTTAAACTCGATTGGTTTACCTATTAGGAGCCAGTCTAATTGGATCAATGCTTGAGATGTAACCGTGCTGCGGCATTCTGCAGCGTTTGTAACTTATGTAAAAATTGATTTTGAATAATAATAAAAAGCTTGTTGCAGTAGTCTACTTTGGATGAAATAAGAGTTGTAACGAACATCTTTTGAAAGCTCAATGGAATGAAAGGCAACACTTTCCTTAGAGTTTTCAAAATGAAAAAAGACAAGGAAGTAATGTGATTGATTTGTCCCTCAAAAGATAGCTAAGTTTCAATAATTACTCCAAGGTTTTTTACTTTACCACTGGGGATCCTGGGGCCATCAGGTGTTCGACGAAAAAGAGGGGTTATTACCAAACAACAGGATACCAGTCTTTGAGGAATTTAATTTTAGGCAGTTGCTGCTCATCCACTTCCTGATATGAAGCATACAGTTGTGAAACTGAACTGCTGTGGCTTCAGGATTATCAGTGACAGATACAACAATCTGTGTGTCATCTGCATGTGAAACCAGAGAGAAACCAAATGAGCTGATTGGAGTTGCAAATGGGGTAACATAGACTTTAAATAGAGTGGGGCTCAGGGGTTAGGCCTGAGGGACCCCACAGGGCAAAGAGAAGGTTGATGAGTTAAAATCACAGTGAGAGACTGTCTGGATACGGTCAGCCAGAAAAGAGGTGATGAACTTGAATGCATTGTCTTTGATCCTAATTGATTCAAGGTGATCAATTAAAATAGGGATTAACCTTATCATATGCGGCTGAAAGATCCAAGAGGAGCAGAGCCGCATTTCCTCCACTATGTATCATCTGCCTGATTTCTTCCGTGGCTGAAATCAACACAAGTTCGGTACTATGATAACTACGAAATCCGAACTGTGTGATATCAAGACTCTTTGTTTTGTCTAAAAAGGCAGTTAATTCCTGGTTGACGATTTTTTTTAACCAATTTGGCAGGTAAAGGTAATCGAGTAATTGGTCGATAATTGTTGGGGTCAGCAGTATCTAAGATATTTTTTTAATAAAGGAAGAATAGACCCTATCTTCCAGTCTATTGGAAAATATCCTGCTTCAAAGAGGTTGTTTAACATGGCCGTGAGGTGTGAGCTATCACCCCTGGGACCAAGTGAAGTATCTTGGCCGGATATGGGTCCTGTGGTGAGCCCAATTTAATCTGCATCAGTGTCTTTTGTGTCTGATCCACCGTCAGAGACCCAAAATGGGATAGGGTACTCACATTATGCTCGTCCTTCGCTGGTATGTTTAAATTGACAGTTTGACTATTATCTAGAAAAGATCTATAGAGAGATTTAACTTTGTCTTGGAAGTGAAGTGCTAGTTTGTTACAGAATTGTTGATTATTATTAGGATTCTTTGGATCTGGAAGTTTTTTAACTGTTTGAGAATAATTCCTTAGAGGAGTTCACATTTCCTTCTATTTTTGCTTCAAAGAATTTCTTTTTCTCAATTAGAATCATTTTTTTGTAGATCTGTAAATTGACTTTATATCTCTCTTTATCTTCTGGTGTATACTCAAGTCTCCATTTATGTTCTGATCGCTTACTTTCCTGCTTTTTCCATCTAGTATCTCCGGTAAACCAGGGTTCAGAGGGATTAGTCTTATGGCTATGAAGGCTCTTTGCTGGAGCTAACTGAGTTAGTGATACGTCCAGCCATTGATGATAGGCTGACCAATGGAGTTTAATGAATAAGAGCTGAATTAAACTGACCATCATCAATAGTACTCCATAGGCGTCGAGTAGAACTTCCAATTTGTGGGCATGATTTTTTTTTTCCTCAGATAGGCCATTTAGCTCAAACATGCTCACCTTATGGTCAGCCCATGTCAAGGGGAAGGGAAGATGTCCAGATGAGCTGTGGATTGTCCATGACAATGCCATCAAGAAGATGCCCAGCTTTGTGTGAGGAGCCCTGGACAATTTAATATTAACCATTAAGTTCAGAGACTCTGAATCAAACGGGTTTTCCATATGGAAAGTAAAATCGCCTAGAATAGTAAAATCTTTGGCGTCAGCTTTTAATTCTAGGAGACTACCAATTGATTTTGTAAAGGCTGTTCTAGACCCAGGTGGTCGATAACTGAGAAGTCCATTGAAAGAATAGTGACCATTAAGTTCAATTTTAGAATGTATAGATTCACAGAGTGACCTATGAGGAATGATATTGAAAATAGTTTTCAATTATCTCTGGATATGATTGGAAGCCCTCCGCCCTTTTTTAGTGGGCCGTCATGTCTAAATATTCTGAACTCCGTGGGTAATGCAGATATTCGGTCTCATCAGATGATGAATCTGCCCAGGTTTCAGTGATAAAGGCCAGATCAATATTCTGACTCTCCATAAAGACCGCGAAATTTAGTGCATGCCTAACAAGCAATCTGGTATTGCTAAGGGTACAACTACAACTTATTTTAAATTGTTTAGAGGGTGCCTCTGGCAATTTAGTAGAAGCTAAAGAGGTACAATGAAAGTTAGTGAGGAAGAAATCGCAAACCAAGCATTTTGGGCCACTTGTGCAGCAGTGAGGGTCTAACTGAAGACCCAGGCAATGCCTACATAAGGCATTGATAAGAAAACAGGGAATCCCTGGAATAGATAATAGGTCTCTTAATTCTGAGGCCAAACTAACAGGGGGCTGGCGCTGAGTGCAGTCCGAGCTTGGGTGGGTGCAGATGGGCTTACCTACGGCACACCAGTAGCGCACCAGCTGCGCGCCTGGCCCTGCATCTGCTTAAGAAGCCCCCAGGTACGGGAAAAAATAAAAATGCTAGACCGTCACCCACCCAAAATAGCTGCCAGCAAAGGAACAAAGAGAAGAGAAAAAGGAACTCTCTCTGTAAAAACGGAAGAAGCCGTGGCGAACCAGAGAGTCAGGCAGAAAATATAGGAGGTAAGATGCTCCCTAGTTGCAGTGGGAGCGAGTATCAAGAGCAACAATCAACCCCCAATCATAGTTTTAAAAAGTTAAAAAGTGCACAGGAATGAAATATACTTTACAAATATTTAAGCGTGAAAGAAAAAAAAAGTGAAAGCACGTCTTACTAGTGTCTTTTAGTGACAATTAAGGCTTTCTAATGAAAGGTTAGTCTCCTCCTCTTTTGTTGGGGGGCTGTGTAGGAAATATCCCCTTTTTGAATGGGTGCCCCCTACTTTTTGCCTGATGTTTGATGCTTCTTGACTAAGTGTGCCCTGGGCTCCTGCTAAGCAGGTACGCAGACCGGTGTTCTTTCCCCAAAACGGAACCTTTTCTCCCTCATTGGCACTCTTCTTGACTTCGGTCATAGACCTGCACTCTCCCTGCAGCTCCTGCTCTTCGTCGCTGCCTGCGGAGCCCCCGGCCCTGTGTGTTCGAGGCTGCTGCCTCCGAGATTTTGCGATCCTGGTCTAATTGTGTTTGTTTACTTGTTGCTAATCTGTTTCTGCCACTCTCCAGCATCTGTCTTTGTTTTTATCTTTATTTTGTTTTATTGTTAATTATTCTAATTCCCTCCTCATCTGTGCCTGCTCTCTCGCGCTTCCCCTGTTCCCGCCACTGCTGCCCTGACACCGCCCCTCTACCAGCGCCTGTTCGATTTTCATCAGTACAGCTTCATGATCAGCATGGCTTAGTTCATCAACAATGCAACTTGATACAGCAAGCAAGGAAGAGAAATCGCTGTGATATTATCTCGAAAGAGAGAAGACACTCACCCGCAAAGAAAGAGCCTAAAGTAAGTATGCAGGATTTCTGACAGCAGTCGATCCAATATCCGTGCAGTTGACGGGTAAAGTTAGGATTAGAACCTATATAACAAAATGTGTTAAATAATGTAATCACCAACATCTGCATTTTCGGATAGGCCCAAATAGAGTCAATCTCAAAACGAGTTTGCTTCAAATAGACACTATCGATAATGCCAAAGTGTGGGGTGATATTGGTTCCCCGAAAGAGAGGAATTCTGGAAACAATCCGCCTAGCTGGTTCGCACCACAATGCTTTCACTAGTCTGGACATGAATGCTGCTAGAAAGTAGAAACGTAAATCTGGTAATTAAAGTCCACCCTCCAGTCATGGTTGCTGTAACATATGTATGTTAGCCCTAGGCTTTTTATACCCCCAAATGAACTTTTGCCAGATAGCTTCTGTCTGTGTAAAAACTATTTGGCTAAATATAATGGTATGCCAGAAAAAGGTATAGGTAGCAAGGGAGAATTATCATTGTGATTAGGTTGCATTGACAGATTATACCAATGTGAAAATGATGCCACTTACTCAATCTCTCCTGTGTTCTGCCGGATAGTACGCCATAATTAGATTCCCATACATCCTCCATTTTCACAGAGACTTCGGTCCCCAGGTAGGTCACCGAATTGATCAATCGCCTATCATCCCAAGAAGGGACTGTGATGGTGAGGAGCAGGGTCTTATCAAAGTTTAGTTTGTACCCAGAGTTAGCCCCACACTCATTAGCCAATTTTTCAAAAGCTGCCTGAGAATCCTCTGGGGCAAAGGTCATGGTGGTAATGTCGTCCGCACAGGCAAGCACTTTGAGCTCACATTGATCCGCAGCAAAGCAGTATTTCTCAGGCTCATGAGGGCTTGAATTTAAGGTTCTATATAATGCACAAAGAGCAAAGGTGAAAGTGGACATTAAGTTATGGGTGCCACGATTTATCTAAATTAGGTTGGTAGAAGACCCTGAACATTAAACCCTAGCCTTAAGATTCTGGTCAAGCTGTTGAATCAAAGCAATAAAGCGCGGCCCAAAGCCTTACACAGCCATAATGGCCCTAAGAAAAGGTCATGAACCCCAGTCAAAGGCCTTTTCAGGGTCCAACATGATTGCTCTGCCCTGATTTCCCTGAGCACAGCCTGCCTCAAATGCAGTGATAACAATATTGACATGGGCAGTGTTTTACCTCCCCGGAACAAAACCATGTTGATTTTCATCAAAAAGATCAGAAATAACCATTGCTAAAGCTTGTTTCCTAAAATTTAAGTATACATCTTGGGATCAGCATTAATCAAAGAAATAGGCTGATATGAACCACTGAGAAAGGGATCTTTCCCTGTCTTAGGAAGGATGACGATGTGGGTCTATTTTTTTAAATTTTGCAAGTAATTCAAAAGAGTTGAATAGAGCATGGAGAACTGGTAATATAAGATGTGACAATCTAACATAGAAATTCAATGGAAGTTGATCGGTGCCATAGGCCTTACCTCGCACCAGCTAGCCAATAGCGTTTTACACTTCATAGACTGATATTTGACCTTCTTGCTTAAGCTATTTTGTAGCAGACAGTTTCCGATGAAGGTGGACCCGAAGAAACTGGATGATCTGGTCTGTGGAAAGGACCAATTCCTAGTCACACAACTTCTGATAAATGCTGTGGAACTCCTCTTGGATAAGGGCAGGATTTTTCACAATAGTCCCTTGAGAGTCCTTGATCCCAGAAATTGCAGCTTCATTAGCACTATAACAGAACCGGAAAGATAACACTCAGCCCATTTCTTCGATAAAGAATTGTGATCTGATATAACCCTAGGATTAATGGAAACTCTCTGCAAATATGGACACCCTCAACTCACAACTTGTGCAAGTTCAGAAGGTTCAGAAAAGCCATAAAACTCTCTTGAGAGCAGTCAAGAGCCAGATCCCATGACATGTAGTTCCAATGACCATGCTCTAATCAAGCGTTTAAGATTTGGAGAATAGGTCTCACCAGAATAACCTCAAGATATTGAGGATCTCGAGGGATCAGAGGACCAATCCTAGAGGCTATATATTTTGGTTGTTTAGGGAAGCCTTTTCGACACTGGAGTGCTGGACATGGACAGCATGATTCAGAGAGCCCATCGCTATCCATTCTCATATCCTCGTTATTCACAAGCCATCCTGATATATGTGGGTAACTTCCTCCTCCCTCAGTAGATAAACATGGATGCTCATCCAGGATCACCAGTGAAGCGGCTGGATTGGACTTTTTTGTTCGATCAGATTTCTCTCATGAGAGTGTAGTTTGGCATTGGAAGTTGAGAGAGCATATTCCGGAACTTCAAAAGCTTGGAACTTCGGTTTCATTACTGGAGCCAGCAAACCTGTGCATCCAATATGAGGAGCAAATGTATTCATGTATTAAAGAGCCTGGGGTGAGGAGCTCTTGACCAAGTCAGTGGAGGGAAATAAGGAGACTAATGGATCTGGTTGATTCTCGTTTGTCTTTTTCTTCTTGATTCTTTTTCCTTGTAGGTTGTTACAGAGTGGTTAACTTAGTTTCTCGGGTACGCCTTCCCTCTTTTCTTTTTTTATTTCTCTCTGTTAATGGAAGCTTTAGGTCTGCAGGGTCAGCTGACACCTAGGTTAGATTTCATGAAGGTTTCATGAGGGTTCTTCATTTATTAATTATGGCTCTGGGTAAAAACATTTTTAGTCCTTTGCACGGGTGTCTCGGGCGGTCACTGCCCTACCCCTTTAGTTCTTTTTCCCACATCCATCCTTGGTCTGCGGTGCTCTGGGGGGTAGGGGACTTTATATACTCATGTCTACTGCAGTGCTAGTGGTATTCTTTTGACCAGGGTTGGTCAGCCCTTTTTCTGGGACTTGCATGGAAGAAATAGGGTTGGGGGAAGGCTGGGGTTCGGGGTGGTTGGCGGGGCCAGGGTCTGGGTCACTTTTGTCTTTATACTGATTTTTTTGTTGGAATGTTTGGTCAGGTTGTTGGGGAAAAAATGAGGCGTTATGGTTGTGGATGGTAACGTTAGGACCAAGAATTATTCTGTGCTGTTGTTCTCTTTCAGGGTGTGCAAGTTATTCAATCTAGAATGTCAAGGTTTAGCCTGGGGTGTGGTCCTGACCAGCATCTTCATATTCTTTTGTGGAATATCAATTAAATGTAAGCATCTAATAAGCAAAAATTAATTAATGAGGTTCTACGCTATCTTCATCCACATTTAGTTGGCCTACAGTAAACTCAGTTCTTGAATAAACACGCCTCCCCTCTTATTGATTTCTGGGATGAAGTTCTATCCTCAGCTTGCTTCACTTCTCTCAGAGAGGGATTGCCCTACTGGCTCAGGATAGGTGGATGATGGCTCATAGCAACAGACAACAGGGGCCTATTATGCACTATGCAATGTGTACTCAACTGGGCCAACACTGATGATCCTGTGGTCTTTAATTGTCAGTTTTCTAAGCTACATCAATGGTCAGAACCATTGATGATTTGCGTGGACTTCAACATCATCCTTAACCCGTGGATAGACTCATCTTTTAGTATTCAAGAGCTAAACTCTTCTTCTTCAAGAAGCACCTGTAGCTAAAAGGAAATAGCTAGGGCTGTTTTGTTGCATGTAATGAGATCTTATGCTCTGGTGGATATGTCTGCCGATATTCTCAGATGGCAGAACATGGGTTTACATATTTTCCTGCCTCTCGTAAATCTTTTTCTCTGATATATATGTTCCCTGCTAGCCAAGCTCTTATGTCCCATTGTGGGGCAAGATACGAGTTTGGCAGTGCAGCGTCGGTTTTGCCCTGCAGCCGCACCACCAAACCCGTGGTCAGGCCACCCGCCCGATTACAAGTATTTCTTGTGTTTGGCGGGCTATTATTTGAGGTTAAAAAAGGGGGATTTCTTCCCTTGGCGAGCAACTGAAGTTACACAGACATAATATTTGTCTAGGTCAACTGAACACAGTAAATAGGTTTTGTACGCTATAATGCACCCACACAGTAACAGTATAGTTTTGTTATTTATTTAGTAAAAAATGTTTCTATATATTACATTGCTTAAAAACAAGCCATTGCGCGCCTTTATAAAAACAGTTTACAATTACATTAACATCATTTTATACACATAATAGTTAAAAACACATTAAATCACAAATAATTTTCATCAACATGAATTGATTAAAGAGAAACAAGAAACACATTGGGGGAAATACAAACAGACACTTCTTATAGGTCTTTATATTTAGCACATCTGGAAACCTGGTATTCACAGAATCTAAACCTGGACCCGTTGTATATCTTGTCTACAGGATAGATTTGGTTTCTTGATTGTGCAACAATGGCGTTGACGCGTTTCGATGGCCTTTATTGATACTCTGCCATCTTTTTCAAGACTTAGGCCCACATGCATCAATCTCGGCTTCTGCGACTTCTAAATTGCGATAAAAAGCGAATCGCAATTTAGAATTCGCAAAAGCCTATGCATGATTATTTTTTAAATATTTATGCAATTCGGTAGAAATCGCAATTTCTACCGAATCGCATAAAAAATGCGATTTTGAAATTGCGAAATCGCATGAATGGGAATTGCGAATTCGCAATTTCAAAATCGCAAATCCTGATTGCATTTGAAGGGTGGTGAGGGGGGTTCAAATGAACCCCCCCTGCACCCCTGAAATGTATTTTTCGCATCATGTTGCGCACACACATGTCCTAAGGACATGTGTGTCCGTAACATGAATGCTTTTAAAATGCGTTAAAAGTGTTAATTACACTTTTTGCAAATTTACCGAGTAGTTCAACTACTCGGTAAATTTGTCCCTCTAATTGCGAATTCGCAATTTCAAAAGTATTCATGCATTGCTTTTAGGAAATCGCAAATTTGCGATTTCCTAAAAGCAATCGCATTTTTGGAAATCGCAAAAATGTTGCGATTTCAAAAAATGCTTGATGCATTCCAAAAAGCATTTTTGGAATCGCAAACGGCCGATTTTAAGGAATCGCACCGTTTGCGACTCCAAAAATGCTTGATGCATGTGGGCCTAAATGATCAGTCTCTCCTGCTTCTGGGCACTGGTTGGTTGCCACTTGCAAAGAGATTTCCTGGTTACATCACCCTAAGTTGTATCTCTAGGATTTCTCTCGCGTCATCTTTTGAGTCTTAAAGCGTTCCTTCTTAATTTGAAAATCGCTTCTCCTAGAAGCCGCTCTTTCTTTGACTGTAGGTTTCACCTTATTACTTATTTTTTTAAATGGACACTGCCCTCGGTGATTCTTCCTTTAACTTTTGTGTATACAGGCTGTCTGTTAATCCTTATTAGTTGCCCCAAAATATAACTATTTGCCAAATCTCAATCTCATGATTCTATAAGGGTAAGAGTAAAACTATCGCGGGGTGGGTTCTTCTTATGGCATGGGTCTCGTTTTTCTGATGATAAACAGTCCAAAAAGTCTCCCACTCCTGATAGCCTTGAATCTTGTGTGCTCCTCTTTTTACGACTCAAAAGGCGCGCAATGGCTTGTTTTTAAGCAATGTAATATATAAAACATTTTTTACTAAATAAATAACAAAACTATACTGTTACTGTGTGGGTGCATTATAGCGTACAAAACCTATTTACTGTGTTTAGTTGACCTAGACAACTATTATGTCTGTGTAACTTCAGTTGCTCGCCAAGGGAAGAAATCCCCCATTTTTACTGTTTAAAGTACTCTATTCCCCTGGTGTGCTAAGGGGTCACTCTCAAATTATAAAACTATTATTTGACGTTCTCATTGCAGTTCCTCCGAAAGTGGGAACCACAATGGGAACGCCAAAAACAGTTCCTGCACGGTATGGCGTGCAATGACAATGACGTGCAGGTAATGGGGTGCATGCACACAGGGGGGCACATGTAGTGCTCCCTGCATGCACCCCATGTCCCTGAGGCACAAGGAGGCCCTTGAATGAAAGGCAATGCTAAAATGGACATTTATAGCACGTGTTGGAAGATTATGATTGACTCATGTTGAATTTTTAAAGAAAAAAGGAAAGTTAAAATAACTCCTTATAGCCTGCCCGTTATGACAGATCATATGAATAAATTTAAATCTAATCATGTATTTTAGCGAATACAATTGAAATATGTTGCTTTTGTTTACGATGGATCAGTTGTATTTCATGCTAATCAGAGTTTGTTTATTTACAACTGATTTTGTATCACCAGTAATTAGACAGAATACAGATGTGCTGCCCAAAAAAGAAGCTCTGTAGACTGGTCATGCTACAACTCTTTGCTCGGCTTAGAGGATACCCTTTTTCACAAGAGAATCTTATATATTTATTTTGAGTTAAAATTGACAATTCATGCTTGTGTTTTAATTCATGAAGAGCAAGCATCTTGCCACTCTTCTGCATACACATAGCAAAGATGTAAATGGCTATCCTGCTACAGGACTTTTCGCTCATCAAAGCATCTCAGTATTTCTGCGTATCTCTATATTGTTGTGGCAGCAGTTTACTTCATGAATGTTCAGCTTCAAGATATTTCATCATAGTGGAGCTCAGCATCCTGAATTGCATAATCAAAATTGGACAATTGTCCTTCAGATTTCAGCTTTAAATGTGTCTCACACAACTAACATGTGACAGAAATACATCCATGGAGGATAAAGGAAACACAGAAATGTATAAGTAATTCCCCCCTCTGACGTCCCATCTTACTTACCCAGTCTCCTTCAGAATTGTATAGTATGACACTGAACATCATGTAGCTGCTCCTCTGTGTAATTCGGGCTTGGAATGTCCAGACTCTTAGCTATAAATACACAAAAAAGAGAGCCAGGCACAACCCAGTACAAGGCCCACCTTCAGTAACCGCCATCTCTGCCCTCCACAAATTATCCCTCTCCTATCACTAGACCACACTTCCCAGATCACTCAGCTTAAGTAAGGAATGGCTACATAATCATCAAGGTTGTCTTTATGATTTCATGCAGAATAGTAGATGAAATAACATTTACCTGGAATGCTATTGGCATCAGGAATCTTTAAAGATTCACTCACTTTGAATAGATCTTAACATTAGAAGAGAATCCCAGATCATCTAGATATAACACACTTATGTTGACCTTTGCACTTTAAAGCAGTACCTTCAAGGGAGATGTTACTGAAGCTCCAATTTGCAAAATATGCAGAGGGCACAAGGTTATCACTTTGCAGTCATATCTTCAGTTCATCCTAGAAGGTATGGCTATTACCAGGACAAACATGGCATTCCATTTGTCCCCTTTATGTGGGGTCACTAGGGACAGGAACATTTAAAACGGCCAACATAAAGTTCAAGGCAAAACAGAACTCTTACAGGCTTATTGAATCCAATGTAAATTTCTATTGTTTGGGACACTGCTGCAGATATGAAAATCACCACGTTGTTGAACAATCAAGCAATCAAGCCAAATATTATGTTTCAGGTAGAAAGTACTGCAAGGTCACTGGAAAAAATTTTCTTTGAAAAACGTGTCCCAAGATAAGTGAGCATGAATAGCAATGAGTGACTTTTGGTCAAGACATTATTAGAAAGACAAGGAATAGGTGAATGTTAGGTGTCATGCTGAATAACTGCTCTAAAGGCCATTTCTTCATCGCTAGCATGGGAGGACAAGGGAAACATTCAAGACATAGCTCCAACTCAATTACTAGCATCTCCTCTCACCTACCATTACTCCCCCAGCAGCATGATGTATGTGCGTAACCATTTGGGTGCTCCCATGTGTCATTCCACCTGTGGCAGGCCAAATGGGTAGCTGCGAAAGATACCAAAAAACAGGCATTAGGCAAAAAAGACTTCAAAAGCTGACTGCACTAAACATTATTACAACCTGTCTCCTCTCAGATCAGTGTAGAGACCCAAATCTTGGATAGGTAGAAAGATAATCACTGGGCGTTAGAAAAGGAAATAGTTTTTACCTGTATTGTGATTTGTCTAGAAAAGCCAGCTTTTATAATTTCCTGAAGTTTGAATATCCACAAAATCTAATGAGAAGACTACAGCCTATCTCTTGCTTGAGATATATCTAAATTGATCTCAATCCTCTCTCTCTCTCTCTCTCTTTCTCTCTCTCTCTTTCTCTCTCTCGCTCTTTTTTTTGTTTGAGGACAATAAAAGAATACATTTCCTACATCTCCGGTGGTTCGTGAATTTCTGTTTGGCAGAAGCAATCGCAACGAAAGACGGAGCATCTTTATTGTCTTGATTTATATATATATATGGGGTGGAGCAGCTCTTCATCAATCAGGAGGGGGCTGGATACTTAATCCGGGATACACGCCTGCTTCTTGTTTTGCTACACCCTCGGCGCTGAAGAAGGCACAGACGCCGAAATGCATTCGCCACAGTGGGTGTTTTGAATCGCCATGGCTTGTGGTTTTGAATAAAGATGCATCTCACGTTTCCCCTGCTGTGGCCTCTTCTTCTTTTTGGAGGAGTTTCTTGGACATTTTGCAGAGCGAGCTCTAGTGTCGTGCTTAAGAGGCCCCCGCATCTTCAAGAGGCCTTGGACTTGCTGGCCTCCGCTTCGGTGGAATGTCGTTGGAATCCAGGGTACTGGAACGACCGTTGCCCACCTCCAGGCCCGGGAGGAGATGGGGCGGTGTTGAAGTCACCCGACATCACGCTGGGCGAGGTGGATTCCCTGCCTTGCCCCCGCCGAAAGGATTCCTGTGGCATGGGGGTTGATGCGGTCTGGGGACTCGAGGGGGCACTTTGTTTTAAGGTCACATGGACTTTAGAGGTTCACCAACATCTGAGCGGTGATCCACTCCCCACAATACCTGCCAGTATTGAACATTGCATGCTGGGACCTGTAGGCGCCATCCACGAGGTGGCTAGAAGGAGGTATAAGGCGATTGGTACTTACCTTGGGGGCGGAGCAGCTCTTCATCAATGAGGAGGGGGCTGGATACTTAATCCGGGATACACGCCTGCTTCTTGTTTAGCTACACCCTCGGCGCTGAAGAAGGCACAGACGCCGAAATGCATTCGCCACAATGGGTGTTTTGAATCGCCATGGCTTGTGGATTTGAATAAAGATGCAACTCACGTTTCCCCTGCTGTGGCCTCTTCTTCTTTTTGGAGGAGTTTCTTGGATATCACTGTGCTAATCCTATGCTTAAAAACTTTGAAAGAAAAACAGACATTTGAGGTGAGCAGATCTAGAGTGTCGCTGGTGTTGAGAGTGATCTAACAGGAGCTGCTTTCCACCTAAACTTGGGAACTACCCAGAGTTCTTCCTTCTTTTTTGCATAATGTATGCGTAACTCTATGCCTGAAAGGGTTTTGTTTTGACTTAATACTGGGTGCTCCCTTGTGTCTGGACACAGCTATACCTCTCTGAAGAGCTCTAATTAGAGCGAAACACTGTGTCAGGGGTTGCTTTTACTCATTTCAGGTTGGCTTGAGTTGGTATTTTACCAATTCAAATATGTAATATTGTGCCTGGAGTGATAAATGGCTTTTGTCATTTTACAGCTCGGCAAGGACAGCACTGTACTAGTCCTATGCTTAAAGATTTTGCTGTATAAATGGCAAAAGACTTTGTCGTTTTCTATCTCGGCGTGGATAGCACTGTGCTAATCCTATGCTTAAAAACTTTGATAGAAAAACAGACATTTGAGGTGAGCAGATCTAGAGTGTCGCTGGTGTTGAGAGTGATCTAACAGGAGCTGCTTTCCACCTAAACTTGGGAACTACCCAGAGTTCTCTCCTTCTTTTTTGCATAATGTATGCGTCAATCTATGCCTGAAAGGGTTTTGTTTTGACTTAATACTGGGTACTCCCTTGTGCCCGGACAAAGCTATACTTCTCTGAAGAGCTCTAATTAGAGCGAAACACTGTGTCAGGGGTTGCTTTTACTCATTTCAGGTTGGCTTGAGTTGGTATTTTACCAATTCAAAGCTGTAATATTGGACCTGGAGTGATAAATGGCTTTTGTCATTTTACAGCTCGGCAAGGACAGCACTGTACTAGTCCTATGCTTAAAGACTTTGCTGTATAAATGGCAAAAGACTTTGTCATTTTCTATCTTGGCGTGGATAGCACTGTGGTAAAGGGGATTGGAATCGGGAGGAAGGTAAAGCGGTAAAAACGCTACTGTCCTTGCCAAAGTCAGCCATGCTACAGGCAATTAGACTCGAAACAGGACTGATAGGATAGAATACCCAGACCAGCATGGCTGTGGCTAGATTTTGGAAACGGCAATCTCTAGAGGAAGCGCAAAAGGTGTCACTTTGGTGTAGTGGGGAAATACAACATAGCAATCTAAGATGGGCAGCTGAGGCAAAAAAGAAGATAAAAGGGACAATTTGTTGCCTAGATGTGGGTACAACCCAAAACCCCTTAGAAGCAGTCTTTACAAAAGTGACACTAAGACAAAAAGGAAGGGAGTACTCGAGGTCACAGGACCTAGGTTATTTAAGAAACAAAATACGGTAAAAAACATGATAGAAGTGTGGGAAACCGATATAGGATATCCATACCTAGAAGCACTCCCGAACTATGGATTTAGGTGGGATATTTTAAAAATGAGAATTGGCATTATCCCCTGGAGAGTGGAGGAAAAAGTCACGGCAGAAATGATGTACCCAGATGGTTTTTGCAAGTGCGGTATGGGGTCTAAGTGTGAGATAATGCACATTCTTCTTGACTGTCTCAGGTATGTTGAAGTGAGAAAACGGATTCTGCGACCTATATTCATAAAATATAACACAAGAGTGAGAGCCCAAGCAATCAATTTAGTGTTAAGAATGGAATATCTAGAAATAGCTATAGCTTTGGGTTATTACCTGAAAGAAATTAATCAAATGGTCAGGGGAAAGCTCAAAGAAGCGTAGTGAGAAACCCCAGTTACCCTGTATACAATAAATGAAGAAGAGTAACTCAGGCAGGATAAGTCCAATGGGTTTTAATACCTTTTAATCTCCTTATAGCAATGGTGGATTGATGAAGATAATGAACAGTCCTGACTTTAAAAGTCTAAAATAATTTGGATTTTAAGTAGAATGTTCTGTATGTTTTATACTTTTTTAAAGATTTTAACAAAAGTTGTACACTGTTTTATTAATAACCAATTATGTATATTATCCTGAATTTTATTCGATTTGGTTTTAAAGACTAAGGTCTAAATAAAACAGAGTTTTTCTCTCTCTCTCTCTCTCTATGCTTAAAAACTTTGATAGAAAAACAGACATTTGAGGTGAGCAGATCTAGAGTGTCGCTGGTGTTGAGAGTGATCTAGCAGGAGCTGCTTTCCACCTAAACTTGGGAACTACCCAGAGTTCTCTCCTTCTTTTTTGCATAATGTATGCGTCACTCTATGCCTGAAAGGGTTTTGTTTTGACTTAATACTGGGTACTCCCTTGTGCCCGGACAAAGCTATACTTCTCTGAAGAGCTCTAATTAGAGCGAAACACTGTGTCAGGGGTTGCTTTTACTCATTTCAGGTTGGCTTGAGTTGGTATTTTACCAATTCAAAGCTGTAATATTGGACCTGGAGTGATAAATGGCTTTTGTCATTTTACAGCTCGGCAAGGACAGCACTGTACTAGTCCTATGCTTAAAGACTTTGCTGTATAAATGGCAAAAGACTTTGTCATTTTCTATCTTGGCGTGGATAGCACTGTGCTAATACTATGCTTAAAAACTTTGATAGAAAAACAGACATTTGAGGTGAGCAGATCTAGAGTGTCGCTGGTGTTGAGAGTGCTCTAACAGGAGCTGCTTTCCACCTAAACCTCTTCTTTTTTGCATAATGTATGCATCACTCTATCAACAACAAAAAAAAAAGCTCCAAGGGTACAAGACAATATGACTGCACCTATCTACAATTAGGTTCCCCGTGTACACTAAATATGGGTGCCAAGAACCTGAAGCCACATACCCCTAGGCTCCCCAGGGTATTCACCCCAAATTCCACAACAAAACACAATGGTTCAGCACTCCACACTAAGTAATAGTAAGTCAATAACTTTTGATGAATCCGCTTAGTAGGGCTTAAAATTCTTTTATTCTGATTTCTTGATACATCAAGAAATGTATCAAGAAATCAGAATAAAATAATTTTAAGCCCTACTAAGCGGATTCATCAAAAGTAATTGACTTACTATTACTTAGTGTGGAGTGCAGAACTATTGTGTTTTGTTATGCGTCACTCTATGCCTGAAAGGCCCCGAGGGAATTGGCGTACACTCTCGGCGGAGCACGCCAAGATGTAATCCTCATTTTTTGCGACAAAACCGAATATATATATATAGTTAGACCTGGTACTATTGGAGTGAGTCTCCCTATATGTTTTTGCTGGTTTTAGATGCTTTGGGCACTCTGTCACTGCTATTCAGTGCCACAGTGCAAGTGCTCCCTATTGTAAATTGTTGTTGTAATGTATTAGTGACTCCATGATTGGCTTATTTGATTTACTTGTCAGACCCTAGTACAGTGCACCGTGTGTGCCCACGGCATTTAGATCAAATGCTGCTAGTGAGCTTGCAGCACTCATTGTGCCACCCACAGAAACAGCTTGTAAAGTTTGTCTCAGGCCTGCCATTGCGGAGCCTGTGTGCAGTCTAGTACTGCCATGTCGACTTGGTAAGTCCACCCACTAACCAGTCCCTAACCCTTCCCTTTTCTACATGTTAGATTCCCCTAAGGTAGGCCCTAGGGCAGGTTGCATTATGTGGGAAAGGTAGGACATGCCCTGATGTGTGTGGCATGTCCTGATAGTGAATTATAGCCAATCTCGTGTTCACTATTGCATGGCTACCTGTCCCCATAGGCCAGAATGGGCAGTTTGATTATAACATCTTATAATCCTAACTGTCCCAGGGAACATGGTAGAAAAACACATTTAGTATACCTGAACTCAGAATGATAAAATACATCTTTTAGTGAAGTTGATTTTGTGTTTGAAAATAGCACTTTTAGAAAGTAGGTATTTTCTTGCCTAACCATCCAAGCCTCCCTCTGCTAGGTTGTGTATTCCATGTCTGGTTTGTGAGTGACAGGGGCTGGGTGAGTCAGCACAAGGCTGAATAGACCTATCTGCATTGGGAGTGGTGGGAGGAGGAGCACCTGGGCCTGAATTGGGCTGTGTCTGCCTTCCACAATGCTGGCTCCACCTCCTGTGGTGAGTCTGATAACCCTGGCCCACAAAGGAAGAAGTTGTGGACTGGCAGAATGCACCCAGAACTGGTTTGGACCAGGTACAGACACTCTCTGCCTTCAGAGACAAAGGATTTGTGTGTATAAAAAGGGGGGCCCAGACCCCGAACTTTAGATGTAGTTGCTGGGGGTGGCCTGCAGTGGTTTCTTTATCGCCAAGGAAATGAGAAAGACTTTTATTTGCAACGTTCATCATCTTGAAGAAGAATCTCCAAGGGCTTGAACTGTGCTTGCCTCCTGCTGAAGTCTCAGGGATACAAGACTTCACCACCAGCTCCCCCCCTGAATTTACTTGCTGGGAATTATGTCTGCAGAAGCCTGCGTGTTGTTGAGAGCTGGAAGTGCGACTCAACGAGAAGAAGCGTGTCGCATCCACAGCTGTCGCATCATTAAAAAAGCATGCCGCCACCACAAGGGTCACCGTCACATCACTGGAGAAGCGTGTCGCTACCGCAAGGGTCGCCGTCGCATCACCGGAGAAGCGTGTCGCAGGGCCTGTCGCGGCTACCAAAAGTTACAGGGTCGCCTCACGGCCGTCGGGCATGCACGCATCGTCTTCACGTCGTCGCATCGCATCAAGGGCACCATCTTCTCACATCGCACCGGATCGTTGCATCGCATCAAGGTGCCATCTTGTTGCATCGCAACTGGGACGCACCACGAGATCGTCACATCTCCACCTCTCCGGTAAGGAACAGACGCATCGCCTACTTCGCGCAAACAGTGAGGAACAGACGCATCACCTACCTCGAAGCAAGGAACAGATGCATCATTCTCCCTGCGAACCTTTTGTTTATCTTGCGTGATGCATCCAAAGGTGCTTTGTGAGAAATGTGTCGCATTTACCATCTAAAGTAAACTGAGTTATTTCTACCATCTTAAAGGCATTTTCTTACTACTGTACTGTGGATTTTTGTTGTTTGGGTCTTGTGTTATGTCTATATAAAGAATACTTATTCTTATAAAATCTGTATTGTGTCCATCTGTAGCATTTTCACTGTATTACTGTGTGTGTTCACAAATGCTTTACACACTGCCTCTGAGATAAGCCTTCCTGCTCGTGCCAAGCTACCACAGGGTTGAGCAGGGGTTATTTTAGGAGTGTAGCCCCTTACTCTAACTAGAAGCAAGAGTCCCTATTTGGACAAAGGTATAAGCTATTGCCAACTAAAGACACCCAGTTCTAACATTTGTGGTCAGCGGTGATGATTTGGACTTCCATTTGTGACAGTGATTGGTGTGCACTACTAGTGAGTGCAGACCAAACGCAACCCTATACATTTTTTGGGTAGAATTATTTTTCCTTGGAACTGTTATTTTTGCTAAAGACTGCCAGTTCCTATTGCCATGAGTAAAGCAGCATCCAACACATCTATGGATATAGATTTTGAGGAAGAAAGGTTGGAGGCCTACAATGTAAAACAGCTGAAAGCCTTCTGTAGAAAATTTAAAGTTGCTACTCCAGGCCTCACCAAGAAGAATGAGTTCCAAGAGGCGCTGAGGGCCTGGGTAGAAGCAAGAAATGCCTCTGAGCATTTGGAAGAGCCTACAGAGGAGGCTGAGAATGCAGAACGGCAGCTGGATTGGCCATTGGGTCCAGCCAGGGAGAGAGTGTATTCCCCCATAAGCAGCAGTGTTTCTTCCAAGGGCATGTCCCCAGGACAGCTGGAGGACAGAGAGAGAAATAGATTGCATAGAATGGAGATGGCCAAGCTAAAGTTGGAGAGTCAAAAGGACCTAGAGAGTAAGAAGTTGGAGCTTTAGAATAACAGAATAGCGTTTGAAAGGGAAAAAGAGAAATTAGCACATGAAAGATTTTTGAGGGAATTGAAGCTTAAGGCTAAATGTTTTAAATTGAGTCCCTCTGGTGGCAGCGCATCATCTGTGCCTGCAGAAGGCAGGGTATATTTCCCAAAGGATGTCATCAAAGATTTCCATAAGCATGAAGATATTGGGCAGTGGTTTACAGCCTATGAAATGGCAATGTTGGGCCACCGGGTCCCTGAGAAGGATTGGGGAGCAGGAATGTGGGGCCGCTTTGTTAGTGATGGGAGGGATACATTGTAAGACCTGCCCAGTGAGAGTAGGATGCTTTATGCCCACATGAAGGAAGCCTTGATGACAAGGTATGGATTGAGCCCAGAACTCTATAAATAGAGGTTCAGGAATTGTAACAAGCTGGAGGCTACCACCTGGGTAGAATATGTGTCTTTATTTTGCACAGCGATGGATGGTTGGCGGAAGGGTAGCAAAGTGAGTACTTTTGAGGAACTCTATGATTTATTTGCATGGGAGCACTTGTCTAGTAATTGTTTTCCAGAGCTACGCCAGCACCTTATTGATAGCAAGCTAACTAACCCTCGGAAGCTTGCTGAGGAGGCGGACCGTTGGGTGAATACCCGGGACCATAAGGGTCATGTGGGAGACTCCACCAAGGTTGGTAAAGTGTCCCAAGCAGAAGAGTGGGTGGGACAAGGGTAAACAGAGGAAGTTCCAGAAAGGGCCCCAAAGTAATTCCCAATGGAACCAAGGTAAGGGTTCCCAGCCTCCACCTGAGAAGAGGTTGAGCCCCTGACAGGTAAACCTGTTCACAGGGGCCCCCCTACATGCTTTCAGTGTAAACAAGTGGGCCACCGCTGGTATGATCCCCAGTGACCCCAAAAGGATCACAATGCACCACCCCATCAGGTGGCGAGTGTAGCCCTGGGAGGGGAAGAGATGGGTGCCCAATGTGGGTGGGGTCCCGCAGAAATGTCCCTTGTCTCTTTAAAATATTGTGAGGTGGTCCCCAGGACCCAGCTGCCTGATAACACCAAAAAGTACAGGCAGTGGGTGACCATCAATGGTCATAGGGTGGAGGCTCTGAGAGACACCGGGCCAGTTTGACAGCCGTCAGTAGTCAGCTGGTGTATGAAGAGCAGGTGGTCCCAAGTGCATGTTACCCAGTTGTTGCCGCTGACAACACAGAGAGCCACTGCAAGGTGGCTCAGGTTTCCTTTGAGTGGGGGGGTTTCAGGTACTCTCCAAGTAGCTGTAAGGCCAGCCGTGCATGTGGATTGTCTGTTGGGCAATGATTTAGACAGCTCTCCTTAGGCTAAGGTGGAGAGAAGGTTTCATTTAGAGATGTTGGGTTTGCCTGAGTGGGAGTGTGTGACCACTCGGTCTATGGCAGCCAGTAGGGGTGCTCAAGAGGTCCTGGAGCCTGAAAGTATGGCCCAGGTACCAGCGTGGGCCAGAGGAAACCAGAGGAAACAAAGGATGCACATATCGCCTCAGAAAATTATATGGCCTGGCTCAATAATGCCTTTAAAGTATTGGCCCCTTTGAAATCCATACGGCCAAATCGCAATACACCCTCAGCCCCTTGGTTCTCCGAAACTCTCAGATTGGAAAGGCAACGTTGTCGAAATCTAGAAAGACGTTGGCGATAACACTATCATAACAATGATAGAGATACCTACAAAAAACCCTAGCCTCCTACAGAAAGCTGCTAATTATAGAAAAACAAAAATATTATACGGAGCAAATAGAGTTAGCAAAAAACTCAACTAAACAACGCTATCAGGTGGTTTCAAATCTGTCCACCCCACCCATGTGCACTACCATCGAATCATCTCAAAATCTCTGCAATGAACTGGCAGACTTTTTCAAACTTAAGGTCAACTACATCTATGCTAACTTTTCCTCTAAACTAACCTCAGGGGGGGCGTGGCCAAGATGGCGGGGTAGGAGGACGTGTTCTCCGGAGCTCCCGTGTCCACCCAGGCCCCAAGCCCTGATATAAGCTAATTCTCCCCCCCGGAATTGCTGTGGGGAGCGGGGAAAGCAGAGGAAGCGGCCGGATTGCTATCAGCCGGTGACTGAGGCTCACAGTGCGCGGAAACGCCGACATTGGGGAGCCGGTTGTCTGGGCAAAGGCGTCCGGGGCCGGAGCAGTTGCGTGGGCCGGACGCCGAAGCGCACTGCGAGGAGGCGGAGGATCGAGGGTCCGGAAGGGCCGGAGTGGAGCTGCACGGGACTGAACTGGCGGCCCGTGGCGGCGATTGACGGTGTCCGGAGCAGGACCGCGCCGCACCGGAGAGGCACCCGCCCCCCCCCCCCCCCCCGGAGGCCGGACTGGCGGCAAACAGAATCTGCGGCTTTGGCCTGGGCTGAGGAGGGACGCGAGGCCCGGCCGCGGGAAGGCGGACTGACGGAGGGGCTCGCTGGACACAGGTCAGTGCACTCGGCAGGGGTGCAGGCCTTGGCCCGAGGCAGCGGACTTGGTTGGTGGGACTCCGGGGAGCATTTCAGCTCCGGTGCGCAGGAACCGGCAGGGGGCGGGACATCGCGGGCGCCCGGAGGAGACACCGGGGCCCCTTGGGAGAGCGGCTCACTGACGGGAGACGCCGGGAGCGGCGAAGCGCAACACCCACACCTTAGGAGCGCCGGAGAGACCCCCCCGAGCATCGCCGGCCGAAGTAGTGCCTGACCCTCGGAAGCTGCGGAGGCCCATCGCGACCACCCGGGTGGCATTCAGGAGGACGGCCGCAGGGGTGGAGATCGGGGCTGGGGGCTGAGCAAAGGGGAAGCCCCTCTGGGCCGCCACAGAGAGACATTGGCAATCAGGGGCGGAGTGGCAAGGCCTGGGGCACAACTGCCTGCCCGGAGGGTTTGCAGGGAAAGACCTGAGAACTGGCAGTGGCTGATGCGGAGAAGCGGCTTGGGGCCCGCTGGAAAGGCTGTACAGGGAGAATCGGATCCTGCCCGGCCATAGCCGTCGGCCGGGTGATTGCTGCAGCATCACTGACCCAGCCCGCCTGCACCGGATACTTGAACCTCTCACTGCAGCAGAGGCCGGGGGCCTGGACCTGCCTGGTCTTGCGACACGCCGCCGGAGCGTGGAACGGGGGTGCGGAAGGAGAGGTGCCGGACTTGGGGCCTCCTGCTGCGCGTGGCCGTGGCCTCGGCCTGCGCCCCATGCCTCAGAGACGCTGCACAGCTGTGGCCCCTCGGCCCCCTGGTAGACATTGCGGAACACGGAGCGGCACTCCTGGGCAGAAGCAGTGCCCTGTGGTGAGTTAGGCAGCTGAGGAACGACGGAGAGGACTGTGGCGGCCATCACCCCTCGAGGACTCGGGGGACCGGGAACTGGGCTCCTGTGTTTCTTCCCGCCTTTGCACTTGGCCACCGGGGTGGAACTGGGACGGACCCCTTCCTCAGGGGGACCCCTGGTGGCATTCTGAACCTGATCGTGGAAAACGGGAAGGTCCGCCCGGACATTACTGCAACCCCCACGTGGCCCCTGAGGGCCTGCTGTTGCCTAGCTTGGAGGACGATCCCTCAGTGCCGTGAGTGACGCCGTGCCCGAGGCCGCGAGGCTTGTGCAGCGAGAGAGGAGAGCAGGGCCGGGCGGACTGGTGCTGGAGGCCCGGGGGGGTGGTCTGTCATCGAGGACACCGACCACTGGTGGGAGTCCGGCAGCTCGCTTCCGAAGTTTCACCTAGGACTGGGCTGTTGGACTTTCAGGAGAGCTCCTCGGCTGCCAACATGTCGAACAACAAGGGGACCCGGAAGGGGGACCGCACACTGCCAGAGATGCTGAGCCGGGGCAGTGCGAGACAGGACCGAGGTCACCCATCCCCACCCCACTCGAGCGGTGCCCAGGGAGCGAGTGGAGGTGAACCCCCGGTTACGAGGTCCTTCCTAGAGTCCCTCTTCAGTTCATTGAGGGACGATTTTCAGACGCTTAAGCAAGAGGTCGCAGGTGAGGTCCGTGAGATACGGAGAGAGGTGGACGGTCTCGGTGACAGAGTGTCCACGGTGGAAGAAGCGGGCCACGCTAGGGACGAAGAAATTACACAGTTGCAACAGGAGGTCATCCGACTCCGGGAACAGCACCTTGACCTGCAGTCACACACTGAGGACCTTGAGAATCGCTCCAGGAGAAACAACATCCGCGTCCGGGGTGTGCCGTCCCGGGAAGAGGGGGAAGATGTGGCGACTTACCTCGGGGAGCTGTTCAGAGAGGTGCTGGGGGAACCGGCTGACTTCACCATTCGGATTGACAGGGCGCACAGGGTGGGCCCGCAACGCCGAAATTCAGCGCCTCCTCCTGACATCTTGGCCTTCCTGCCTGACTATCCTCTTAAGGAGCGGATACTGAGGGAGGCCCGGAGGAGGCCCTCCCTGGAATTCAGAGGCCACCGGATAGCTCTCTATCAAGACCTGGCCGCATCTACTCTGCAAAAACGCAAAGCTTTTAAAATTGCGACTGACTTTCTCAGGGAGCATGGCACTCCATATTCATGGGGACATCCCTTCCGGCTCATTTTCAGGTGGAACGGAACTTTGCACCAGCTGCGTTCTCTTCAGGACACATGTAGCGTGCTGGGGATCACAGCCACTGAGGACGGAGCTCACACTCCGCGCCGGAGCCGTGTTACCAGAGACGGTTGGCAGACAGCCCCCGGCCGGCGATCATCTACTTCCTTGTCACGGCCGGACTCTCCTACGGCCCAGGCGGAGTCGGACGCCACAGTGCAGGGAAGAGCTGGAGCTGATGTTGCGACTGTGGTGGCGCTGACAGCATAAGTGAACTCCGGGGGGGAGATCAACATCGCCGTGGTGGAGCTGCAGGTTTGAGGGTCTGGGGGGGTGGGGGAATGGGGGGTGCGAGGTGGCTGGACGTCCACTTTTCCTGACTTTCCGCAGGCTTGTCCGATAAGGACCGGACTGGGACAATGGGTCTACAAGTTTTTTGGGGGGTAGAGAAGGGGGTGTTTGGAGTTGTTGATCTGGTCCCAGTTGCGGGAGGGGGCCGGGAACGAGAGGGGGGGTGGGGCAGACGGGGAACAGTTGGGGGGAGCGAGGGGAGTTGGGGAATGGAGCGGGAAATGGGGTTTGGGGGTTTGGGATGGGGAGGGAGGGTTGTCCAGTGCACGCAAGGGTTCCTGGTCATTTTGACATTGTTTGTGCTTCTTGATCTGCTTCTGTTTGGCTATGGCTTCAACGGGGCGATCTGCCTCTCTGCTTGGCATGGATGTTGGGGAGAGGAAGGAGGGGTTGCCGGATGTTTCTTGAGGGCGGGGAGCTGCGGGTTAGTTGGCCTGCCTTATGGTTTGCCTGGAACTGTCTGCTTTTTGTGTCAATGCTCCAGGCGTGGTACTCTGCTGCACCACGGGCTGAATGACGCTCTTGTCCTCCTGTTTTTGCGGAGGGTCCTGGTTGCTTTCTACTACAACACCACTCATGCCTCCGACCACTTGTAAGGTAGTGACCCTGAATGTCTGGGGTCTGAATAATCCCGTGAAGAGGCGGGCCGTCCTTTCACTTTTAGAGAACACACAGGCAGATATCTGTCTCCTCCAGGAGACGCACTTACTGTCACAGGACACTCATAGACTCCGCTCACACAAATTCCCCTCACAATTCTTTTCCTCATGCACCACTAAAACAGCTGGGGTGGCGATTCTGGTGGCGCGGCGTTTCCAGGGGGAGGTTCTCCACAAATTTGCTGAACAAAAGGGTAGGTTACTGGCTTATCGATTTCGGATGGGGGGTCTTTTCTTCACGATAGGATCCCTCTATAGTCCTAATGACCGTCAGGACCGCTTTCTTCAGGCGGCGATCGAGGAGGTCACATCTTCCCAGGATAGACATGTCATACTCGGGGGAGACTTCAATATTGTCTTCGACTCTGCACTGGATAGGTCGGCGCAGCGCTCCCCCCAGGTTGGAGAACTCTCGGCGGACCGTAAGGCTCAGCTGGACGAGGTGGACTTACTTGATATATGGCGACATTTGCACCAGACGGATAGGGACTACTCGTACTATTCCCATGCCCACAAAACGTACGCACGGTTAGATCATCTGTTGGTTACCTCCCCAGTGAAAACGTTAGCATCTGGATCTGAAATGGGAGTGATCTCCCTATCGGACCATGCCCCGGTCGAGGTCCTGTTAACTATGCCCCCGACGGCGCTCCGCCCACGGACGTGGCGCCTTCGGGATTCGCTGCTGCATAGGGCGGAAGTGGTGGCTCGCATTGAGAAGTCGATTCAGGAATTTCAATCCCATAACGATAATGCAGACACTAGTCGAGCCACGCAATGGGCGGCATTGAAGGCAGTCATCAGAGGGGAATTTATAGCGATTTCCTCAGCGGACAATAGGGAGCGGCAGGCCAAGAGAGATGAGCTTACAGATCGTGTTCGGGAACTGGAACAGATCCATCGCAGGACCGGGGCCCCCCGAATTTGGCGGCAGCTCAAGGAAGCCAGGAAGCTCCTGGCGGCCCTGGACCTCGACCGGGCGGAGTATGCAGCTCTGCGGCCGCGTCACGCCTTTTATACTGGAGGGGACCGCTGTGGCAAGTTGTTGGCGAACAGGCTCCGCGTGGCGCGGCAGAGTCAGCTGGTCAAGGAGATCACTGGCCCGATGGGCATGCCAGAAACTGAAGACGAGCGGATAGCTGCAGTTTTTCGGGGCTTTTACAAAGACCTCTATACTGGGGACCCTCCGGATGAGGAGGCGATGGACACTTATCTGGCCTCGATCACGCTTCCCTCTCTGGACCCCGTGCAGGCGGACTACCTGGACAGGGACATTAGGATCGAAGAAGTAGTTTCTGCCATTGCCCGACTCAAGCACGGAAAGGCACCGGGCCCAGACGGCTATATTGCGCTGTATTATAAAACGTTTTGCATGACACTGGCGCCCATCCTGACGCGTCTCTTCAACTCCTTTGCGGAGGCAGGGGCCATTCCGCCTGATCTGCTCAGGGCCTCGATCTCGGTTATCCCTAAGCCAGGTAAGGACCCAAAGCAATGTGGATCCTACCGGCCGATCTCCCTCCTGAATATTGATTTAAAACTGTATACGGGGATCCTTGCTGCTAGACTTGCTCTCCACCTGCCCGGCCTTATCGATCCTGACCAGGCGGGTTTTGTCCCGGGGCGACAGACGGTGGACAATACGAAACGAATTGTTCATTTGCTAGAGAAGGCCTCTCGGACTCCGGGGTAGCGATTGATGTTGGCAGTGGACGCAGAGAAGGCGTTTGACCGAGTCCACTGGCCTTACCTGAAGCGGGTGCTCATGAAAGCGGGTATAGGTGAGAAATTCCGCACCATGATCCTTAATTGCTACGTTCGTCCATCGGCAGTGGTCCGCGTTAATGGGCACGCTTCTACCTCCTTCGACATTGAACGGGGCACCAGGCAAGGTTGCCCGCTTTCACCTTTGCTTTTTGCACTCTACATGGAGCCCTTTGCCCAGCGGGTGCGGGATAACCCGCGAGTGACCGGCATCCGGATGGGGGCCTTCACACACGCTGTTAGCCTCTACGCTGACGATGTTATCTTGTCCATTGACAGGCCCGCTGTGGCTCTCCCGGCGTGCATGGAGGAAATATCCTCTTTTGGCGCGGTGTCTGGATTTCGGATGAACATGGGGAAATCAGTGGCACTGGATATCTCCCTTGACCCGGTCACTAGGGCATGTCTGCAGCAGCGGTTTCCCATGGTATGGTCCTCGGGAGCAGTGCCCTATTTGGGCATCCAGATTGCACCTACCGTGGCGGCGATGGTGTCCACAAACTATCGAGCCCTGGGGGCCAAGATCAAGGAAGAATTGGGCCGATGGAATCGAGGCGCTTTTTCCTGGCTTGGCAGGATAGCTGCTGTCAAAATGACGATTCTGCCTCAGGTGTTATACCTCTTTCGGGCCTTGCCGCTCCAACCACCCGGGGGATGGATCTCGCAATTACAGGCCGACGTTTCTCGGTTTGTCTGGCAGGGGAAGAAGCCTAGATTGCGTAGGGCCCTTTCGCTGCTGGCCCCTGAAGCAGGTGGACTGGGTATACCAGACTTTCGCAAATACTTCCAGGCAGCACAGCTGCGATTCTTGGTGGAATGGAGTAGGTGGGAGTCTGATAAGCACTGGCTCTTCCAGGACCAGGCGGTGGCTGGGAGACCGCTGCAGGAAATCCCCTTCCTGCGTCGCCCACATCGGCCCCGAAATCTTTATGCCTCCTTTGTTACGAGGGTGCCACTGCGGGTGTGGGACGCTACGAGCGTTCTACGTGACCTCACCACGTTCCCGTCCCCGCTTACTCCACTGGTGGATAATCCGGACTTCGCCCCGGGGATGGAGAGGGGAGCGTTTGCGAGGTGGCGACAGGCGGGGTGCAGAGCCTTGTGCCATCTTTATGGCCCGGAGGGGGTGGTTCCTTTTCCCCAACTTCGCCAGGAGTTTTCACTTCCAGAAACGGAGCGACTTCATTACATGCAGGCCCGCCACTGGGCCCTCCACCCGCAGGTAAGAGAGACGGCCGACCGGCCTTTTCTCCCTTATGAACACTGGCTCATGACACGGACTTCGGACTCCAAACTGATCACTGACTTGTACAAGCTGCTGCAGCCCCCGGCAACACACTTTTATCACCCTGGGCGAGAGCGTTGGGAGAGGGAGCTGGGGAGGACATTGAGCCCTAAGGAATGGGAACACATAGCTTATAGAGCGCGGCATTCTGCCTACCACATGGGACTCACTGATACCTTGACTAAAATCTCCACCTATTGGTATTACACACCGGAACGAGTGCATGAGTTTGACCGTAGTAAAGCGGATGCATGTTGGCGAGGGTGTGGACATAAGGGTACTCTTACGCATATACTGTGGGATTGCCCGCTCCTAGAACTTTACTGGAAGGAAGTGTTGGATGAAATTGATTCTGCTTTTGAAATTGAACTGCCACGTTTCCCTGCCTATACCCTGCTGGGACTTCCGAATGATCTGATGTATCCCCTTCGTTCCCGTAGAGGAAGACAAATAGCTATAGCTCTGGGCTCCGCGGTCCAGAACATCCTGATTCATTGGCACACTGCTACAGCCCCGTCTATTACTGGCTGGCTCCACAGGTTGTGGCATGTGTTGGGTATGGAGAAGCTGTCCATCACGGTGGCGGGGGATGTGGACCAGTTTAGGGAGCTCCGGCAACCATTTCACTCCCTATTGCTTACTGAATTTAAGGAACTTACCTGTCCCAAATATCTCCGCCTTTTGAGGCTTCCAGCCCAGGTGGAGTCTGCCCCTTGATCTTTCTGTGAGTTTCTCTACATCGTATTGTAGCGCTGATGTATGTTGAGCTCGGGGACTGTGCACTGGACGGGGGTGGGAGTGGGAGGGGGGGATGGGAGTTTGGGTGTTTGGGGGACATGTCGGGTGGGGGGGTTTCATGGGTAATGTCATAACATGTTGAGACGACTGGTGCCTTCTATCACAGCGCTGGCGGAGTTACCGGATGGCAATTTATTAACGGTACTTTTGGACACTTGCTTTTCCGCCCTGCTGCATTCTCTTGAAATGTTTGTTCGTCCTTACATGTTGTCATGAATAAAATACTTTAAACCTAAACTAACCTCAGAACCCCCTAGTCCCAACACAAATCACTCCCCTACTCCCACAGTTATGTCTGAATTTACTCAAACCACCCCTTCTCAGATAAAGTAAATTATGGCCACTATCAAGTCAGGATCACCACTGGACCCATGTCCTCCTATGATAATAAAACCAGTGACTGATTTGATAGCTCCCATCCTAACAAACATTTGTAATGCTATGTTTTGTTCAGGTTCCTACCCCTCGGTTTGGAAGAAAGCAATTATCAAACCTTTATTAAAAAAAACAAGTCTGGACCCTTCAGAATCCAAAAGCTACCAACCAATCGCTTCCCTTCCTTTTCCATCAAAAATATTTGAAAAAATCATGAATCATCAGCTGGCCAATTACATCGACCAGAATAATCTTCTTGATGAGACCCAATTCGGATTCAGGAAGGGTCATGGAACTGAAACTGCCCTAATAAAGGCGGCAGAGGAGATCAGAGTGATCATGGATCAAGGAGGTGCAGCAGTCCTAATATTACTGGACTTGTCTGCGGCTTTCAACGCGGTCGATCATAACATTCTGATCGACCGTGTCGGAAAGATTGGCATTCAGAACAAAGCCAAATCACTGCTGTCGTCTTTTCTCTCTGGCCGTGAGCAGTCAGTTAAACTAGGTGACTTCTTCTCCCCTGTTTTCACTTTACCCTGTGGTGTTCCCCAGGGATCCTCGCTAAGTCCGACGTTATTTAACATCTATGTGTCGGACTTGGCGAGGGTCATTAAATCATGCGGTATTGGGTTAACATCTTATGCTGATGACACCCAGTTGGTACTGGCTGTTCATAATAACGGAGGAACAGTTGCGGCCAACTTTCAGGATGGTATGATGGCAATCAGTTCCTGGATGGACCATAATTGTTTAAAATTAAACTCAGACAAGACGGAGGTCATGATATTTGGCAGGCTGACCCCGCCTTGGTCTCCAGTATGGTGGCCTTCTGACTTAGGCCTTCCCCCAACTCCGGTCAATAAAGTCAGGAATTTAGGAGTTCTATTTGACAACAAGTTGTCATTTGTAAGCCATGCCACTGTGGTAGTCTCAGCATCTTTTTATACCTTAAAGATGATTAAGAAATTACTTCTGTTTTTGCCAGCCAGTGCAGGCAAAACCCTGATGTCTACCTTGGTTCTTTCCAAGGTTGACTATTGTAATGGATTACTCCTAAATGCCCAAGAACAAGTACTGAACAAGCTACAACTTGTCCAAAACGCCGCCGCCAGAATCCTGACCAATACTCCAAAATATTCATCCATTTCCCTTATGATCTGACAACTGCACTGCCTCCCAATTAGGAGCCGCATTAAATTCAAGGCGTTATGCATCACCTACAAGGCCAGGAACAGCATGGGGCCAGAATTTCTAAAAAAAGCCTTGTCAGTTAATACGCCCAAAAGAGCATTGCGCTCAGCTACAGCCAATCTGCTACGAATTCCGCGTACTAAAAAAGTGAATTGGGGGGATAGACGCTTCCCTGTTGCCGCCCCCAGGCTATGGAACACTCTTCCCCTCCAAATAAAATCCTGTCCTTCCTTGATGAGTTTCCGGAGACAATTAAAAACGTGGCTTTTTATTCAATAAGATCTTGATTTCCTTTTGCACATGATCTGTTCAGCGCCGAGACACCTTAGGGTATTTGCGCGCTAAATATATTGCACAAATAAAAAAAAAAATAAGAGGTAGGAGGTGCGAGAAACCAGCCCCCATTGTTCCCACGGTCCAGGAGGAGGCATACCTTGAGGGGGATGCCCTGGAACCGACAGGGGAGCAAGTTGCAGAACTGAGGGACCTTCTGAGCTGACCCATTGGCAGCAAGAAGGAGGACCCTCCAGGGAGGAATTCTGTGCAGAACAGAAGAAGTGCCCATCTCTTGTGGGTTGGCCTCAAGCCAGGCAGCAGGTGATCAGTCTGGATCACATTGGATCTACTGGCAGAATGACCTACTGTATAGCGAACCTAATGCTGCTGAGCCTGGGTCAGCCCATGTGCTGGTGGTACCCCAGCGCTTCAGAGCCTTCCACATGGGTTTGGCTCATGATGTACCGTTAGCTGGACATCTGGGGCAGGACAAGACTGTTGAAAAGCTTGTCACCCACTTTTATTGGCCCCAGATGTGCAAGAGTTCAGATACTCATTTTAGGACTTGTCAAACATGCCGGGAAAGTGGGAAGAGTGGGAGGAAGCACAAGGCTCCTCTCCAGCCCTTCCCTGTGATCAGCAACCCCTTTGGAAGGGTGGGTGTTGACATTGTGGGGCCTCTGGACCCCAAGACAGCCATGGGCAACAGTTTTATCCTGGTCTTGGTGGACCATGCTACCCGGTACCCGGAAGCCATCCCTCTCAGGACATTGACGGCCCCTGTGGTGAGACGTGCACTGATGGGGATTCTCTTCCATGTGGGGTTTACCAGAGAGGTGGTGTCAAACCGTGGTACAAACTTCATTTCTAAGTATATGAAGTCCCTGTGACAGTAGTGTGGATTAACTTATTAGTTCACCACTCCTTACTGTAGGAAGGTGGAATCTGACTACATGGTTGCCCCCACTTTTTCTGGTGTTTTGATGGTTTTTGACTTGGTTTGGCTTGGATCCTTCTATTCAGGGCCCCAGTCTTTCTGCTTTCACTTCTGAAATGATTCCTTTTTTTTAAATAAACTTTTTACTTTCCATCAGATAGTGCAGGTTCATACAGTTGACATAAACTTTTCCATGCTCATGACGAGCTGAACTCGTCATGAGGCACGGTGCTCCGGTGCTCATGACGAGCTCAGCTCGTCATGGGCCGTGGAACGCTCAGGTGCGGGGAGAATTCCCCTGCTGTGCTGAGCGTTCCACGGGAACCAATGCACCTGTGACGAGCTGAGCTCGTCATGAGAACAGGAACACTGTAGCTCATGATGAGCTCAGCTCGTCATGAGCATGGGAGCGCTGTGCGCGCCTCCCCCCCCCCCCCCCCCCAGCACAGCGGGGGAATTACCCCCGCAGCGAAGGGGATAAACAAATAAATTAATATGAATAAGCAAACATATTAATACATAGGCAAGAGAATAGTGAGAAACAAAAGAGAGGAAACAAATAGAAATTTCACAGTAACATATCATATGTAAGCAAAATGTTTTTTGGGGGGGAAACACTTCTTATTTCATATTTAGCCAAATCCAGCTACCTTAAGCCATCCAGGGCCAATGGCCCCCACAGCACCTCTAATTTAACTAACAATTTGATGCCACTTGCCTTTGCCAGAGTTGCCTCTACACCATAAGTATCTCTGATAATCGCCCACCAATCCTCTGCCACTGGTGGTGTAGTAGAGACCCATGCCATGGCAATAGCCAGCCTAGCTGCAGCCATTAGAATCGTAAAGAGACGCGGTACTGCCGGATAACCATCTTTATATCCCAACATAATTTCAAGATCCGTGAGTGGGTGATCCAATCCTATTTTAGAATAAAGTATTTGCTCGATTTTACTCCAGTACCTATTCAATTCTGGACATTCCATAAACATATATTTTCAGTTAGCAGCATACAGTTCACATTTTGGGCATTTTATCTTATCCCCATCTTATTTCCCTGTTCCCATTTAGCTATTCTAGCCGGAGTGTAATACATCATGCAAGTAATACATGTTTGCTGGAGCTGTAAGCTAACAGAATGGGCAGAGTCCTTAACATAGCCTAATACCTGTTCTATCATTCTAGGTGAGACCATTATCCCCAAGGTTTGAGTCCAACGTTCCACTAATTTCTCATTGCCCAATGGTCTGAAACTATGTAGAAGAGCATACATTGAGCCAATGAGAGATTTAGACTTCTCCCTATAAATACAATCCCAGACTGTTGAATGTTTTATTTCTTTTACGGCCTCATTAGAAGCAAGATAATCCTTAATCTGCAAATATTTGTAAAAAATGGGCCGGAAGTTTATAGGCCAGTCTTAAATTTTCAAATGATTTAATAACTCTATCATTATATAAATCGCCAAAGCAGTTTACTCCATAGTTCGCCCAAATTTTACCCGCTTGATCCCTAAATACCTCAGGAAAAGTGGGATCCCTCACAATGGGTAGTTTTTATGGAATATCAGTAGATTGCACCTAGTAGACATTGCTTGCCAAATATATACAATATCCTTAACAGTCTTAAATTTTACCCTTTTAAAATAGTTTGGATCTCTAATTCCATATAAAAATGTATCCCTCTGGTTCCCCAGCATAAATGTGAAGACAAAATCAGTCTGATCTAGGCCGACCAAACTACGTAAACGACCCGTAAAAGTGGCCCTGAAAAAGTCTTTGAAATCTGGGAATCCAAGCCCACCGTGATCATACGTAGCTTTAAGCAGCTCAATCGCCCTCCTCGGTTTTTTATATCCCCAAATAAAACTACTAAAAAAAACTATAATTTTTAAAAAAATATGTTGGGGACTTTCAAAGGAATAGAACGAAACAAAAATAGAAATGTAGGCAATATTTTCATTTTGATCAAGTTACATCTGCCTAACAGGCCTATAGGGAGCCTATGCCAAATTCTTAACAATTTAATAGTTTCTTTTAGCAAGGGTACATAATTTAAATCAATGATCTGATTAATCTTACCCGTTATCTTTACACCCAAGTAAGTTATAGTGACACAAGATCCGATAATGGAGTTCTGAATCCCGACAGTGGTAAGTACCTGAGTTTTGTCAGCATTCAATTTGTACCCTGCAACTTTGCAAAATCTGTATGCTTCTACCTTAATACTAATTGCAGCTTCCTCTGGGTTGATTGCATAGACTGCGATATCGTCTGCATAGGCTGCGATCTTTAGTTTAGTATTTTCAGCTTTTAGAGGTTTAATTTGTGTGCACTTTTGTAGTGTGCCCATAATTTCTGGTCTTTCAATACCATGTCCTGGTCTTAACATTAAGGAGTAAAAAGAATAAAATTAAGTCAGTAGATCTTGGTAATAGTGATGGTAGAGTTTGGTGGCTCTGGCAGAGGGCATGAAATTAACTGCATATATTTTTGAAAATGTTGTATTCCAAACATTGTATCACAAAAGGCATCATAATTCTCATAGACTTGTTTGTAAAATATACGTAAAGGACACCATATTTCTACTTGTCAATGACATTAAGATGGGTACTGCCATTAAATATGTATTTACAAAGCTAGGGAAGGTCCTATTTACTATAGCGCAGTTGAAGGTGTCATATAAGTTTTACAAACTTCAACTGCGCTAAAGTAAATAGGAGTTGAAGTTTGTACAAGTCATCAGTCTGGGTCTACTTCAGTAAGAGAAAGCTTGCTTTCTGGTGGTGATGAGATAAACAGTTTCAAAGGTTTGCTTGGAATTTATATAATTTACCCAGAAGATCGTGGAGTCTTTTATATTGAGAGTGTGAATGCCTAGTTTAGCTGGTAACGTTGGAATCAAAAAAGAAAGAAGCAGAAGTGATTAACATAAAACCTTCCTCATACATTTTGGCTGTGTGTATATAGTACTATTGCGTAAACTATGCTGTCTTGAGAAATATACATTGTAAATAGTCATCTATGTAAAGAATCAATTAGTGGCCTTTATTAACCTTGATGAAACATCATTCATTTGAAGTTAACAAACCTTTGGAAACTTTATGCCAAAACTCAAAGAACTCTGTGCCACCTTTTTTCCAGTCGCAAACGGTTTGATTCTGCGATTCGGCCCATTTGCGACCGGAAACCGGCCTTTTCCGATGCATGAAGTCATTCCCATTTGCAAATTAGGTCATCGCACTTTTTTTTGCGATTACCTAAATAGCAATGCATTTAGGGAATGTCAATTTGCAGTTCCCTAAAGGCGATGCATCAGCTCTTTCTTAATTGCAAAGTGTGCCTTTAGGAAATGCTAATTACCATCAACTTCAAGTTGATGGTAATTTGCGCATTCTTTGAAAAATGCACAAATGTGCCTTTTTTAAATTGAGATGTGGTGCACATACATGCCCTTAGGGCGGGTGTTTGCGCCACATGAGCACTGTTCCCTTTTTTGAGGGGTGCATCAGGGGGGCCTTAAGCCCCCTGGCACCCTTGGAATTGCATTCGCAATTTGCGATTACCAATTTGGTAATCGCAATTTGCGAATGCATTTCCATTCATTCCTATGGGCCTGTAGGGTCATAGGAATGGATGGAGTAACATTCCCTAATAGCATTTCACAATTTGCAAATCGCTATTAGATGATGTTAAGGAATCACAATTTATTTTGAGATTTCTACATGCATAGGGATTTGCGATTCCAAAATAGCAATTCCTTAAAAATCGCTATTTAGGGATTGCAAATCCAAATGTTGATGCATGTGGCAGATAAAGATGTAATCACTGTTGGGTAAAATCCATTGAGGGATGCGGCAGTAAGATAAGGCAATGTATGATAGAGCAGATTGTAACCATGGCAAGAAATTACTGTTTTTTACGACTACACATTGAAAGAAAACCAAAAAATAAAATGTACTGATGCAAAGAAAATACTCAAACACATGGTGAAGGAAATGCTCAAACACATGGTGGCCTTTGATGTCCCGTCTCACCCTTTCGCCAGAATAAGGAAGGAGGCTTCGGCTCTCGTTCATTATTGTGCCTGTGGGGAACCACTGTGGCTGCTGTAAAAGTAAAAATTGCATTAGGCAAAATATACTTTAAGACCCATTTTCACTTTCCACTCCAAACTCCCCCTCCATGACCACAACGAAAGACTCTCATTAAACCTTTTAGTGGCACCCAAGTTTAAGTAGGACCATGATCACACAGAGTTTGTTGCCAGCAACCTAGTTTCAAGTAAAACATGTGACATAGGAGCTGACAAAATGATTTAGCTGTCAAGTCATATCTTTAGCCATGGTACCTTTAAGGGTTTAAAGGCTTTAAAGACCTGTGTCAGAGCAGTGTATTTGGCTAGTTTGCCTATAGACATTCCATGAGTATAAATAGACTGTATAAAGTATTTTTCTGGCAGCAAGGATACATGTTCACCTTGTTAGTATGTAAGGGACTGGGCCGGTTCATAGCCAATGGAAAGAGGTGGACCCTAGTGAAATATACTAATTCAAAACAACAACTGTAAACTTGTAAGATTAATGAAAGTCACATAATTTTGCAGAGAAAGGTGAGGTATATCTTGACATGTGCAAAGTGAGGCACGTTTTCCTAAACATTAGTCTGGCTATGCAGTGTGTGCTATTTATTGGTACTACATTCGTGCATCTTTATTTTCTTTTTTGTAATTGCACTATGATCTCACTGCCCATATTCGTGGGTTCACTAATGATTAAGAGTGTCCTGAGAGTTCTTCTCTAGAGCTGATTTTAAGGAATTATCCACTATTGCCCACTGTAAAGTTTGTTAACATTAGTTAATACCATGTACTGAGAGCATAACCATTTAATTGACTACTATGTATGTGAGGGGATAAGACAAGGAAAACAGGCAATTAATAGCTTTTACTACTGAGCATGTGGCAAATACATCTATAAGCACCCCTATAGGAAGACCAAAAGGCCAATTGCAACTGCTGGCTTCCAGACCTTCACTGAACCTGGAACACAGGCAAATAAGAATACTTAGTGTGATCATTCTACTGCCTTGGACTAGCTGAGCCAGTATCAGTATTCCAGGGAGGATTCAAATAATTATATTAATCAAAAAAGTGTCCAGCCACTGGAACAATAGCTGAATATGAAAATCTTGAGAATTTGATAACATGCATAGAAAATGGGTTTTTGGTAATGGTTATTTCTAGGCACGCTCTTTCAATGACTATACTAAGGAATAAAAACAACAAACATTCATACAGGGTGCATCAATATATTTACTTTGATGTTCCTCAAATTAGCTAGACATGGATTCCCTTCAAATGTGTTGCCACGAACAACAGGCATTCACTCCATACGGACTCTCAGCATCAATCAATCAGTAGATTTGTAGAGCACCTAATGTCACCCGTGAGGGTATACATCTGATGGCACTGTCCAGTTGATTAGATGAATAGCCAGGTCTTCAGGGGCTCCCCATCTCTTCAAAACTCTGGAACAGATGGGGCGGTCCGGAGATAATGGGGTAGCTCAATCCATGTCTTCCTTGCTAGGTGGGAGAAGGAGCGACCTCTGCATCTGCTACATCAGATGCGTGGTTGAAGGTTAGAGACGGAAGAAGGAGCGGAGATGTCTGGTGGGCTGATGGAAGGTCAGGTGATGGCTCAAGTAGGTGGGTGCGCAGTTGTGTAGGGCCTTGTATAAGGGGGCCAGGAGCTTGATACCCAGCATCTTTTCTGTACAGGGAGCCAGTTGATTTCCCTGAGGTAGGGGGTGATGTGGGTTTGTCTAACGAGATCCATGGCGAGTCTGCCTTCTGTGTTCTGCATGGTCTGTAGTCGATTTGTAGCATGCTCATTGGGGGTCTGAGTTAAGAGGGCCACCAGGATGCATCCATGGGGGAGCTTTTGTTGCCAAAGATCTGTCCCTCTATCTTGTCTGTGTTGAGCTTCAGGCAGTTGTCGTTCATCTATTTGGCAATGTTGAAGTTGGTTTTGGTGTTGGTGGTGTCTTCGGAGAGGGAGAGAATGAGTTGTGTGTCTACAGCATAGCATATGATACCAGTCCATGTTTTTTTTATGATGCCGGGCAGAGGTATCATATAAGTTTTAAAAAGGGTGGGGATGAACGAGGATCCTAGTCCACAGATGATTTCTTTGGTTCGAAGGTGAAGGGTAAAATTACTTTTTGCATTATTCTGGTGAGGAGAGGCGATCCATCTGAGAGCAGCTCTTTGGATGCCTCTGTTGTGCAGCCTTGTGATAAGTGTGTGGTGGGAGCCACTACGTAGGCTGCCAAGAGGTCTCTCCTCTTTCTGAGGTTAGCAACTTTATTTTGTCTAATTTCTTTTAGAAGGGTTTCCGACGTTAAAGCGTTGGAGACTTCAAATAGATTCTATTCTCCTGAAGGGGTACATTGTAACATATTGAAAAGGACTAAAATAATGTCTGAGCCTGTTTTGTATCCTTTTTTTCCATGACTGTGTAAAGCTATGTGTGGTAAAATGTATGAGAGTAAGGTGCTGGAGTTTAAGGCAGATGGTGAGGAACAGTTGTTACTGAGTTACGTCAAACCCTATAAGGCAGTCTCCATAGCCACTTTAGCTAGTTGGGCGATAGTAGTAATAAGTGAGGTAAGAGTAGACCTTTCCAGATAAGGTGCCTATTCCTCAGAAGTGCAAAGGTTAATAAGGTATTCTGGGCAGGTAGGTTGCTAACAAATATTTTAAAAGTAGCAGATTGATCTAATACAAATACTTTTGCAAAATGTTATTTAAGACCTGTGGCCACTGGATGGCTTTAAACTTGCAAAATGGTAGCCTTCAGAGGCTAACATTATCCCTTCCTCCTCACCCTACGAGGAGAAAATAAAAAAAATGTAAAAACAAAAAGAATGACTAGGATAAAGGTATTATTTAAGTATGTTAACAGGTTTATAATTGATAGTGTTGTAGCATCAAGTACTTGTGAATTAATTTTTTTTGCACAAAAAAAGTACAACACAATTCACGCATTTTAATTTCCCAGATTTAAAGTGCATGTGCATTACAATGTCAGTACTTTTTATTTGTGCTTTTATGGCCTCAAGGGCTGAAATAAAGATTTGTTTTTTACTTTGCTTGAATTCTATTTGCAGACAACTTATTATAAAGCTTGACAGAAAATGAAGATGTTGTCCTGTTTTGTCGCAGCTTAAAGATGATGATGACTGTGTGCCCTGGATATACATATTGTCAGGACATTCTATTGCTTATTGGTCTTTAAAGGGCTGCATGTTGCGGCAGCAATAGAAGGTCATTGCATAATGTAAACCTCAATTGTCTTTAATGGAATCAAAATTCTTCTTGTATGTTAATTGGAGAATCGCAATTCTGGCTTCGCCTAGGTTAAACATGAGGTGAGGGCAAAAGCCAGTTGGGGTCCCTGAATGGACCGAGTTCACGATGGAGGCAGTGCCCTGTGGGGGGAGCTGTCCCCATTCAGTTAGTCGGATGTCTCTGGTGGTAGCGGGATTGTTGTGTTGCTTAAAGAAGTCAGTGGCCTTGGGTTAGGGTTTAAAGTATCTGTAGACGTTGCAAGGTTGTTGCAGAATTCCTGTGCGGGGGTAATGTTGTTAGTTGCAGCTGAGGGGTTGGAGAATTCTTTGACGCTGTTGAAGAGTTGTTTGCTGTTATTAGAGCTTGATTCAATGCATGAGGGTAAGGCCTTTTTCTTCAATTCTCTCAACTGTCTGAATCAGAGGTTGAGGGTTGTGTTGAAGTTAGTCTTGTTGGTTGTGTCCTTGTTGGTGCGCATCTCCTTTCCAGTTGTTTACGGTGCTGTTTAGTTGTTCGGAGGTCTTCAGTGTCCCAGCTAGCCTATTTAGGGAATTTTCTGTGGGTTGTTGCCAATGGAAGCAAAGCTGTTGGTGCAGTTTCTGATGTTCTGGTCTAGGTTGTGGGAGGACATGAGGCGGGTGGTGTTGAGGGTATTGATCCATGTGTCCTTTAAGACTTTGCTTCAGCTGTAGTGGGGGGATTGGGTAGACTGGGGGCAGAAGTCCGTGAGCTGGTCATGTTGAAGTGAATGATGGAGTGGTCAGTTCAGGTGAGTTCTGTGGTGTGGTTGTACCTGATGTTGTCACTGGAGATGAAGATTGGGTCTAGTGTGAGGCCTGCGGTGTGCATGGGGTCATGAGCGAGTTGGGTGAGTTGGATGTTGTTCATGCTGCCGAGGATGTTGGTAGTGTTGATGTCATTGAGATCAAACACAAACATAATGTCTTTTAACTGGCAATATTATCTACCCAATACAGTCTCATGAAGAGTATGAGGAGCATGTGCATATAAATCATAAAATGTTCATTTGGTAAATTAAGTTAGCCAAAACATATCGAGCCCTCCTACTATGTCCTTGAGGGGTTTATGGCAAGGTCGACTGCAAACCTGTATAATGACCCTGTTGACTTGATTGTCCTTGAAGGCATTGTAAAATCACCATCAGAAGTGGTCACTTTTACTAAACTTATTCCCTCTACAATGGTAGGTAGGGGAAGTGAGGAATGCAATAGGAGAGATGATTAAGGAAGCAGAAACGAAGCGGTTTCTGACCTACCAAATATGCGAAAGAGGAAAAGTGTAAATACTGGTAGGAAATCTTAGTGGCATGGTGCGATATTATGGGCTGACAAGAAAGTATAGAAAAGGGATTGTGTAGAGACTGGACTGTTAAGTAATGGATTGGAAACAAGGGTTGGGAGATGAGATTGTACTTAGGAAAGATTCAATGTAAGAGAACTGCAAATAACATTCAAGGATGGCTACTGAAAGGCTCAGATACACAGCTCCTTTATATCCATTAAAATACCCTTACTCTTACCAATCTTCTCCCAGCAATATGGTGTGTGGGGTTGTATAACAGTGAGAAGCTTCTCTGTCTCATGGTGGTTCCAGAAGGCAATACAGGAAGCTGACAAGAAGACAAAAAGGATTTCAGACAAGATCAAGGCCAAGCCCAGCCTTTAGTAATGAGACCTACACTTCCTCTATGCCCACAAATAAACACCCTTAACTTTGTTTGTCAGAATATAAAAATTTTAATATTGCGCTACCATAATATTGTAGAAAAACTATTAACTAAAATATTGATAATTAAGTATATAAAATTTAATTTAGATGACGTATTATTATTCTAACACCTACACTCCTTTAAGATGTAGATATCACTACGGTACCTATACACAGAGTTATGTTCATATGGCACTTCTTTGTACAGGCCTGACCCTAGAAAGTGCTCGCATCTCTTCGGTATTTGGACAAAATATCGGAAACACAAATATTGTGGGACAGAATATAATGTCTAAAATATAGAGGACAAGAATATCATGTATGTCAGTTTCTAAGGGTAGGTAAAGTTTTGCTACCTATAACTCCTCATATATGTACCTTGACGATATATCTATAAATCTTCAAGGTACGTAGATCTGGAGTTAAGAATAGTAAATTTACATTTACCTAATTGCACTTACCTACTCGATATTCTTGTCCTCAATATTTTTGACCTCTATAAACACATCATTGGGGAGGGCCTAAGGGATATTTAAAGACCACGCATAGGTTGTATCCCCTGTATACCAGAATATGCTCAACCTGAAAAACCTATGGGTCTGACTTCTGATTCATGTATCAGGAAAGGAGCTGTGGTCTCAAATTAATGAGAGTACCTGCTCAAGGCGTCATCCAGAAGATGGTTGCCCCTGTGTTAGCAAAATAAACACCCGTGTTGGATTCCCATCAATATCATGTATGACCAATATTCTCATGTGGTCCTCCGTCCTGGGTACAGTGTCTCTAGATCATTGAGACCAGGTAGTACCGTCTGTGGACACATGGTTTACACATGCCAACACAAGGAACAATCATAAGGATCTGGTCAGACGGGTAGGTGCAGTGCAACAAAGAAAAGTGTGTGAAAAGTTAAAATAGGATAGAGAATCTCATTCCAACTTTATTCTACCAAGACCTCTTCCTAATTAAAAACTAAGAACAGCGCAAAACTATACTACTGCAGTTTAACAAATATCTGCATAGGGGCCGACATGTTTCTGCCTAAGCGGGAATATGACCCTAGGCTTTCATCAGGGCCTCTGTTCTCCCAATAGTGCGACTGCAAAAATGTGTAGGTGCAAAACTCAAAACACTAATTATGTGATAATCCAGTAAAGGATATGAGTCTCCAAATACTGTGGCTTCACTCCTCCATGACACCTGGTAAATTTAGTAGATCCAGGGTGCCCGGGGAAGAGACCTCACCTCGTCCTGGTCCTGGCTCAGGCGTAGTGAGACCCCGCTCTGTCCGGCGTTGTCTCTGGCAATAGCTGAGACAGGGGGAGGCCTATTGGGAGAACAGAGGCCCTGATGAAAGCCTAGGGTCATATTCCCGGGCAGGGGCAACCATCTTCTGGATGACGCCTTGAGCAGGTACTCTCATTAATTTGAGACCACAGCTCCTTTCCTGATACATGAATCAGAAGTCAGACCCATAGGTTTTTCAGCTCAATATTTTTGACACAATAGTCTGTCCACACTCTATTTGAGTTTCTGATTTTGTCACTAATCAATCTCTTCAAATGTTCTTCCTGAAGTGACCTCTAATAGGAAGAGTGTCTTGTAAAATATGCATTGTAAATATTCCTCTATGTAAAGGATGGAGCAGTGGCTTTTGCTACCTTGCTGAAAGAATATTTGAAGTTTATAAACGTTTGAAATACTCAACCAGACCCTCCAGGATTTTGCATTTTGCAAACAATCGCAAAATCTGCAGTTTTGTAAAAAGGCTGTTCTTTTTACAAAAGTGCCCACTACATTTGGGGAATGTGATCTGATTTTTTTTTGAGTGAAGGGGCTGACAAAAGGTTGTGAAAACATAATAGAAAGGGTCTTGAAAACATAACTTACAGATATTTTCGTCTCTCAATTCCCAACTTTTTGGAAACTAGGATATCTTGTGGCCAGGGATGGTAATTGTTTTAAAAATATCTCCATTATAAAGTTCAAAGGTGAACAGTAGGTCGTACTTTTTTAAAGAGAAAGGAATTAAAACGAAGGGAAAGGGAAATGAGCACGCGTCTCTGGAAGAGAGTTAATGTGCTAGAAGTCAGGAAGTGGAGATTAAAGGCTCCAGGAGTGATTTGGGTGTCCTCTGGACAATTTACACTCCTCATTTAGTGGCCATAGCGAGTGAGGTTTATTTGGTTGGCCATCACTGAGCTAAGCATCATTAGTGTTGTGAGATTTGCATGAACCTGTGTGGAGTAATTTCTCAAAGAGATCAGTTTTTTGTAGGTGTGGACATCATAAGTGTACTCCTACTTTCATTCATTCTCACCCACAGCCAGGGCCAAAACACAGGCCCCGACGGCCCATGCGGTGCAGGAGGCCCCAGGCCTTCTGCCTTCCTCCATTCAGCCAAAGAGCAATTTTTTTTAGTATCAGATAAGTCTTTATTTCGAAATCATGTCATAAAAGACAACATAAAAAATATCATCAATACCTTAGAAGTACATTAAGCACAGCTGATTCATTGACAATTATACATAAATAAGGGCTTTTCACGAAACCTACTGGCTAAATCTGTCCTTTGATTATTCTTTATCAATAATTAAAAAGGTAGAAACTCCATTTAAAAGTAATAAATATGACAAAATGTTATCTAAAAATCTTTAAAAAATAAAAAATGAATAAAGGACAATTCATTTTACATAATAAGGAGGAGACGTTTAAACATTTGGGGCAACAACTGATTTTAGTTTGGTCCTTCGAATTGACCATATCCAATTGAGAAATTTAGACACAGCAATAATGAGGCTTTCCGAACAGTCTGTTTTAAAAATCCGTAGGGCCTCAGTTCCTTTTTTGATACCTTTTTGAAGACATACTGGCCTAAGCCACCTAAGCCGCGGCAGTTTGTATACAGGGCATATAAACAATATATGAGCTAGACTTTCCAGTTGTGAACTACAAAAGGGACACATGGCATCCTTACCAGAGGACCATTTACTTGCAAAGGTATTAATTGGCAGGGTACCCACCCTATATTGATGGAACCGTTTCCGGTCCTTAGGGATTGTAATAAAATCCCAATATGGTTCATAAGCTGGTAAGTGTTTAAGCTCAAGAAACTCCCTATGTAGTGAAGAGGTGGAACATCTTTGGAATTTTTGTGTTGTGACCATCGACAAGTATAGTTCCTTAAGAATCTTGCGTGATGGAAAAATATTGTGCGCTGGGTTATCCCATAGCTCAGCCAAGCCCATAGCATTATAAATAGCCATGGCTTCACTAAACCATTTTATTCTATTGGCTGTGTCCATGTTCCTAACTTCAAGGAGTGCTTGGGCATAGTGGGAGAGCTCTGGGGTAACCCAGATCCTCGGCCAGTATGCTATGGGTCTAAAGCGCGCTACATCCTCTATTCTCTGGCAGCCCAGGTCAATATAGAGCGGCAAAAGCGGGGTAGATGGTGGGAGCCTCGCTATTCCTCATACAAATTTATCTTGGGCATTTGTCAGTTCAGAGATGTTACATGACCCCCATAGTTCGGCCCCATACAATATAGATGCTCATATTTTTGTGTCATAGATTTTTAGTGCCGTAGCTATGGGTTGGGTGGCCGAAGAGCGCAGTTCTCTCAAGAGAACTCCCGCCAGCTGGGCATGTCTAGTAGCTAGTTGATTAATGTGTGGTTTCCAATCCAGCCTTGAACCCAGTGTGATACCCAAGTATGAGAACAAATGGGTTTGCTCTAGCAACTCCCCATTCATTATTGCTCTTCCTTTCACTTGCTTATACCTATGCATTACCATAAATTTGGTTTTAGACACATTGATGGTAAGGCCATAGTTGCTACAGAAGGTCTCAAACCACCCGATTGCTCTCTGGAGCCCTTGTTGGGTCTGGGATATTAAAAGAGTGTCATCTGCGAACATCAACAGGGGTATAGACTCACCACAGAGCTTGGGTGCATCCGTAGGAAAATCCCTGTAGTAGTCGATAACCCTGTTGATGTACAGAGAAAAGAGCAATTAATATTGGTGGTATAAGGGAGACTCAGGGGACCTTCATCACATTCTGCAGGGGGGTGTACCTGCTATTTTCTTTGGGGCAGAGCCACGGGCTGGACACTGCTTCACTACTGCTTGTGGCCGGGCCGGGCTCCGCCGAGTGCCCTGTGCATTGTATTCTGCTTGGGGATTGTGCTCTGGGCTGGGTCTCGCTCCGCTGCTTCCCTGGCCGGGCTTGGCTCCGCCGAGTAACTGCATCCTGGTTGGGGGCTGTATTCCGGGCCGGGCTTTGCTCCGCTCTACAACTGGCCGGGCCTGGCTCCTCCAAACACTCTGACTACACCTCCCAGCAACCTCGCAAAACGCTAGTACCAAGAGCCAGGAGGCATATAAAGGGGAATTTGGGGCAGAGTTCCCTGTGTACCTGCTATTTTCTTTGGGGCTGATCCGCCGGCTGGACACTGCTTCACTACTGCTTCTGGCCGGGCCTGGCTCCGCCGAGTCCCCTGTGCATTGTATTCTGCTTAGGGATTGTGCTCTGGGCTGGGTCTCGCTCTGCTGCTTCCGTGGCCGGGCTTGGCTCTGCCGAGTGACTGCATCCTGGTTGGGGGCTGTATTCCGGGCCGGGCTTTGCTCCGCTCTCCAACTGGCCGGGCCTGGCTCCACCAAACACTCTGACTACACCTCCCAGCAATCTCACAAAATGCCACTACCGAGCGCCAGGAGGCGTATAAAGGAGAATTTGGGGCTGAGTTCCCTGTGTGCCTGCTATTTTCTTTGGGGCTGAGCCGCGGGCTGGACACTGCTTCACTACTGCTTCTGGCCGGGCCTGGCTCCGCCGAGTCCCCTGTGCATTGTATTCTGCTTGGGGATTGTGCTCTGGGCTGGGTCTCGCTCCGCTGCTTCCCTGGCCGGGCTTGGCTCCGCCGAGTGACTGCATCCTGGTTGGGGGCTGTATTCCGGGCCGGGCTTTGCTCCGCTCTCCAACTGGCCGGGCCTGGCTCCGCCAAACACTCTGACTACACCTACCAGCAATCTCACAAAACGGCAGTACCAAGCGCCAGGAGGCGTATAAAGGAGAATTTGGATCCCCACCACACGAGACGCGCGTGGGACGCGCCGGGACAAGGGCGGGGCCGTCTGTAGCCGTCAGAGGAGGCTGGGCTGGGCTGGGCTGGGCGTCAATGCAAATATTTTTTCTTGCTATCAGTCCTTTTTGAATATTGTGGGGCGGAAGTATTAAGTATTGTGCATTGTGGGATTTGTCCACCTGGTTGTAAGAATGAGCAACAAGGGTAAAAATACTAAGCCTGCTACCTCTCGCCCCATGACTAAGCACCAGGCTGCCATGGCACAACCTCTCCCAAGCCTCACTGCCTTTGATAAGATGCTACAGAAGACGATCGGGGTAGTGGCATCTGCCATAGAGAATACTGAGAGGCGATTATCAATTACTCCGGCCATCCCCCCTCTCCAGTCTGTAGGGGATTTTTCAGCTGTTGCTGTTAATCCACCTGACTTCAGTTCTTCCCTTATGTGCTCTTTTGCAGAGCTGCCCTGTGCACAGATTGTTCTTGGTGTAAATGATACCCCAGAGGTTGCCAGTTCCCCTCCACACCCTGTAGCCAGAAAAGTCCCCAAACCGCGCCTGAGAAGTAAGAAAATTAAACTTGTAAAAAACTTAGCTAAAAGATCCACGACCCTACCTGACTGTGCACAGGTTGCTGCTGGTCCTTCTCTGTCCTCTGTGGGAACTCCTGTTTGGGTCACTCATCTATTATCTGATTTCGAAGCTCATATGGAACAGATTGTTGGTTCACATTTTAAATCACTGACATCTAGGCTTGATAGATTAGTTTCCAGCATCAACAATATAGGTCTAGGGAGAACCCAGCCGATTAGTCCATCGGAGAATCCTAGAACTATTAAGCCCACTTCCACTTCCAACCCTAAAATTCTACCAGCCAGTAAAAATATACCAGCTGTACCGGCTCGGGTAACTGGCAATTCTACCCCTGACACTATTCTACCTCTGCCCAGGGTTGGAAAAGTAGACTCTGGAAATACAACAGTGCCGAGGGGGGCCACTGAAGTCAGAGCAAACTTATTGGACCAACAAGCCCAAGCTAGCAAAAATACTTCAGAGGAGGGTCTCCAGCTGTCCTGCCCTTTCTTGATCTCCCTCCTGAGTCTCTACTATATGTTGTGGTCCTTGCTGGGGTTCCTCCTTTAAGCCAGGGAAAAAGTGAGGATCATTTTGAATTAAAAAATAAATGTATATGTGAGAAGTTGGCCTGATATATGATGTCTCCAATTCTGGGGGCACCTTGTATCAGTCCAAACAATCCCTTATGGTGGTGGTTGTAAGTCAACCTTATGGAGAAGCTATCCTAGAGGTAGCATGGTCTAAGCAGCCTTATAGGCTTAGCTCAAGAGGGCATGTGAAGCCAGCTGTTTTACCATATGCAATCCTGTAATATCAAATGAAAGGACACCACACAAGTTATATATTATACAAATATATGTATTTATTCTCAGAATAATCCTCAGTACTCTTTATGAGTAAAGAAGCACAAGCGTTTAAAGAAAACCACAGTAAAACATATGAAAGTTGCACAATTATGGATGAGGCCGGGTGGCCACTCAAACCATATATCAAAAAAGTGTTAAAAGTACCCCTTTACGAACAGTGGTCAGGCCTAGGGCCTGGGGAGTCGCTGGGACTACTCGGGACTAGCAGTGATGAAGTCGGGAGAAGCTCGGGTGCAGCGCTAAAAGCACAAGCATGCACCAATGCAAAGTCAATGGTGCGTAAAAGTTATAAAGTTACTGTTTTAGGAGTCTTCCGACTGGACTAGGATTACCAAACTTTAGACTTAGACACTAGAGGTGTGTACCAGTGTAAGAACACCGGCATTCATAAGTTACCTCACCCACAGGAAGCGGGTGCATAGGTGCCAAAGTGTGTCGGGTTTCGTCACGCAGTTCGATGGTGCCTGGAGATGAAGATGCTGCAGGCGTCCAGGAGGGAAGTGTCCGGTGTGATCCAAGGGTGGATCAAAGATGTAGAGTACCTGAAAGCAGAGGGGACAGAGTCTGGGTCACTAGCCAGTGACCAGGAAGGAACCAGGAAGGAACCAGGCGATGTCAGGCGCAATCAGGTGGTTGTCAAGAAGCTTGTCTCCATTGCCACGTGGACTCTGGAGCACCGAGGATATCCTGTGTTGGATCACGAGCTGTCCCACAAAGGTTCTCGCTGTCGACGGTGTCGGCTTCCGGATTGGAGCTAACAAGCCTTGGCAAAGGCAACCCATGCAGGATTCAAAGATCGCTTCTTACTCGGACCAGCAAGGTCTGAGCGGGTGCTCCTTTTCAGGGGAGTGAGGGCCAGTCTGGAGCAACCAGACTAGCAGTGTAAATTCAAAGGTTCGTTGGTACTGGGGCCACAAGCCAACGGGCAAGCGACCGGACCAACGCGTCGAGCAGGAAAATACAGAATGGCCCCACGCAGCACTCGGAGAGTGTGGAGGGGTGAGCTTTGATGCAAAAGCTGCTCGGGGCTGGGGCTTCTCAAACCTCAATGCAGAGCTTCGAGGGAGCCTTGGGAGCTGCACGGTCAGCGCTTCGTAGTTTTTCCAAGATGGCCGGCCCCACACTTCAGGTCGCCTCCACGGGTCTCAGCTCTGCAGGGACTGTGGATCGGGCTGTTAGAAGGCAGGCACGCTGGGTCTTGTTGATCTCTGTTGCTCGAGTTCTGGCGGGAACTGCAACAAAGCAACGTTGAGGTGCTGGATGGTGCCTGTTTGCACAGGGTCGTCATACCTTGACCACAAGGGAGATTCTTCAGCCTTCTATGTCGAGTAGGATGTCAAAGGGTCCAGAATTTTGTTTCATAAGTTTCAGTCAGGATAATCTGAGTGCTTGGGCACTGCTCCCACCTTTATTCCAAACTGCGGGGCTGGATTACCTGCTAGGTCCCTCCTATGGGTGGGACCCAGGAAGGGGGTGGTTACACTCCTTTCCTTTTGTCCAGAGTCGCGCTGGGACTGGGGCTGGTGTGCCCCAGAACCGGTTTGACCGGATTATGCAAGGGGAAGCCTTGTGCTCCCCAGGCAGTGTCTAGTTTCTTTCAACCCTCCCTGCTACAATCCATTATCTCCTGTCTGGGGTGGTGTGACACCTCCCTGTGACAGGAAACCCTTTGTACAGGCTTCCTCTGCCAAGTTTCAGTCAGCAGCAGGAGGTCAGACTCGTGTCTGTGGCAGCAGCATCCATTTTGTGATGCTGGGGCTCTGGTTAGGATTAACCACGTTTTAGTAAAGTAACATGTCTTCTCCCTCTAGAAGGGTGGAATGCTACCCCCGTCACAAGGACTGGCGAGGGGGTAGTATTCCAAGTTGTATGACACCAAACATGACATGTTTTGATAAAGCCAAACCAAAGTTAGCACATAACCGCGAGGATTATAATGCACTTAAGAGTATATGGTACGGCATTATCCCGGAACAGCTAAAGGAGTTGGTCCCGACAGCTGCAGACAGGCTCAGCTCATGCTAGAGCACCATCTCACATAAAACCAAGCACTCTGCCTCCAGGATTGTTAAGGCCTGCCATAGGAGTGACTGATAGTTATATATGTGTCCAGTTTTAGGTTTAGATATAGGTATACTATATCTAAGCAAGGGGTGATTACACTACCTTGCCCCAGCTGAGTGATCAGCCAGTTGTGTCGATTTAAGTACCAGCCAGGGGTGGCAAAAGATATGCTGCAGCCCTGGTAGGCCTTGGTGGCACCTATGCCCTGAGCACCTATAGTGCATGGTACAGGGGCTGACAAGGTGTCCAGTTCCAATTGGGTTATGTACCTATAGTACATGTATGTGAATTTAGAGAGAGAACAGCAGGCTGTGGGTCTGATTAGCAGGCCCACAGCCACATTAAGTCGAAAACCAGTGAAGCAAAAAGCAAACATTTGGGGGTGACCATAGGATAGCAGACCCTATTCTCCTACACATGCCCCCCCCCCCCCCCCCAACGCAGGGACATTAAACTTAACCTTGACCAGATAAGTCTTCATGTTCTAAGTGGAAATACCTGGAGAGACCATCTGCATTGCCATGGTCAGTCCCTGGTCTGTGCTCCACTGTAAAGTCCATCCCCTGTAGGGAAATGGGCCACCTGAACAGTTTGGGATTTTCACCCTTCATCTGATTTAGCCACAAGAGGGGCTTATGGTCTGTCTGAATTAGGAAGTGAGTGGCAAACAAGTATGGTCTCAACTTCTTCAGGGCCCAAACCACAGCAAAGGCCTCTCTCTCAATAGCTGACCAACGTTTCTCCCTGGGGGTCAGCCTTCTGCTAATAAAAGCAATGGGCTGGTCTTGACCATCTACATTAAGTTGTGAAAGCACAGCTCCCACCCCCAACTCAGAAGCATCTGTTTGAACAATGAACTGTTTGGAGTAGTCAGGACTCTTCAGGATAGGTGGAGATCACATGGCCTTCTTCAGGTCATCAAATGCCTTTTGACAGCTAACTGTCCACTGAACCTTTTTTAGCATCTTCTTGGATGTCAAGTCATTTTATGGTGTCACAATGGACCCATAGTTCTTTACAAATTTCCTGTAATACCCAGTCAGGCCCAAGAAGGCTCTGACTTGTGTCTGGGTAGTTGGAGGAGCCCAGTCCTGTATGGTCTGGATCTTGCTCTCCAGTGGTTGAACCTGACCCCCACCTACTAGGTGGCCCAGGTACACAACCTTGCTCTGCCCTATCTGGCACGTGGTAGCCTTGATAGTCAGGCCTGCCTTTTGCAGGGCCTCCAGAACTTTCTTCAGGTGGAACAGGTGATCCTCCCAGGTGGAGCTAAAGACAGCAATACCATCTAGATATGCTGCACAAAAGTCATCCAACCTAGCAAGGACTTGATTCACCAACCTTTGGGAAGTGGCAGGTGCATTCTTCAAACCAAAGGGCATCACCACAAACTGATAATGCCCACTGGGGGTAGAGAATGCTGTTTTGGCTTTAGACTCCTCAGCTAACCTGATTTGCCAATAGCCAGCTGTCAAATCAAATGTGCTCAGAAACTTGGCAGAAGCCAATTTATCTATGAGCTCACCTGCCCTTGGAATGGGATGAGCATCTGTCCTAGTGACAGCATTGAGACCTCTGTAGTCCACACAAAACCTCATTTCTCTCTTTCCATCTTGGGTATGGGGTTTTGGCACAAGGACTACTGGGCTGGCCCATTGGCTCTCTGATGGCTCAATAACTCCAAGTTCAAGCATTGTCTGCACCTCAGCCTTTATACAATCCCTGACATAGTCAGGTTGCCTGTAGATTTTATTCTTCACAGGCAGACTGTCACCGGTGTCCATCTCATGGGTGCACCAGTTAGTTTGACTGGGTGTGAGTGAAAACATGTGTCTATGGGCCTGCAACACCTGTCTGCAGTCCATCTGTTGCTGGCCAGTGAGGCTGCCTGCCAAGGCTACTCTATCAACTGAGCCATCATCAGGGTTTGGGGAAAGCAGGTCTGGGAGAGGGTCACTCTCTTCCTCCTGTTCCCCATCTGTAGCCATGAGTAAACCCATATCTTCCTTGTCAACAAATGCTTTCAATCTGTTTACATGGAGCACCCTGTGGGGGCTCCTAGGGGTTCCAAAGGCAACCACATAGGTGACTTCTCCGTTTTTCTCAACAATAGGGTAGGGTCCAGTCCATTTGTCCTGGAGAGCTGCTGGGGCCACTGGCTCCAACACCCACACCTTCTGCCCTGGCTGGTACTCAACCAGAACAGCCTTTTGGTCATGCCAAGCTTTCTGTAATTCTTGGCTGGCGTCCAGGTTTTTGGATGCTCTCTCCATGTACTCTGCCATCCTGGAGCGGAGACCAAGTACATAGTCCACAATATCAAGCTTAGGCTTTTTGAGAGGTAACTCCCATCCTTCCTTCACAAAACACAATGGACCCCTTACAGGGTGGCCAAACAAAAGTTCAAAATGGCTGTAGCCAACCCCCTTCTGTGGGACCTCTCTGTAGGCAAAGAGCAAGCAGGGTAAACGGATGTCCCATCTTCACCTAAGCTTTTCTGGTAACCCTTTTATCATTCCCTTTAGGGTCTTGTTGAACCTTTCAACAAGCCCATTGCACTGTGGATGATAGGGTGTGGTAAACTTGTAGTTTACTCCACACTCCTTCCACCTTGCTTTTAAGTATCCAGACATGAAGTTGGTGCCTCTGTCTAAAAGAACCTCCTTTGGAAAGCCCACTCTTGAGAATACTGCAAGAAGGGCCCTTGCCACAACAGGAGTTGTTGTGGTCCTCAGGGGAATTGCCTCTGGATACCTGGTGGCATGATCCACTACCACCAGTATAAATCTGTGCCCAGATGCTGTTTGTGGATCCATGGGACCCACAATGTCGATTCCAACTCTCTCAAAGGGTACCCCCACCACAGGTAGTGGTATCAGGGGGACCTTTGTTGTGCCACCTGACTTACCACTGGCTTGGCAAGTGACGCAGGAGAGACAAAACTCCTTGGTATCTTCTGACATATGAGGCCAGTGAAAGTGAGGGACAAGCCTGTCCCAAGTCTTGTTCTGGCCTAAGTGTCCTGCAAGGGGAATATCATGGGCCAAGGTAAGAAGGAAGTCCCTAAATTGCAGAGGTATGACCAACCTCCTGGTAGCACCAGGCTTGGGGTACCTAGCCTCTGAATTAAGGAGCCCATCATCCCAATACACTCTATGGGTACCTTGAGCATTCCCAGCAGCCTGCTATCTGAGGGGTTCAAGAGAAGGGCAAGTTAACTGAGCCTGCCACAGGTCTGCCCTTGAGGGCCCCCCTGTCCCCAGAAACTCAACCTGATTAGGTTCAAGCTCTTCAAGGACAGTCTCCTCTTGGATCTCAGAATCAGCCTCCTGTGAGATCTGATCCTCAACCTTGGGCAAGTGGGAAGGCACTGCCTTAACCCTCTTGCTTTTCTTCTTGGGTTGTGGTTGGTCTATTGTTTCAAGATCCACCACAGGATCAGGTAGGCACTTCTTGGCCTGTGTCCTGGTTACAGCAAGGACATGTGCTGATATCCCAAGCATTTCTGCATGAGTCCTGTACTCCACTTCTGACCATAAGGATTCCTCAAGATCATTGCCCAAAAGACAGTCAACTGGGAGGTCTGCACTCACAACAACTCTTTTGAGGCCAGTTACCCCTCCCCAGGAGAATTTAACAACAGCCACACTATGTGTAGTAGTGGCATTGCTAGCATTGGTCACTAGGTAGTTCTCACCTAGTATGATTTGTCCAGGGTCCACAAAGTTAGGTGTCACCATAGTGACACTGGCACATGTGTCCCTGTAGGCCTGAGCCAGTTTCTCATTAATGAAAGGCGTCTGCCTATACTTGCCCAAAGTATTGGGACTTTTAGTAGTGGCCATGGCTATGTCCACATCATAGAGCAGAACTGCCTGAATAGGGATTCTGACTAAGCCAGACTCCATCTCAGTACCCAGGGTCAACCCTACTAAACCCTTTGGCTGTGTATTACCACTGCTGACTGTACTAGGGGCTGCAGTTGCTTTAGGAGCTGCAGTGGTAGGGACTGGATTTTTCTTAGTGCATTCACTGCCCCAGTGTGAAACTGATTTGCAGGTATTACACCGAGGTTTCTTTGGGCTATCATTCTTCTTTTTCTTGTTTCCATTTTGGGAACCACCCTCCTTATTAGAATTATTTTGGGGGCCTGAAGACTTCTGGTCTTTTTCTTTTTCTTTCTTATCCCCACCCTTATGGCCTGCTTTCTTCTGATCACCTCCATGGTTCTGGGGTTTCTGCTTAATCCTTGTTCTGACCCACTTGTCTGCCTTCTTTCCCAATTCTTGGGGAGAGGTCAGATCTGAGTCAATAAGGTATTGATGCAATAGCTGGTTCTGACAATTATTAAGGATCTGTTCTCTCATTATAAGATTGTACAATCCTGTATAGTCTGAGACTTTACTTCCCTGCAGCCAACCCTCCAGAGCCTTAGTGGCACAATCAACAAAATCAGTCCAGTCCTGAGTATGAGCTTTTTGGGTATCTCTGAACAACAACCTGTATTGCTCAGTAGTTAGGCCAAACCCCTCAATAAGAGCACTCTTCAGGATAAAGTAGTTTTTGGCATCCTCAGGTCTAACTGTGAGGAGCCTATCCCTCCCTTTCTCAGAAAAGGAGTACCATAAAATTGCAGCCCACTGTTCTTGAAGAACCTGCTGTACCATGCAGGCTCTCTCCAGAGCAGTCATCCATTTGTGGATGTCGTCCCCTCCCTTGTACGGGGCTACAATCTTTGTCAGGTTTCTAGTATCATAGGACCTGTCTTTCTCTCTAGGAATATTGCTGCCTACCTACAGTGGAATCTAATCCACACAACTTTTTTTCTCTTGCTAAAGCAAGTTTAGCTTGAGTCAGGGCTACCTCTTCCCTCTCTATCTGGAGTTGGACAGCCCTCATTCTGGCCCTATGCTCTTTTCTCTGGGGGGAAGTCATTCCCCTTTGAGATTACCTTGATGCACTAGAAATATGAGAGTCCCTGGAGGGAGATCTCACGCTTCTATTACCGGGTGGAATTATGTTATAGGATCTGGGGAGGTGCCGGCCCTCTCCATTCCCATGTAGGTCCAAGTTGGCCTGGTTATGCCTACCGATTTGTATCTGGTTGGTCCCTTGATCCTGATCTGAATCTTCATTAGCATCTGATTCAGGTTCCTCCTCTATCTCTGGGGTGTTCTCAGTATCTGGGGGGTTCACTCCATCTCCTGTATCTAAGGGAGCTGCACTCGCCTTCTCTAGATCATCCTTCTCCAGGATGGCTATCAGGATGGGAATGGTAGGGTTGTGACCCTTTCTCAGCCCCCTTGAAGTGCACAAGGCACTCAAGTCCTTATGGCTGAGGTTGTCATAGCTGGAAGGTGCCTTGGTAAGGTCAACTAACACAGGCAGAGAGCTGGAAGCTTCACCTGTGCCAGACATGACTGCTAGTGAGGTGTAAGTGGTGCACTTACCTACACTAAGTGTTTTCCTACTGTACCTTGCTAGTGAGTTGTAGGCAGGGTGTGCTAAGCCCTTTGATCTACAACTACTAAGTTCAGTTGAACTTAAATATGTAAGCTTTGTTTATATGTACCTAGGTACTTAATGTGATCTTTCAATTTGATAAAAAGATTGCAATGGTAAAACAACAGCAAGCTCAAATCCGCACCGCTGCACACCAATGTGAGAAGTTGGCTTGATGTATGATGTTTCCAATTCTGGGGGCACCTTGTATCAGTCCAAACAATCCCTTATGGTGGTGGTTGTAAGTCAACCTTATAGACAAGCTATCCTAGGGGTAGCATGGAAGAAGCAGCCTTATAGGCTTAACTCAAGAGGGCATGTGAAGCCAGCTGTTTTACCATATGCAATCCTGTAATATTAAATGAAAGGACACCACACAAGTTATATATTATAAAAAATATATGTATTTATTCTCAGAATAATCCTCAGTACTCTTTATGAGTAAAGAAGCACAAGTGTTTAAACAAAAGCACAGTAAAACATATGAAAGTTGCACAATTAAGGATGAGGCCGGGTGGCCACTCAAACCATATATCAAAAAAGTGGTACAAGTACCCCTTTACGAACAGTGGTCAGGCCTAGGGCCTGGGGAATCGCTGGGACTACTCGGGACTAGCAGTGATGAAGTCGGGAGAAGCCCGCGGGACTCGGGTGCAGCGCTAAAAGCACACGCATGCACCAATGCAAAGTCAATGGTGCGTAAAAGGGATGTATGACGTTACAACGCATACTTTTTCAACGCACACCATTACAACGCATTTTTTACAACGCAGGATCCTTTACAACGAAAGCCTTTACAACGCATGACATTACATAGCAGATGCTATTACAACGCATGTCATTACAACGTAAGTCTAGGTAAGTATATTATTTTTTTTAACAAATATAATTAATAAATATTTACTTAATTTTATTTATTAAATACATTTTTTATTAATATATTTGTTCATATATTTATATATTTTTTAAAAATAGTGTAGGTGTTTACAAATAATATACAAAATTCAGTTAGTGTAAAACCCAAACCCAGCCCTGAACCCTAAAAGTACCCCTGTACCCCATGACCCAAACCTAGCCCTGAACCCTAAAAATACCCCTGTACCCCATAACCCAAACCTGGCCCTGAACCCTAAAAATACCCCTGTACCCCATAACCCAAACCTAGCCCTGAACCCTAAAAATACCCCTGTACCCCATAACCCAAACCTAGCCCTGAACCCTAAAAATACCCCTGTACCCCATAACCCACACCCAGCCCTGAACCCTAAAAATACCCCTGTACTCCATAACCCAAACCTAGCCCTGAAGCCTAAAAATACCCCTGTACCCCATAACCCAATCCTAGCCCTGAACCCTAAAAATACCCCTGTACCCCATAACCCACACCCAGCCCTGAACCCTAAAAATACCCCTGTACCCCATAACCCAAACCTAGCCCTGAACCCTAAAAATACCCCTGTACCCCATAACTCACACCCAGCCCTGAACCCTAAAAATACCCCTGTACCCCATGACCCAAACCTAGCCCTGAACCCTAAAAATACCCCTGTACCCCATAACCCAAACCTAGCCCTGAACCCTAAAAATACCCCTGTACCCCATAACCCAAACCCAGCCCTGAACCCTAAAAATACCCCTGTACCCCATAACCCAAACCCAGACCTGAACCCTAAAAATACCCCTGTACCCCATAACCCACACCCAGCCATGGACCCTAAAAATACCCCTGTACCCCATAACCCAATACTATATATATAAAATTACTTAAATTAATGTATTTAATTTATTTTTTATATTTTTAAAATTAATTAAAAAAAATTTGGAATGAAAAAAATGTTTAAATAAAATGATATACTTACGTTGTAATGGCATGCGTTGCAATAGCATCTGCTATGTAATGTCTTGCGTTGTAAAGGCATTCATTGTAAAGGATCCTGCGTTGTAATGGTGTGCGTTGAAAACGTATGCGTTGTAAAAGTTGCGTTGAAACGGTTGTATACCGCGTGAAAGTTATAAAGTTACTGTTGTAGGAGTCTTCCGACTGGACTAGGATTACCAAACTTTAGACTTAGACACTAGAGGTGTGTACCAGTGTAAGAACACCGGCGTTCATAAGTTACCTCACCCACAGGAAGCGGGTGCATAGATGCCAAAGTGTGTCGGGTTTCGTCACGCAGTTCGATGGTGCCTGGAGATGAAGATGCTGCAGGCGTCTAGGAGGGAAGTGTCCGGTGTGATCCAAGGGTGGATTGAAGATGTAGAGTACCTGAAAGCAGAGGGGACAGAGTCTGGGTCACTAGCCAGTGGCCAGGAAGGAACCAAGAAGGAACCAGGCGATGTCGGGCGCAATCAGGTGGTTGTCAAGAAGCTTGTCTCCGCTGCCACGTGAACTCTGGGGCACCGAGGATGTCTTGGAGTAGATCACGAGCTGTCCCACAAAGGCTCTCGCTGTCGGCGGTGTCGGCTTCCGGATTGGAGCTAACAAGCCTTGGCAAAAGTAACCCACGCAGGATTCCAAGATCGCTTCTTACTCGGACCAGCAAGGTCTGAGCGGGTGCTCCTTTTCAGGGGAGTGAGGGCCAGTCTGGAGCAACCAGACTAGCAGTGTAAATTCAAAGGTTCATTGGTACTGGGGCCACAAGCCAAAGGGCAAGCGACCGGACCAACGCGTTGAGCAGGAAAATGCAGAAGGGCCCCACGCAACACTCGGAGAGTGTGGAGGGGTGAGCTTTGATGCAAGAGCTGCTCGGGGCTGGGGCTTCTCAAACCTCAATGCACAGCTTCAAGGGAGCCTCGGGAGCTGCACGGTCAGCGCTTCGTAGTTTTTCCAAGTTTGCCGGCTCCACGCTTCAGGTCGCCTCCACGGGTCTCAGCTCTGCAGGGACTGTGGATCGAGCTGCTAGAAGGCAGGCACACTGGGTTTTGTTGATCTCTGTTGCTCGAGTTCTGGCGGGAACTGCAACAAAGCAAACATTGAGGTGCTGGATGGTGCCTGTTTGCACAGGGTGGTCACTCCTTGACCACAAGGGAGATTCTTCAGTCTTCTACGTCGAGTAGGATGTCGAAGGGTCCAGAGTTTCGTTTCATAAGTTTCAGTCAGGATAATCTGAGTGCTTGGGCACTGCTCCCACCTTTATTCCAAACTGGGTGGCTGGATTACCTGCTAGGTCCCTCCTATGGGTTGGACCCAGGAAGGGGGGGGGGGGGGTTACACCCCTTTCCCTTTGTCCAGAGTTGCGCTGGGACTGGGGCTGGTGTGCCCCTGAACCGGTTTGACCGGATTATGCAAGGGGAAGCCTTGTGCTCCCCAGGCAGTGTCTAGTTTCTTTTAACCCTCCCTGCTACAATCCACTATCTCCTGTCTGGGGTGGTGTGACACCTCCCTGTGACAGGAAACCCTTTGTCCAGGCTTCCTCTGTCAAGTTTCGGTCAGCAGCAGGAGGTCAGACTCATGTCTGTGGCAGCAGCATTCATTTTGTGATGCTGGGGCTCTGGTCAGGATTAACCGCGTTTTAGTAAAGTAACATGTCTTCTCCCTCTAGAAGGGTGGAATGCTACCCTCGTCGCCAAGACTGGCGAGGGGGTAGGATTCCAAGTTGTATGACACCGAAACGACATGTTTTGATAAAGCCAAACCAAAGTTAGCACATAACCGCGAGGATTATAATGCACTTAAGAGTATATGGTATGGCATTATCCCGGAACAGCTAAGGGAGTTGGTCCCGACAGCTGCAGACAGGCTCAGCTCATGCTAGAGCACCATCTCACATAAAACCAAGCACTCTGCCTCCAGGATTGTTAAGGCCTGCCATAGGAGTGACTAATAGGTATATATGTGTCCAGTTTTAGGTTTAGATATAGGTATACTATATCTAAGCAAGGGGTGATTACACCACCTTGCCCCAGCTGAGTGATCAGCCAGTTGTGTCGATTTAAGTACCAGCCAGGGGTGGCAAAAGATATGCTGCAGCCCCTGGTAGGCCTTGGTGGCACCTATGCCCTGAGCACCTATAGTGCATGGTACATGGGCTGACAAGGTGTCCAGTTCCAATTGGGTTATGTACCTATAGTACATGTATGTGAATTTAGAGAGAGAACAGCAGGCTGTGGGTCTGATTAGCAGGCGAATACCAGTGAAGCAAAAAGCAAAAATTTGGGGTGACCATAGGATAGCAGACCCTACTGTCCTACAGTATACAATGGCTTAACTCTAACAGGCCTCTCCCGCCTAATGTCTCTGAAGAAATATTGTGTGTTAGAAGAGTAGACTGGATTGGGACTGGACCAAAAACTATTGCGGGAAACTGTGTTGTGATTAACTTTAGGAACACACGCTCTGTAGAATACATCTGCAGTAGGTCGCCATCCTGGTCTAACACCCAAATTTTCCCCCTACACTTGTCATATTTCTATCCCACTCCCCAGCGGGGAACTGGACAGAATAGAGGTATGCGACAAGAGGGGGGCCAGAACATCTTACCACCCAGAATCCAACAGGGAATAACATCCTGGGAGGGCTGTCAGACGGATATTCCCTTTTTTTAACTATTCCCTCAAAGAAATAGGTTTAGCATGTTGGAACAGGTCGACTGACGCCATGTGAGGCAGAGTCCCTAACCCCAAATACGTAGCAGTCTGGGCATCCAAACAGCGATATTGGTGGGTAATGGTGACAGTAGTATCCCTGAGAACCTAACAACATATAACAACATCACAGAGGGTGGGATGGAATCGGGGGCAGGTACTATGCATGTGGGGGTCTGTCCTTCCTCCGAGGAAATGCTAAGAGGTGAGGCAAGGGAAAAGACACCAGAGCCCAAGGTCTTATTGTGTAGTTCTGGGCCTGACCAAAGGGTGAACCATCAATTAACATCAGGCCAGTTGATAGAGATATACAAATATTGTCCTGGAATGTGGCCGGGATGAAAAAGAAACTGGCTTTACCTGAATGGGGCTCTTTTATTTCAATGCACGACATTTGCCTGATGCATGAAACATGGGCACTGGAGGAGAGTGTAAGGGCCGGCTTTGCCACTTTTGATATCCTGGCGACAACTAGGGGTAGGGGAGACCCTCGGGTGGCCTGTCAATATGGGTGGGCACGCATTTGGGTGTCCAGGCAGTTCAAATATCAACTAACTCGCTTGATGTCCAATGCGTTCTTTTAACACCTCAAGATAGGCCCCAGGTGGCCATATTAAACATCTATTCAAGACCTCTTAAGAGTGGTCAAGAATCCGATACTATTGAAACATTAAAGCAGGTTATACATTCACTCAACCCTTTAGTCGCCCTAATAGTTGGAGGCGACTTCAACTGCCAGTTTGAGCCCCTCGTGATTTCAGATATGGGAGAGCTGGATGATGAGGACCGGTTCTGGCATGTTCCCGATCCGCAGATCCCTACTGTCAGAGCATGGACCCCATTGGTCATTCAAATTAAGTCTTTCTCCCTCTCAACGTCTCTGCGGGCGTGTAATGGGAGAGTGGAGCCTGACAGGCCGGGATCAGTCTCTTTTAACAGACTGGGGCAAACTTCTATCATCGACTATATAATGATGGAAGCCAGACATTTACTTTACTTTACTTTACTTTAAAAAACATTTATAACGCGCACTATCACCATCGGTTTCTTGGCGCTCATTGACAGGTGGCGTGACCCAGAAGCAGGAGGTTTAGTCGTATGCGGCTTGGAAGAGCAGGGTTTTTAGGAGTCTGCGGAAGCAGTCATACTTAGGGCAGAGACGGAGCGAAAGTGGAAGGGAGTTCCACGTAGAAGGGGCCAGGACGGAAAAGCTCAAGCCACCGTGCTTTTTCCTTTTGAATCTAGGGACCTCGAGGAAGTTTAATGAAGCTGAGCGAAGAGCTCTTGTGGGGATATGACGGGACAAGGCCGAAGAGATAAAAACGGGAGCTGCGTCTGATAGGGCCTTAAAGGTGGTGCATGCCAGTTTGAAAATGCAGCGTTTGGATACCGGGAGCCAGTGTAGACTGCGAAGAAGGGGAGTGACATGCTGATCTTGGGCTGGTGGAAAATCAGGCGAGCAGCCTGGTTCTGCACCAGCTGCAGTCGTTGAAGATGGCATGCAGGAATGCCAGCATAGAGAATATTCGCATAATCAAGTCTAGAGGTGATTAGCGCAATGACAACTTGGGTCAAGGCTTCTTTATTGAAATACCTGCTGATCTTACGGATCCGCCTGAGATGGAAGAAACAGGCAGATGTGACCGCGTTGATGTGGGGTCGCATTGATAGGTCTTCAGAGATGATCACCCCCAGGCTTTTGACTGATCTCACGGGAGAGGGAGCCAGCCCCAAGGAAGTAGGCCAAAACGTGGCATTCCATGGATGATTGGGGCCTCCTATCAAAACGAGCTCGGTTTTTGTAGGGTTCAGCTTTAAATGGCTGTGATGCATCCACTCCGCAATGGTCAGCATGATACTCTGGAAATTGGTACGGGAGGAAGGGAGGGAGTCGATGGGGAAAATTAACTGAAGATCGTCCGCGTAATTGTATATTGTGACCGGAGAGTTGCGGAGGGAGGCTAAAAGAGGTTGGAGGTACAAATTAAAAAGGAGAGGAGAAAGTGCAGGGCCCTGTGGAACACCGCAGGGAAGGGAAGTGTAAGAGGCGGAGAAGGTGGAAAGATGAACAGACTGCGAACGTTGATGGAGAAAAGATCTAAGCCAGTCAAGGGCCACTCCCTGGATGCCGGCGTTGTGGACACGGTCGATCAGAAGAGCACGATCGACCGTGTCGAAAGCCGCCGAAAGATCTAATAGGACGAGGGCTTGAGAAGTGTTTTTGTCCGCCCCTTTCCTAAGGGTGTCCATGACAGCCACTATGACCGCCTCGGTGGAGTGGAGGGGTCTAAATCCAGCTTGTTGGGGGTCTAGGAAGGACGATTTCTCTATAAAAGAGCTCAAGCAGCGAGTAACAAAGGTCTCCAAAATCTTTCCCAGGTAAGGTAGGAGAGAAATGGGCCTATAGTTGCAGAGTATTGAAGGATCTGCGTTAGGTTTCTTCAATATAGGGATAAATTGTTGGAATTTAGGGTCTACCCACGACAAGATAGTGACCACAATGCCCTTGTCTTAACACTCAAACCTGGGAGTTTTGGGCTAACAAACCCTGCTCCTGATTCTAACGGTCCGCTGTTGCCACAGGCGGAGGGTTAAATGGCCCTACCTCCAGGACTCCCCCATGAAACTTGCTGAAATATACCAGATAGCAATACCGCTGCTAACAGATATGGGGGACATAGGCATTGACAATTTGGATCTAGACTCCCAGGGTAGAGCTGTGGAAATTCACCAACAGCTGGCTGTCAGGCTTGTGGATGGGTTTAGTCCTGTAGGAACGGAAAAATCCTACCAGGCCAGGACACATCCCTGGTATGACGCCGCCTGTAGGAAAGCAAAAAAAGATTTGCTTTCTGCAATAAATAATAAAGATAGAATTAACATTAAGAAATTCAGCCTCGACTATAAAAAGGCCATTATCAGGGGAAAGAAGCAATGGGAGGAGAACACATGGGAGGAGCTTAGATCTGCAATCTCACGAAAGGACTCCAAGTCGTTTTGGACTATTGTGAGTTCTGATGTGAGCGGGGGAGGAATGGCTACAACCCCGAATATAGCACCCGCAGTGTGGGAAGCGCACTTCGGTGCGCTATATGCCAATTCGGGCGAAGAGACCATACTCCCTCCCAATCCTGATCCTCTCCAGGAGCATACACCGGTGGGGACGGAAGATTTGGTCTTAAGGGAAACTGTGGCATGTCCCCTGTTGGCCGTCCCGGGGCCCAGTCACAAGTATCGACTGGTGGGGTCCTTGGATGGTGATCGGAGGCAGGATTCCCGGCTTGTTGGGGACGTGTATCATCTAGAACGGCCTGAAGAAATTACTCTGAAGGAGGTTGAGTCTGCAATAGCAAGACTATTACCTAACAAGGCCCCCGGCCTAGATAAAATCCCCGGGGATTTATTCCGATCCCAACCCAAAATATGAGCACCGTATCTGGTGGTTTTGTATAATGCAATTCTTAGGGGTATTGACCCGCCAGATACTTGGCTTGGAGCCGAGATCGCCCCTATCTTTAAGAAAGGCTGCCCATTAACCCCATCAAACTATAGGCCTATTAGTCTCATAGACACCGCACAGAAACTAATGGGCAGGATCAATCTAGAGAGGACCCAGGGGTGGATGGAAGAAAATTAGATACTGACCACACTCCAGGCCGGGCTTAGGACGGGTATTTCAACTTTGGATCAAATATTTTGGCTGCAGGTCTTATTTTGGAAAACGGTGAGAGTGGAGGGTGGCAGCCTCTATCTCATCTTTGTTGACCTGCGGGCCGCTTTCGACCTAGTTCCAAGGGAAAAATTATGGAAAGTCTTAGCAGAACTGGGTCTCCCATCCTATCTATTGAACATCCTAATTAGGCTTCACACTAGAAACTATGCCCAAGTTCGGTGTGGGAGGCACGGAGATCTCTCGGCACGTTTCCCCGTTTCGAAGGGTGTACGCCAGGGGTGCGTCTTGGCGCCAACGTTATTTTGTCTTTACATCAATGGCCTTGTGGACCATTTAATTGGTGTAATTGACAATGACGCCCCTAGGCTGACACCTTGTTGCTATCTAAAACATCATCGGGCATCCAGAGCACCCTGGACGGCTTTGCAGCATTCTGTGCTTCACGAGGATTGGAGATAAACTTGGACAAGACCAAGTTTATGATTTTGAATCCCCCAAAGCAGACCCGGCCGAACCCCATTCTCAATGGTTCTGCCTTAGAAAGAGTTAAGACTTTTGTCTATCTGGGCATTACCTTGAAGGAAAATTTTGACTGGGGTTACCAAATTTCCAAATCAGCTCTTAGGTTATCCCAAGTAATGAGGGGCATTAGCAAAGTCCCCAAATTTTCGGATTTCAAGCCGGCAGCCCCGGTCATTGAAATATATCGACTCCAGGCTAGAATGGCCTCGACATATGGTGCAGAACTTTGGGGCCATAAAAATACATCCAATCTCCTGAGGGTCAAGCAGGGCTTTATGAGGAGCCTTTTGGGCTTGCCACCAAGCACACCACTCATTCCTCTACGACTTGACCTGGGGCTGGAATCAATAGAAGAACTAGTAGCAGCACAACCCATGCTCTACTCGAAGAGACTTTGGTCAGTGCCTGAACTGGCTCCATACAGAGGAATTTTTAGAGGTCTGGGCTCTTCTAAAAGGCAAGAACATTCCGTGGCTGCACCACATTGTAGTGTAGTTCCTATATTCCCAATAGGCTCTGCGCATTGGAATAACATAAACAGCAGTGTAGACGTAGGACTGAGGTCATCTAGGTCTCTACTGACTATGTTAGACTTAATTAGTTTTGCAAGCTAGCTCAGAGGTCACTAGAAACTTTCTCGAATAATTAGGGAGGAGTTAACTTGCCTGATTTAGACAAGCAGGGATTAGCTTCTGACAACCATATAACATGACAACTTTGCTCCCTCAGAATAAAGAGTATATCTCCAGAGTCGTGTAAAAACAATAGACAACTATTTCGCTCAGTCAATCGTGCATGCTTAATTTCACCAGAGTGCAGAGAAATAGAGAGACAGGCATTTTCAATAAAAGGTGTTATTTTATTGAGCAGTCTTCTTTCTCATGCAAGAGAAATGAATTGCCACAATTGCAATACTTATCATAAAGTAATGTACGTACAGTAAAAGTAGTATTATGAAATAATACTGTAAAAGCATTGATATGGTTTCTTAGCCATATGATACTTTAAAATGGATAAAATATATACATACATAAAAACATTGACTAACGAACTCAACTGGGGCTTCTAAGATACGCCTACCCCGGTGTACCTGACCTAAGCCTAATACGTGGGAAGGAGTAAGTAAGTTTCAGTTTTAAGTTAAGTTAGGTTTTTTGCCAAGAATCTGATTCAAGAATTCTCTCTAAGGTGTTAATCAGCTCCGTACCTTGGTTATAGAATGAAGGAGGTCTTGTATCTCATTTCTCAGGACTCGATCTCCCAGCAATCCGTGAGGGCGACTTGGGAACACCGGAGCTGGATTTTCTCGGCTGGAGAAAAAGACAGCGTCTCTCTCAGTGCGTCAAAGGGAGGGGCGGTTTCCTTCAGCTCTCGCAACAGCTGGTGCTCCCGGACAAGTAGAACGTCGCTCTGCTCCCAACCACTGTGTGTTTGCTTAAGGCAAGGTTGGTATATTTATACCTGAAAGGTGCCGGGTTTGACCTAAGGTTTGGACATAAGACGTCACTAAGAACTAACAGTTCTTTCTGGACTCCAGGAGTTCTTGTGCAAATCAAAACAAAAGCAGGGGTTTACCCGGGCTGCTGGAGGCTTGGTTTGTTTAAAGAACGCGTTGTACTTTCTAGGAGTCTATGGGAGTAGCCTTGCCGTATTTGGACTGCATGGGCTATTACTAAATATGGATATGATTCTTATGCCTTTATAAGGATATTATTTGTTATAATCACATAAGGGCATGAATCGGGAATATCGAATTAGGGTCCTAGATAGAAACACAACAACATCAAGACTCTTAGCATCCGGATTGGTCTGTCTGAGCTGTGGGAGACCCCAGAGGTGTGTTGCCCAGGGGTATCCAAATTGGAACTCAAAAGTCAGCTGAGGCAGCAGAACTCATTAGCCTTACAGAGATCAGGTTCGCTAAGAAGACTGTCAGCAGAGTTCCTCCTGGTGAAAACTGAATTGCGAGCGGAGGAATTCTTAGATGTAATCTATCCACCCCTTGCGAGGAAGCTTTACATCCAGTTAAGGCATGGCAGTCTACCACTCAGAGCATTCACCTGTAAATCGGCAAAATCAGAAAATATAGCCTGCCCGGCATGTAACTATAAGTGCAAAGATGTTTGCCATGTTATGTTTTTTGCCCTGCATATGAAACTATAAGGAAATGCTGGCTGATTCCGTTATGTAGGAATCCAGCTTTCAGGTATTGTATTCAGGCATGTAGGGTCTTAACGTATGATACTCACCCCCCACCCCCCCCATTGTTTTTGCTGTATCTCGTTTTCTATTTGGCATGTGGCGTAGAAGGAAATGTTTGGGATAAACTCTTGTGTTTAATTGTGTCCAATTATGAATTTTAAACTTTCAGGTCTTGATAACTATCTAGTTTAATCTCTTTTTAATATTGACCTGTCTTCTATTTATTGTTTTATTGACTTGTGCTCTTTTGTATGTATTTTACTTGCACTTTTATGGTCTTTGACCGAAATAAAGTTATCTAAAAAAAAAGACTCAATGTAAGAGAACTGCAAATAACATTCAAGGATGGCTACTGAAAGGCTCAGATACACAGCTCCTTTATATCCATTAAAATACCCGTTCTCTTACCAATCTTCTCCCAGCAATATGGTGTGTGGGGTTGTATAACAGTGAGAAGCTTCTCTGTCTCATGGTGGTTCCAGAAGGCAATACAGGAAGCTGACAAGAAGACAAAAAGGATTTCAGACAAGATCAAGGCCAAGCCCAGCCTTTAGTAATGAGACCCACACTTCCTCTATGCCCACAAATAAACACCCTTAACTTTGTTTGTCAGAATATAACAATTTTAATATTGCGCTACCATATTATTGTAGAAAAACTATTAACTAAAATATTGATAATTAAGTATATAAAATTTAATTTAGATGACTTATTATTATTCTAACATCTACACTCCTTTAAGATGTAGCTATCACTACGGTACCTATACACGGAGTTATGTTCATATGGCACTTCTTTGTACAGGCCTGACCCTAGAAAGTGCTCGCATCTCTTCGGTATTTGGACAAAATATCGGAAACACAAATATTGTGGGACAGAAAATCATGTCAAAAATATAGAGGACAAGAATATCATGTATGTCAGTTTCTAGGGGTAAGTAAAGTTTTGCTACATATAACTCCTCATATATGTACCTTGACGATATATCTATAAATCTTCAAGGTACGTAGAGCTGGAGTTAAGAACAGTAAATTTACATTTACCTAGTTGCACTTACCTACTCTATATTCTTGTCCTCGATATTTTTGACACAATAGTCTGTCCACACCCTATTTGTGTTTCTGATTTTGTCACTAATCAATCTCTTCAAATGTTCTTCCTGAAGTGACTTCTAATAGGAAGACTATTTTGTAAAATATGCATTGTAAATATTCCTCTATGTAAAGGATGGAGCAGTGGCTTTTGCTACCTTGCTGAAAGAATATTTGAAGTTTATAAACTTTTGAAATACTCAACAAGACCCTCCAGGATTTTGCGTTTTGAAAAAAAGTCGCAAAATCTGCAGTTTTGTAAAAAGGCTGTTCTTATTACAAAAGTGCCCAATACATTTGGGGAATGTGATCTGATATTTTTTTTGAGTGAAGAGTCTGACAAAAGGTTGTGAAAACATAATTGAAAGGGTCATGAAAACAAAACTTACAGATATTTTCGTCTCTCAATTCCCAACTTTTTGGAAACTAGGACATCTTGTGGCCAGGGATGGTAATTGTTTTCAAAATATCTCCATTATAAAGTTCAAAGGTGAACAGTAGGTCGTACTTTTTTAAAGAGAAAGGAATCAAAACGAAGGGAAAGTGAAATGAGCATGCGTCTCTGGAAGAGATGTGCTAGAAGTCAGGAAGTGGAGATTAAAGGCTCCAGGAGTGATTTGGGTGTCCTCTGGACAATTTACACTCTTCATTTAGTGGCCATAGCGAGTGAGGTTTATTTGTTTGGCCACCACTGAGCTAAGCATCATTAGTGTTGTGAGATTTGCATGAACCTGTGTGGAGTAATTTCTCGAAGAGATCAGTTTTCTGTAGGTGTGGACATCATAAGTGTACTCCCACGTTCATTCATTCTCAGCCATAGCCAGGGCCAAAACACAGGCCCGACGGCCCATGCGGTGCAGGAGGCCCCAGGCCTTCTGCCTTTCTCCATTCAGCCAAAGAGCAATTATTATTGGTGGGATAAGTGAGACTCAGGGGCCCTTCATCACATTCTGCAGGGGGTGTACCTGCTATTTTCTTTGGGCTAGCCGCAGGCTGGACACTACTTCACTACTGCTTCTGGCCAGGCCTGGCTCCGCCGAGTCCCTGTGCATTGTATTCTGCTTGGGGATTGTGCTTTGGGCTGGGTCTCGCTCCGCTGCTTTCCTGGCCGGGCTTGGCTCCGCCGAGTGACTGCATCCTGGTTGGGGGCTGTATTCCGGGCCGGGCTTTGCTCCGCTCTCCAACTGGCCGGGCCTGGCTCCGCCAAACACTCTGACTACACCTCCCAGCAATCTCGCAAAACGCCAGTACCAAGCACCAGGAGGTGTATAAAGGAGAATTTGGGGCCGAGTTCCCTGTATACCTGCTATTTTCTTTGGGGCTGAGCCGCGGGCTGGACACCTCTTCACTACTGCTTCTGGCCGGGCCTGGCTCCGCCGAGTCCCCTGTGCATTGTATTCTGCTTGGGGATTGTGCTCTGGGCTGGGTCTCGCTCCGCTGCTTCCCTGGCCGGGCTTGGCTCCGCCGAGTGACTGCATCCTGGTTGGGGGCTGTATTCCAGGCCGGGCTTTGCTCCGCTCTCCAACTGGCCGGGCCTGGCTCCGCCAAACACTCTGACTACACCTCCCAGCAATCTCGCAAAACGCTAGTACCAAGAGCCAGGAGGCGTATAAAGGGGAATTTGGGGCCGAGTTCCCTGTGTACCTGCTATTTTCTTTGGGGCTGATCCGCGGGCTGGACACTGCTTCACTACTGCTCTGGCCGGGCCTGGCTCCGCCGAGCCCCATGTGCATTGTATTCTGCTTGGGGATTGTGCTCTGGGCTGGGTCTCGCTCCGCTGCTTCCCTGGCCGGGCTTGGCTCCGCTGAGTGACTGCATCCTGGTTGGGGGCTGTATTCCGGGCCGGGCTTTGCTCCGCTCTCCAACTGGCCGGGCCTGGCTCCACCAAACACTCTGACTACACCTCCCAGCAATCTCGCAAAACGCCAGTACCGAGCGCCAGGAGCCGTATAAAGGAGAATTTGGGGGCGAGTTCCCTGTGTACCTGCTATTTTCTTTGGGGCTGAGCCGCGGGCTGGACACTGCTTCACTACTGCTTCTGGCAGGGCCTGGCTCCGCCGAGTCCCCTGTGCATTGTATTCTGCTTGGGGATTGTGCTCTGGGCTGGGTCTCGCTCCGCTGCTTCCCTGGCTGGGCTTGGCTCCGCCGAGTGACTGCATCCTGGTTTGGGGCTGTATTCCGGGCCGGGCTTTGCTCCGCTGTCCAACTGGCCGGGCCTGGCTCCGCCAAACACTCTGACTACACCTCCCAGCAATCTCTCAAAATGACAGTACCAAGCGCCAGGAGGCGTATAAAGGAGAATTTGGATCCTCGCCACGGGAGACGCGCTCGGGACGCGCCGGGGGAAGCCCGAGATAAGGGCGGGGCCATCTGCGGCCGTCAGAGGCCAGAGGAGGCTGGGCTGGGCCACCCCCTTAACATCTCTACTATTTTCCCTGGAATTGATTCATACCCAAAGGTACTTTTAAAAATCACTCCATCTTGGACGTTTCATTTAATTACTCTAAAACTTTTTGCCGCAGGACCGTCAATGCAAATATTTTTTCTTGCTATCAGTCCTTTTTGAATATCGTGGGGCGGAAGTATTAAGTATTGTGCATTGTGGGATTTGTTCACCCGGTTGTAAGAATGAGCGACAAGGGTAAAAATACTAATCCTGCTACCTCTCGCCCCATGACTAGGCACCAGGCTGCCATGGCACAACCTCTCCCAAGCCTCACTGCCATTGATAAGATGCTACAGAAGACGATAGGGGTAGTGGCATCTGCCATAGAGAATACTGAGAGGCGATTATCAATTACTCCGGCCATCCCCCCTCTCCAGTCTGTAGGGGATTTTTCAGCTGTTACTGTTAATCCCCCTGACTTCAGTTCTTCCCTTATGTGCTCTTTTGCAGAGCTGCCCTGTGCACAGATTGTTATTGATGTAAATGATACCCCAGAGGTTGCCAATTCCCTTCCACACCCTGTAGCCAGAAAGGCCCCCAAACCCCGCCTGAGAAGTAAGAAAATTAAACTTGTAAAAAACTTAGCTAAAAGATCGACGACCCTACCGGACTGTGCACAGGTTGCTGCTGGTCCTTCTCTGTCCTCTGTGGGAACTCCTGTTTGGGTCACTCATCTATTATCTAATTTCGAAGCTCATATGGAACAGATTATTGGTTCACATTTTAAATCACTGACATCTAGGCTTGATAGATTAGTTTCCACCATCAACAATATAGGTCTAGGGAGAACCCAGCCGATTAGTCCATCGGAGAATCCTAGAACTATTAAGCCCACTTCCACTTCCAACCCTAAAATTCTACCAGCCAGTAAAAATATACCAGCTGTACCAGCTCGGGTAACTGGCAATTCTACCCCTGACACTATTCTACCTCTGCCCAGGGTTGGAAAAGTAGACACTGGAAATACAACAGTGCTGAGGGGGGCCACTGAAGTCAGAGCAAACTTATTGGACCAACAAGCCCAAGCTAGTAGAAATACTTCAGAGGAGGGGCCTCCAGCTGTCCTGCCCTCCCTTGATCTCCCTCCTGAGTCTCTACCATATGTTGTGGTCCTTGCTGGGGTTCCTCCTTTAAGCCAGGGAAAAAGTGAGGATCATTTTGAATTAAAAAACAAATGTATACAATGGCTTAACTCCAACAGGCCTCTCCCCCCTAACGTTTCTGGAGAAATATTGTGTGTTAGAAGAGTAGACTGGATTGGGACTGGACCTAAAACTATTGCGGGAAACTGTGTTGTGATTAACTTTAGGAACACACGCTCTGTAGAATACATCTGCAGCAGGTCGCCATCCTGGTCTAACACCCACATTTTCCCCCTACACTTGTCCTATTTCTATCCCACTCCCCAGCGGAGAACTGGACAGAATAGAGGTATGCGACAAGAGGGGGGCCAGAACCTCTTACCACCCAGAATCCAACAGGGAATAACATCCTGGGAGGGCTGTCAGACGTATATCCCTTACGTTCACTATTCCCTCAAAGAAATAGGTTTAGCATGTTGGAACAGGTCGACTGACGCCCTGTGAGGCAGAGTCCCTTACCCCAAATACGTGGCAGTCTGGGCATCCAAACAGCGATATTGGTGGGTAATGGTGACAGTAGTATCCCTGAGAACCTAACAACATATAACAACATCACAGAGGGTGGGATGGAATCGGGGGAAGGTACTACAAATGTGGGGGTCTGTCCTTCCTCCGAGGAAATGCTAAGAGGTGAGGCAAGGGAAAAGACACCAGAGCCCAAGATCTTATTGTGTAGTACTGGGCCTGACCAAAGTAAGGGTGAACCATCAATTAACATCAGGCCAGTTGATAGAGGTATATAAATATTGTCCTGGAATGTGGCCGGTATGAAAAAGAAACTGGCTTTACCTGAATGGGCTCTTTTATGGCAATGCACGACATTTGCCTTATGCATGAAACATGGGCACTGGAGGAGAGTGTAAGGGCCGGCTTTGCCACTTTTGATATCCTGGCGACAACTAGGGGTAGGGGGAGACCCTCGGGTGGCCTGTCAATGTGGATGGGCACGCATTTGGGTGTCCAGGCAGTTCAAATATCAACTAACTCGCTTGATGTCCAATGCATTCTTTAACACCTCAAGATAGGCCCCAGGTGGCCATATTAAACATCTATTCAAGACCTCTTAAGAGTGGTCAAGAATCCGATACTATTGAAACATTAAAGCAGGTTATACATTCACTCGACCCTTTAGTCGCCCTAATAGTTGGAGGCGACTTCAACTGCCAGTTTGAGCCCCTCGTGATTTCAGATATGGGAGAGCTGGATGATGAAGACCGGTTCTGGCATGTTCCCAATCTGCAGATCCCTACTGTCAGAGCATGGACCCCATTGGTCCTTCAAATTATGTCTTTCTCCCTCTCAACGTCTCTGCGGGCGTGTAATGGGAGATTAGAGCCCGACAGACCGGGATCAGTCACGTTTAACAGACTGGGGCAAACTTCTATCATCGACTATATAATGATGGAAGCCAGACATTGGGATAAATTGTTGGAATTTAGGGTCTACCCACGACAAGATAGTGACCACAATGCCCTTGTCTTAACACTCAAACCTGGGAGTTTTGGGCTAACAAACCATGCTCCTGATTCTAACAGTCCGCTGTTGCCACTTTTGATTTCTAACAACAGGCGGAGGGTTAAATGGCCCTACCTCCAGGACTCCCCCATGAAACTCGCTGAAATATACCAGATAGCAATACCGCTGCTAACAGATATGGGGATATAGGCATTGACAATTTGGATCTAGACTCCCAGGGTAGAGCTGTGGAGATTCACAAACAGCTGGCTGTCAGGCTTGTAGATGTGTTTATTCCCGTGGGAAGGGAAAAATCCCACCAGGCCAGGACGCATCCCTGGTATGACGCACCCTGTAGGAAAGCAAAAAAAGATTTGCTTTCTGCAATAAATAATAAAGATAGAATTAACATTAAGAAATTCCGCCTGGACAATAAAAAGGCCATTATCAGGGGAAAGAAGCAATGGGAGGAGAACAGATGGGAGGAGCTTAGATCTGCACTCTCACGAAAGGACTCCAAGTCGTTTTGGACTATTGTGAGTTCTGGTGTGAGCGGGGGAGGAATGGCTACAACCCCGAATATAGCACCCGCAGTGTGGGAATGGCACTTCGGTCCGCTATATGCCAATTCGGGCGAAGAGACCATACTCCCTCCCAATCCCGATCCTCTCCAGGAGCATACACCTGTGGGGACGAAAGATTTGGTCTTAAGGGAAGCTGTGGCATGTCCCCTGTTGGCCGTCCCGGGGCCCAGCCACGAGTATCGACTGGTGGGGTCCTAGGATGGTGATCGGAGGCAGGATTCCAGGCTTGTTGGGGACGTGTATCATCTAGAACGGCCTGAAGAAATTACTCTGAAGGAGGTTGAGTCTGCAACAGCAAGACTATTACCTAACAAGGCCCTGTATGATGCAGAACTTTGGGGCCATAAAAATACATCTAATCTCCTGAGGGTCGAGCAGTGCTTTAAGAGGAGCCTTTTGGGCTTGCCACCAAGCACACCACTCATTCCTCTACAACTTGACCTGGGGCTGGAATCAATTGAAGAACTAGTAACAGCACGGCCCATGCTCTACTGGAAGAGACTTTGGTCAGTGCCTGAACTGGCTCCATATAGAGGAATTTTTAGAGGTCTGGGCTCTTCTAAAAGGCAAGAAGATTCTGTGGCTGCACCACATCAAGACACTTAGCATCCAGATTGGTCTGTCTGAGCTCTGGGAGACCCCAGAGGTGTGTTGCCTGGGGATATCCAAATTGGAACTCAAAAGTCAGCTGAGGCAGCAGAACTCATTAGCCTTACAGAGATCAGGTTCCCTAGGAAGACTGTCAGCAGAGTTCCTCCTGGTGAAAACTGAATTGTGAGCGGAGGAATTCTTAGATGTAATCTATCCACCCCTTGCGAGGAAGCTTTACATCCAGTTAAGGCATGGCAGTCTACCACTCAGAGCATTCACCTGTAAATGGGCAAAATCGGAAAATATAGCCTGCCCGGCATGTAATTATAAGTGCGAAGATGTTTGCCATGTTATGTTTTTTGCCCTTCATATGAAACTATAAGGAAATGCTGGCTGATTCCGTTATGTAGGAATCCAGGGTTCAGATATTGTATTCAGGCATGTAGGGTCTTAACGTATGATACTCACCCCCCCCCCTGCCCCCCCCCCCCCATTGTTTTTGCTGTATCTCGTTTTGTATTTGGCATGTGGCATAGAAGGAAAAGTTTTGGATAAATTCTTGTGTTTAATTGTGTCCAATTTTGAATTTTAAACTTTCAGGTCTTGATAACTATCTAGTTTAATCTATTTTTAATATTGACCTGTCTTCTATTTATTGTTTTACTGACTCGTGCTCTTTTGTATGTATTTTACTTGCACTTTTATGGTCTTTGACCGAAATAAAGTTATCTAAAAAACAAATAAAGATTCAATGTAAGAGAACTGCAAATAACATTCAAGGATGGCTACTGAAAGGCTCAGATACACAGCTCCTTTATATCCATTAAAATACCCTTACTCTTACCAATCTTCTCCCAGCAATATGGTGTGTGGGGTTGTATAACAGTGAGAAGCTTCTCTGTCTCATGGTGGTTCCAGAAGGCAATACAGGAAGCTGACAAGAAGACAAAAAGGATGTCAGACAAGATCAAGGCCAAGCCCAGCCTTTAGTAATGAGACCCACACTTCCTCTATACCCACAAAGAAACACCCTTAACTTTGTTTGTCAGAATATAACAATTTTAATATTGCACTACCATATTATTGTAGAAAAACTATTAACTAAAATATTGATAATTAAGTATATAACATTTAATTTGGATGACTTATTATCATTCTAACACCTACACTCCTTTAAGATGTAGATATCACTACGGTACCTATACACAGAGTTATGTTCATATGGCACTTCTTTGTACAGGCCTGACCCTAGAAAGTGCTCGCATCTCTTCGGTATTTGGACAAAATATCGGAAACACAAATATTGTGGGACAGAATATCATGTCAAAAATATAGAGGACAAGAATATCATGTACATCAGTTTCTAAGGGTAAGTAAAGTTTTGCTACATATAACTCCTCATATATGTACCTTGACGATATATCTATAAATCTTCAAGGTACGTAGATCTGGAGTTAAGAATAGTAAATTTACATTTACCTACTTGCACTTACCTACTCGATATTCTTGTCTTCAATATTTTTGACAAAATAGTCTGTCCACACTCTATTTGTGTTTCTGATGTTGTCACTAATCAATCTCTTCAAATGATCTTCCTGAAGTGACCTCTAATAGGAAGACTATCTTGTAAAATATGCTTGTAAATATTCCTCTATGTAAAGGATGGAGCAGTGGCTTTTGCTTCCTTGCTGAAAGAATATTTGAAGTTTAAAAACTTTTGAAATACTCAACAAGACCCTCCAGGATTTCGTGTTACGCAAAAAAGTCGCAAAATCTGCAGTTTTTTAAAAAGGCTGTTCTTTTTACAAAAGTGCCCACTACATTTGGGGAATGTGATCTGATGTTTTTTTTGAGTGAAGAGGCTGACAAAAGGTTGTGAAAACATAATTGAAAGGGTCGTGAAAACATAACTTACAGATATTTTCGTCTCTCAATTCCCAACTTTTTGGAAACTAGGACATCTTGTGGCCAGGGATGGTAATTGTTTTCAAAATATTTCCATTATAAAGTTCATAGGTGAACAGTAGGTCGTACTTTTTTAAAGAGAAAGGAATTAAAACGAAGGGAAAGTGAAATGAGCAGCATCTCGGGAAGAGAGTTAATGTGCTAGAAGTCAGGAAGTGGAGATTAAAGGCTCCAGGAGTGATTTGGGTGTCCTCTGGACAATTTAGAGTCCTCGTTTAGTGGCCATAGCGAGTGAGGTTTATTTGGTTGGCCACCACTGAGCTGACTGCTAAGCATCATTAGTGTTGTGAGAATTGCATTAACCTGTGTGGAGTAATTTCTCGAAGAGATCAGTTTTTGTAGTGTGGACATCATAAGTGTACTCCTACTTTCATTCATTCTCAGCCACAGCCAGGGCCAAAGCACAGGCCCCGACGGCCCATGCGATGCAGGAGGCCCCAGGCCTTCTGCCTTCCTCCATTCAGCCAAAGAGCAATTAATATTGGTGGGATAAGGGAGACTCCGGGCCCTTCATCACATTCTGCAGGGGGCCCTTCATTTTGCGTTATGCCACTGACAGGTTATAACAAGGTGCAGTTAGTTGAATCTTTCTCATAAGTTCGTTTCAAGGATATTCTATTCCTCCAACAGCATGGAACCAGTATGGGGAGATCTTCGTCCCCAGTGTAGCAGGCCTCTTTGTACATCATCTCGAAACTCATAGAAACCTCAATCAAGCAACCCCTTTCTTCAACATATCAAACTTTGGAAGAGCTTTATTGATGACATTTTACTAATTTGGGAAGGCAACCCGACTACAGCCAAGGCTTTCCTATTATGGCTAAATGATCAAAATACTTTTCTGAAGTTCACACACACCATCGGAAAAAAAGGAGTTGGTATTTTTGGAGCTGAATATTTGAATACCAATGCACATTTGAAAACCACAACAAAAAACTGCTTCCTTTGATTTGATAGCTTTCACCCCATGCATTTAAAAGAGAATCTACCATTCGGACAGTTCCTGAGGATCAGGTATTGTACCGAACAAAAAGACTGCAGGAAACAAGCAGAACAACTAACTGAAAAATTGATAGCCAGGAACTACTCAGATGAATTGTGGCCCAAGCTAAAAAATTAGCATTAAACAACCATAGAGATGCGCTGCTGGAAACACACTCTATACAGAAAAATCAAGAATCACAACCTATCTGTAAATAGATATAACCAAACTTTGAATAATTAACAAGGTTAATGTCCGTGTTTTGTCACATATTTTCATGATACTGTTCGTTTTGGGTGCTCGGACAGAGCATCTATTTACAACAAGTGTATGTTTTTACACTGGTTTATATATTTTAACTATTGACATGTTTCATAAGGTGTTGTGTAAATGACGCATATTTAATACAATCTAGGGAAGGGCGGGGTATTCTGAGTTACCAAGGGAGGCACGTCAGTTCAAACAGGGGAACAGTCAGGCAACATGACGGAGTTTAATAGTCAGAAAATGGAGATTTATGGGAGTTGAAGTTCAAACATGATTGTTTAAACAATTGAATAATGACGTGGGAGTGGTCATGTTGTTATAAAGGCCCCTAGCACATGGGAGGGTGAAAAACCAGCATTAGAGGAGAAACGCGAGAAGCACTATGCACACATTTGAACGGAAAACAGAGGTATGAAAGTTCCTGTTTTTTTGCCTTAGTGCAATGGCAGTGTTTATAGTGGAATATCTTATTGGGCAGAGGATTATCTAAAAAAATCCCAAGAGTGTCATTGTAGATCAGGTTACTTAGTAGCACATTTCGAAAGCGTTCTTTTACGCTTTTAGAGGGAAAGCGTTGTTTATGGGACATTTAACATGACAGATATAGAAGGTGTTTAACATTGTCTGTTGAAATAACTTCACAGCATACTAATGACAATTCTTTTGATGTTTAACATTTTTAGAAAAGAACCCATGACGAAGGGCCGGTCAGGCCCGAAATGCATTGGGTCAAGCTTTTTCACAGTTGCTAAATGTACTGGGAATTTCGACATGCTGTATTCAAGGCGCTTGAGCACAACTCACGCATTTGAAAATTGAAATTACCTCATTCTGCAACTGAACTCACGAACAATAAAAATCATGGAACATTGATTAAATTGGCTTACGATGATTCTTTCATCTTACATGGCGAGATGCATCCTGGGACTGATATTACCCATATCAGCGATGGCGATGTTGTTTACCCAGCGCTTCAGGACGTAGCGCAAAGCAGGATTGCTCCCCCAAAGAGATTACCATTGATAAAAAGGAATAGAAACAAGGAGTGCGGGCCAAAGACTTTCTCTATAAATGTACAGTAAATAACATCCCTTCGATGTTACCCATGGGCCATTACCCATGGGAATTGCATTGTTTGCTGTTTCACTGAGGCAACTAAAACAGTACCTTTTAACAATATAATGATTGGGCAACTCTGAAACTTAACAAATTGCCATACTTCTAGGGTGGTCTACCTGATTACTTGCCCTTGCAATTTGTACTACCTGGGCATGACCACTCAAAAAGTCAGAAAAAGGATCTGCGAACACTGCAGCAACTTACGATGCCAACGGATTACTACCAAAATCTAATCACACTATCTCGAACTAAAACACACACCCAGTGATTTGAAATGGATAGTGACGGAATGTATAAAAGACACAGACATTCTGGAAAGGAGACTCCCCCAAAAGGAACAGAGATGGATGTTCAAACTCAATACAGACACCCGGCACCTCAACGATAACATCTCATGGGGCCAATTCCTCTAGAAGTGTAGCTCAACTTTTACCTTCCCTAAGCTATTGGTGTACAATGAAGATACATAGAACCAAAGTAGAATTTTTTTTTTAAACACCTTACCCATAAGCTCATTTCTTCTTTGAGACCGTTGATGAAATATCCTCTATTTAGATCAATAAAGACCTTTTTTGTAACCTGGTAATAAGACTTTCACAAGGTTTTTTTTTATTCAATTCTCTCCCCCCCCCCCCCCCCCCCATGGACTGTCTCCCCAACCTTCCGCCCCCCTTTTTGTTTTGAAGATTTCTTTAATGCACAAAATCTCACTCTTTGACTATTTGTCCACTGAATCTTTTTCATGTTTTCGCAATGCTGGTAGCCAATTATTTATCCCAAGATGGCCTGTTTTGTAGCTTTTGAGAATATAGAAAAGTGTATGAGCACTTAAGTTTTCCAACATGGCTCTGATTCTGATCCAAAGTTGACGTGCAGTTTTAAAGTAACACAAGCGGTATAGTGTTCCGCAATTCAAACACGTATGTGGAAGTCCTCAGCTACCTGCCGGCACAAAACACCCTTTCTGGAATGCACACCGGCAGGATGCGGTCCCCGGTGAGCCGATTCAGATGCAGTGGCAAAGGGCAGCCTTGATGAAGTGTAGCAGGTTAGCTCCCTGTTAGGACACTGCACAACAGGGTCAACAGCTCAAACAGACCCAGCCTCCTTTGTTTGGAAATACACGTTAAATGTTTCAATGCCATTTTACCTCCTGTCTTGCAGGGTTTGACTACAGGCATCGTCCTCCCCAGTGGGATCATGAGGCCAGAGAACGGCGTTTAAAATGTATGTTTTTTTCATATGTTTTTTCAGTGTGTTCATCTTAATGTTAAGTATTTTCGTTAGTCATTTAGGCTAAAGGTTGTTCCGCACTACCTACAGTATAACCACTGATTTTTGTGCATTTTGGACGCACAAATACACCTGGGTGTTTCGTATATTCACTGCTTTGAACTTTATTTTGTGTCAGCCACAGCTAATGTTTTGAAACTCTACCCTCTTTCTCGTTTTTATGGTAATGCAGTGACATTATCCTGGGAATAAAATCATATGTAGGTTGTGTGATTTGCCGGTTTTGTAACTTGATACGTTCCTATTAAGAAACTTTTAGAGCTGTGGTACCGATAATAACTAGGTTCCTTAGGTCCTGATGAAGAGCCAATAGGGGCAAGGCTCGAAACATGTTGACCAGAGAAGCAAGAAATAGATTCATTGATATCCGTTTCCTTCTTTTTCTTTTCCCTTGATTTTAAATCTTACCGACTAGAGGTGGGAATAAAATAATGGTGCCCTACTAGTCAGGTGTTTTTAAATTTGTTTAGCACCTGCACTCTCCTCCCCTCCCACAACATTGTTTTCATCATAAACAAAAACCAAAAAAGTGCTTCCTACGTATTCCGTCTGGTTGAAGCACGCCTCGATCCGCAGCGGATCGGGAAGATCCCCAAGGACGAAGCATGCCACCAAGGAGCAACCCTGGTGGGTGAGGGGTCTTTAAGAAAAACAGGGTTTTTCTCTTATTGTGGAGGGTATGTCCATCGCTATCCTTTCTGAATTTACTGGGTTCTTTGTTTTGCTAAAATTGTATAATTAAGGACGGCGAATCTAGTTATTCCTCGTCCTCCCTCTCTACTTTTGATAGATTCCTTATTATCACATCTAAAATGGAGCAGAATTCAGTACTTACCGATTGCAATCTAGGGCCCACCACCCAAGGGGCAAACAACAGGCCAAGGGGGGTATTATTATATGCAGAATAACAAAATAGGATGCTGCAAAATGTGCCAAACAATTTCCATGATTGTGCCACAAAATTTGCCAATCCATGCCCGAATATCTTGGAAGGGTTTGCTCACCTAAGGCATATGATGGATGACTAACCAAGGAACAATGTCCAGGTTTTAATCCCATAGGTTTCTAGTCTGTTTAGAGCACTATCTTATTTGCATGCAATAATAACAATTCTCCATTTCAATCATGCCTAATATTGCTCTTGTTTTACTTGTCTTATACTTTTCACACTCTTCATGCCAGACAACTATAGTTCAAAGGACCGTGCCCCTGCGATGAGAGACAATAGAGTTAGAGACAACTTTTCCCCTTGTGTTTCATCAGCATGTTTTGATTATAGGGAGCAAACAATGCATGTGGAACTGCTAGGATGGAAAATGTATGGCCAATATAGGAGCAATTTACTCCATTGAACATTTTGCTCTCTTGATCTCTGCCACAATCCTTAACATATCACAGCTTACTGGCACCGGTCGCATGATTGGATTGGAAATTAAAAGCTGCACAGGCAAATATTTTCAGACTAGCCCGGTTCCTCTCCTCTTCCTCTCTTTCCTTCCATCTCCATTTTTTTGTCTTCTCTGTACCCACCCACTTTAATTTCTCTCCAAAGTCTTTCCGTCTGTGCTCTTTCCATAACCTTTATCTCTTTTCCTTTTCCCTTTCTCTGCTTATGACCCTTCTATAAATGCTGAAATAGACCCTGAGGAGCTAGAGAGGGAAAGGCAACGTGACCTTTCTAAGACTGGTCTCCAGTGGCTCTAGCTCATGTGTCAATCATGTGATCAATGCTATCTCTAGCCGAAACGCGTCATGGCGGACTGGTGCTGGGCTACAAACTAAAATAAAAACATTTGCACCAAACTACGGGTCTTGCTGGTTCCTGTGTGTACTAATCGGCTGATTTGCTGTGTGTTGCCTAAGGAGCGCCACGTACCTCATAAATATATATATATATATATATATATATATATATATATATATATATATATATATATATATATATATATATTATATATATATGTGTGTGTGTGTGTGTGTGGGTGTGTGTGGGTGTGTGTGTGTGTATATATATAGGTACCTATACCTATACATATATCCACATATATAACGTGCTGTGGCATCTGGTGGCGTTAAATACGTCGGAATGATCGTTTTATTTACTGTTGGAGGAATATATATATATATTTCTGTAGTGTAATTTCCTTTTGTTGGTCCTACTTGAAAATGAAAGTTCCTTGAAATTGTTGATTGTTAGGCGCACACATTCTGCTACGAATTGGTAGGTCGAATAATTTTGTGTCTCAGCCGCCTAAGTCACTTTTTTTTATAGTTAATTATTTTTTCACCCATTAGACACTAGCACTTTAATTGAAGTGGCATGTAGCAGCTTCTGTGCATTGTTCTCTATCTGGCAATTCAGATTTGAGGTTTCGTGGCCATATTGAATGCATTTGCACTTTACCTTTTTATGAACTCTGTTTTTAGTGTATCCTCTGTATATTTTTTCAGTGAATGATGCACTTGCACTGTATTCTGGTGATAATTTGTTTGTACTGCTATTAACCTGTTATTGATAATTTCGCTTTTGTTAATCTCTGCGATCGTGCACTTGCCATCATGCGAGAATTCTTTTTGGCCACACTATCAAACTGAGATAGGAGCACTTCGCTCTCACTGCTGTTTTGCACTTTATCTTGTCTGTATTTTATACAACTTGTCATGATTGTTTGTACAGCGGCTACTATGACATTATGTTTATTTTTGCATTTCATCCTTTTTTATGGGTGATTGTGCTTTTAAAACACTTTATAATGCAACACCTACTTTTGGCGCGTCATGTGACCAAGCTCCGCCTGTGGAGCGAAACGCGTCGAAGAGAGCACTGGCTCCGTGATTGCTAACATTAAAATCACCACAGCTAACACCACTGCTAACACGACTGCTAACTCTAGTGAGATGCATGTGCTACCACAAGATCTTGCCACCCATTCGCATCTCCACCGCCTGGCCTTCCTACATCACTCCTCCCACCCTCCTTCACACCCAGGACTTTAAGTGGGCTGGGTCCTGCTAGTGCTCAGCACTGACAGTTCTTAATAGCAAGTGCCAAGACAGGTCCCTATCGGGCTCTCCATTTTTACCCTCAGGGTGAAAAAAAATAACTTAACTCTGCAATATTACTAGCCATCTCTGCTTTTAATGTAACTACAAGGAAACTAAGTTTTCAGTTGTATACAGCACAAACGTGGGGCGCTTTACATGAGTACCAGTTACATTACACAAGGACATATTCATTTGTTGAATCAAAGGATATTGTGCCAATGTCAGGCTCGAACCCACTTTCTCAGCTCTAAAGTCGGCAGCTCTAGACTTACGCCACAACCTCACACACAAGATCAGTAGCATTTTCAATATTATATACAACAAAGTCATAGTTGTTGGTGATTTATCTTATGCAATTTACAACCATTGACAATGTCAATAGTCCTGGCTTGTTGTAGGTGTAATGCTACTTGTTGTGTTATATATCTGGATGAATGGACAGAAGCAGCAAAATACCAGTGGGGCAGCACACTATGCTGAGCACAGATTTTTAGCTTAAGTGTTTTAAGCCACAACCTTAATTACAGCAATCACGCCTCTATGAGAGATCCCCCAGCTTTTTCGTCCCACTTGAAGCCCTGTTCACACCTATTCTATCCTTTTCTTTCCTTCCCTCCTGTCCCCCTCAATAGTCCTCCCATATACATCCTACCAACATTTTACCTCAGTTTTGGGCAAAGATACAGTTCTTTCTCCTCCACAATTGTTAATACTTTACTTACATATGCTCAATCAGAATTTTTCATTGTTAAACACTTTGGGGCCTTTGCAATAAATACTTATATTTCGTTTGTGCTGTTCTGTCAACCTCAGGTCTTTGCTGTGTTCCATGCTCTCTGAATTTGACTACTCTGTGTTTTTTAACTTAATTTAGCAGCTTAATTCAATTGTGGGAAACTAAATGCTTATCTGCATATATATTTATCGGTTGTGGATTATTGCTACCATGAGCCGTGTTACATAAAGCAGCCCCTTGGTGCAACAGGCTTGCTCACACACTTTGTGCACCCCCAGGGCAATTTGGTATTTCATAAGGGGGTGCAGATGCTTGTTCGGCTCCTTCCATAATACCGATAGTGCCTGCGTACATGTAGCGGCAGTGCTATCTCTAGAGGGCGATCCCTCATGTGTTTTGGGGTGTGGACCCCATGCAAATGAGGGAATCTCTTTATCTTTGCACCGATGCCGCATTATGTACACAGACGCAAAGGCAAAGAAGCTGTCAGGAGGCACACTGAAAGTACGCCACAAAACAGTGGCGCACTCTCCTATGGGCCCCTCCCAGTCAACCCCTCACGGCACCCGCCTTTAAGGGGCTCTCTACAAAGGGATATATAATCCCTCTTAAAAGTGCAGGTGGGTTGCCACCTGCATAGTGAAACAGGGAGCAACATTTAAACAGCTACTCTGTATTTCACTTGAATGTGCTACCCCCACTGCACCACAAGTTCACCGTTGTCCCTTCATAAAAGGGCACACTTTTCCTGTTTGCGCACGGCACACCTATTGAAAGGAAAAGAGTGCCCTCTCTCTAATAGGGTCCTACGAGGGTTATTATATCTATGGCACTATGCTTCATTATCTTTTAAACTGTTGATTCATATGCAATTGTAATGTTTTCAAAATCAACATCTTTAACAGCGCTTCAAATGGTGGTGGTATTATTAGAGATCACAAGTCAATGACAACCCAGGCACATTAGGGTGCACTAGAACGTTTTGCTTGATCTTTCTCAAAATAGACAGCCATTTTGACATTGTAGATAAGGTATCCCTTCACAAGTACATGCACTGTCTCTATCAAGAGGACTGTAAGCATCAATCACAGGCCAAAAGAGAGAACTTTCAATTAATGCTCTATGACCAATCTAGATCTGAGAAATCCTCTTGAGTGCTCAGGAGCCTAGTTTTCCAAATATACATTCTGTAGATTTATGGTACAAATATCCTCTCTTGATGGTAAAATGGACCTCAGAGTCACCATCACCAATAGTTGCTGTTTGATTAATCTGTTCTATTCTATATCGATTTCGGTGAAGATGTGAGGAATAAGGCGCAGTAGATGGGAGAGGATTTGGAGAGGGATAACTGTACCTTACATTCAGAAATGACGAGAAAAAACAGGAAAAGGTAGTAGTTGGCTAACAAGGAGCAGTGGGAGGCATGGCCTAAGTATGAAGCACGCCTATATGGTTAGGAAGGATCAATGTGACATCTGCAGGGAATGTGCTAGTAGATAGGAGGATGATCTGGGAAAAAGAATGTTTTTTAAATTTAAATTTGATTTGATAATAAAAAGGCATTGAAGCCATGTTGACGATGCATGCAAATGATAACTTTGGAAACTAGGGTCTTTTGTTATGAAGCATGACCCAGGGACTAAGGATGACATTGTGCTTATAGTGGGTCTACTAGCAGAGGACAATAGTGACAGTTTGTTAATTACTTGCATCCCCCATTTACTCACACCCCCTTCCACTTACCCTTTCAGGTTGGCCACCATAAGGTACAAGACATCTATTTTGGATTTTATCCTGTGCAGATCCCAGCGGCTTCTGTGAGGATACCAAAAGAGGGCATCAGTCAATCATTCAACACTGGCGGATTCAATCGAGGGACCACCATATACCACACTCCCTTCCGCAAGACAGAAAATTAATCTCTTATACTTGTTCTAGAGTCCCATGGATACTCTACCCGAGGATTAAGTTGATCACAGACTATGGATATTCATCATAGTCATTAGGAATGATGCATTTAATAGCAATGTTTATTTTTCCAGCCCATTTGAATATAGTTTTGTTACGGAAGCTAAACGAACAATGATATAGCCATTAGGTTTGGCTTGCATTTTGAATCCTGACTAAAATATTTTTTAAAAGCCTGCTTTGATATTCAATGGATTTATGTGATAAAGAATTCAATGTATCATGAGTTCAGTGGGAGCTGCTCTGCCAAGGCAGAGGAGTTCCACCCCACTGCTTTTAAAAGCATTACAGCCTGGACGGAGAACATGCCCAGGCCACCAGTCCCTGTCTGAGTGCCGAACCACGGCACTCAGACCAATCGCAACTCTGCATTGCAGCGTTGTGATTGGTCAGGGGAGCCTGGGTGCTTACCAATCACAATGCTGCAATGCTGCATTTTGATTGGTCAGGAAAGCCTGGGTGTGCTTCCTGGTTCCTGTTCCAACAGACAGATACAGAGCAGAGAGGTGGGATGCGGCGATAAGGTTACTGGTTTTTATTTACATTTTTTTACATTCCCCTTCCTTCTTCCCCCAATCCATGCCGGCTGCCACTGCATGATATAGTGCATGTTTGATATGTAAAACACTCAACACTGCATAGGAAGCAGAATAATACACTAAACAACTGTACTCTGAGGTGTAAGAGAAGTACTCTATTGGGTGAAGCCAACATCTGCTCTATGTATATTTTGAAACATTGGTAATAATAGGTATTACAAACAGCTGCAGTTTCAACCATTCCCTAATAAAAAGAGCTTGCTCCAAGCAGCCAATTTAAAGTGCTGAAAGCAAATCCAGGGAGATAAACATGTGAGAGTCAAGCAGATTTTACAGATGTATACAAATTCAAACAAATGAGGATAAGAAATGTCTAAAAACAATACGGTATCTGAAGATGGCCAGTAAACAGAGCTTTGTGTTGTCCATCACAAATCAAACAACGACAGAAATGTGGCAGTGGCAACACTTAGGCAGCATAGGGAAACAATGGCCTTGTGCGGTTAGCAGCATGTAACAATGCAGCTATAAGGAGGCAGGACCAGTATGAATAGCCACATCAGAGAATTGGGCTTTGGGGGGGTGGCCGACCAGCGGGAGGCCTGCCCCCCCCACCCAGGGGTTTTTGGGGCGGGGGCTGCCAGAGCCCACTGGGTTGGTTGGGCTCCATTGGGCTGGCGTTGGGCTTGTTGGGCTTGGGGCTGGGCTAGATTTGGGCTTGGCAGCCAGAGCCCATTGGGCTGGTTGGGCTCCATTGGGCTTGCTTTCAGCATGTTGGGCTTGGGTTGGGCTAGTTTTGCGCTTGGGGGTTTTATAACCGGTCATCTTGTGTCACAAGCCACCATTTTGGTGTTTGTGACACAATAGCCGGTCAGGGAGGACACTGGACAGTTTAGCTTTGTCCCGCCCCCCCTCCCTAGGGAACGAACTTCTGGTTGGTTTTTGCGGGGTTTGTTGTTGGAAATCTCATTACTTTTTCAGCAAGGTAGTTTTCTTGGGAGCAGGTGCATCGGGGGGGGGGGGGATTTTGTATTGGTGTTGTCGCTGGAACAAGTGCTGGATTGGTACGCTATATTTCTTTGGGGCGTTTTTCCTAGGTCAGTTTTGGTATAATGATGTATAGTTACAGTTATGAAAGAACATAAGAAGTTTACCTAGTTAGTTGTAGAAAGGTTAGGAAATTGCAAGTTGTTTTTATAATTGTTGCAGGGGGAACATGTTTAGGGGAGGGGGTGGGGGGTAAAGTAGGAAGACAATATTTAGTGAGGTTTTGTTTTGTACGTCACAGGCCAAGGGAACTTGTATGCTAGGTGAGCCTGTTTCCAATAAAGCAGCCTGTTTCACACGAACAAGCTAGTCTGTGGTCTGTGCTGCCCCCCTTTTGGCCCAAACAGCCTTATTGGAGACAGTGGCACATGTGAGAAGTATAATGGCTACATCACGTAGGCAATATATGACCCCATAAAGCATGCAGCAGTCATACCTATCAGCACCCTGGGCCAGGTAGAACATGTGGTTTTTAAGCCCCCTAAGTTGTAAGCTCCCATGAGTGTATATCTCCTAAATGTCAATCCAATGTAATGTTATGTTACGTTTTGTTATATACTTTACTAAGCAAATAGGCACTACACAAATATGTTAACTTTTTAAATACCATGTCATGTTTTTTCAGGGTTGTCATGTAACAGAATCATACATGTTGGGAATCAAAGGAAATTCAACACTGTAGAACAACCAATTATGCTATGTTTGTACATGAATATAGTTGTCATAAAAATACAACGGAGAACCATGTGTCTGCTTATATGCATTTTGCACTGTGTACAATGTATATCAATAACTCAGCATTTCTCACAGCATAATTTATAGTTGGCAGTGAGCAGAGGTTACACCTTTCAGTTTCTGAGCTGTGCTGTCTGAAAAGTATATGAAGACTTGGAAGAATACATAGTCGCCTGGCCTGATGAACTAGGATCACCGCCTAAAGTATTAAAGGAAGTAAGAAACCTAGGAATTACCAAGGACTCTATACTATCGATGAATGCCCAAGTGGACAAACTAGCAAGATCAAGCTTTGTCACTAGAAAAACCCTGCGACAAATTTTCCCTCATTTGGGATTTCCACACAAAATCCGAGCTACTGTCTCCCTTTTTCTGTGGAAACTCGATTAAGCCAATAGCCTCTACCACGGATCACCTTTAACGACCATGAAAAGACTACAACTGATTCAGAACTCGGCTGCCAGGCTACTCTTGCATATCAAACTGCGAGACCACATCTCACCTGCCTTGAAAGACCTGCATTGGTTACCAGTTGCCCGAAGATCCATGTTCAAGCTACTTAGTATCACTCACAAAGCAATACATGGAACGGGACCACTTTTCATCAGGAATATAATCACCAAACACTTTCAACAAAGGAACCTCCTCTCTAAAGAGGCATCTCGCCTCAAAATCCCAAGATACAAGAAAGAAAAAGCATAGGTGGCACATTCTTCTGTGTTTAACCAGCCAAGCTATGGAACTCATTACCCCCCAACATAAGATCCACCCACAACCATCTTATCTTCAGAAAACTACTCAAGAATTGAGTCTTAGCCACATGAGCACCATAAGCAAACAGAAATTTACAGTATATCCCTCTGTATATAAACATTTATGTTCACTGTAGGTATGTACCTATCTTTGTGTATTGTTCTGTATAAACATGTAGAATAATTTTGTTGTTAAAAAAATTATCTTTGGTCTACACGTACTTACTTCAATTGTGCATCGATGTACCTCCGTGTACTTGGATCTGTGTGTCTGACTTTTCTCCTGAAAAAGCATCTCCAATGCACTACCCTATTTCTCATCCTGTACCTCTATCAATAGCTTTAATCTACATATACTTACCTCCTTTATGCATCTATATACTTTCAATGTACTTATGGATCTATATATTTATCACTTTCTTCGAATTTAGTATTTCCTATGCACTACCCTATATCTCAGCCTACACTTCTCTCAATATATCTTCTAGCCCAACTTTCTGACTCATCTCAAACTTCTTTCTACTACTCTTTCCAATGCACTACCTTATCTCTAACCTATAAATCTATCAATATATCCTCTACATCCACTCTCCCATTTATCCCAAACCCCATACCACTACTATGATCCCCAAAATAACCCTTTCTAGACTCTCTCCTACTCTACCCCTTCTTGCATCATCTGACACCTCTTTTACTATACCGATCCCCAAAACAAACCTTTCTAAACTCTTCCCTCTGACTCTTCCCCTCCAAAACCCTTTTTACTCAACCCAAAGCCTCCTCCTACTGCTATGACCTAAAACAAAAGAAAAAGAAAAAAATCCTTCACTCTTCTATCCCTCCACTATCCTTTTCAATCAAAATAACAGACTAACATGTTCACTGCTCAAATTTCATATCCACTTTACTAATTCACCACTAATCCTTTATGGGTTCTAGAATAGTGTGCTACTTGGCAATAAGGCGTATCATCACCCCATCAGGGTTACACGTGCTATAAAAATGCAAACCTTTTCCCCTTTTTAACCCCTCCCCAACCCTTCTCAATCCAAATAACTGACTAACATATCCACCACTCAAATTAATTTCCTGTTTCACCATACTAACTTTCAACACTAATCCTTATGGGTTCCAGAGTAGCATGCCACTTGCCAAAAAAGTGCTTCAAAACCGCATCAGGGGTAACAGGTGCTATATGAATGAAAACCTTTCTACCCCTTCTATCCCTCAGCTATCCTTCACACAGCAAATAACTGAGTAATATCCACCACTCAAATTACTTTCATATTTCACAATACTAATTCACCACTAATCCTTTATGGGTTTCAGAAGTAGCATGCTTCAACACCCCATCAGGGGTAACAAGCGCTATATAAATATAAACCCCTTTTTCCTCTTCTATCCTTCTGCTATTCTTCCGAAAACAAATAACTGCTTAACCTATCCACCACTTAAAATTTACATGCATGTTTCACGATACTAATTCAACACTAATCCCCTATGGGTCCAGGAGTAGCGTGCTACTCGTCAAAAAAGCGCTTTGACGCCTCATCAGGGTAGTAAGCGCTATACAAATGCAGTTACAATATAATGCAATAGGCACATGGCCAAGTTGAAACATTGGCAATGCATTAAAAAGGCGCTTGGTTCTGCACCGAAACATCACAGTCATGTATGGAGGGGCCTTAGGTTCCCTAAAGCAGCCCCTCCTGAAAAGAGGGCTCTCAAAAGCCATATAATAAAGTCAGAATAGAAAATCCAAACTCTGAACACTGCAAGTGTTTGCAGTTTAAAAAAATTACTGAGCAAAGCAATTGACACTTTACCCCTCAATCAATCACTCACAAGATCTAGTGCAGCTTTATGCACTCCATAATGATGGCAGCAGTAAAGGAGCAAAACAAAAGATTTTTTTTTTTTAAACACTCTCCAAAACAATTTCGAACAGCAAGAAATATACATAACCACAAAATACATTGGACTGATACCAAAACATGACAAGTGTTTCATCAGGCCAATACTTAAAGGAAGCTCTCCCACACAGGCAAAGGGCAGTCCCAGAATCCCTCTTTAGTTGCCACATGGTGTGTTGACATTGTTACTCCTTTCTGCTTTCGTCCATGTATCAGTTGGTATCTCAAACACAAAGAAACCTGCCTTGTAATACCTGCATGGTCAAGAGAGTACTCATAAAAGCATTTCACACTCACGCTCTAGAGCTTTTTCCATAACATTAATACACCATAGAAACTCTAACAAACTATTCAGTTTGTCTCTCTACATAACCCTTCTGCTAACCGGGAAATTAGCACTCTAAATAAAACAAATTAGGCATCTTAGATCCTGATAAACATGTTGTAAACTGCTGCCCCTTCCCTGTGGCAAAGGCTCTCTGGTGAGACACAGCCTTATGCTACTTACCTCAATACCAGACGCTTGAGCTCCTGCATCCAGTAGTTTACTTTGAGTTGTCTCTAGAGAGAGGCAAACATATTTAAAATTAGCAATTACTTTTCTAACCAGATGGTAGGCCCTTCATCTATCAGACTGTTTGATTGAATTATTGTCTTTGGTTTCAGATCATCACCAATTATAGGGTTTAATGTAAAACAATCTATGAACAATACATGGAAATGTTTCTCACCTGTTCACAATAACTTTAATATTCATACTATATAAATGTCTTCTGTGTTTACTATAAGACACAGTAGCTATTGGGACCTGGAATAGCAGTGCAGCAAGATGAGTGTCATAAAGATGCGGCATGCATCCAGAGAAGTGTCTTCTCCCTATTGCACCCTAGTCTTTTTAAGGAGATCACAGCCCAATTCTCAGTCGGAATATTATAAAGAGCATATTTGCTGGCCAAACAAACCTAGAGGTAGAGATCAGTAGCATGATAAGAAACCCTCAAAAAGAAAAGAGGAGGGCCAGAATGCTAACCAACAGGAGTTGGAAACACAAGGGCACCGAGTGGTCTTCATGCCAAGAGACTGCATCGGAAATCAGTTTGTAAACAAGAAGCCATCCTTTCAGGAACATCATACCAGCAAGGGAATATCCATACATAGCAAGATTTCTTTCAGTTCTCAAAGTCGAGAACCTAAGGTACATTCTAGAGACAACCTCTCGCTAGGACGACTGGACCTAGACCTACAGAAATTTTTTAGCAACTGTTGGAACTGAAAAACATGCTGTTAGTCAGTTTTCTGGTATTCAAATCTAGATCATTTCCTGCTTGGTAGTCTATGCCTATTCTATGGTTCCAAAAGTTTCAAAAACATTGGGCACTCAATATGGAAAGAATAATTCAATGATGATGAAGCCGTGGGATGACTTATGCGCGATAATAAATCATATTAACATAACATAGCCTAAGCCTATTGCTTGATGGTCACAAATATATTGCCAAGATGCAAACCATGAATATTGAGGCCTGTAACCAGGATGCTCGTTGGCAGGGTAAAATCTAGATTTAAACTGAGGTGCAGGTAAATAGGAATCCAAAGACTGGATCGACAAGGCTAGAGGTAGAGAATAAAGATTGCAAATTTAGGCTTCCCAGATATATACCAGACTGCCAAAAAAGATCAGATTTTGGTCTCTAAATGCAGGCTGATAAACCATAGCAGTCCAAAGCCCTCCCTTGTCATAAGTGTTTGAGAATATGTTCACCATCATCACATTTGACAAAGTACTACAAATAAAGATTTACTTGTTTGTATTGCACTGAATTTTGGCAATCTCTTTCCTGTTTAGCCTCAAAATCTAGTTGTGATGGAAATCATACTTGTTAAAAAATACAACTGAACAGATATAGTAAAGAGTAAGGCAGTGGAGGCAATAGCAGAGAATGTATGGGCACATGCATGAGGAGAGGAGACATGAACAAAGGAGGTGTCTATAAACAGCCATTGTTGTAGGGATTGTGTAGGAGCATGGACAGTTTGCAGGCAAGAGGAAAGAAGGGATGAGAAAAAAGGAATATGTATGGCCACAGGGTGTGAGGAGGTGATTAGTGTTTACTGATGAGGCATGGCAGAGGAAGCAGAGACAGAAAGGAACTACAGCAGCGTGAGTAGAAGATGCATCGACAGAGAAAGCATTTGCAAGGTTCTGAGGAAAGTTATGAGTAACAGAATGAGCCTGGAGACAAGAGCAAAGGTAATGTTCAGAGGATCCATGGACAGTGGAGATGCATTCATGTGATTTATCAGCAAGGCATGGATAGAAACTGGCAATAGCAGTGATAAGGGCATAGGTGGAACTAGCAATGCACAAGCATTGGCAAAGGAGGCAATATAGAGATATGTGGGGAGGGCACAGCCAGAAGCAAAGGAGAATAGTAATAGACAATAACCAATGAACAAGTTCACTCTTTCAATTACAGTTACATTTTTAGACTAAAAAATAATTGGGGTTTGAGGATTTACCAATCCTGTACTCACCAAGCAGAAGGAGTAGCTCATTTGCTGTCTGTTTAGCTGCTTGCCCTTTGTGAGATAGAGGTTCCTGGGCAGAGATCTGCCAAAGAAAAGAAGACAATATTTAGTGAGGGGGGGGATTATCATTTATGATTTCACATACTGTAATCGGCAGAGCAAGAGGATCTCTGATACTGTGGATAACAGAGCTGTGTGTAGTTAAGACCTTCCTCACAATCCCAGCTCTCTTTCAGGAGCCGAAATGCGTATTTATTATCCCAAATATTTTGGTAACTCTGGGTCCAAGTTGTTATTCTCATTCTAGGGAAAACTCAGGATAGACAGCATTTGAAGCGGGATAACATTCAAGAATTATAGATTCCAGGACCCGGTGTCCTCAAACCAATTTGCAGCCAGCTCATAATGAGGCCACCGTGGAAAATAGAAAGCAGCTGAAGGGCTGATGCTTAAACAAATGAGCAACCCAATCATTACGTTGGGCGATCAAAGGGTTTGAGATATCAAAAACACTACCCCTGAGCATTTTGGTGAAAATACATCTGTGAGTTTGATGTGTGTGTGCCACTGTTTTTTAAAAGCTGGTCTCAGGCAATGGCAGAGTAAATACTTTTAATGTTACAAATGCTGCTGTGCAATTGACATTGAATGTGCTTATATTATGGAGGCTCCCTCCATCTCAAGAGTCGCACCTCAACAAGGCTGTGTTATTGAGGTGCAGCCGGCACAGTTAACCGTGGTGGGGTGGTGGGGCAGTGGTGTGGAAGCAGGTGGTCGAGAGGGAAAGTGGACAGACGACGGGATAGTGATAGTAAAATTAATAAATAAATAAATAAATAAAACTGCTTACCTTGCGCTCGCCGCATCGCCTCGTCGAGGTGGTTTTATTTATTTATTTATTTTATTTTCTCTATCCCATCATCTGCCCACTTCCCCCCTTACCTGCCCGTCCCACCGCACTTACCTGTGCCGGTCGCGCCTGGTGTTAGTACCTTTGTGAATGTAGAGCTGAGGCCAACTGATGAGCTCTCCTGCTCTACCATGCTGCTGCAGACCTTCTATTCATGGAAATACCCGACAGCCCAAGGAGTTCAGACAAGCTGCCCCAGAATATGAAAAAAAAGTATTTTTACCTCTTTGCTGAGACTGCCCATGATCAACCTCCTCGTACGGGTGGACTGAGTGCTAACTCTGCCAGGTGTGCACTTACCTTTCTGTGTAAACACTTGCTTTTTTCACCTCGGTAAGTTACCCTCCATCTGTCATTTCACAGTACAAACTATTGTTCATCTGCTTGGCATAGAACACAGGTCAGTCTCTACCCTGAGTGACTTGACCACCATTAGGAGCATTCCTCAGCAACATACATAGGCGATCCCCCGATAAAGCTAATTTATGCAGAAGTCTAACACCTCTGCTAGCAAAATTGAGTTTTTGCCCTTGTTGTCAACTTCCTCAGCAAGTAAGACATCGAGGCAGACTATATGACATGATTATCAAGATCTTTCCTTCTGCACACCAAGCTGTTGACCCAGTCTCATTAGCACATTTGGGTTTGCAACTTCTATAAAAAAAAACTAACCTTAAACTTGTAGGCAAACCGGTTTTAGGCAAAAGCTTTCAATATGAACACTGAGAATTTAAATATTCATGTGTTCATGCCTTTTTTAAGTTCCCCTTCTTGTCATCATCTTATAGTGATTGGGATCAGATATTGATTGTGAACAGTATGGTAATGGCCATACAAATCTGGCAAGTGGATGAGTGTTCAGATCCTAGCCATTAGCACAATATTAACCCATCACTTCTTATGAGAGTGAATCGCAGACTGCAAATTGTGAACAGTGTTTCCAGAAGTATCAGTACTCACGTCCCCTTCTTTATGATAATACTGGCCTTTTTCCAGTTAGAAAGGAATAGATCTTTATTGAAAGTCAACAATTAATATTACAGTGACAGCAATCATTACAAAGACTGTACAGGATATTATGATTATAAATTGGGAACTCAGGGCTAGATGTAGGTAATCTCATTTTACCGATTCCTAAATACAGAATTTTACCGATTCGGTATTTAGGAATCAGTAAATATGATGTAGGTAATAAATCGGTAAAATGTACCGATTTGCTAATATTTCTTATTACTGATTCGGTAATACCGATTTGGTAATAAGAAATACCTTCCCATTCATTCCTATGGACCTGTAATAGTGGGAGCATATTCAAGGGTAGCAGGGTGTCACATTGACACCCTGTTGTACCCTTGAATCATGCATCTGAACCAATCAAACACTCACACCCAGTCCACAGATCTGGGTTTGATCCATCACCGTTCTTTAGCCCACTCTGCCACCCCAGTTCTGAACTGGGGTGACAGAGTGGGCTAAAGAACGGTGATGGATTAAACCCAGATCAGTTGACTGAGTATTGTCAATGCTCCGTCCATCACCACCCCCTTTTGTACCGCTTTGTTCGCCATAAGTTGGCAGGGTATGCTCAGACGTGAGTACCTTGCTCACTTTGCCACTGGATTCAAGCAAGTCGGGCTGAAGACGACTGAAATGCCAGAAACCCGTCCTCGGAAGCTTGTTTCCGGTCCAGGGAAGGCATGGTTTGGCAGTTCGGGCTGGACTGTTCCCATGAGGCACAGGGTCAGACTGATTTGCACATGGCCATGTCTGAACTGGGGTGGCAGAGTGGGCTAAAGAACGGTGATGGATTAAACCCAGATCTGTTGACTGGGGGTGAGTGCTTGTATTGTCAATGCTCCGTCCTTCATTTCCTTTGGTTTTTAAAGACAATGGGTGGCATTGTCAGCCGTCTGTGATAAAGATAACAGGGTACTTTTTTTTAGTGCTCTCTCATGAGAGGTGTCAGTGAATGGGCAGGAGTGGAATCCACATCTCTACTATCTAATCAGGATTTGTGTCCATCACACCAACTGCTCATCTTTATTGTTCAGAAGATACAGTGTTTTCATGATAGAAGAGTCTACTCAAAAAATCCCCTACCATATTGTGCAGTGCTGCAAACCCTTCCGGTAAAGAAGCCTCCTTGCAAGCTTTTGTGACACCAGCTCTAAGGAAATGTTCGAGAGGCTGAATGGAAAAGAACATGAAATTAGTAAGGGAGAAGCCTTTAGAAAGAGATCACTCATCCATATGGCTTTCAATTTCATTTATCACATTCATTTCCAACTATATTAAATGATTACTGCACATAAACAACAGATCTTGACCAACTAAGCAACAAAATCACAGCCATCTGACACCACTTGGGACATGGCCCTTCCTAGTGATGAATAAGCATCACTTTAAAAATTAGAGGACAGGATCAAGATCCATCTTCAGCAAAGAAGTTCAAGGCAGTCAAGGGGATTGAAGTGATCTAGATCCTTGTGTTGGACAGGCGATCCACTTTCTCAAGGGGGTCAGTGGTTGACTGGGGAGAGGTGATCATTATCACCACAAAGGAAGACGTGATCAGAAGCTTTACAGGGTGAGAATCCTCAAGAGGTAGGAGAGTATTATCTTCTGTTGCAAGTGAAGTTCAGGATCCCAAGAGATTTGATGCAAATACCCAAAAGGGAGAGGAAAGGTGATCAGAATTCTCAGAGGGGAGAGTTGATAAGAATCTTAAGATAGAAGTTGTTGATGAGGCTGCTCTTGGGGGGAGGGTGACATTGGATGTTACAAAGTGTATATGGTAAGTTCCCAAGCTTTTAGATGTTTTCTATAGGACATTTATGAGGCACATGTGAACTATAGCTATTAAGAAAACATACAAGGACAGATTTAAAAAAAATGTGAAAACCTTTTCCAAAGTATATAAACCAACTCATGAAAAATAAGGTAGGTGTTGGTCCAACGATGGAGGTTAAAGGGAAGAAGTGATCCGGATCCCTAGAAGGGGCCAATGATTACAATTCTTATGGGTGGTATCAAGTACAATTGTAACAATAAAACCAGATGTATAATGTTTCTGTCTGAATATGGGGGTTATAGAAAAAGTAAAAATAAGTTATACATTAAAAAGTTGTGAACGGGGGGCGTGGCCAAGATGGCGGCGGAGTAGGACGCCTTTTCGTGCCGCTCCGGCGCTGATCCAACATAGCATCTAACAGCACGATTTTGGGGGCGCACACGAGCCCCTACGGTGGCGGAGACGTTCACCTAGCAGAGCGGCGGACGTTGGCGGGGTCCCCGGAGCGGTGTGACCCCCGGAGCACCTGCGAGAGCGTCCGCAACCCGCGGCCTGTGAGACCCCGGGCTTTCCAGCCATCGCGGCCCGGCGTGGTCGAGGGCCTAGATCCGCCTGCAGGCACTGGAGCAGACGGACGGCTGATCGGACCGGAGCTTGGACGAAGGAGGTCCTATCGACGGGACCCGGCTCATACCCCACCGCGCCTGGGAGAGGTGGGGCACCGACCCCTGGCCAAGCAGTGACACTTGAACAACCGGTGGCTCCTTGCTACCGCCATCGACTGGCCCTCCCCTCGCGGGTGGCGCCAGCGGCCTGCTTGAACTTTCGGGGCCTCAGGCCGGGCTGCTGCACGGAGCCGGACGGCGACGGGGCACAGGAGAGACTCTAGTGCACCGGGTGGGCCTGCCACGGCGAGGGGGGGGCCCTCCCCCCGACATATTGGTGTGCGTCCACGATTTTCAGGAGAGGTGTGGCTCACTGGTTAGAGGCGGCAGACCCGAGAGCAGAGAACGGCCCGGGACCAGGGTTCGATTCCCGACGCGGCAGGGTCTTGGACCAGGGTCAGCGGACTGATAATTCTCGCATCGGTGCCTACTCTGACCAGGGATCACACTCGGCAACTCTGGGCATTAGCTTGCCTCATCTCCACAACGGCCCCACACAAACGCCGGGGATGCCTGGTTTCACCTTGGAGACCCCCAGGAGGGACTATCTCACAGGGAAAGCCAGGACGGGTTCCCCAGCGGTCTATAGCGCTACGAGGCCTGCGGGTAGCAGTGCGCTTTACAAGACACAACAATTTACAACAATTTACAATTTATCGCTTGTGGTGGCGGAGGCTCGGAGGACCGAGGCGGCAGATCGGCAGCTTCCGGGGACTCCCGCCTGGGATACAGGAGACGCTCACAGCAGGCCCCGCTACTTTCCTTGGCCACGTGGAGCCGGCACAGGGCGAGGTGTACCGCCATGTCTACAGTGCAGCGCAAACGAAACCAGGGGAAGGACAAGGCCTCCCAACAACCGGCCTCCCCTGGAGCGAGTGGGTCCTCAAGGCACTCTGATGAAGACGCCCCGGCGACGAAGGCCTTCATGTCGGAGCTGTTTGCCTCTATCAAAGACGATATTTCGGAACTCAGGACGCAACTCGCCTCCGACCTACGGGAAGTGCGGAGGGACGTGGACGGCATAGGTGAGAGGGTGGCGACCCTGGAGGACAGGGACCTGAGCGTGGCCACGGACGTTCATATGCTCCAGCAAGATATAATCCGCCTCACCGAGCAGAATTTGGACCTCCAACTGCATACGGAAGACCTTAAAAACCGCTCCCGTAGGAACAACATCCGTATACGGGCGGTGCCCTGGGACGGTGAGGCGGGAGACCTCCGGGGTTACGTACGGGAGCTGTTTCTCCAGGTCCTAGATGAGGCGGACACGACGGAGATACGGATGGACAGAGTGCACCGGGTGGGCCTGCCACGGCGAGGGGGGGGCCCTCCCCCCGACATATTGGTGTGCGTCCACGATTTTCAACTCAAGGAGAGGATACTGCGAAAGGCCAGGGCCATCGACACTTTGCAATTTCGGGGCCATCGGCCACAGCTATTCCAGGACTTGGCCGCCTCTACATTACAAAAACGAAGGGACTTCCGACCTATCACAGCGTTCCTGAAAGAGAGGGGGATCGCCTACTCCTGGGGGCACCCTTTCAGAATAATTTTCAGATGGCAGAACCGCCTGGCCCAAGTGCGCACACTTCAGGCGGCAAAAGAACTATTGGGATTGGCAGATGTTCCTTCATCGCAGGCCACGGCGGCCTCTCCATCTCGACGGCGCCGCCGTTCGAACTCGTGGCACAGGGTGGGGCGCTCCCCCGCCGGTTCCCCTACTAGACAACGTCCGGACCTTTCTACCAGCCTGCAGGAACGAGGGGCAGCAGTCGCTTCGGTGGCCTCGGCCACGTTAGCCGCTTCTCAGCTCAGCTCTGGGGCGGCGTAACCCCCAAAATGGCGGATCGGCGCCGGGAAGGCTCGGGCCTTCTGATCGAGGGTTTGCAAGTACTCTGGTGGGAGACGACCTCGATTACGGCCAGGAGGAATAGTGGTTTCATTCCTCTAGCCTGTCACTTGATTAGGGGCTTCCTACGGACTTCGGCCTGCTGATCTTGTTGAGTATGGTTTTTGCACTTTTTTGTCCATTTCTGTACAATGTTCTGTGTTGGTTCGGGGGGGTTTTGGTTGGGGGACTGTTGGGGTGGGGGAGGGGGGGCCGTGACGGCGGGCCTTTGGGGATGAATGCAGGGAGTGAGTGGTGGAATGCGCGCCATGCTGTAGAGGGGCTGATCCTACGACTGTTCTGGAAACGTTTGGGAGCACGTGGTTGGGGGGAGGGGTGGAATGAGGGTTGGGCGCCATTTGTATTTCTGATAGCAAGCTCTCTGTGTGGTGTCTACTATGCCGATTAGTATAGGCACTTGGAATGTTAAGGGCTTGAACTCCCCTCAGAAGAGACAGAAGGTCCTGAAATATCTTGTAGACCATCACCTTGATGTTGTGGGGCTGCAGGAAACCCATTTAGCTCGTAAGGATGAACTGCGGCTCCGCCACAGGGCGTACCCCATTGTGTACAGGTCCTCAGCTGTCACGAAACACCGGGGGGTGGCTTTAATGTTTAAGGCGGCGTTGCATTTTCAGCCTGTGGGGGTCCGCAACGATAGAGAAGGGCGGTGGTTGATGGTCAAGGGGCACGTCCAGGGCAGGTTATGTACATTTGTGGTGCTCTACTTGCCTAACTCGGGCCAAAATAAGTACTTGCAGGAGCTGCTGGAGAAGGTGGGGGACTTTGCGGAAGGGCTTGTGTTCATGATGGGTGATTATAACTTGGTTTGGGATGGGGAGATGGATAGCTCGGGGGGACGGAGGGCGGACACGGGGGTCTTCTCGGGGAGTACGCAGAGGGGGGTGGAAGAGATGGGTCTGGTTGATGGTTGGAGGTTTTTTCACCCTGATGTGAAGGACTATACGTTCTTTTCCCATGTACATCACTCCTACTCCCGTCTGGACTACGTCTTCCTTAGCCAGTCACTTAGAGGGAACGTCTTAGATGCCGCCATTCTCCCGATTTCTGTTTCGGATCACAGTCTCCTGGTGCTCACGCTTCGGTGGTCGCCTCCGGACACCGCGAACCGGAAGTGGTACTTCCCGGCCTCGGTGGTTCGGGATGAAGTATCCCATCAGGCCTTGCGTCAGGCCATCCGGGATTTTTTTGATAGCAACCCCCCCTCGGACACGTCCCTAACGACCACCTGGGACGCCTTCAAGGCGACGATCAGGGGGACATGCCTAGGCCTCAACTCGCAATTGAACGCCTTACGTAGGAAGGAGAGGGAAGCGCTGGAGGCAGAGGTGCTCGCGCTCGAGAGGGAACACAAAGCTAATCCTTCGAGGGTGACACTGCGTCCCCTGACGGCAGTGCGGGGCAAATTGAAGGCGCACTATACGAATAGGGCTGAAATCACCCTATTGCGGCTGGGCCGGCTCTCCTACTCTGGGGGTAACAAGATTGGCAGACACCTTGCCCGGCAATTGAAAGATAGGAGGGAGCGTGAATACGTAGGTGGGATTAGAGACTCGGCGGGATTGCTCCAGCACAATGACGGGTCGAAGGCTGATATCTTTGGCCGCTTCTACGCCGCGTTGTACGCGGGGGAAGAGCTGGACGCGGCTGCACAGCGTGCATTCCTACAGCGCTTATCGCTTCCGCAGGTACCAGGGGCCTGGAACGATTTACTTGAGGCTCCGGTCACAAGGGAGGAGGTCCTCTCTGCTATTAAAAACCTGAAACTACACAAAGCCCCCAGCCCCGACGGGTTCACCGCTGTCTTTTATCAGACCTATGCAACTGAGGTGTGTGACTTCCTGGTCGCCCTCTTTAACGACATGGCTGGATCTGGGGTGAATTCTGGGACCCTTGCGGAGGCTGTGATCACGGTCCTGCCGAAGCCGGGGAAGGACCCAGAGCAGTGTGCCTCATACCGCCCCATAGCCTTGCTCAACATCGACGCTAAGCTCTACTCGGCTATATTAGCGAGCCGCCTGCAAGACCTGCTGCCGTCGATTATCCATGCGGACCAATCGGGCTTCATCAAAGGCCACCAGACGCATGATAACACCAGGAGGGTCATCCACCTTATAGAGAAGGCGGACAGGTTCCGCATCCCGGCGGTATTGGTGGGGCTGGATGCGGAGAAGGCCTTCGACCGAGTGGACTGGGGCTTTCTATTCCATACGTTACGGGCATTTGGCTTTTCTGATCGCTTCATCGCGATGGTGAGAGCTAACTTCTGCAGCCCGCGATCCCGGGTGGCGGTGAACGGCCATTTGTCGGCCTTCTTCCAGCACTCGCGGGGCACTAGGCAGGGATGTCCCCTCTCGCCCTTGCTGTTTGCACTCAGCATAGAACCTCTGGCGTTGGCAGTCCGGGAGCATGAAGGGGTGAAGGGCATCCCGTTCACTGGGGAACAGCACAAGATCACCCTGTTTGCCGACGATGTCCTCTTGTCGGTGGCCGACCCCGCTAACTCCCTCCCGTGTGTGCGTGATATATTGCTGGAATTTGAGGCGGTGGCCGGCTTCAAGGTTAACTATGGCAAGTCGCATGTCCTGAACCTGACCCTATCTCAGGCCGAGGTGGCTCGGGTGAAGGCGACGACACCGTTGGCCTGGGCCTCGGGCTCCCTACTATACCTGGGGGTTCACCTCACTCCTACAGTAGGCGGCCTCTATGCGGCCAATTTCCCGTCCCTCATGGCCAGATCGCGCGCGGACCTGGAGAAATGGAAGCCTAGATTCCTGTCCTGGCTAGGACGGGTACATGCTGTCAAAATGGTAATTCTCCCCAAATATCTATACCTGTTCCAGGCCCTACCAATCCCACTGCCCTCTGCCTTTTTTAGCCACCTCAAATCGATGATGTTGAAATTTGTCTGGCAAGGTGGTCGGGCGCGGCTTTCGTTCACACTCCTGCGTCGCCTGCGGAATGAAGGGGGGGTAGGCCTTCCGGACTTCAACCTCTACTACAAGGCGGCCCAACTTAGAGTTATGGTAGAGTGGTCGCAGCAGTTCTCTGACAAACACTGGCTACATATGGACCGGAGTGTGGCAGGCCGGTCCATCTGGGACCTAGCTTGGAAGCCGAAGCGAGACCGCCCGGTAAACGCGTACATTAGTACCCCCACGGGGACTACGCTGAAAGTTTGGGACACACTGGCCGGCGACGAGAGATGGACGACCTTTCCATCCCCATTCACCCCTTTGCATTTTAATCCAGAGTTTCCCCCGGCGCTCGCCGAGGGCCCCTTCGATGGTTGGAGGGAGGGGGGATGCCGGGCATTGCTTCACCTGTTCCATGGCCCCGACCCCTTGACGTTTGAGAACTGCATGCGGGACTATCAAGTGCCGCCAGGGGAAAGGTACCGGCATTTGCAACTGCTACATTGGGCCACTTCGCCCGCGGTGCGAGAAGCGGCGACGAGACCTTTATCCGATTTTGAGGCCTTTCTCCTGAAGACCTCTGCCATGAAGGGGGCTATCTCCTTTCTATATCGGCTGCTGCTCCGCTCGGCCCTTTCCCCTAGACCGCGCTACATGGAGCAATGGGAGGAGATGGTGGGGAGGGATATCACTGACGGAGAATAGTCGGCGCTTTGGAAGGACATGACGCAGTTTAACCACTCCATACTCCTGAGGGAAGCGCATTTCAAAACTCTAACGCAATGGTACATGGTCCCGGCTCGACTGCATCGCATTTTCCCGGCGGCCACGGACAGGTGTTGGAGGGGTTGTGGCCTTCTGGGGGATTTCCGCCACATTTGGTGGGATTGCCCGATCATTAAGCCCTTCTGGGCCGAGATCTTGTCCCATATTAAGGACATTCTGCAGTACCCTATCGATGACTCCCCCGAATTCGTTCTACTGGGTTTGAGAGACCCTGGCCTGGAACACCAATCGCGAGCCGACAAAAAGATCTTGTGGCTGTGCCTCGGTGCGGCCAAGCTCACGCTGGCCTCGGCCTGGAAACGTAAGGAGGCCCCGGCGGTTTCCCTTTGGCACTCCAGACTGTGGAGACTTTTGAGTCTCGAGAGAATGGCGGATATATTTATAGGCAAATACAAAAACTTCAAGCACGAGTGGGGCCCTTTGGTAACCTTTCTTTCTGCGGGCTTGCCCTCGGCTGTGTGCCCGGCATCTTTAAGGAACTTACACTTATTTCAGCTTTAGAGTGTGCTTGGTGAATGAATGTGATTTGCGGGAGGCGCCGTCACGGGGGGGGGGGGGAGTTCTTGGGGGGAGGGGTGGGGTGTTACATTGGGACAGTTACATCGCCGAGATGAGGCTTACTTGAACACTGGAGCGCTCTTGGACTATTCGCTGGCTGCACTATTTGAGCTACCCCTTGGCGGGGGATTGCTGCGGGACTGCCGACATTACCAGCACTGATGACCTTTTGTTTTCATGTCCTGCCTCATCTTCCTTTTCAGCCTTCCCACTGTGTGGGACCTTCCATGCGCCCACTGTGATGTCTTTTGTTAATTGTTATTTTTTTCTCTGTATGCAAAATAAAAATTTTACAAAAAAAAAGTTGTGAACAAGTTTGTTTTTAACTCCTAGTGAGGCAGGAAGGTTAATAAAGTGAAGGAAGAAAAAATGACATGGTCTTGATTCAAAGTTTTACTTTTTTGACACAATGAATCTCCAAAAGCATTACTTTCTTCTATGTAGTGGTGCACTGACCACACAAAAAGGCAGTTTCTCCCAAGAAAATTGAAAATGAAAGGGTTTTAAAAAATAATGCACCAGTGTAAATAATTTCTGTAGTTCCTTATATTCCATCTGCATTACTGTGACCCTCATTATGAGTGACCTATCATAATCTGCTATTTCACTGTGAGTCCAGGAAGGGCAAATAACAAGGACTCAAATTTTGGGAGCAATAACATATGGGCGTCACATTTCATTTACTGTACTTTTTTTTCCCCGGGCTTTTGAGGAAACACAGCAGAGCTGCCATATTCCTCCAAACGTCATGATTCCAATGAGACCTGTACCATCAGAAGTATTGTGTCACTTGTAATGAAGGCCCAACTATGATATCCCTGGTGAAAAAAAGAGAAGACCCAGATAATGACCACTCAGATCTGGGCTCTAGGTCAGATGTGTTGAAAGCTACAGAAAAATCCAGCAGAGATCTGAAAGACAAGCAGAGAATACGACCAAACACAACATTTTCTCACTAGACACCCCCTTATGATTCTCTTCGATACACCATGGACATAATTCATTCAAACATACAGTAGTTATTTCTGAGGGGTACATTTGCCCCAGACGTACCTTTATCAGGCCAAAGGTGTTCTCTTTCGGCAGGCTTGCCTGGAGGTATAATATCTCTCGGAACACCCCTGGTAGTTCCAAAGCCAGCTGGTCTGGGGGAAGCAGAGTCGCCATTGGGCCAAGTGTCAGTAACACCTGTTCACGGATCTACAGGAAGTAACACAGAAGAGAGTACATGCCTCTGACCTCTGTATATGTGAAGCAAGGGGACACTGATTGTTTTTGTATGGCAAAATACTTGTGGTGGAGATGCATGTTTATGCATTGTCATTAAAAAAAAGTCATGGCATGGGTTAACTTGTACTCATATGCCTGCATTCAGGAAGTTCTTACCATAGTCAGAATGTAACATTTATTTCCTAATTGAAGAAGTCACAGTTTCTTGTTTTATTTATCCCATGTTACAATCACTTTGCAGAGGAAGCCAGGTTGCCCCATACTTACAAGACCCACGCAATTTGATTTGCTCCCATGTCCGGATTTAGGCCCACATCCATCAAAGGAAAACCCGGTTGCAAACGGGCAGATCTCAGAATCTGCCCCTTTGCGCCCGTTATTTTTGCATTTGGGATGCATCATCTCTCTCCCCGGTTTCCCTTCTGCACCCCTCGCTGCCCCGTGTCTCTCTGCCAGTTTTTTCCTTCTGTTGCTTAGCTGCCCCTGCATTTCTGTGACCTTTCTGCCTTCTGTGCCACTCTTTTCGCCCGTTTTTTGTGACCTTTCTGCCCTTTCTTGTGACCTTATGCCTTCTGTGCCACTTGTTTCCCCCCGTTTTTCTGTGACCTTTTTGCCCCTCTTGTGACCTTTGTGCCTCTGTGCCACTCGTTTCCCCCCGTTTTTGTGACCTTTCTGCCCTTTCTTGTGACCTTTGTGCCTGTGTGCCACTCGTTTCCCCCGTTTTTTGTGACCTTTCTGCCCTTTCTGGGGACCTTTGTACCCTCTGTGTCAATCGTTTCCCCCGATTTTTCTGACCTTTCTGCCCTTTCGTTGTGACCTTTGTGCCTCTGTGCCACACGTTTCCCCCTGTATATTTGTGACCTTTTGCCCTTTTTGTGAGCTTTTGCCTTCTATGCCACTCGTTTCCCCTCAATTGTTGTCCCCTTTTGCCTTCTGTTTCCTTTGTCGCCCCTCGCAGCTGCATCCCCTGCGGCCCCCTTCCCCCCGAGCTGCCCATTCGCTGTCTCCACCTCCCGCCACCCAGCTGCTCCTCCCTCCGAACCTCCCAATATAGGCCGCCCGCTGCGCGGTGAGGAGAGCGACCCTTGACCCTTCCAGGTAGGTCGCTCCCCCTCCGCACAGCACAGCTTGTGCCTCCCTGCCCAGCTGCCGCTGCTGAAGAAGTTTGAGGCCCTTCTCCACCCGCAGGCTACCACTTGAGCCTGATCCCTGGTGACCAGTGGTAGGCCGAAGGTTTGCTCATCCTCCATTGTATTGCCTGTATTTTCTTTCATTGCTCCCGTTGTAGTGACTGCATTTTCATTGTTGTCTGTGACTGCTGTTGTCTGTCTCCCCCGCTGCCTGTATGTGGTCTGTGCCCATTCTCTCCCTCTGTTCCCCTCGCTGCCCCGGTGTCTCTCTCCCTGGTTTCCCTTCTGCTCCCCTCACTGCCCCCGTGTCTCTCTGCCCGGTTTTTCCTTCTGCTCCCCTCGCGGCCCCCGTGTCTCTCTGCCAGTTTTTGCCTTCTGTTGCTTAGCTACCCCTGCATTTCTGTGACCTTTCTGCCTTCTGTGCCACTTGCTTCCCCTCTTTTTCTGTGACCTTTTTGCCCTTCTTGTGACCTTTTGCCTGCTGAGCCACTCGTTTCCCCCTGTATTCTTGTGACCTTTTTGCCCTTTTTGTGACCTTTCTGCCCTCTGTGCCACTCGTTTCCCCCTCACTTGTTGTGCCCTTTTGCCTTCTGTTTCCTTTGTCACCCCTCACCGCCCCGCTGCTGCGTCCCCTGCGGCTCCGCCCCCATGACTGCCTATTCGCTGCCCTGCCTCCAAGCTGCTTCACTTCCACCTCTCCATAGATGCCACTGACTTGCTGCACCTGTTCGTGCCTGGACCGCGCCCAGTGCCTGAACCCCTGGCCCCCGTACCCGCCATGACGACCGCCACCACTACGATGCCAGCACTCTGCACGCTCTCAACCCCAGACGGACCCACAACTGCTTCAAGGCCGCCCCAAAACGCACACACGGTCCCTTCACCTGCCGGAACTGCAGCTACACCAGCCACAGAGCCAACGAACCACCCGGCATGAAAGACCTCAACCACCTCCACCCTGACCTCCACCGACTACATCCTCCTCTGAGACCTGAACGTATTTATCAAAGTAACAAGTGGTCCTTAGCATATAAGAATAAGAGAAAACAAAGATATTGTATAGACCACAATGGGCTACTATATAGTTCACAATCCCTTGTCCAGCCGGACAGGGAATTTTTATTGATTTGGTAGGTTGTTTGATGTAAAGATACAGCACATAAACAAAACAATAGGGTTACAGTAGGGCACAGTCCTGTGCCGTACGTGGGGAGGAAGTGAAAGGGACAGTAAGTGAAAGAAATATCAGGCAAACAGAGTGAGCTTGCAGGTCACTGATATGGATTTAAATTGGCAGTGTATCCTGGAGTTACTCATACATACAATAATATAGTAGGGTCACATGTATGAATTACTCAAAAAGGAGTCGACGTTTCGATCCCAAGCTCGGTTATAAAGGGATCATCTTCAGGACTTGAAAATAATTTTGCCTGAATAGAGCTTTTTAAACGCCTGTTTAGAAAAAAAGCAAGGGAGAAAACAAAGACATACGTGTAGTCAATTTAGACATAAAGCAGGTAATAGTCAGCACTCGCTTTTCAATTACAGTATTCGGAATCGCAGTGAGAGGTGTAGCCATAAGGCGTGGGCATTCTGTGCAATCCTTTTGAGAATCATGCTGCTGTAGAGATGAACATTATGTGAACATTCAATGTTTTAACAGCTTTTTGGCGGCGGCAGTCTTTAGGATAGGAATGGCACGTGCAGGTGATCCAAGTTCTAATATTCTACGCAGAGGTGGTGAGGCGTGATGCCGTGGTAAGGATATGATACGGAGTGAATGTGAAGGTTTAGTGAGGGGGCATGGTTGGGTAGTTGCCACTTCACCACATACCCCCACCTGAGAAACCTGCACTGGATCCTTGTCAACAAGAGGATATCCTTCAAGCGCCTCATCCACGCACACAAGGCCCTCCACAAGACCGGCCCAGCCTACCTCAACAGATGACTCTCCTTCTACACCCTCAACCGCCAGCTGCGCTCAGCCGACCTCTCACTCGCCACTGTCCCGCGCATCTGAAGAACAACCATCGGCGAGAGATCCTTCTCCCACCTCGCCGCCAAGACATGGAACACCCTCCCACTGAGCCTACGACAGACCCAAGACCTTCTGACCTTCAGGAGGACACTAAAGACCTGGCTGTTCAATCAGTAGCGGCCCCCACCTCCTCCCCAGCACCTTTCAGACCCTTGCGGGTATGTAATGCATGTAACAAATGACTGATTGAACAGCCGGTCACGGAGGACACTGGGCAGTTTAGCTTTGTTGACTTTAGCTTTGTTTAGCTTTGTGGTGGGTGTGGTGGGTGTGGTGGCGTTTTGTTGTGCGTTTCTCGTGATGGTGGCAGCGGGAGCCGTTGGTCACCAGCTGTGAGGGACGGTGAATGGTTTCAGCTAGGAGATCTGAGGAGCGTCTCTGTACGGGGCCCATTGACAGAGAGGGATAGCGCGCTTGGAGGATCCACGTGTCCTAGAGGCCATCCACCTCTTAGAGGATGCGGACCGCACTGACATGCTGCGGCCCGACGTGATGGTGAGACCCTCTAGGAGCACAGCGGGTGGCAATCGCCTGTCAAATGCCCGCGGCGTGGGAAGCGGGGCGCTGTTGCGCGGCCTACCTTGGTGTTTAGGGAGGGGGCGACACGGCCCAGGAAGAGGCAGGGGACGCGGCGGTGAAGTGGGCGAGGGGGGGTGGCTCCCACAAGAGGAAACGTGGCAATAAGAGAGGTGGTGTGGTCCCAGAACAGGGGTGGAACGGTGGGGGGGACGCGCCCGCCATGGTGAACAGTGGGGGGTTTTCCCCCTTGCTTATTGACAGCACGGAGGAGGGGGAAGGGGCAGGGGAGGGGGTATGGGGGGACATGGGGAGAGAGGCGGCTCCCCAAGAATGGCTATGCCTATGGCTTTTTTCGTGGCACATGGGCAAAGAGACGGTGACGCACTACCTGGATGACTTTTCCTGGTGGGACTGCCTGGTTCGGTGGACTGCCAGCAGCAGCTGGACAGTTTTGCAGAGCTCATGGGCTACCTGGGTGTGCCCCTGGTACCAGAGAAGACTCAAGGTCCAAGCACGGGGCTGTCATTTCTGGGTATAGAACTAGACTCTGTAGCCATGGAGACCCGTTTGCTGGGAGATAAGAAGGTGCATATGCTGTTGTTGATTGACACCATGTTGACCAAGCAGAAGGTAACGGTACGGGAAGTGCAGGTTATCTTAGGGCACTTGAACTTTGCTTGCCGGGTGGTGCGAGCGGGGCAAACCTTTTGCAGACGTCTAGGCGTGTCCCTGTCTGCTTTGACACTACCGCACCATCATCTGCGCCTGTCGGTGGGTATGAAGGAAGACCTGCGCATGTGGCGTGAGTTCTTGGAATGATTTAATGGTATTCCCTTGGCCCCCCCAGAGGAGTGGGAATCGGACGCGACCATCTCCTTGGATGCGGCGGGGTGGGTGGTTTTGGACTGTATTGGCAGGGGAAGTGGTGCGCTGAGGTTTGGCCCCCACAGTGGCAGAACGGGGGAAGGAGCATTGCATTTTTGGAACAGTTTCCCCTGATAATGGCGGTGACGGTGTTGGCAGGGGAGCTGGCACACAAAAAGGTGATTTTTAAGGTGGATAACATGTCAGTGGTACATGTCGTGAATAAGCAGTCGGCCAGGGACCCACAGATGCTCAAGTTGTTTAGGGTATTTGTGCTGCAATGTTTGGAATATGACATTTTGATTCAAGCCCGGCATGTGCCGGGGGGGGACAATAACATAGCGGATGCTTTGTCTTGTTCACAGTGGCAGAGGTTCCATGGGCTAGCCACGGAGGCGGACGAATGCAAGATGCCGGTGCCGACAGGGATGTTATCAGTAGGAGAGAAAGAGTTGCTCAACTGGTAAAAGGGTCAGTGGCCGTTTCAACGCGGAGGGCGTACGAGCAGGCTTGGCGGGACTTTTTGGACAGTGGGGCGACGCGGCTAGACAGTCATGGGGTGAGTGGTGAGCAGGTGGTGCACTTCATTTTGGCAATGATGGATAAAGGAATGTCCAAGGTGACGATCGCGGGCAAGCAGTCGGCCATAGCATTCATGGGAAAATTGTGGTGAGGCTATGCACCGTCGGCGGGTGAACTGGGTGCATGTTTATTGGAAGGATTGGCGCGGGAACGAGGCGCTAATGCCTCACAGCGCCGCCCGTTACGGCAGGGATTCTTGTCAGCTTGATAAGGCTCATACCGGAGATTTGCCGCAACAGAGAGGAAGCTATTCTGTTTTCCATGCTAATGTTGTGGATGTATTTTGAGGCTTTTCGGGTGTCAAAGCCCCTGGGGACAAGAGGGAAACAGGGGGTACGGTGGGGGGAGGTGGAGTTGCGGACCACGGAGGTGGCGGTTTAATTGCGGCGCTCGAAAACTGATCAACGGGGAGTGGGGAAGTGGGTTGTCATGGGACGTGTGGCGGATCGGGCGGTGTGCCCCGCGGTGCGGGGTGAGATGCTGGCGTCCAGGGCGAGTGATGAGGCGGGTGAGGTTTTTGAATGGGCCGAGGGTAGGTGGGTGTCAATGTCAATGTCAATGTCAGAGTTTCTTATATAGCGCAGCTTATCACCGTAAGGTCTCAAGGCGCTTGCAGCACAAGGAACCGGAAAGAAGATGACAAACAGAAGAAAAAAGAGATTAAACAGCACAGGGGGTCCTACTTGGGAAATGCCAGGTTTTCAGTGCTTTATGGAATTTCTGGTGCTCCACGATGGAAAGTAGGTGAGTAGGCAGTTTGTTCCAGAGTGTGGGGTCAAGGTAGGAGAACGAGCGTTGGCCGTACCTGGAAGAGCGCACACGGGGTTGTGTCAGAAGAAACTTATTGCCAGACCTTAAAGGTCTTTTCGGAACATACCAAGTAAGTTTTTTTTTAAGGTAGCGAGGCCCTTTACTGTATAGTGCGTTGTGGGCCAAGCTAAAGATCTTAAATTGGCTTCTTTGCTGGATGGGAAGCCAGTGCAATTTTTCCAGACACGGCGAAAAAGCCATCCTAGGTGGCATGTCCAACACTAGTCTGGCGGCAGTATTCTGCAGAATCTGCAGCTTTGCCAGTAAATCCCCATTCAGGCCATGGTACAGGGCATTACCATAGTCAAGACGACTAATGATAAGGCCCTGCACCAAAGGTTTTCTTGCCTCAATGGGGAGCCAACTAAAGATTTTCCTGAGGCGACGCATTATTCCCTAGCAGGTGCCCGTCATCTTGGCTACATGATTTTTCATAGACAGAGTGCTGTCAATAATTATTCCCAGTTTGCGGACAGCCGTCTTGGGGGTGGGACATATCCCCAATTCGGCGGGCCACCATTCCCGGGTCCAGCACTTCTAAGCCTTGCCAAACAGGATGATTTCTGTCTTATCAACGTTTAGTTGGAGCTTGTTATCTCGCATCCAGCTGCTGATCTCACCCATGCAGTTTTTAAAGCGAGTGCAGGTGTCTATAGAATCTGCACCGCACGTGATCAGCAGCTGGGTGTCATAAGCATATGACACAGTTTTAAAGCCAAATGATTTAATGATTTTAGCCAGAGGAGTCAGGTATAGGTTGAAGAGCAGCGGGCTCAAAATCGACCCTTGGGGCACCCCCACAGTCACAGAGCGACTGCCGGAGACCAGGGAATCGACTCGAACGGTGGTGAGGCGATCAGTAAGGTAGTCCTCAATCCACCCCAAGGCCCCCCCTCTGACACCTATCTCCCAGAGCCGATGTTTCAAAATGCCGTGGGAAATGGTGTCAAAGGCCGCAGAGAGATCCAGGAGGATGAGGATGGCCGAATCACCCCCATCCACCGCAAGTCTGATGTTATCCACTATCTCAACGACAACCGTCTCAGTACTATGGGCGGCCCGAAAACCGGACTGAGAAGGGTCAAGAGCACCACACGCTTCTATATAGGCCGTCAGTCGGTTGTTAATAAGAAGCTCCAACACTTTGCCAAAGAAAGGTAACAGCGATATTGGCCAATAATGGGATGGTAGAGTGGGATCATCCGAGGGTTTCTTCAAAATGGGCTTTACTTGGGCGTGCTTCCATTTAGTGGGGTCGTGCGCTTGCTCAAGGGAAGCATTGAATATGGCTGTAAGGGGTTCTGCAAGCAGAGGCATTATTTTTGTACCACGGCGGGAGGGAATGGGTCCATAGGCGATCCTGACTTTATTTTACTTAAACCTTTCAGGGTTTCATCAACGGTGATGGGGGCAAATTCAGTTAAATGGAAGGCTTGGCTGCAAGCCCCCTCCGGCGAGGACGTTACTGGATTCCTATGTAACGGGGGTTGATTCGAGTCTGAAATAGGGAATGCAGAATATATTTTTTTGATTTTATTCTTGAAGAAATTCGCCATTGACTCAACCCATTCTATGGAAGGGCTAAACGAAGATTCTCAACGCGGGGGGACGTAAATTCCTTTAATATCTTATATAGCTCCTTACTAGAACTTGCCGCAGTGTTTATTCGCTGCGTCAGGTAATTCTTCTTCGCCATTTTTATATTTTTCATATAGCTAAGATGGAGCCGCTTGTACTTTGCTTTGTCCGTTTCCATTCTAGAAGTCCGCCAGTGTCGTTCAGCAGCTCTACTAGCCAGTTTTTCGTTTTTTAAACTGGCCGTAAACCATGGAGATGCTGTCGATTTTACTTTAACAGTAGTTTCCGGAATGGCTTGGTCTAAGGCTTGTAGAATAGAGGACTCCAACTTAGTTACCATTTGCTCTAAAGAAGAAAAAGGGCAATCTTCAGGTTTAAAATGGGCTTGGAATACTTGCGGTGTAAGTCTATGCCATGGACGAATCCGCACTCTGACATTGTTCACGGGGGGAATTAAAATATTATATGAAAAGCTAAACTTTAAGAGATAATGGTCCGTCCAGATCATGGGGAGGGGATCTTCCATATGAATTTTAGGACTACTAGTAAAGATTAGGTCAAGAAAGTGGCCTGCACGATGAGTGGGGCCCCTGACTCTTTGTGTGAGACCCAAGCTTTCCATTGTGCCAATGTCAGCGGCGCAACTGCTTTGGGTTCTGCAGCATGCCCTTCGCGCTATGGGGGAGAACACCAGACTGTTTGGGGCGCACTCCTTTTGTATAGGCGCAACAACAGTCTGGAAACACTAGAACCCTATATTAGACACTTGTTAGATATCTCTTTTTTATCCAGCTCCATACCAGAGGACTGGAAACAGGCTGTGGTGCTCCCCCTACGTAAGAAGCCCAACATTAGCTTTGAGAAGTTAGATAATCTTCGCCCCATCTCCTTGCTGCCTTACTTTTCTAAGGTAGCGGAGAAGGTGGTAAACAAGCAGCTAATGAAATTCGTGGAAGACAGCAACCTCCTTCACCCTACGCAATTCGGGTTCCGGCCGCGTCACTCTACGGAGTCTGCCCTCCTCAGGGCGACCGAAATCCTCAGGCAAGGCGCTGATGAGGGACAAACCATGGCCTTAATCCTCCTGGACCTCAGTGCGGCGTTCGACACTGTAGCACACTCCATCCTGCTACAGTGTCTGAGCAAAGGTGGGGTGAGAGGGGCAGCACTGAAATGGATTCACTCATTTCTTGATGGCCGAGGCTTCCAAGTAAGGCAGGGCGATCATTATTCGGAGCGCATCTCATTGGATCAAGGGGTGCCGCAGGGCTCGTCCCTGAGCCCAACTCTTTTTAATCTTTATGTTGCCCCGATCGCTTCCTTGGTAGAAAGCTACGGCCTCCAAATGGTGTCATATGCCGACGACACGCAGTTGGTCATCTCCCTATCACGCGCGCCCGGTCCCTCGGCGGACATCTTCAGAGCTTGCATGCAAGACCTCGCGGCCTGGATGTCCGCCAATTGCCTCAAGCTCAACGGAGGCAAGACCGAGGTACTGGTGGTGGGGGGAGGCCAATCGGCGTGGACGTCGGCTTGGTGGCCGACGTGCTTGGGTCCAGCACCCACCCCTTGCCAGAAAGCAAAGAACTTGGGCATTTGGTTTGATTCTGACCTTACCTTTGGTCCCCAGATCAATCAGGTGGTTGGTTCCTGCTTTGGGACCCTCAAAAGTCTCAGGAAGGTATTAAAATTCTTACCTATCAGAGCCCGCCAAACCCTGGTGCATGCACTAGTCACGTCTAAGATGGATTACGGCAATCTCCTTTATTTGGGAACCCTGGAGAAGAATTTGAGCCGTCTTCAGGTTCTCCAGAATGCCGCGGCCAGACTAGTGCTTAGACTACCCAGAAGAGCAGGCTCCACAGCGGCCCTCCGGTCTCTGCACTGGCTCCCGATCCGTAGCAGGGTGGAATTCAAAGCCCTGTGCACGTGCCACCGGATTATCAACGGGAGAGCTCCGCTCCCTTTGAAAGGATTGCTGACACCATATGAGCCGTCTCGCTCTCTGAGATCTTCCGGCTCAGGACTTCTGGCAATTCCTAAGGTGTCCAGAGCCCGGATGGGTGGAAGATCTTTTAGGCACCTCGCAGCATCCAGATGGAACAAGTTACCTATGGCGCTGCGATTAGAACCTTCAGAAACAATCTTTAGAGCCAAGCTGAAGACTGCTTTATTCACACAGTAGTTTTTCTGTATTTGTAAGTTCTGGCAGGTATTAGCTCCTTAGCGCGGGGACACGCCGTTGTGCGTCACCATGCGCTCTATAAAACCCCCTAAATAGAAAATAGAAACAGACGCGGCAAAGAAGGGGTGGGGAGGGAGGATTTGATGCAACTGGGGTGCTGGAAATCGGACTATTATAAGACATACATCAGGATGTGGGGTTTCAGGGAGGAGAAGGCTTGATTTGTTGTTGCTTGTCTCACATATGTGTCTTTTCAGATGCGGAGGCGGGACCGACCATAGCAGGATTGTCCATCCTCATCTTAGGACACTCTTTCATGAAACAAGCGGAGCGATATGAATGGGACAAGACCAGGAATTTGAATCTAGCATTGGATCCTAGGCTTTTGGTTGTTACTGGCAAGGGAAGAGGGGCATGAGGTGGCATGAGTTAATTCCAGCGCTGAGTAAGGTAGTTAAGGGGGGAGTTTGCCCGTATGTTCTGGTTATTCATTTAGAGGAAAAGGCTTGGCGTTGCTGAAACAAATGAAGCAGGATTTGCTGGAGATTCAGCTGCAATGGTCTGGTTGCCATGTGATATGGTCTGAGTTTATACCGAAGAGATGTTGGAGAGAGGCTGAACGGGCGTGAAGAAAGATTTATAAGGTCATGAGAGTTTTTTGTGACAAAGAAGGGTTTGGAAGGAGGGAACATCCAGAGCTGCGCTATGCGGCAGTGTATTTCTTCAAGGAAGATGGGTTGCATATGTCCCGCTATGGCATGGAATTGTATATAGTGCAGTTGAAGAAGGCTTTGGACAGAGCGATAGGGGTGTGCAGATACCCGAAGCATCAGAGTCCTAGTGGGGGGGTCGGAAAGCCGCCGGGGTCGACTTTCCGGGTGGCTTTTTTTCTGGTCAGTTGTGGTATAAAGATGTATAGTTACAGTTATGAAAGAACATAAGAAGTTTACCTAGTTAGGTAGTTGTAGAAAGGATAGGAAATTGCAAGTTGTGTTTATAATTGTTGCAGGGGGAACACGTTTATGGGAGGGGGTGGGGGATAAAGTAGGAAGACAATATTTAGTTAGGTTTAGGTTTGTACGGCACAGGCCAAGGGAACTTGTATGTAAGGTGCACCTGTTTCCAATAAAGCTGCATTTTTCACACCATCAAGCTGGTCTGTGGTCTGTGCTGCCCCCCTTTTTGGCCCAATAGGGCTTTGGGGTGGTGTCCAACCAGCGGGAGGCCTGTCCCCCCGGGGGGTTTTGGGCCGGGGGGCAGCCAGAGCCCATTGGGCTGGTTGGGCTCCATTGACCTGGCGTTGGGCTTGTTGGGCTTGGGTTGGGCTAGTTTTGGGCTTTGGAGTTTTATAACCGGCCATCTTGTGTCACTAGCCTCCATTTTGGTTTTTGTGACACATCAGCCGGTCAGGGAGGACACTGGGCAGTTTAGCTTTGTCCCGCCCTCCCTCCCTAGGGAACGAGCTTCCAGCTGGTTTTTGCAGGGTTTGTTGTTGGATAGCTCATTACTTTTTCAGCTAGGTAGTTTTCTTGGGAGCAGGTGCAACGGGGGAAGTTTGTATTGGGGTTGTCGCTGGAACAGGTGCTGGTGTGGTGCGCTATGTTTCTTTGGGGCGTTTTTCCTAGGTCAGTTGTGGTGTAATGATGTATAGTTACAGTTATCAAAGAACATAAGATGTTTACCTAGTTAGGTAGTTGTAGAAAGGTTAATAAATTGCAAGTTATGTTTATAATTGTTGCAGGGGGGAACATGTTTAGGGGAGTGGGTGGGGGTAAAGTAGGAAGTGAGGTTTAGTTTTGTACGGCACAGGCCAAGGGAACTTGTATGTAAGGTGCACCTGTTTCCAATAAAGCGGCCTTTTTCACACCAACAAGCTAGTCTGTGGTCTATGCTGCCCCCCTTTTTGGCCCAAAATAGCGATTTAGCTATTTGGGTCCGCTAGTTACAGAGAAATTATACCAGATGGTAAATAGCGAAAACTTTGAAAAATGCACTAAAGTGCATTTTTCAAAGTTGTAGGTTACACACACACATGTCCTTGGGGCATGTGTGTGCGCAACATGTGTGCACAGATCAACTTCAGGGGTGCAACAGCGTGTCCTTTTGAAACCCTTGCACCCTTGTAATTGCATGCGCAATTTCCCATTCATTCCCATGGGCCTGTAGGCCCATAGGAATGAATGGGAAACCATTCCTTAATTGCGACTCGCAATTTGCGAGTAGTAATTGAGGAATGTTTAGGAATCGCTATTTTTATAGCAATTCCTACATGCATAGGCTTTTGCGATTCCTTAATTGCGATTCCTTAATAATCGCAATTAAGGAATCGCAAAAGCCTACCTTGATGCATGTGCCAGTTAAAGTCTTACTTTCTGGTATGGTTAAATAGTATTTTGACAACTTCTACACAAGAAAGACAGCATGGCATATGCCTATGAGTAAATTCAGATGTGATGGGTAGAATGGATTAACCTAAATCATTTGTACTTTTGGTTGCATTCTAATCCATCACTCTTTTGCTCAGTTTGCCACTACAGATAATGATCAACAGTTTGCAAATCATTCTCGGTCCTTCTACAATAGGAACATTTCATTTGAAGCTAGTATGTTTGCACTGAATGTCAGTATATGAAAATTCAGACCAATGTATGACTGACTGGGCCTCATTAGTGCCGCTCTGAATATGGCCTATGGCACAATGGACTAGGGCGTCCCCATTTTTATGCAGCCATCATGATAAGCACTTAGGCCGTCTCACTTAGAAAAAAAGTGATGAATGGAGTGCTAGGTTTAATCTAAACCATTGGTAATTAATTGGGATTGAATTCAAGTCCAAAGTCTTTTGTTGACTTTACTACTAAAGACAGACAGTAACCAACCGCATGGTATCAGTCTGAGCCATCTTCCAGTAGTAGCAGCCCAGACCTGTTTAGTGTTTCTCAGTGAAGTACCATAGATGCTCACTCAGTGACAGCTACATAACATTTATAACCACTGTTCATGCAGAGAGAGGGGCATCTTGATCCTCACATAGCTCAGTCTTTTGTGAATCATGGCCCCTTCCTCAAATGATCCACAGTGATAAAAGGAATATTACATTTGGCACTTTTGCATATTTTTGTAAAGTATGTGGTACTGGTGTCTCAGTAGATAATAGTAGCATGCTTTGTCTCTCTCAAGAATCCATTCTGACTTGAAAACTTACCTTGCACTTTTCCTTGGTGTTCATGCATGGTATGTCAAGATAGACCTTGCAGATAACATAGCCCTTCAAATATTGTGGAACAAGCTTTGCGTCTGTGCTCTGGGCAAATGCCCAAGTTAAGGATTCAAAGGCTGCAGAGAAAATACAAACCAGTTCTGTCCAAAAGCCCACTTATGCTCTCTCTATATACACCCTTAACCCTACCAACTTTCCCCTTCCCCAGAATACATGCTTGTGGTTCATAAAAATCAAGGGGAGGGTGGGCAGTTTTTAATGACTTTTAACACACTCTAATACCTCAGCTGTTGCTCAAAATAATACAGAGCATATCAATTTTACATACAATGTACAGAATCTGTTCATTTTATGAAGAAAAGCGAAATAATTTCTCAGAGATAAATTCAACACCCAGAAGATTTTGGAAAAATTCTCAGACAAACTCTGCAGCTGTTGATTAAAATGAAACATACAATTATATACAATTATCCCTGGCTTTTTCTGAAAAATTGCAAGTATTCTTGTAGTGGGTACTCACTCCATCCAGTTTCTGAGAAGCTTCCTAATACTAGTTTATACTTACCACGGCAGAAATACCAACAGTGAGTGAAAGTTCTTGCTTTCTTCATGATGGGTAGAAAGCGTTCAAGGATTAAACCCTCAGAAAACTTCATTGTGGACACTGTGAGGTGATAACAAAAAACACAGCTCAGACTGGTTGCATAGAGGAGGCAAAAGCCGGTGGTGCCCGGGTGTACACAGGTGCCACAGCGGAGATGGGAGTCCTGTAGTGCCCTTCAAACTGAAACATACCACAAATAGACCTTAGGACTGGGATGTACTTTGAACTGAATGGTTTGCGTTGCTCCCTGGGCGGAAGGAAGTCTCAAATTGCACTCTTTTACATTTCAATAAATTATTCACTCTTTTAAATTATTTTCCAAATCAATTTTATTATTTGCTGCTTTTTATTCCATTGTGTCATACTACTTTCGTCAGTAATACAAAGATGTGTTCTTTTTATACTTTAATGCCTTATCATGCCCAAAGGAGTGCAATTGGTGACCCCCTCCCGCCCAGGGAGCAACGGCAACCATTCATTGAAATCATCCTCATACTCAGGAGGATTTACCAATTTGCACCAACGACCATAACACCAATTGAAATAACATAAGTACATGGGAGTGCTACGGTCCTTCCCCATTTGGATCCAATATATGTACTTTGAACTGACATGGGTGGCACAATATAAAGGGAGAGCCTTGGGGTGTACATTGAAGTGAGATGGGTGGCCCAACAGAGAGACGGTGCAGCCTTTGGGCTTCCTTTGATCTGACACAGGCGGCACACAAAGATTTAGAAGAGTATTTGCTTAGGTCCTTTCTGGAGACTGGCTGTGTTTCCTTGTAGGAGATTCTGGGAAAAAGACAGCCAATTCCCTGAGAGTCAAAGTCTAAAAGGAGTATCTTTTTATTCTGTGATCTCACAGTAGTATCTGGCTACTAGTATTTCAAGTATAAGAGGCCATACTTGTTAGAAGGGTTGCTCATGAATTCCCTAGGCCCTGAACCTGGGAGCATCAATTTCCCCAAAACTAGAGTCAGAAAGTAAAACTGAAGTGGAAGGGGGAGGGGTGACGAGTAACAATGATATCACAGAGAGAGTACCAAATATGCGGAGTAAAATTCTGCCAGAAATTGTATGGATCAGTAACTTAATCTAAAATGTTCAAGTGAGACAAGTAAAGAAAAGTACTAAGTGGAAAAGCTGAAGCTGAGAACCAGATTGGATTATACATTTCCGAGAAGCAGGCAGTAAGCAGGCTGACGGCCCAACAGTCTTTATCTGCTGTTAAACCCTATGGTTCTAAGCTTAACTGCCAGAACTACTGATGTTGAAATTTCACAGTGCTGTACTCTCCTAACCGGAGACCCATGTCTGTAGCTATCACTACCCCATTGTGCTTTGAATATTGTCTATCTTGGATTGTGTGATCATTGTACCAATAGTGTCCAACAGAACTTAATCCATTTCCCACTTCACTTAGCATGGTCTTCCCTGATGCAAGGATCTCTCAAATGCCAGGCAACTTACCGTAACCGTGAATGACTTGTTTGAGGCACAACGCAACATATGGATGTGGGATGGCCTCCATCTCAAAAAGATCCAGGATGTTCCTAAGTACCGCGCTGGGAAGCCAGCGAGCAAGCTCCACCATCACTCTGCATCCGACTTTCTCCACGTCTGTGAACTCAGACAGCTGTTCAAGATTATGGGAGATCAGTTAGCAATGAAGACCGACTACTTTTTAAAAAAAAACAATCCCTAGTATCAAACCGGCAGACCATAATCTTTAATTCTGTAGAATGTAATATCTAAACTTGAGGCTGGGAACATAGCTGTTGTCAAATACTAAGAGGGAGAATTTCAAACCTTTTGCGTCACAAAAGAGGTGCTAACTAGCGTGAATACTTTTTTTTGCTATTTTCTTTCCACCGCAAAACTTGATTTGTGCTGGAAAGCACCCTATAAGTAGCGCAAATCAGCGCAAAGCTCCGCTTTGCGTTACTTTGCACTGAGGGGGCATTACATGAGTGGTACATGGGCATTCCCATGCAACCACTCAAGCCTTCTGATGCAAAACCATATTTACAAAGATTTGGAAACATGGTTTTGCACCAAAAGTTAACACCCCATCAAAGGAGGCGCTAACAGGAGACATGCTTTCATTTCTCTGTGCTTTTCCAACTTTCCATGCATGCTGCACATATGCAAAGTGGGAAAAGCTTTGCATCATGCCTAGCATAGTATTTTGTACAGGAAGGGTACCCTTTCTGTACAAAACCTATGCTACACTCATGCACGCACCCTAGCGCTGCAGCGCTAAGGTGTGTGCATGGTGCACAGCTGCTGAAATTAGCGCCGGCACAAGGGAAAGGGGGGAGAGAGCCCCTCTCCTGCTCCCTCTCTGTCACGCAACGTAGAACAGCCTCGCTGGGGGCTGCGCTGCATGACTTTTTAAAAATCTCTCCCTAACTGCGGTGCCAAAAATCCCTGAATATGATGTCTATGACTACAGTTGGGAGACCATCATCAGTAAACCTTGAATACAGTGTCAGAAGGTAGAAGGCCTGAGTAGCCCAAGGCCCAATGCATGCATGTGTGTGCTGCATGGAGTATCTGCACTGCAATACTGAAATGAGTGCAGTGTGTCTTTGAAGATAGATGGTCTATGCAGACCAAAGCACATACCATTTATGTGTATGTTGCATGGAGTAACGCATTGCAGCGATGAGCACTTAGGGTATTATTTAATCAGATGTTTCACAGGTGCACTCAAAGCATACCACAAAATTACTCAGATCAAGTGTTCACACATCACTTAGTAAATGCTATGTGCCTGAGTGGTGAGGAAGGAACATCATAAAATCTAGGAATATTATATAATCTACCTGAGAATCAAGACATTTGCCTTTTTTACTAATTCAGTGGGCTTATTCTTTATGAGGGAAAGAATCCTGTAAACAAGATTGAGATGGTCAGGATTGCTACTCCTCACTACACTCCTCCTCACTCCTCATCTCTCCTTGCTACACCTCGAAAAGGGGATGCTCGTCAAACAAGTGATCAATGAGCCCACTGCAGCGTCTGGGGTGTGGAGGAGGGATAGTTTTGGGGGAAGGTATCTTGTCACCTGAAGGATTGCAGAAACGACTTGAGCAGTTGTTTCTGGGTTTTTTGTTTGTCTCTTTTTAAGAGTAGTAAGTTAGTTCACTTATCCTAGACAGTGAAGCTTATTATCTATAATTTCCTTGACGAGGGGAACCTCAAAGTGGCTGACACAGGTCTAGATGTAGGTGAGCCTGCAAAACGTCTACCTGACCATTTCTATGCATTGCAAACTTGTTGCACGAATTGACAGCCAGAACATTCACAAGTATATAAAGGTATAACTATAGATTATTTCAGCTTTGTTAAACTCCACATACACGTACCTATGACAGTTGTATCTTTACTGTACATGAATGTTGAATTAATGGTAAATCCGCACTTACCAATTTATACTTCCACAATATTTGCTTTTTTTTATATTTTTGCTATGATATTCTAGTAGCAAATATTTCTGTAGTTAATATTTCATACAATCTTTTATGCAGCTAGCCTACTTTAGATATGTTTTATACCCTATCAATGCATTAATAAATGCTCTGACCACTGAAACATGGATGTATGAATAATCAGCAGTAACTTTCGACCGTAATTGAAACTAATGAGAACTGCCGCACATCTCTCGTCTAGGTAGTCCTAATCATGTCTAACTCATGGTGCTCCTGTGGTGAGCTAAATGCCCCGTATCTCTGAAAAGAATGTTTAAAGTCAGAAAGTTCCAGAATTTAGATAATCGGGTAGAGACTATCACAATGTTTGCAAATGTGTTATTTAGAAGCATCTACTTCTCTGACTCCATAAAAATAATTACATTATATGGTGGAGAACTAGTCCTGCCAACTTATATGCAGATAAACATGTGTTATCAGTGTAGGGGTCAAACCATATTCTGAAACATCTGAAAATAGCACTTATCTCTTGCCCCTTGTGCTTCTAAGGGAATTAGAGCCTAGATCCCCACAGAGATGGCAATTCGACCCTCAACAGCTCCCTACTCTCGCCACTGAAACGTACGCCCTCAAGAGACATGAAAAAATGCCTAACTCGGCATGGAAAGTCAACTCGAAATACTATCTCCATCGAACTATATATCCACAATCGGCATAACTGATCGTTTAATTCACTTGGAGAGTCAACTCGCTACAGTATCAAAGGGTATCAACAACATCAGTAAGATTCTTAAAACCCACCCTGCATATGATTGACAATCAAACCGACCATTCTCCAACATCACCAGGCAACCCCTATGTTTACCTCAGACCCAGATGAACAGCTGGCACACAATTCCCCTCAATAACCAATTTCACAGGCCGAAATATCAAGCCGTATGATGTTTCTAAGGGAGACGATGGATCTAGCAAAAACATACAACCCTACAACATCTCTGGACACCCCCACCTTCAAGATACAGGTGATTTCTGGTGTAGAATGAGACCTTAACCCTCCTCAGTTTGCCAGGCCATCAGCACAGTACATCAAAATACCTATGGTACCCCTCTCCCAGAAGCCCAAAAGCAGCAGCAATTCAAACTGCATGCTCATAAACTGTAGATCGGCCATCAAGCATGCACAGGGCTGGCAGAAACCATCCTGAACAACAACCCTGACATCACATTCATCACAGAAACTTGGTTAAATGAATCTTCCTATATTATCCTTCCAATCCTTATTATTATTATGCAATTTGTAATGCATGCAGCTACCTCGAGAGTGTTTACAGGCACAGGATAATGCACAGGTCTGATGTGATAAGCTAAAATAACCAGGTTTTCAGACCCTTATGAAAGCTCAGGAGAGGATTACAATTCCTTAAAGTGGAGGGGAGAGAGCTCCGCAGTTTAGGGCAGGAGTCTTCAAACTATGGGGCGCGACCCCCAGGGGGCCATGGAGGGATGTGAAGGGGGTCACGCATTCCCAGTCACACTTCTGCCCAGGCCTACGGGGCTTCAGCCCCCCTCCTCCCCCTTCTTGTGTCTCAGCCCGGGCTGCTGCAGTGCAGCTCGAGCTGCTCGGGGCTCGGCTGGACAGTTTCAGGAGTCTTATCTACAGCACGCCAGAGTTGTTCACAGGTCTTTAACTGCATGCGCGCTAGCGGTTTTCCAGCTGAGCGCAGCGATTTCAAAAATCCCACGTTACGTGACAAGGTCAACTCGTCACACGCACAGCGCAGGTAACGCCCATGACGAGTTGACCTTGTCACACGCATCGAAGGGGTTAAAGACCAGTTGCATATTTACATGCCTTTGTAAACTTGTTACCGAGGCTTAGCTTTTTTTCTGGTTCCAGTACCCCCTGGGCCCTCTGCCTATTCCTTGCATTTGTATTTTTTCATTTACTGCTGTAGTGTGAGAATGCATTTAATGAAAAGGAATATAAAGTTGGGTTGCCAAAAGAAAAATGCCTGCTGTGTATTGTTTAAAGTCTTGGCACCAAATAGGGTTATAAATAGAGTATGTATTGATTTGTAATGTGACTTTCTGTCTTTCTAGACTTTAATTATCAGTCATGGATCATTCAGGCAGCCCTAGAACACAATTAAAAGTGCTTTCTATTCATATGTGCTGTTCTACGTATGGACAGATAAGTGCTAAAAATACAGCTTTAGGTGACTGCTTATTTTTGTACCGTCTGGGCCTTCAAAATAATGAGCAGATAACCTTAATCATAAGACTGGAAGTTTGTTGCAGGATCAGCACATTATTTATTTTCTCCACCCTCGATCCCTGATTAATGCCATAATAGCAATAGTTTAACTTACATCTGAAGCACTACGCTTCAGGTGTCTGGGAATGCACCCTGCATTCAGACAACTCACTCCTCATTCTCACCCTTCACTTTCACGCTCATCCTGCACTCACAGCGATCACAATGTACTCACACTGATCACCATGCACTCACACCATTCACCCGCTCACCCTGCACTCACAGTGATCACTCTGCACTAGCAATGCGCTTGCGTTGTTCACCCTGTACCTCACCCTGCAGGCACACGAGCAGACTACTCACGCTGCACTCATGTGACACTTTACTCACCTGTACCCCCTCACTACTCAATCTGTAGCTCACTCAAACAAGGCCATCACTAACCATGCATTAATTCGTCCCACTCTGCACTTACATCCGCACCCAAATTGATATGGTCACCTCACTCACCCCGTAATCACTCCTTTTACCCTACTTTCACACTGTTGCATCGCTCACCGTGCGCTCACATGGAGTGTGAGTAAACTATGAGTAGCACTAAAAAAAATGAAATGTTGGTCAGAAGGGTGCTATAGAGAGATGAGGTGTATTGTTGGTGAAAAGTAGTGAGGGAATTCATCGAGGAGGAAACGGGGGAGCACCAAAAAAGCCTGTGGCACCGTGTGCGACCAGTGCTAGGGCCAGCCCTGGCCTGGAGTGTTAGCACCCCCCCTCGCAGTTCGGGTCTAGTGGATCCCTTTCTTCTGCCTATTAATATTTACATTTGTAATGCGCTACTGTTACCAAAAGGTGTCCTGAGGCTAATAACCATCTGCTGCAGAAGGCAAATGAGAAACACACAGAAGGGGAAGGAGAGCCAGACAATTTGGGTAACCTACAGAGCAAAGAGCCAGGTTTTTATATCTTCCTAAAAGATAATAGATTCTTGGTGGAGCAAAGCCAAGGAGGGTGCAAGTTCCATAACTGCGTTGCCCTCACCAAAACTGCGAGATAGACAATTCATGCCTTCCTGAATTAGGGAACAAGGAGCAGAGTGACACAGGCCGAGAGGAACATACGAGTCCCGTATACGAGTCCGACCCGTATGCTCAGTGAGGAGAGATGAGAGGACAGCAAGGGAGTGAGAGAATTTGATTGAAGAGGTCAGGGATGAGTTGAAATGTGAAGTGCCGAAGGGAAGTGTGGACACGCAAGAAATGAGTGTGAGCAAAAGGTAAGGGCTACTGTTAGACTGTGAGATAAGATAGCTGAGGGATGATCTGTAACCGAAAAAGATAATTTGATGCGACATGGGTGAGGGACAGCAGTGATAGGGGAAGAGAGGGAGTACTGGGGTGGGAGCTGAGCAGTGATTAATTTGTAATACAACATACACCATGGCCCTCACCAGTAGGCCATTGCATTTTAAACACCCACCCTGTGCCTTGCCTGCACAGTCAAGGACAAAACCTATGAAACTACCAGCCCTAACACTTGTACAAGTGTGGCTATTGAGACTATTTCAAGCCCCCAAAGCTTAAGCATGAGTGTCAGGAGTTTATCAATTTTAGTGTATATTGAATTAATAAACAGCTGTTCTGCTCATCTCTAAATTACACAGACAGAGCCACCAAGTGGAAGACTTTCATAGTGCCAGTGTGCGGAGCACACAGTGTGCCAGTGTGTGGAGCACTGGAAACCACCTGCTCAAATTAGGCACTGGTGCTGAGGTAACAGGGGAGAGGGACATTGGTTCAAGAAGGTGTGGAAGAACAAAGGGGAGATGTGAAAGATGAATGGGGGGACTGGAGAGGTGTAAGATACAAATAGACAAAAATTTGAATGGAGAGACTTGAGGTGAATGAGAAGTGCTGAGGTGCATGGGAGGTGACGGGCTAGAGAGGCCATGAGATAAATGCGAAAGGCTGTTAGAGATGAGGGCAGTGAAAAAACAGAATGGCAAGAGGTGATAAAAGGTGAAGTGAGAGGTTGAATGGGGAGAGTTCAGAAGTTGTAAAAAGGGGTGAAAGAAAATGGCCTGCAAAGTGGGAGAGGGATCTGGGGTTGGGAGAGGAGAGAAGAGAGGGATGGAGGGTAGGGGGTGAGAGGAAAGGGGCATGGGTAAACTGCTTAACTCTGCATAAGACCGCCAAGGTTTGAAGGGACCCTTGCTGCTCCTGGCCAGGGCCAGGTGAGCTTCTAATGTGGCAGCACGTATTCCTTGCGGAGTGGGAGGCCCTTCACAAAGGTTGACTTGACATCTTTCTGATGTTAATTGCTGTATTTTGGTTATAAAGTGGTAATGATGGGGTAAAATCTTTCCTCAGTGTTAATGTGTTTAAAAAATTTCAAAATAATAAAGCAATGCTATCCCAAAATACGCGGCATCATAGAACATTATTTACATTTCCATTCCACACAATTTCGTCAAGCCTGTTGCATAATATGGTCCTCACCTGCCTCATATTTCCAGTAGCCCCGCCTACAAGTTTCGAAAGTTTTGTCAGGAGGGGGTCCTTACGCCTGAAAATTATGACAGGGGGGTCTCGGCATCCAAAAGGTTGAAGACCTCTGGTTTAGGGCCTAGATATGCAAAGGAGCGGACTTTCATGTGGGTTAGACGAAACCTCAGTACAGAGAACAGTGTTTGATTTGAAGATCTTAAGGAACGAGTCGGCTGGTAGGGATGTATTGAGGTCCTAAGCCATGTCCAGGGCCGACTAGCCGTAGCGGCCATTTTCCTAGTGAGCTGGAGAGGTTTGGGCTGGTTTTGGACCGGTGAGGGTCTTTTTTGTTACTGGGAGCCAGTTTTGCAGCAGTGCTGCAAAATCACCCCCTGTAACAAAAGCACAGCACCAGTGTTTCCCACCAGCACCCCCTCCCCACCCCAGGCTGGTCCGACATAATTGCCAGGGCTGGTTTGCGTTCCCGGTCCGGGCCTGGCCATGTTTTGCTTTAAACATAAAGCACAATGCTTTAAACTCAATGCGCTTGATGATCCTCAACCAATGCAATTCCCGAAGCAGATGGGAGACTGAGGCAGATTTTGGTAAGTGGAAGAGCAGCCTATCTGCAGCATTTTGCACCACCTGAAGGTCGCTGAACCAGAAATAATGTTAGCGCCTAGGTACAACATATTACAATAGTCTGGATACGAATAGGGCCTGGATTGGTTCTTTGCGCTGCTAAAGGGATCAGCCAAAGAATCTTTTTCAGCCATCTGAGAACTGCAAAGCACATAGGAGTGACTCTAGTCCTGATTTCATGGGGAGTTTAATATCCTTGAAAATGCCCAGATTTTTCACCAGAGGAGACAGGGTGGGCAGGGTCCCAAGGGACTCCAGCCAATGTCTAGAATCCCACAGTGTGAGAAGCTGGCCTGGTATATGATGTCCACTTATGTAAGTGGGCACCCTGCACCATTCCAGACAACCCTTATGGTGATTTAACCCCTCCCACGCTTGTGACGGAACCGTTCCGTCACGCCCCTCGGGTGGGCTGTGCTGGTGACGGAACCGTTCCGACACGGCCCGCTCGCCGCGCCAGCGCTGCGCTGATTTCGCGCCTGTGCGGCGCGTTCTATTGAGCGGGCTAGGCCGTGACGGAACCGTTCCGTCACCAGCACAGCTCACCCGAGGGGCGTGACGGAGCGGTTCCGTCACCAGCGCGGGAGCGCCGTGCGCCCCCCCTGCCCCTTAGCACTGCGGCGGAATAGCCGCCGCAGTGAAAGGGTTAAGAGGTCTTAGACAACCTTAGAAAGCTCTCTAAGTGGTAGCTGTGGAGAGCAGCCTTCAGGCATAGTCCATACGGAGTATAAAGCAGCTTGTTTTAACAGAATGCAATCTTATTGTATTAATTAAGTGAAAAAGAACCACACAAGGTATTTATTATATAATACTCTCTAACCTGTTTAGATATCTCCTACCCGGAGATAAACACAATGCAAACAATACTTTGCATAGAACTACTGCAAATCGCACAGACTACACAGTGGGCCCTGGGGGGGGCTTATCCATAACCTAAGAAAGTGGTATAAGAACCACGACTCAGGTCAAGATAATGTTGAGAGGACGAAGAAGTGCTGGGGACCCAAGGAACCACCCAAGGTTAGTGACAGGGAACCCCATGGAGAGCATGTGAAGTGTGGGAACACGACCCCGTGCTCGGTACGAGTCTACGTGTAAGTCTTGGTTGGATTTTTAAAGATTAAAGACCCTTCCCAGTGGGCCCTGAAGAAACCCCATAGAATACAGAAGGTTGGAGAGCCACCGCACCTGTGGATACCCTAGTACCCATGTTACCTACACCAAGGTTCGAATTGGTGTCTGAAACCAAAATTTAACATAATGGAGGACTTCAGGAAAGTGCCGCTGCTGAAGAAGGAGAAAGTGTCCGGTGGAATACAAAGGTGGATTCAAGATGAGAGGTACCTGCAAGCAGAGGGGACAGAGTCTATGTTACTCAGGAGTGACCAGGAGACTTGGAAGACGAAGGCCCTCCGATGTCGGATGTTACAGGGAAGATGACAATGACCTTGACTCTGCAGCTGTGAGGACCAGGCAATGCTAAGGAAGATCAGGAGCCATGCACAAGCTGTCCCTTGTCGGATGTCGAGTGCTGAGGGGTTGGTGTCCGGTGGGAGCACCAACAAGCCTTGGAAAAAGCAACAATGCAAAAGTCGAAGAAGGTGCAATGTTGGAACCAGCAAGCACCAGGGGACTCACCACAAGCAGGGGAGTCAAGGCAGGCCAGGAGCAATCAGGGGAGCCCAAAAGAAGCAAAGGTGACCCTCATATCAATCCACAGGCAGAATGCACTGGTGTCACGAGAGGACCTCAAGCAGCTTACCAAAAGATGCAGGCCACAATGCACACAAAACAGTCTGGCTAAAGATTCTGGTCACTCGAGGTTGGAGCTACTTGGAGCCCGAAGATCTTCTCTGAAGGAAGCCAACAAGCCTTTAGAACTGCAAGTTGATGTGGTGCATAGGGGTTTAGGTATTGCAGCCCCCATGAGGGATTCTGGCTTCAAACTTTGTGAGAGGGCAGGGCAGGACTCAAGAGTTGTGGAGAACCACCACCTGTGGTGCAGAACCTCTTGGAGTCCGGAGGAGCTCAGGATCAGCAGACAGGTCGACTTAGTTGTGGTGCCTGTGAATGCAGGGAAGTGGCTCCTTCATTTCAAGAGAGATTCCTTCAGGTGTCTTTGATGCCCACAAGCCTTGGAAGGTTCCTGTATGGTGCAGAGGCACAGATAATCCAGCAGACTGGAAGGTAGACAAAGTCGAGCCTAAAGGAAGTCCAGCTAAGTCCAGAGTGGCCAGTTGGTAGAAGAAGAAGTGGTGTCCAATCTGAATCAATTCGACGAATCCAGGGACCCACCCACAGGTAAGCCCTTAAGTATCCTAAGGAAAGGGTTGGGATGATTCAGGGGCCCGTCCCAGGGGAGGGTTTGGACCGGGGGGAAGTTACTCCCAAGTCCTTTGTCCAGTTTTGCGCCAGAGCTTTGCTTGAACTGGACAATGCATGGGGACACCAAATGTGCCCCACCTGCAGATTGCATGGCGCTGGCAAGTGCACCCACCCAGCCCCAATACATCCTGTCTGGGAGGTGGTCACACCTCCCTTTGACAGGATGCCTATTGTTCTGCCTTCCCCTGCTTCAGCTTCGCTCAGCAGCAGTAGGACAGAATCGTGTCTCTGGTCGGGATCAACCAATTTGTGCTGTCCGGGTAAAGAAGGCTGGCATCAGGAACACTGCGAGCCTAATGGAGGGCTTTTCCAAATGTGATCGATTTGTTGCAGCCAGTTTTGAGATGGTCATCGTGTAATTACGCGGTGCCCCTCTATATGGTATATGGCTGCTTCTCTTACAATCTGGGAGAATGGACTCCATAGGCTGTATGGATGTCTTGCTCATGCAGGGGTACCTTCACACTTAGAACCACACACTGTGCCTTCAGGATTGCTAAGGCCTGCAATAGGGGCGACTTATAGGTTTTAAGCACAGTCAGCCACATACATCAACAGAAGCAATTGGGATTCCTAAATAGCGATTTTTATGCAAATTGCGAGTCGCAATTATGGAATGCTGTCCCATTCATTCCTACGGGCCTCCAGGCCCATAGGAATGAATTGGAGATTGCATGAGCAATTTGCGAGTACCAGTAGGTACTCGCAAATTGCTCATGCAATTTCAAGGGTACAAGGGTGTCAAAATGATACCCTGTTGCACACATTTGTTGCACACACACATGCCCTAAGGGCATGTGTGTGTGCAACATGAAACTTTGAAAAATGCACAAAAGTGCATTTCTCAAAGTTTTTGCAAATTACCATGAAGTTCAACTTCATGGTAATTTGCTACTCCTATTAGCGAAATTGCTTATTGTTTTACTTTGATGCATTGCATTTAAGGAATCTCAATTTGGGATTCCTTAAATGCAATTGCAATTTAAGGAATCTCAATTTAGAGATTCCTTAAATTGCGATTTTTGCATTTGGGATGATGCATCCCAAATGCAAAAACACCGGTCGTAAAGGGGCAGATTCTGAGAATCTGCCCGTTTGCGACCGGTTTTTAGCTTGATGCATGTGGCTGAGTGTCCCTAGATATAGGAAACCTATATCTTTAGTAAGGGTGCTAGCACAGCAGGCTTGTAGCTCCATTTGGAATGGTCTCCCATGGGTTGCATAATGCATGCTTTAGCCCATGGGGACCTCTGGGGTACCTATGCCCTGGGTACCTTAGTACCATATACGAGGGACTGATGAGGGTACTACAGCATCCAATCTGGGATGTACCAAGTACTAACACAACAATTTAATGGAGAAAGCAGATAGACTGGGTCCTGATTTGCAGGATCCTAGTCAGACTAGTCAAATAACAGCTTAGCAACAGGCAAAAAGTGGGGGCAACTGTAGGAAAGTAGGATCTGCTTCTTATGGTTACCCCCACTTTTTGCTGGATGTAGTACTGTTTTGACTAGTCTGACCGGGATCCTGCTAATCAGGACCCCAGTCTATCTGCGTTCTCTTTAAAACTGTTATACTTTGTACTAGGTACACTCCAAATATTCATACTGGGGTCCCCTTGTCAGACCCTAGTATATGGTACATATATATACCCAGGGCATAGCTACCCCAGAGGTCTCCCATGGGCTGCAGCATGTATTATGCCACCCATGAGAGACAATGCAAAATGGAACTAGAGGCCCGCCATTGCAGCCTGTGTGAGTTGATGCATGCACCACTTACAAAAGATATATGTTTACTATATCTAAGGGTCACTGCCCTTAAAACCTATAAGTCACCCCTATAGCAGGCCTTTATCATCCTGAAGGCAGGGTGCTTGGTTCTAAGTGAGAGGGTGTCCCTGCATGAACAGGACACCCCTGCAGCCTACGGAGTCCATTTTCCCAGGTTGTCAGTAATGCAGCCATAGGCTATCATAGAATGGCATTACGCGATCGTGTGAAGACCAACTCTAAAATGGCTGAAACTAACCCTATTCTGTATGGTATCAAACATGTTGGAATCCTACCACCACACCGGTAACCAATGTGGGAGGTATCATTCCACCCCTCAGAAGCGAGCTTCGTGGGGTCCCTGGTATTCACGGTACCAGCCTTCTAGTGCCGAACAGCATAAAATGGTTGCTGCTGACCAGAGACACATTTCTGCCCTCCTGCTGCTGAGCCAAGCTTGAGGAGAGGAAGGCAGGACAATAGGCATCCTGTCACAGGGAAGTGTGTTCACCTCCCAGATGGGATTTAGTGTATTGGGGATGGGTGGGTGCGCATGCCAGTGCCTGAAAGTCTGCATGAGGGGCACATTTGGTGTCCCGGTGCATAGTCCAGTTCAAACTAGTCCTGGGAGCCGTTGGCTCCCACACTGGTGCAAAAGTGGACCAAGGACAGGGGAGTATCCTCCCCATTGTCCAGACCCTCCCTAGGAGGGTCCCCTGAATCTGTCCAACCCTCTCCCGTGGGTACTTAAGGGCTTACATGGCTGTAGGTCCTTAGATTTGACGTGGACAAGATTTTAAAACCAGAAACGGCTGAACTTTGACAGTCTGGACACTTGGACTTTGCTGGACTTTGTTTGGGCCCAACTTTGTGCCCCACTCAGTCTGCTGCATCGTCTCTGCCCGTGCACCAAACCGGATCAGTGCAGGACCTGTGGAGCATCAAGGACAACTGAAGACAATCTCCCATGGAGTGAGGGAGTCACTCCCCTGCATCTGTAGGCACCACATCACGAAGTACCGGTCTGCTGCTCATGAGCTCCTACAAACTCCGAAGATCCCAGCAACACAGGATGTGGGTTCCTACAACCCTTGTGATCCGAGCTGCCCTCTTACCAAGTTTGAGGTCAGAATCTCTTATGAGGGCTGCAATACCCGAACATTGCGCACCTCGTACTTTTGCAAGTGCATGTGCTTGTTGCCCATTCCCGGACAAGTGCATTAGGCTATCGATAGCCCCAACCTCTGGCACCATTTTGTACCAAGATCTTTATCCTCCTTGCACTAGTGCTCTGTGTGCTGTTGTTTTGCCAAATCGCTTGAGGTCCTTTCGCCAATCTCCTGTGCCTCTGGCCTGTGGGTCTACTTGAGAGTCAACTTTACTTTACTTGAGCTTCCCTGGTTGCTCCAGGCTTTCTCTGACTCCCTTGTGCTTGGTGAGTCTCCTGGGCCTTGCTGGTCCTCCTCATACACTTCTTTGACCTCTTGCGTGGGTTGCCGTTGCCAAGGCTTGTTGGTGATCCCGCTGGACACCGACCCCATAGCACTCGACATATTCATGGGACAGCTTGTATCTGACTTCTGGTCATCCTTGGCGTCTCCTAGTCCCCGCAGCTGCATAGTCAAGAACTCCTTCAACCAACCTGAAGCACCCAACATCAGTGTGCATTTGTCTATCAAGCCCCTGGTCACTTTCCAGTGACCCAGACTCTGTCCCCTCTGCTTTCAGGTACTCCTGAACCAGAATCCACATTTGAATTCTAACGGACACTTTTCTTCCTTCCAGCAGCTGCACTTCTTCAAAGCTCTCCATTGGGTTCGACTGCGGTTTCCGACACCACTACATACCTATGCCCCGGCTCTCCTGGGATAAGTAACTCTGGTACTTCGGTATCCACGGGTGGGTTGGCTCTCCAACCTTCCATCTTCCAAGTGGCATCTTCGAAGTCCACTGGGAAGGGTCCTTAAACTCTAAATCTTAAACCGCGACTTTCCCATAGAATTTTACGGAGCACGCGTTTGTGTTCCCACACTGCACCTGTCTTCCGTGGCGTGCCTACTTACTCACCTTGAGTGGTTCCTTGGAGTCCAGCGATTCTATGTCCTCTAGACACTGTCTTGACTCGAGTTGTGGTTCTTATACCACTTTATTAGTATATAGTTTGGTGCCCCTCTGGGCCCACTGGGTATTATTGCTACTTACTGTCATGTCTGTGCTTAAGTATTGTGTGCTTTGTGATTATATCCATGTATGAGATATTGTGTTGTACTAGAAGGGTTATATTAGTAAATACACATTTTTATAACTACTGTGCACTGGCGGGCACTCCATTAGGGTGTTGGAGCACCGCCCCACTGCTTTCTTGCAATTCGAGAAGCAAAAAAATGTAAATACCATTTATTTTCTGCTACTCGCGCTGCGAGAAAGCCGAAGGCAGGGGTATATGCTTGGTTGGGGGCCGGCTGGAGGTTATGCCTGGTTGGGGGTGGGCCGTCAGTAGGAGTGGCTTGCAACACTCTGAGCCCCCTGACTGTTTGGTCGGCCCTGGGGCCAACCAAAGCAGGCATGCACACTCTACATTTTCTCAATGTAGGTTGCATGCAGCCTACATAGACAAGCATGTGCAATGCAATATGTCTCACATTTGTGAGAGTTTGAGCTACTGGCATTGTAAATGAGAATGCCTTTTATTTATGTGTTGGTTTTCAAAACAGATAAATAAAAGGCATTGTCATTTATAATGCCAATAGCTTAAACGCTAGAAAATGCGAGACCTATTGCATTGCAAATGCCTGTTTTCCAGATGTCCTCTGTGTGTGTCAACCGTTTATGAGAGAAACTCTTCCTGCTTCTGTAAACGCCTTTAGCTCTCAGCAGATGGGGTAAATTCCATTCAGGTTCCAAAGGCAAAAAATGTTTAGATGTTTACTCCTCTCAAAATCCGAATGGTTGTACTAAAAATGCAGAAATGGTTGCCGTGTGTTATGGTCAAAAATGATACATTCTTTAATGTTCAACAATTAAACTCAGGAGCCACATAAACGTGATTTGCCTCAGTAGTTCAGCCAGTGGGGAACAAAGATGCTTTTGCGACCAGAAACTGTCCTTGCGACACTGTGTCTGGTTTGATCCGTGCAGATATCACGAGCATTACCATACAGTGGGTGTAATAATGGCAGGCCAGGCTCAGACATACAGGTGTTTCACTGTGTAGAAGGGGTGGGGAATGAGAGAGACGGAAGTCATGTGTCTTTGTTAGTGTGCAAGAGCGGGACAGAGGTGTAAATCTGTGTTTGTGTTCGACAGCGAGACAAAGTATGTATGTATTTACAAGTGTGCAAAATCCATATTGATTCTGTTTGTATGTTTGAGTAGGAAGCAGAGACACGCATACACAAGGGATGTGTGTGCGTGCAAGCGAGAGTGAGTGTGTGTGTGTGAGAGAAGAGAACGGTGAGACATTGTGTGTGTGTGTGTGAGAGAGAGCGAGAGAGAGAGAGAATCAGAGAGAAATACATATGGATTTGTTTCATTCTTTGGCTAGGGGGTTAGTGTACCTCTGTAAATACCCTTATATGTCAGATTCTGCCTATGGTGGTATTGAAAAGTGTGACCATAAGTGCTCTTTTGCTGAGAACTCCTGGTGAAAGAGCACACTGGGGGCGGGGGTGAAGGGGGGAAGCTCATTCGCACTGCCTACTACATCTATAGAAACACTCGTGCCCTTGGAATGCAGGGGGCATGCCCGGCTGCAGACTGGCAGCAGGTATACTGTCATGCGCCTCTGCTGGGCACAAGGTACTGCGGACGCATTCAAAGGTGTAAACTGTACACACGCACCCTCGTGCTTGCCAGTACAAATTCCCGTGCCAGGGACTCTGCCTACTAGAGAAGATGGCTTGAAATGCCGAACCTCCAGCCTGCTCAAGATCTGATTTGCCCATCCTCCTCTTGATGTCTGTAATTGTGGCGGGGACTCTCTCCCTGCCGCATACCTGATGTAACCTTGTGCATGTCATGAACACCCCAAAGTGCTCCCACGCACCACTAATGTTCAAAATATCGCTCATAATGGTTTCAAATCATCAGGTTTATTACAGCACTAAAGCAAAACTGATATCCCGCAGTATCCCTGGTGCTCACAAAAATGATGAAAAGAGCTTCACAAAACCAGCCTCACCTTCCTAGGAGGAGATGCGCAAGATATCCAATGTCAAAACTCTCGGGACATGCAGGTTTACGTCAAACTAGTGTGCAGATAGGTACCTACGTCATGGGACTACCAGGTAAACATGTTCAGTTGCCATAGAATTTATGTACATTTGACTTCCAGGTGACTTTCTTTTTCCCACATGTACGTCCACAGAGCCTCCTTGTTGCAGAAAATGCTCATGCATACGTATGGCAACGAAATTAGAAATAATTAAAAAATATCTATTGAGTTCAGTTTTTCCTTCATTGAAAATATATTTTCCTTGAAAATCGGTGAATTTTCCACACTCCTATTTGAAAACGAGGCTCACAGGTGCATTTATCAGGGGACCATCAGGGTACCGCTCACAGTATGAGTAAATTATTTCCGCCCCAGAGATACCAATGATAACTCATTGAAAGAGGAAGAGCGTACAGAGCCATTTTGTGGTACCTGAGTCAGAATGGTCCCCTGCCGCAGCCTTGCGCATGCGCCGCTGCCATAACTGTAGTTAGTGGCCGTTGCTTCCAGACTACACGGAAGTCAGTTTGACATCAACAGCCAGTGAAAATCCAGCTAACAGGAACTGTGTCAACATTCACCGAATGGCTAGCGGCAGGAGAAACTACCGGCCGCTTGCCAACACATACAGATTATTTGATGCCTCGTAGAAGCAGTGCATGTGCTGTCTATGCGAGACCTAAAAATTGAATCACTACAGGCGCGGGGCTGGGCGCTGTCCAGTACTCCGCACCAATTACAACGCTGCCATTGCAGCGTTGTGGTTGGCTTACAGGAAGGGAGCGTCGAGGGAGCATGCCTGTTCCGGATTGTCCAGGAGCAGAACTGGCGCAGTACCCTGTCACCGACGGTCAGGTAAGTTTTATTTATTTTTTGTTTTAACCACCCCCCTTATTGAGGGCTGCGACTGTGCCTGATTGTAAACATTAATTGCAGCAAGGACTGTTACAGTTCTGCCTGACATCATGAGGGGAGACTTTGAATTTTTTATTCCTGAAAATCTCTGGGGTTAACGTGACTGGCGTTCTAGGGAGACTCCCATGAACCCGGTTTGGGCTACCCATTTGTAAAATATCTTTAAAAGGGAATAGAAGTAACAGCTGGAGGGGACTCTCATAGGCGTTGGAAACTATTCTGTCCGTTCCATTGTTTGCACCTTTGAAGTAAAGATCCTTCGATATTGCAGAGGGATTTGTAAAGCCCCACGTCTGTCTTTGGCACGTCCTCCTTGCGCTATCTCGAACTGGTTAAGGGTTTGCTAAGAACAGCACAATTTTTTACCTGAAGTGGCCATCCTAAAATACTTATTTGCAGAGCACAATTGAAATATTTTAAATTTAAAAAAATAAATTTCATAAGATAACCAAAGACCAGACTAGGCCATTCCAGATGTTATGAACCAGAACCTCAGAAGTGCAGGAAACATTGAGAAATCAGAACCCGAGCCTGGAGTCGGGACCGCTGCCAGCAGGGACAGGACGGCCCATGTGCTCCTCGAAGGACAGAATACTCAAGAGTCAAAGCGCTTGGCCCGTGCAAACGGTAAGCAGGCACTATAAAAATACCGACAATGTGCGCTGTCCGCATCCAGTAACAGATGTACACAACACTGAAGCCTAGCCCTGGCACCTAGGTTTGGACACTTCATACTGCACACTGCACACTGCACACTGCAGAAAACTCGTAGCTGTGTCCATTTTTAGTGCACACACATTCTCAGTGTGGGCAGTGGGGCATAGGGGCCTCCTGGGAACAGACATTCCCTATGTAGCACTGCACAGAAAAAAACGTGGAAGGTAAGCACTTCCAGCGCTACAAAGCACAGGAAAAAATGGCGCACGTTATACATGTTTAGTGTCACACTGAATAGAGCAAATGATGCACTGTAGATATTCCCAGTGTTGCGCAGCACAGAACAAGTGGTGCTGTATACCATGTTTAGTGCTAATTGTACCGAACAACTTTAGACATTTCCAGTGTTTCACTGCACAGAATAAACAGTGTGCTGTAGATATTTCCAGTGTTTCACTGCACACAAAAAAATGACACTCTGCAAGTATATGTTGTGAGGTTGGTGGGGAGGCAGGGAGTGGTGCTTGGCGTATAATGCAAAGGATCGATGTGTACTGTGTGTAGGCATTCCGTGTGGTCTGTGGAGGGTCGAATTCCATAACAGTGTATGGGAGTGCTCTGGTGGAGTGGAAGAGGTGTTGTGACTGAGGTTCTGGGGGTACATGAAAGCTGATTGATAAGTGGGGCATGCAGCACATGTACTTTGGGGAAGACCGTGTTGAGACCAAAGTACTTGCTTGCAATGCAGTGTCAATGAGGAGAAGCAATGCAGGGGCTGACACTGTGTCCAGTGACCAGGCTGTGCTGCTTTCCGCATGGTGTGTATGGCAGCTGATACTTCTGATATTTCTTTCGGTGTGAGCTGGGGTGAGAACAGCTGTACTCAGACCGAGCTAGGTGTGCAATACTGAAGTGTGTTGCCCAGCGCCGTGTGTGAAGCCGGGCTTGTGCGGTGTTGGTACAAGGAAGCTGGCTGTGCAATGCGTGTGGCTTTTAACCCTGCTAGTGTGAAGTTCTGTTCATGCTTTTGCAGGGAGGACATTGAGGGATCGGTGTTTGGGCATGTTATGAGCATGAAAGTGCCCTTTTCAGCCTCCCCTGCGTTCTGTCCTCTTCTAGGCCTCACGGTGCACATGGAGACACTGGCCGCCCTCAGCAGCTGCTCTTAGTGAGGGGGCCCATGCCCGAAGCGTTCAGGCAGTTGTGCTTTGGGCAGATGGTGACCATCACTCCTCCCCACAGCATGGGGAAGGGCAAGGACCTCCTCCCTCTTCTGCAGGTGACAGACACATGCTCATGAGAAGTGGTGTGCCTTGGATCCTCGGCCAATATGGTCCCCTGAAAACGAGCCTTCAAGCATGCAGTTCGAGGAAAGTTTAGGCTCCAGTTACCCCGGGGTTATCACTTCACTGCTGTGGCCCAGCTCAGCATCCTGTATTCCCCAGACCTACCGTCTGCAGGGGAATGTGTGTACCCTAAAGGTTTAACAAACGTTCCTGCAGTGGACGCACTAACCTGCCGCACCCAGGCTGTTTTATGGCACAGAAATCTGTTTCATTTCCCTGCCTGAGACAGCTTTGCCAGTCATTGTCTTTGTTAGAACAGATTCACAAGTGCTTTATTAACCTTCCTGCTTTCTCAAATTTGCTTGAAAATGCACGCTTTGCCCAAACTTTTTTTAAAATTTTCTCGGGGGCAGAACTCCCCGAACAACTCATAGGTGGTTCGGGCTCGCTCGCCTCAGTGAACTACGATAATTGTTTTATGGCCACACTCTCAAATGTCACCAGCCGCCACTGCTACTGTGTCATTTTCCTTTCATTTAACAATACTATAAGATGGCATTCTGGTAAAAACAACAAGCTGCTTAGCATGCCTTCCAGACTAAGCCTGAGGGTTGCTCTCCGTAGCTACCACTTGGATAGCTTTCAAAGGTTATCTTTGACCTCTTAAATCACCATAAGGGTTTTCTGGACTGGTACAAGGGGTCCACTTTAATTAGCGGACAGCATATACCAGGACAACTTCTCACAGTAACCATGAAAGCAAATCTTACTTTCCTGCACACAGATAGGCTTTCTTACCCACTATCATGTCCTCTGTCTTATCCCCATTAGGCATGAGGGAGTTCATGTTCATCCATGTCAAAACTTTGCTCCAGACCAGGTTCAGAAACAAGGAGTCATGGTTCTGTGCCGACGATGAAGAGAAAATAATCTGAGTATCGTCAGTATATTAAAAAAAAAAAGGGTAAGTCTATAGCTCTCCACTAAGACTGCCAATGGGTGGACATAGATGTTAAATAGAAGTGGGCTCAAATCAGAGCCCTGTGGAACTCCTGAGGTCAGGGCTTTTGGCTTAGAGTACCCAATGGACAAAAAGACCTGAACTATATGGTCTTTTAAGAAGGAACCAAGTCATCCCAGTGCTGAATCATCCAGACCCAATGCCTCCACTGTAGCTAACAAGATCGAATGGGATACTGTGTCAAAAGTGACACTCAAATCCAATAAGATTAGTGTGACGGTGCTGCCACCATCTTGATGTTCTCTTAGATGCTCAGTGACACCCAAAAGGGCGGACTGCGTACTATGTTCAGCCCTAAAGCTGCATTGTGAAGGGTGGACAACATTTTGGGCCTCAGCAAACGAGATGAGCTGGCCATTCACATGTTTCTCCAATATTTTGGAAAAGACTAGAAGCAGAGAGATGGGACGAAAGTCAGAGAAATTGAAGGAATTGAAGTGGGCTTTTTTAGGAGCAGAAGGACCATAGCAGGCTTCCATCTCCTTGTCTCAATGAAAAGTTGAGAATGTCCTATATCATAGTTAGGTTTACGAGGTTGAGGGGGTAATGGGCCCAGATGTTTTGCTCTCCTGCGTATAGCTGAGGATATTTATGAAAGTACTTGTCCTCAGCAATGGGAAACCCCTTCCCCATTTATTTTATGACCAAGAAGTGTGCCAGGACAAATCAAAATATTCATTGTTTATTAGGAATGAAATCCGTTTATTGGGTCCAGAGTAAGGTGTGAAGAGGACTCTTTACTTTCAGAGTCATATGAGAGCTTAATCATAAACAGAGAATAAAGGAAACAAAATTGTGGCACAGCTAACACGTGTTTCGCCCCCTATGATCGGCCTTACAGCCATGGGGCCTCATCAAAGCTGCCAAATCAAATATCATAATATACATATAAGGAAAATAGAAATACGGTACATTAAAGATACATTTTTACAGAGGGACATTTTTTCAGGGATGGGGAGAAATTAACAGATACAACAAATCAAAAAAGCAAATAATAATTACATAGTACATCAGTGGAGAAACCTGTATAGTACCAGGCATGGTGGTGGGAAGGAAAGAGAGTGAAATAGGCTCATTGGGGGGAAAAAAAGGAAAAAGAAGAGAAGAAAAAAAGGAACGCATTAGGAAAGGAAAATATAAAGAGGAAATTTCCTCCATCATCTTTCAGCGCTTTGCAGCGTTTCCTTTCTGCTTTAGGTGCATCATTAAACCAAGGAGCTGGTGGGTGAATTCTGCCTACACGCTTAATTGTAAGTAGTTGGCAGAGTAGAATCGATGGCCTCAGTGAGCCAGTGACAAATTGGATCTTGGTCGAAATCGATCTGTTATTGTAGAGTAGGTTTAGTATAAAGCTGTTGCTCATTCAGTGCAGTAATATTGAGTTTAGGACAATTTCTGCATTCTGATTGCAATTTTAGACGCGCTGTAAGAAGGAAAGAAAGGGCCTTGAGCGTAAAAGGCACAGCGAATTGGTCAGACCAGCAAAGTGGAAGGGTAGGCTCTGTCTTCAAGTCCTTTATATTTGAAAAAATAGGATCGGAACGATGCCCAGTCACGAGTGGGCCGTGAGTTAATAAGTGCCAAAATAAGTGCGTTTAGATCCTCAATCAAAGAAGCACTTTGGGAGCTCGGTCAAACTTTCTTTTTTGGATACAGCCACACCAAGACTTGCTAAGCCTTTACCTGCCAAACTGCTGTCGCTGCTTATCGGGGGTTCCGGGCGAGCCGCCACCGCCACGAGTCAGCGGACTACTCTTCTTAGCAACCTTTGCGGCGCGCACAACGCCACCGCTTTAGAGAGGCGCCAGAAGGCGCTCATAAGGAACATTGCGCCCCGCATCGCGGGACGCGTGCGGGCGTCGCTGGGGGAAACAACTAATCATGAGTAAACGGAAGGGTGCTGCTGGCACACTTGGCGATTTTATAATAAGAGCAGAATCAGTATTATGCCATGAAATTGAACTAGTACAAAGAAGGTTATCACTTGACCCCTCAAAACTTCCAACTTATAGGCAATCTGGTATACACTTGCCAACAAATGCATCACATTTTGTTTTGAATACCCCTGTAATAGAATCAATACAAATCATAGAGGGGTCCTCTAATGTAAACAAACCGATGACCCCCGGGATATCAACAAGATTACAAGCCCAAAAACTAGTGGAAATGACAAAAGAAAGAACTCAAAATCTGCAGAGGGGAAAAAGAATTGGTGAAAAGAAAGGGAAATTTGGGGGAACAGGGAGAACAAATAAAGGGGATACCAATGTGCTGGAACACGAGAAGGTCTTGTGTAGGACTATTGGGGTGCAAACCGATGTTGATAACTTTCTAAGTTTAGGTAAAGAGTATGAAGCAGTCGGAGCAGTAGAACAAACCGTGGTGGATATTTTTAAAACTGCCTTAGATTCTGTGCAAACCCAAATAAATGAATGTATGGATTTTAAAATGAGGGCCATGGATAGCAAAATTGATCAGTTAAACTTTACGATAGCCTAATTAGGTACCACGATCGTGGATGGAAACAGAATAATTGAAGAAGGGGACAGACTACTAGCATATCTCAGTATAATACAAAAGGAAAGTAAGGAAGTCAGTGGTGATGAACAAATCCCAAAACAACTTAGAATGGAACTAGCAAATAGTGCTGGGACGGGAGAAGAACAGAGGAATTAGGGGATAGTGAGTCACAGAGGAAGACTGACCCTCGATCTGATAATAGAACAAATCACCCCGAAAGAGATAGCTCCAGGGCAGCAGTGTACAGTCCAAAGCGGATTGATTTGATTCCTAATTCTGATATCCTGAAGCTACCTCCTGCTGCATGCCCCTACGTCCCAGTATTAGCTTGTGTGCGAGCCCTGAGAAGGGATCAAAATGAATCCTGGTACAATCTCAGGAACAAAGATGTAGATTGGCTCTCCAAGTATAAAAAGTTAAACCCCCACAAAATGAATGAAATCCTGATGGTGCGCAGGGTAGGGTGGGTGGGGGATTCTCTAAAGGATATACAAAGAGATTGTATTGTTGTAAACTTTAAGCACCCTCATATAGTGCGTAACTTGTTGAGAGCACATGAGGAGATACCAACTAGTATGTATGCCCTACCACTAGGTTATTTTTATAAACCTGTTGACATTGTAACAAATCATAACCATGGTATTTTCTTATTTCCCGAGACTTTCAATAGCTTCCAAGAGTTAACATCCCTGAAGGCGGTTGATTCACTGCAACCGACAAATGTCATAGCAAAAGAAACCCAGGTAGTATTCAAAGAAAATAAATTAGGGGGGAGAAGTAAGGCATTAATTAGTAATCACTGTGAAGAAATGGAAGTAGGGGAAGAGCGAGGTGTGAGCGAATTTGCTTTACTAAATCCAATAGCAAGTGAAATTTTCGAGAGTATACAGGCTAGGGGGATAATAACACAGATAATCTGTTAAAAGATGCGCCCATGAGAGAGGCAAGTCCTAAAAATCTTGCAGAACTAAAAATGATTTCATGGACTATAGCGGGTCTTGGAAGGAATGCTAGTGATCCTGAGGTGAATGATTACATTGAAACAAGTGATATTTGTATCCTACAGGAGACTTGGGCAATAAAGATTCCACACAGGGTAGGGTATAACACTTTTTATGTAGCTGCAATCCAATCAGTAAGAGGAAGGCCCTCTCGTGGCCTTATAATATGGGTAAAAGTAACCCTCAACATTAGAGTCACACAATTATGTGTTGACTCACTAGATATACTTGGAATAAAAATAGTAACCAAGGATAGAAGGGTTCTGTACCTATATAACATCTATAATAGACCTTGCCCGGCTTTTAAGGAGTCAGCATTAATAGCACAAATGGATTCCATTTTAAATGTACTAGATACAAGGATAAGCATAGTAATAGGTGGTGACTTTAATTGTAACTATGAACCTATTACAGAGCTTGGAAACATCTTGGAAGATGAAGACAGCGCTAACAAGATTCCTATAATGCACAATTGTAAGACGGTTCCGTGTACTGTGCTAGCACGCCAAATTATGAGATTAATGGTTGGGCATGGCCTGAGAGCATGCAATGGACGTTTACCATCAGACGTACCAAAGGGCCCAACGTTTTGTACAAGTAAGTCCCAGAGCAAAATCGACTACATAATTTTATCCTTTGATATTTGGCCATATGCAGTAGACCTAAATATTATGCCAAGATTAGAGAGCGACCATCGTCTGCTTGAACTTGTTCTTCATAGTAGATTGTTGCCTAGCTTAACCGAGAGTAACAGTATAACTCACCTGAGCCCAGATAATATCATAGTTAGCAATAATTGCCGCTCAGTTAAATGGGCGTACATGTTAGAGCATGGTGAAATGCTGGCAAGTGTTTACAATACATTTGCCAATACTTTTTATAGATATATGACCACATTAGTGGAAAGAAACATATTCTTAGATTTACATAAGGGGTTCTTTAAAGCACTTATCCTGCTGGTAACAAAAATACCAAAAAAGACCTGAACAAACAGAAATCCTCAGCTGGCAGGGAAATCCTGGTATAATAAGGATTGTCGTATTGCTAAGGCTGAATTAGTTCAAGCTATGAAAAACAACAATATGCCGATAGTCAAAGAAGCTAGATTGAAATACAGGAGAGTACAAGAGAAGGCTAAAGCATCATGGGACGAAGAGATTTGGTCCGATCTGCTTACTGCCGCTAAGAATAACGATCAAATGTCATTTTGGAAACTTGTGGCTAAAAGAAATAAAAAAGAAAAAGGATCTAGGGATGTTTTCCTTGATGAGACTACCTGGATCGAGCATTTTACTAAGTTCTATGGAGCACCCGAGAATGATAGGACTCTTCTTAAGGATGAGTTATTGCTAAGTCCAAGCAAAGTCAAATTAGACTTTGGTTTACAGGAAACAATATTGCCTATTAATTTAGTTAAAAATGTGAAAGCCCCCGGACTAGACAAAATTCTAGGAGATTTATATAAACATGAAATTAGTATCTGGGGCCCCTATATTAACTGTTTATGTAATGCTGTAGCCGCAGGTGCAGATCTTCCGGAGACGTGGAGGGGGGCGGAAATCCTTACAATTTTTAAAAAGGGCGATAGGAGCGATCTTGCAAACTATCGCCTAATTAGTTTAATTGATATTTTACAAAAGATTTATGCAAGGTATGTTTTAAACCGTATAAACATTTGGATTGAGGAAAAAGCGGTTCTTTCAAAGTTTCAGGCAGGGTTTAGAGCCAAAATAAGCACTATAGAGCAGGTCTTTAGGTTCTGTTGCTTGTGTTGGAAGAATGTAAACATAAGAAAGGGTCATTTATAAGTAGCCTTTGTAGACCTCAGGGCCGCGTTTGATCTCATCCCCAGGAACTTGTTATGGAAGACACTCAGCTGCCAAGGGCTAAAAGCCAACCTTTTAAAACAGATAATGAGGTTGCATGAAAATAAGTATGCAAAGGTTAGGTGGGGTCCGGGAGGCGAATTAACTAGTCAAATCCGCATAAAGAGGGGGGTTCGCCAAGGCTACGTGTTGGCATCTACATTATTTTCACCATTCGTTAACTATATTCCATCTTTTTTGAAGGGCTGTACAAACGACGCACCAAAATTGAGGGGAGAAATGATACGAGCCCTCCTTTTCGCCGACGATACCATATTCATATCGCAAACACCCAAGGAACTACATTGTCTACTAAATACATTCCAAACATATTGTAGCAAAAAAGGCCTTGAGATCAATACCAATAAGACAAAGTATATGGCCATAAATACTCACAAAACTTTTAGGGAAAACGTGATTTTAAATGGACAAAAATTGGAACATGTTCAGAATTTTTGCTATTTATGTGTCTCCCTGGATTCCAAACTATCATGGAAAACCCAAATAGAAAAAAGCAAAATGACATTAAACCAAAACATGTTACTGATTATGAAAAGACATGGAAATAGTCTTAGTAAAGCTGTTTCGCCAGCGCTAGAGGTATTTAAGTTCAAAGCCCAATCAGCAGCATTATATGGAGCTGAATTATGGGGACCCTCATTCAAAAAGGTTTTGTGGTTGGTGAGAATACATTTTATAGAGCGTTTATAAGACTACCTGTGCGTACGCCACTAACACCAATTATTCTTGATCTGAACACGAAACGCACTGATCACCATGCGATTTTGAGACCATTGATGCTTTGGGTTAGACTTTTGTCGACACCAGGGTTGTTAGATTATAAGGATGGTCTAATAGAAATAATGGAATCGGATAACAACAATAGTATCTTATGGCTCAAACACGTTTGTAATTGGCTAAAAAAGATCAGTCTATCACACTTTTGGGATGATCCGTCAACATTAACTCCAAATTCAAAAACGTTAATAAAATCATCATTCTGGGGATATATGGAACATAGTAGGTCAAGTGAAAGAGTGAATGGATCTTTAACAAGCAAGTTCCTTATGTTTAAAGATAGTGCTTGCTTTGAATGTTTTTTAGATGAAGTATATCCACCACTTGCTAAAACACTATATATGAAATATAGATATGGAGTTTTGATGATAAATACAAGTGTAGCAAGGTGGTCAAATGATAGCAATGATGTATGCACTTTATGCTCAGGCAAAGCTAAAAAAGCCGATTTGCATATTCTGTTCTTTTGTTCGGCTTATGCGGCCCATAGAAAAATATAGATTAGGCCACTCTGTTTAAATATAGGTGTGAGATCATATAAAGAGGGAGAAAGGATTTTAAAGACTGATACTAGTCAGGTTATTATTTTTGGTATTAGAAGGTTTTTGCTAGCTATACATTTTATAAGAGCAAAAGCAGGCCTGACAAGTGTTTATTTGAGATGTAATAGCTGCACTATGAAATGACATGGTTAATTGTATTACTAATGAAATATAAAATGCACATATATAAAATATTTTGATTATCATTAACGCTGGATCGCTTAGAATAACCATGGACTCAATTCCCAATGCTATATGTTTTTATTTTATGAATGCCTTTTTAAATATTTATACAAGGTTTTTAATGCAAGGATAGACACCCCCACAATTGCTTCCTCGTAATAATTAGTAGACTGCACTTCCTTTGGTATTTTGTAATAAAGTCAATCCATGTTTTTATGCATCAGTATATGTTTTTATGTATCTTTTATGGTACTAATGTACCGAAATAAAGATTATGAAATGAAATGAATGAAATAAAATTAGTGCTCTTTTAGTCATCTAAATGAAGATTTAGATCCCCAAGTATCGTAAAATTAGCAGTTTGAAAATGTGGGTAGCCAGTAGATCAGGTAGAGAGCCGCATCATTTCCCAGCGTACCTTGGAAGGTGGTAAATCAGAGCTCTGGAGAACAAAAAAATTAGGAGTGAAAGCAAGTGTAAAGATCAATGCTTCACAATCAGAGACTAAAAAATGTTAAATTTTACAGTGGCACTCCTTCTTAAAAATAATAGCAATGCCTCCACCTATCCGGTCTTGCCTATCTATCCTTACAATAGAAAAATGTGCAGGTAGTGCCATAATTATATCCGGCAAGGACCCAGCATGTAGCCAAGTCTCTGTAAGAAATAGGGCATCAGGTCTGTGGTCGCATAAGAAACCAAACAGGTATTGTTAATGTTTGGACTGTGAGATGGCTTCTGTCTAAGGAACCATCACTGTGGGCGCTGCCATTCGCATCAATAGGTGAAAGAATATTCAATGAGTGTTGTAGAGTTTGACTACCAACATTATTTGCAAAGCAAGCATAATTGCTTGCAAAAAAACGATTCCAGGGGTTGAATACCTAAAAACGAATCCAGGGGTTGAATACCTGACAGTTCGTTTTGCAAGACGGCTGTAGTGATCTCAGAACAACTGGGGTTTAGAATCTGATTTGGTTGCAAAGGACCAGAGTTCCAGGCAACTGGCCCCGAACGGCGTTGGTGTTCGTAGACAGGCTTGCCAGCGGCGCATCAGCTGCGCATCTGACCATGCAATTGTACCTTCTAGTCCCCCAGGTTTTTCTGTCATCAAGAAGAACTGGGAGGACCTGCACAGCGGTGGCATAGCTATCATTCACAAGAACAACATCACTGTGACAGAAACAGACTCCTTCTCCTTCCCAACATTTGAATATCTCAGCATTAGGATAACGCCTAAAGGCAATAAAGTAACAAAATGTCACCTACTCTACCACCCACCAGGAAACACGCTCCCCCCTTCAGCGAACAACTGTCAGATCTGATAATGCATTTCTCCCTCTCCAACGTCAACAACTTAATACCAGGAGACCTCAACCTCCATTGGAATGAAGAGAAGGACATACTACTCAAATCTTTAAGCTAACTATTACTCAGCAAAGATCTTACCCTATATTGAAAAGGCCAAACCCACAACAGAGGCTCCACCTTAGATGCCATCAGAACAATTCAATAAACATAGACAACATCCTGCTAGTTCACCGGTCAGATCACCACATCATCATGTTTCACCTGCGCTAAAAACGAAAGTGCATCCAAATTGATCTCGGAATGGTCCAGAAACATCAATCAGATGCCTCTTTCCGATCTGAGAGAAAGAACGATGTCCCTCCCCCCACATTGACAAGCTTGCAACCCACTACATTTTGACAATGAAAGCTATCCTAGACCATGTAGGCCCATGAAACTAAAAAGGATCAGGGAGACACCATAAAGATCCTGGTTCAATCAAATACTTCAACTGGGAAAGAAGACAACTAAAAGCTGCAGAGAGACTCTGGAGAGCCAACCCATTCCCAACTCACCTATATCAGCTCAAAAGGGAATGCAAGAAATGCAAAGATCCCATAGTAACAGAGTAAGCCACCTTCTTACACAGTAAGCTAGATAAAGCAAAAAACCTCCCCAAAGAGCTTTTCAACATCATCAAACGGCAAACCCCCAAACCTACCAAAGAAGCCCCTCTTGTCTCCAGAGAAAGATGCAACAACTTTGCTAAATTCTTCAATGATAAAATCATGAAGATTGAACTCTCCCTAGGCTGCCAATGAAGATTTCCACTGGCAATTCCCCCCCCCCACATCACAGAGGTTAGTACTACTCTACCTACCCACCGGTCTAGCTGTCAGTGGCTTCTCCACCTTTGACCACCAGTCTTTACCAACGCACAAGGTCCTACACAGCACCCAGGAGTTGGAAGACTTTCCACCCACTCACAGAAGAAGACATCTACTAGGTGATTGCAAAATCCAAAACCCTCCCCATCCTATGCAGACCCTCTTCCAGCCTCCCTTGTTAAAAGTCTCAACCACACCATAACCACTCCCTGGACCAAGATAATAAACAGCTCTCTCATCAATGGGACTGTGCCTGACTGTGTCAAGGAGGGCCAAGTCACCCCTGCTGAAGAAAAAACAGGCGCAAACCCGCATGACCGGCCTAAGCAATTTCAGGCCTGTTTCCAACCTCCCCTTCCTGGCAAAAACTTTTAAGAAGTATGTTCTCTCCCAATCAATACAATGACAGCAACAACCTATTTGATTCCACCAATCCGATTTCAGGAAGAGATGCAGCTTGGAAACAGCTATGATGAATATAACAGACTACAGCAAAGGGTGCCTTCTACAACCTAAAACTCCTTAACACAATTTAGCACTTCCTCCCACCAAATGACTTAAAAACTTCCACACAAGCTCTGGTACTATCCAGACTGGACTACCGAAACTCCACCCTCACAAGTATCCGGAAATCTCACTTAGCCCCTCTGAGAGCCACTCTTAATTCAGTGGCAAGGATGATCACAGGAGCAAGGTGATTCTACTACATCTCCCACGCAATCAATAGTCTAAAGTGGCTACCTATCGAACCATGCTTTTGGTTCAAGACTGCCTGCCTCACCCACAGGTTTGTGCACATTGGTAAACCAGCATTCCTCACATCCAAACTCACAAAGGCAGGCCAAACAAGAAACCCAAGAAGCTCCTATACACCTCTCCTCCTCCCCCTAGAAAACATAAACAAAAAGTCCTTTCTCGCTCCTTCTCAAACAATGCCCCCAAAATCTAGAACTCTCTTCCAGTACATATCAGAACTAACTCTTTCTTCATGAGTTTCAAAAGACAACTGAAATAATCCTTGCTCATTCAACACCTCAACCATCCAGGATATAACATCTAAATCAATCTGGAACTACCACCTCCTTCTATCTTATTTTCGCCCAAGGACTATACACTGACTTGACTCTCCTCACTCTATGTATATTGTATTGATACTGATTGATAATGCCTTGACAATGATGTAAAGTGCTCTGATACCCTCTGGTCTAGCCAGCTCTATAGAAAACTCTTTAATAAATAAACTATTAGAATTTGACAATGCTAAAAACACGACCTAGTTGAGGGGAATCCAGCCTGTAACAGGCTTTATTCTTTTCCCTCATACTAGTCCACACCTGTCACAACTTGCTTCAAGCAACATACCGGCTGCTGCAGGAATTTTAGGGAAGTTTGCGAGATGCACACAATGTTCTTTAATTCAACTGTCTCGCGCTGTAGGATAAGTAGAAGTATTTCGAACACTGCCAGTCTTTGCTCCCATACGAGCTGAAAAAAGAAAGAAATATGGTTTTAAACATGACGGCTCATACCAAGAGTAAGAAGCCTACTTCCTCAGTTCTTACCATTGCCTTCCCTCACCCTCTGCCAGTGGAGGTGGTGGTCAGAGTTGTATTTGCATGAGCAGACTTACTTTCTTAAAACACTCCAAATAGCGACAACAGGAGATTGCCGTTTTGTTTGGGTAGCATGCAGCACAGAAATCCAGTGTTTGTAGGATTGTGGTTCTGTCCATCTCTTTCAGATGCTTCATCTTTGGAACTGTGGCAAAATACAGAAAAAATGAACATGTTGAATTCCCCAAATAAAAGATGTTTCTATGCACCTGAATTTTTAGATCAATGTATCTCTCCAGAAAAGTATTTTACTTTAAGAATCCCTAGATTCTTAATTTAAAACCAGCAAGACACAAAGACATACTCAATTTGCAATCTGTAAAACAGCAAGAGTATGGGTTTGTCAGCAAGCCTTTGACTTGTACCATAATCTTGCATATTTAGAAAGCCCCATGTACCTAGTAAGGATCTCTTTCTATAGTGAATCTGCCAGTGCGCTCATGCTCTGTAGGATCAAGTGAATGTTGAGCAAGCACCGTGTTCTTTTGTCCCACTGAGCATTCTTTGATTTTTAATACCAAACTCCCAAATCATAACTTAATTAGAGGAAAACAAAAAGTACTTTGCTTCGCTGTCCAACTAGTTTTCTCTGTGCATCAGGCCATGTTTGTATTTCATAACTGATTAAACATGCCTTAAAGACTCTACATTAACTGTGTTGATGTTTACTAGATCAATACTGCAGCTTTAAGGGCTTCCGACTGCTAAGAGAAGGGCAGATAGGTTGAGTTTAAAGCGTGAGGAATAAGAGATACATTGATCTGCAATGTACAAGACATTTCATTCAATAGTCCAACAACCTGGTAGAAAGTGCTTAAGGTAATGAAATAATTTCCAATATCATAGAAGATTGAGACTTTAAACAGCTCCAGCCATGTAGCTGGTAACTAAGAGGATATAGAGTACTGATAAGTTCTGACATTTTGATACCTTAACACAGACAGGCGGGCCAAGAGGGACATCTTATAAAATGGATTATGTTGGAGGGGATGTGGGTCTCTGCTATCTTGATAAATATGTTCCCAGAATTTTCCTTTATCTGCCTTAATGGAAGATACGGTAGGCTTCGGGATTTGAACAGACTGTAGAATGCTTATCTAAGGTTAGCCTCCATGTTGGTACATATTTCTAGGGCCTGTGCACATTTTTGACAACTATTACCATTGTCTTTGGAGCCAGAGAACGCATATTCTACTGCAAACTCATTGAGTTGCTAGGACCCTCCTTTTGAGGATTCTGATTTTAAAGTCAAAGTTCATTAAGGCAGGGAAGGTACACAGATCAGTTTGCAGGTGCAAGACGAGGGTTATGCTGCTACAGCACTGGCAGTGCCTTCTGAAGGTCTTTGGCTCCAAAGACTCATAGGAAATTTCAGATGGATAGTATGGCCCTTGAGACACAGTTTCCTGCACTTGTGATTTTACATGAGGGATGGTGCCAGGCAGAGTCTTCAAACTCATAAGACTTGCAGTTGGAGATACCAGGCTTGGTGGAGCAGGCATACGGTCAGGGGGGATACTCATAGGCACTAATGCACAGCAGGGGCCATCAGCACCACCATCAGAGCATCGCAGCCCTCATGCACAGAATGTGTGCCTTGAAGGGGTACACACAGACAATGGGGGTAGTCTCCACACCGACAGCTAGTGGTTCACCTTAATGCACCTCCACTCTCTATCCTTTCCAATGCTTACTTGTCAAACCTTGGTCAGGCTAGGCAGTGGTTGGAGTCCTCCAGGCTCAGTAGTGTCTATTGAACAAGGATTCTTACTTCAGTGTACTGGGCAGCTGGATTTGAACTCTGGGCTGAAGCAAGTCATATTTTCTAAATTCCAGGGAGTCATTCTCCTCCTTCTCTTCTTCATGTTGCAGCAGAAACAAAGTATTCACCTCAGCTCTAGAGTATGTTCCCTACTCCTTCAATGGTGGCATTCAAGTTGTCTTGCTCTGGTCTCCCTAACTATGCAACTTTGGTGATGGACATAGGCTAACACACTGGGCTACAGAAGTTAACACAAAGGAACTTTAATACGTTGTTAAAGTTTGTGATTTGAACTGAGGCACATACTCCTGGCTCTGCAATGGTTTCTCCTTTGAGAGTTGGTATAAATGAGAGAACAGCGCAGAGGGGAGAGATAGAAAAAAAAAAAAACAGCTCTAACTACCAGTAAACTTTCTTGATCACCCCGCAGCTTTAAGGGTTTTATGTAGACCCACATTGAGAGGTTTGTCACCACTTACGTACCCAATGAGTAATCACACATACAATCAGAGGAATGAGAAGACCCAATCATGAAAGACTTCACAAATGTACATAGAAAGAGCTTGTAGGCACTCCCTCCAATGGGGTGCACCCCATGGCTATTAATCATCTATCACAAACCAGTGTCATGGCTGCATCACTGAAACAGTCACAACCCCTGAGAAAATAAGTATTACTTTGGCTGTATCACTGACACCCAACAGATTCTAGCAATGTGCTGGTGAGCAACATTCAAATCCCAAAACACCTCTCAGCGGACTTTCCTTACAAGTCAGGGAGTTTCAAGCCTACCCACATGGAACCCTAGGAAAACTTCTCAAGAGAATGCCTTTGACTGTAATCTGACAGGGAAAAGAATCCTTTTGGACAGATGAATATTACAGGAGATTCCTTTTTAGAGTGGGTTGAATCACTTGACATAGGTTACCAGTTATGATATGTTTCCTACCTCCCGCTGGAGAAAAAATGTTGCATAATGTTTGGTGCTAATTCATTTCCTTTTCTTCAAAGAGTGTGCAGAGGTTCCATGTTGAAACTGTAATTGTGTTTATTGATCTTCAGTTTCCTTTAACTCGATGCTTTATGTTGGATTTTCTACATCATATATTGAGGGAGAGGGACTGTTTATCTACCTGAGCAGGTGTCTTAGTTAAGCTAACCACTGGCATTTAGTGCCTGTGAAAGTTTCTTCTGCACTAGGTACTGGAATTGTAATGTTTGATTAAACATTTAATCCCTAATCGCGTTATTTTTATTGGTGATCACCAGTGGATTACAGCCTTGAACATCTATTCATAGCTTATCAAAATTCAATGAAGTTTAAATAAACACTAACTCCAAGGAAGAAAAAAAGATAGATCTTACTTCCATCCTTGACCATGTGGGAACCACATTGAGAAAAACAGCACCTTTTCTGAAACATTAGAGAGAAAAGTGGTTAACTTTTCATACATAGAATTAATGTTCATGCATTGTTATTAATTACCACTTGTATATGTTAAAATCAGCCAATATTGTGACAATGCAGGGTCTTCAATTGGTCTAAACTACCAAAAGCTTACATTTCAGCACCTCATTGGCTACTTTCAGAAGGTAGCATCTATTCTCTGCAACCATTACTTACCCTCGGTTGGTCTTCAGGTTAAACTCAAGGCTCTCATAAGAACTATACTGCGATGCAAGTCTGGCCTTACCTAGCCTGCCCAACCCCGAACAGTGTGCTATGTAAAGAAGGCACAAGGGCTAAGCTAGACCCAAAAATGTCAACTGCCATTAACAAGCAACAAGCCCAAGCAGAAAGCAAACCCTCAAATTTCAAAGAAGCAAAGGTCCTGCAAGACCCAAAATCATTAATAACTGCACACAACCAAAATGTAACCATCAACTAACAAACACCATCAAACCTGCTCATGCAGACAAACTATTCCCTGACATACAGAAGTTACCAGATCCAGAGAGACATGCATGGATGAGCCAAAAAGACACCAAGCGGAACAACATTTGTGCAGCACTGCCAGCAAGTTGTCTCTAACAACCCACACAAGAAAGTCCTGAATTCAGTTGGTTTATGGTACTAAGTATGTATTTGGTGAGCTAAGACTGGTTTCTTGTCAGATTGTTATTTATTTTTGTATAAATGCCTCCAGTAGCAAAACCAAGTCATCTGCTTGGCATCTCCAGAAAATGCTTTTACCTCTGCCTCAATAGAGCGGCTAGGAAATACAAAGGCATACAGAGCTGGGCAGTGTCCCCATCACTGCCAATGAGAAGGTGAGATAAATATGCATTGTGCCATTGAGGAGGTGAAACACATTCTGCATCAAATATATCGCTTTTTAAAGATCCCCTCAAATCTGCCAAATGATAACAAATGCTAAACAGAAAAAGAGGCCATGTCTGCCACAAACCTAACAAGAATAGACTAACAGCCATGCCGCCATCAACCAAGTCCTAATTACAAGGATTGCCACGCCACCAAACCAGGACAAACATGCCAACCATTTACCAGAGAACCAGAGGAAAACCCAGACCCTTCTCTTTCAAAACGAAAGCACCTTGTATTCTGAACAACAAATGATACTCACCCGTAGCATTTTGAAATTAGCTTAAATGGATCAGTTCGTAGATTCCTGGAAATGGCATTCAGGAACAGAGAACTGGAAACAAAAAAGACAGTATGAAATAAATACAATCGTTAATACCTTTAGAAACACATTTGTGGATGTTATACACTATGAGCAACTGTGTTCAGTTGGCACTGGCCTCTATGCCAGCAGACTGTAACAGAACAGTCTCCAGCCCTGTTCTTAGTGACTAAGAGTCTTTTCAAGGGCAGATCTATACACAACTGTATTATTCAAGGAGTATCTCCTTGTTTTTTTAAATCTACAGTTGGGAGTGAGTCTGTATTATTAAAGGAGCTATGAGGGTTATGAAGGGCAGAGCTCTTAGTGTGTCTGAACTGAATTTTGAGGCCAGAGGTGATCTAGTGAATGTGGGCTCTGGGTGGCACATCACCTGAATGCCGCCTTGTTCATGATTGTGACAGAAGGGGTGATAGATGTGGGTGGTTTGAAAGCAGGAGGTGAAGGAGACAGTGTTTAGGGGGCATATGTTTAAATACTGTGGTATATTTTGCTACCTCATTGGATTGGACTTTGAACTTTTTAGAGGTTGACTTGAATAAGATGATTTTAGTTTGTGTGTAAGACTATATTGCCTATAAACCGATGTCGGGCATGCATGCTAGGCACAAGAAATTACAGGTAATTATTGCATTATTGTGCATAAAGGAGGTCTGAATAAATTGGCTTTATAAAGATCAGTGCAATGGGTGACGTAAGTATGAGTTCTGTAAACAACAAACCTCCGAGTGTTATCATTGGCAGAGCAGAATTAAGAGAAGCACTTTCAAGGGATCTCTGTATCTTTCACAGCAGCCATGAAAACAAATACATCTGGGTGGTGTCACATGTTTAGCTCCATGAGGTTTTGTCATTGTGATGTACACATTCCTAGTGAATCTGTTTTTTTTTTAGGAAATCTGTATATTGTCAAGAACAGAACTCTGAGTGATGCTTGGTATTATCAATAAGATAACTCTTAGTAGCCTATAATCATATCTAGAACAGGATTTCTCACTGTATGACTCGCAGATCACATGTGACCCTTGAAATCTACACATGTAGCTGTTGCTGTTTTCTAGGCTGATTGCTGAAAATTTGGAGATTATCAGACAAGCTGAGACTAGCAGTGAATCTCTATGCAGAGCCCTGTTCACAGTAAACAACTGTGTAGAGCTGGGTTTAATAGGCATTAAGAAGATGCATCACAGAAGGTCTTTACACAACAGCTTCAGGGACATGTTTACCTTTAGAAAAGCAGTGAAATGTGAAAACTTAAAAGTAAAGCTGCCCTGAACCAGCAGAGGAGGAGACTAAAATCAACAGGGGGCTACCCAAAAGCTTTTAAATTCGCCACATTAATTTAATTGCCAGGTCTAGTTATAAAAAGAGCAGGGGAACCAGTGTTTAGTGCAGTATTAAGTATTTGACTGTTTTTACTGTCCATGAAAAAAGAAACATACAACTGATTCCTGAAATCTTTTTTCCAGCAGTAAGGGAAATGTTGGAGGTTTTGCATTTCTATATATCTTCATTGTAGTATGAATGTAAGAGCATAGGGTAAACATTACTGGGTCGAGGACGTCCAGGACGTTCAGAGGCTCATTACTAGTCAAATATCCTTTATCTAACTACAAAACCAGGATTAAATCCTCATCCATGAAAAGTGCCCCTTGAGCCTGTCCAGGTCCCTAGTGGTCCTTGCTTGTATTAAGCCTGTTTTACAGTTCTCATCTAATGACAGCTAAGGAGGCAGAGGTATTGCCAATAAATTTGGTCAAGTAGCAAAACAAAGACTGTACTGCAGGACAGTATTAAGGCACATAACTTTCCCACTATAACACGTTAGTGGATTATGAGACTAGGGCATGAAAGAAGTCTCATACTGGGGTGGGTGAAGGGTAAACACATTATATATACTGTGCTGGGTTCTAGGAAGATTTCTTATCAAATACTTGCTATCAGTATTTAACTTTATTTTAAGTAATTCTAATCTTTTCAAACAGGTGCAAAGGAATGATATAATATGATAGCTCAAGAGCACATAATTTGGTCCTATTATCAGGGCCGGACTGTGAACACATAGGGCATCCGTGGCAATTTTGACGGACAAGCCTCCCTGCTGCCTTTGTTACTGGGGACCAATATATCAGCACTGCTGCAAAACCGGACCCAGTAACAAAAACAGCACAAACGGTTGCAAATTCAGCCATCCCCCACCCCTTTAAGCCTGCCAGGAAAACGCGTGAGGCCTGCTACGGCCAATCCGGCCCTGCCTATGAGTAGCCCCTGAGCGTACACTATGACTCTCATTACGTTATCGCTGGACTAGGGAGCGGTATTTCCCACGGTTGTATGTTGTTCCTCAACAACGTCTGCCCTAACATTGAGGTCACTATCACGACCTCGTCTAAACCACGATTTATTTTACCACGCATTCCTTTGCCACGTTTTTTTGTGGCAAAGGCATGCATGGAAAAAAAATGCATACCGACTACTACCCTGATCCCCCAACCCCCCCACCCCCTAAAACTAACCCCAACCCCCTCACCCCCTAAAAACAAATACGATCCCCCACATCCCCTAAAAACTAACCCCAACCCCAACCCTCTGAAAACTAACCTCAACCCCGGCACACGGTAAAAACTAACCCCAACCCCTAAAAACTAACCCCAAGCCCCCGCCCCCTGAAAACTAACCCCAACCCCTCCCACCCCCTGAAAATGAACCCTGCACCCTCTAAAATTTAACCCCACTGCCCTACCTCCTAAAAACTAACCCTAACCCCCACCCCTGAAAACTAACCCGAACCGCCCACCCCCAAAAAACTAACTCAATCCCCCCACCCCAATGAACTCTCCACCCCCAAAAAGTCACACAGCCAGCCCCCACCCCCACTAACCCCTCCCACTCTCATAAAACTAACACAACCCCCCCACCCCCTGAAAACTAACCCAAACTGCCCACCCCCACAAACTCCTCGCACCCCCAAAAAACTAACTCAATCCCCCGACCCCCACAAACTCTCCACCCCCAAAAAACTAACACAACCAGCCCCCACCCCCAGAACCCCTCCCACTCGCAAAAAACTAACACAACCCCCCACCCCCAAAACACGTACATGACCCCCTCCTCAACCCCACAAACCCCTCTTACTGGTTCCTGTGTGATGCTCCTCCGAACACTGCCTTGCCCAAACACTAGACCGAATCAGCCTTAACCAAGCACATGCGTGGTTAAGGCTAAGTCATTGTTCCAGCATGTAGTTGTTTGGCTTGCGTGACTCCGCTGTTCAGGTCGGTCTCATACATCGTGTGAATGTCTGCCATGGCATTTGGCAGCTGTCTGAGCTGTAGGTGGACAGGAGGCACCAGTACCTTGACGCTGGTTGTCCGTTGTTCTATGTTCCTGTCTCCCATCATATGTTATACTGACCTTTGTGTGCCTCCCGTTCCTCTGGGATTTAGACGTTCTGTCTATTCATGTGGTCTCCTCCCCAGTGTTTTCATCAACGACATTCGTAGGTTATGGAAAAACACACATAAATGAGCAAAGACAACACTCCCAGGGCCAAAATCGAATTGGTAACTTTTGAAACACATTTACATCACAGGACTCGAAAGGATAAGTCCTCTCATAGAGGTTCACCAGTTATATATGAGTACCATCTTCAATAGTAATTCATTTTTTAATAGAGCCCTGAAGAAGTCCAGAAGGATGAAACACGTTGGCTATAAGGTTATCCCTTTTTATAATAAAGAAGAAGAATGTGAACATGAATAAAGAACTAGCAGCAAAACTCAGCTAATGAAGAATATGAATTATTGAAATTGTGCATGAAATAATATGGCCTTGTGCTGAATTACCATGAATAAGACTTAAACACCATTTTGAAATGAGTGGCGAACCACTGCAATTGTTAGGTTTCATTAAGAGAAATAACAGTGTTCCTTAAATAAAATGACTGTAGTTGCTTAGTTCCTATAACTGCATGAAAATCAGTTCTTATGACATCATAAAAATTCTTGAAAATGAAATTGATATGCCTCTTCATTTCCCATCTATCGCTTTCTATTGTCCTCTTCATACATTTACAACAATCCTTTCCATGAATTTAAGCTAGCTACACTATGAATAAAACGTTATTTTGCAACCAACTTTCCCTAATATCACAATTTAAACATTTGTCTATATTACTGAAGCTGCCACCTCAAGCAAGGATGAGCTTTCCCGAATGGATGAAATCTATAAAATATGTGGCTTGCTCTCAAGAAGGTTCTGTTATGAGGATCAATTCTAGAAAACAAAACAGTTAGTTAGGAACCATGGAAGAAAGTCTCCAAGAATACCAGACTCTGAAGACTAATGTTTTTGTCCTGAACAGCTGAGCCACCCGTGAAACCACCTAACTCACCCTTCTTTGAGCAGAAATGGTCATACACCTACGTTTAGGCACACTCATGGGCAAGGGGTAACTCACTATGACAAGACTGAGGAGGTTATTTGCATTATTTCCTTGAAATTCAGCGTGATGTTTGGAAAATGCTAATGATTTAGGACCAATTGCCATCTCCCTATTTTCAGTTTTTACAATATCATCTAATTAGGTTTTATTCTTTAGATTACTCTGTGTGAAGCACATACATACTATGATATGCACAGATACCTTTTGTTGAGCAAGGGTGTTCCTACAAACTCGGGGGCTTATTTACAAGCCCCTTGCGCCACGTTTGCATTATTTTTAACATAGGAAAAGTGATGTAAAAGTGGTGCAAGGGGCTTGTAAATACGCCCTTGTAAATACACGTATATTAACAACAGGTGGAAATACTTTGCTTAACCTGTATGAACAGACTTTAACATCCTCTAATCAGTAAATTGTATTCTCCTCAATCAATCACTCTGGAGTAACCCAAAGACAACAAAGAGCACTAAATATAAATGATTCAATAATTGTGTAACTTATCTCCTCGACATTGAAGATTATTCCTTTATATTCTGATGTATCTAAAATTCCATAAAGTGGACCTTTTTCCACATGGGTGAGGCTGCCGCCTCTCAGGATGGGCTAAGCATCTAAAGGAGTAGGACTTTGAAAGACATGGACTGTCATCCCAAAAAGAGGTTACTGTCTCTCACAAGAGGATGGATTATTTACACCAAACACTACAAAACAACAATATGGATCAGAAGCTTTAGAAGAATTGACAGACTCCAAATATCAATATTTCTGTCTGTTGAAAAACAAGGCAGTATCTGTGAGACCTGCACAAATAACATGATTACATTTGTCCTTCACTGGGAACCAAACATCCCATTGTAGCGCCTGACTCTCAGAGGGTAGCGTTGCAGAGCAGTCTGAGGCTTACTCAAGGTAGGTGGTGTGGGCTAGTAATCGTCATTACAGGTGCAGAGCAATAACACTCAATAATTGATTGTCCAGTTTGCTTTATAAAAGTAAGAGTACATTTATTAAACACACACTATTCAATACTATGCACCAATTTACAAATATACATAAGCTGGTGGAATTACTTTGTGACATTGCCTAACATCGCCAACCTCTCCTGCAGGGTGGGTGGGGCCTAGTACCACCACTCCCATGTATGCGCATCATCTTGTCCCCAAATGCAGATAGTGGAACATAAACTAGAGCGAGGGCCATGGGCACTGGCATCATCTCAGTGGCCACCCAGACCATTACCTCAACAAGCATTTAAAATAGGCACACCTGCCATGGTGACACACAGCCCTGACTGAGCATTTTCTACTGAACATGAAGTATACACCTCTACATCTTAAGGGCTAACAGTCTGGGTTCTTCACCTAAGTGCAGCAGCAAGAAGACATGTTTAAGCATAAATTTAGAATGACAGTACTCATCACCTATGTGGATCATTCGAATGCATTGCAATCACAGCCCCTAAAGGCATCACAGATTAAATCACAGGATTACGCATATACAGCCAGACACCCTATTTTTATTTATTTATTTATTTAATGCGATTTTATATAGGGCAACCATTACCCGAAGGTGTCAGAGCGATTTACAAAAGAACCAGTTGCATTACATATTGACTTTGGATTGAATGAGTTACATATGAGGGTAACTAGACATCATATCGAATACAAAATATGGAATGGACATAATATCAAAGTAAAACTATAGAATGCACAAAATATTGAATGGACACAATAAAGTGGTTAAAAGTATCGAATTGGAGGTAAGTCATAAAATATAATATCGATTGCCAGAATATAGAAGTTTAAAATATCTAAGTATATAATATAGGCATTTAAATATATCGAATTTTTAATAATATCAAATTTTTTAAAGTGTTTTGTATGTTAGTATATCTGTGAAAAGTGTATATTATTTTTGTAATGTATGTTTAATTTATTTTAAGTAATTAATTTTATGTTATTTAATTTTTGCGTAATTGAATTCTGTAGCGGGTTGTGGGTTTATAGGGTAATAGGGTGGGTAGTAACTTCATTGTAATTAATTAAATATTTGTACTTATTTATTGGTATGAATTTTGAATTTATTGGTAATTAATTTTTAATTGGTAATTAATTTTTATTAATTAATTAATTGATAATTATGCTAATTATTTTATTAATTTATTTTCCGCAGTGAGTTGTGGGTTTATAGGGGAATAGGGTGGGAAGTAATATAATTGTAATTAAGTAAATAATTTATTTTTATTTATTGGTATTGATTTTTAATTTATTGTTAATTAATTTTTAATTGGTAATTAATTTTTATTAATTGGTAATGAATTTGTAATAATTAATTATTTATTAATTATGATAATTGTATTAATTTATTTTCTGTAGCAGGTTGTGGGTTTATAGGCGAATAGGGTGGGAAGTAAAGTAATTGTAATTAAATGTTTTTTGTGTATTGATAATTAATTTACTGTTAATTATCAATTGGTATTACTTTGCATTATTAATTATTTTTTGTTATTAAAAATTAAATAGCTGTTAATGAATAATGAATAGGTAATTAATTTATAATGACTCATATTTATTTGTATTTCTAATTAATTAATTATAATATAATATTAAATTGGTAATTCATTTTAATTAATGTTTTATTGGTATTGATATTTAATTTATTTTTATTAATATATTAAATCATTACTTTCCCTACCGTTAAACTCACTGGAGTGGGAATAGTAAATTTTTACCCCTACGCTATCCAATGCTTTCCCCACTGTTGCACTCTCTGCAGTGGAAAGAGTAATTTTTACCCCTACGCTATCCAACGGTTTCCCTACTTTTGCACTCTCTGGAGTGCGAATAGTAATTTTTACCCTCCCGCTATCCAATGCTTTCCCTACTGTTGCACTCTCTAGAGTGGGAATAGTAATTTTTACCCTCCCGCTATCCAACGCTTTCCCTACAGTTGCACTCTCCGGAGTGGGAATAGTCATTTTTACCCTCCCGCTATCCAACGCTTTCCCTACTGTTGCACTCTCTGGAGTGGGAATAGTATTTTTTACCCCTACGCTTTCCAATGCTTCCCTACTGTCGTATTCTCTGGAGTGGGAATAGTAATTTTTACACCTACGCTATCCAACGCTTTCCCTACTGTTGCACTCTGTGGAGTAGGAATAGTAATTTTAACCCTACGCTATCCAATGCTTTCCCTCCTGTTGCACTCTGTGGAGTGGGAATAGTAATTTTAACCCTACGCTATCCAATGCTTTCCCTCCTGTTGCACTCTCTGGAGTGGGAATAGTAATTTTTACCCTCCGGCTATCCAACGCTTTCCCTACTGTTGCACTCACTGGAGTGGGAATAGTAATTTTTACCCCTACGCTATCCAACGCTTTCCCTACTGTTGCACTCCCTGGAGTAGTAATAGTAAATGTTACCCTCCCGCTTTCTTACAGTAAAAATATTGTATATTAATATTATGTTAATATATATATGTATTAAAAAATAAAATTGTATATATTTTTTTTACTTAGATTAATTATTTATTAATTTTAAGGTTATTTAAGTATTTTTAAGTATGTTTCAGTTAATTATAGTTATTATTTCATTAATTTTACATTACTTTTAAGACATTTAAAAAAATTCAATATTTTGACTAACTATATTTTTTACAACTATATTTTTGATTCGATATTTTTGTACTTACCGGTTTGTAGATAGGACTTCAATATTTTTGCATTCTATATTTTGTCAACGATATGTTGGTAAGTCTATATTTTTGTATTTGATATTATGTCAGTGATCCACACAAGAGATATAAACAGGAAAAAAATTGCAAATGTACAAGTGGAGCGAAAGGAGGGAAAAATTGCAAATGTACACGTTGTAAAGTCACTCAAGGAAGAGATACAAACAGATAAACTCTAAAATCACATAGAAATGGTAGCAAGTACAAAGGTCTACTACATATACTAGTGGTTGGAGTTATATATACAAGTTGAGCAAAAGGAGGGAAACATTGCAAATGTACAAGCTGTAAAGTCACTCAAGGGAGAGATACAAACAGATTAACTCTAAAATCACATAGGAATGGGAGTAAGTACAAAGGTTTACTACATATACTAGTGGTTAGAGATAAATATATATACAAATAGCAAATTCACTCAGGATTAGTCAAGTCAAGTCAAGTTAAGTCATAAAATTTGTATAGCGCACTACATACCAAGAGGGTTTCAAGGCGCTTAGGAAGGGGAGGAGGATTATTTGTCAAATATCCACGTTTTAAGCTGCTTTCTGAACGCTAGGTGGTTCTGGGTGAGGCGAAGGTAAGCGGGGAGTGAGTTCCATGTTTTAGCAGCCAGGTATGAAAAGGATCTGCCTCCCATGGTGGTCTTGTTGATGCGAGGTACAGTGGCGAGGGCTTGGCTGGAAGAACGTAGTTGGCGGGAGGGGGTGTAGAAGGACAGTCGAGAGTTGAGGCAATCTGGTCCGATGTCGTAGAGTGATTTGTGTGCGTGGGTAAGCAGTCGGAAGGTGATCCTCTTATTGACGGGTAGCCAGTGGAGGTCTTTAAGGTGACCAGAGATGTGTTCGTTGCGTGGGATGTCTAGTATGATCCTGGCTGAGGCGTTCTGGATTCGTTGGAGTTTCTTCTGGAGTTTGGCGGTGGTACCTGCGTAGAGGGTGTTTCCGTAGTCCAGTCGGCTCGTGACCAGAGCGTGGGTGACTGTTTTCCTTGTTTCGGAGGGGATCCAGCGAAATGTTTTTCTGAGCATGCGGAGAATGTTGATGCAGGAAGAGGATACGGCGTTGACTTGTCTGTTCATTGAGAGTGAAGAATCCAGGATAACGCCTAGGTTCCGTGCGTGGTCTGTCGGGATGGGTGCTTTTCCGAGGGCTTCCGGCCACCAGGAGTCGTCCCAAGCAGAGGGGGATGTACCTAAGATGAGGACTTCTGTTTTGTCTGAGTTCAGTTTCAGACGGCTTTGTTTCATCCATTCGGCAACTTCTTTCATTCCTTCGTGTAGGTTAGTTTTGGCGGTGTTGGGGTCTTTGGTGAGTGATAGGATCAGTTGGGTGTCATCTGCGTAGGAGATGATGTTGAGGTTGTGTTGGCGTGCGATGGCCGCGAGGGGGCTCATGTATACGTTGAAGAGGGTGGGACTGAGTGAGGATCCTTGTGGTACGCCACAGATGACTTCAGTGGCCTCGGACTTGAATGGTGGGAGGCGGACTCTTTGTGTTCTTCCGGAGAGGAAGGAGGTGATCCAATCAAGTGCTTTTCCTTGTATTCCGATGTTTCTGAGGCGCTGAAGAAGGGTGCTATGGCAGACTGTATCGAATGCAGCAGATAGGTCGAGGAGGATGAGGGCGACTGTGTCTCCATTGTCCAGTAGAGTTCGAATGTCGTCAGTTGCTGCGATGAGGGCGGTCTCAGTGCTGTGTTTTGCTCTGAATCCCGATTGTGAGGGGTCGAGGGATTTGTTGGCTTCGAGGAAAGCGGCGAGCTGGTTGTTGACGGCTTTCTCAATGACTTTGGCCGGGAATGGAAGAAGCGAGATGGGGCGGTAATTTTTGAGTTCGGTGGGGTCCGCTGTTGGTTTTTTCAGAAGGGCGGTGAGTTCAGCGTGTTTCCAGTTTTCTGGGAAGGTAGCGGAGTTGAAGGAGCAGTTGATGACGTCTCGGAGGTGCGGTGCTATGACGGAGTCTGCTTTGTTGAAGATGTGGTGAGGGCATGGGTCTGTGGGGGATCCTGAGTGGATGGAGTTCATCAGGCGGATGGTGTCCTCAGTGGAAATTGGATTCCAGGCGTGAAGGGTGTTCACGGGGGGAAGATGGTCAGCAGATGGTAGGGTGGGTTGGTTTCCGGGTAGGTTGTCAAAGCTGTTGTGGATGTCTGCAATCTTGTTGTGGAAAAAAGAGGCTAGGGAGTCACAGAGGGTTTGGGAGGGGGTGATGTCGTTGGAGTTGGCCGAGGGATTGGAGAATTCCTTGACGATGTTGAAAAGTTCCTTGCTGTTGTGGGCGTTGTTGTCAAGTCGATCCTTGAATGCTGTTTTCTTGGCTTTTCGGATCAGTTGGTGGTGAGTGCGGGTGGCGCTTTTGAAGGCGTCCTTGGTGCTGGTGGTTGGGTCTTTTTTCCAGGCCTTTTCTAGGGAGCGGCAGAGTTTCTTGGACTTCTTGAGATCATCGTTGAACCATGAGGCTTTCTTGCTGCCAGGTTTTCTTTGACGTTTTTTCAGTGGTGCTAAGGTGTCGGCGGTGTTGGATGACCATAGGGTGAGGTTGGTGGCGGCTTCGTTGGTGTTAGAAGAGAGGGCTGGGGAGTTTCGAAGGAGCGATGCGGAGATTTGGTCCGTGGTGATTTTGTTCCAGTTTCTTTGCAGGGTAGGTTGGGGGTGGTTGATGGGTTTCGGCTTGTTGTAGGTGAAGTGAACACAGCTGTGGTCGGTCCAGAGGAGGTCCGTAGTGTGGCTGAAGGAGACATGGTTTCTGGATGTGAAGATGGGGTCGAGTGTGTGACCTGCGATGTGGGTGGGGGAAGTGACTAGTTGTTTAAGTCCGAGGTTGGCGAGGTTGTCCACGAGGGTGGCGGTGTTGTGGTCGTTGATCTTTTCGAGGTGAAAGTTGAGGTCTCCCAGAAGGATGTAGTCTTTGGAGGGGAGCGCATGAGGAGTGATGAAGTCCGTGATGTCTTCACTGAATTTTGCGCGGGGTCCTGGTGGTCTGTAGAGGAGGGTGCCTCTGAGTGTGGTCTTGGGGTCGATGTGGATCTGGAAGTGAAGGTGTTCGGAGTTGGCGAGGTTGGCGTCAGAGCTGGTAGAGATTCGGATGGAATTCTTATGGACGATAGCGATTCCTCCTCCTGTGTGGCCGGTACGGTCCTTGCGAGTGATCTTATAGTCTTCCGGGATGGCAATGGTGATGTCTGGGGCGGAGGAAGCGTTCATCCATGTTTCTGTTAGGAAGGCGACGTCTGGAGAGATCGTGTCTAGTAGATTCCATAGGTCAATGGCGTGCCTGTGGACTGATCGGGTGTTGAGAAGGATGCATTGTAGGTGGTTGGGGTCGGGAATCTGTGGTGTGGTCGTGGCGGAGATGTTGTCGGTGCCGCTGAATTTGCAGGAGTAGCAGGAGAAAGGTCCATGGGTTTGGCCAGGGGCGGCTAGGACGCAGTTGGGAGCGCGACCGGGGTTAAGGGCTAGGAGGGTGGCGGCATCGTAGGTAATGCGGGGGGGCTGGGAGGGACGGGGGACAAGGGGTCTGGCGCTGGGCGCGGTCCAGGCGCGGACGGGCGTAGACGGGCTTACCTTTGGCGCACCTTCGGCGCGGGTTGGGCGCGAACGCTGCGCGTGGACGCTGCGCGCGGGAACTACTGTCATATATGGATAGTGGAGGGGGAGGGGCGAGGGCGTCTCAGCTGGGAGGCGGGGCGGGCACACGAGGACGACGACCACAACAAATAAACAAAATGGAGGCGGAGGGGGGGAACAGAGCGGAGCACAACGCGCAAACCACGATAAAACAGCAGAAACTATCACAACACAGCGCCAATGAGTCCAATAGCAACTGGGCACAGGCAGGCAAGACAAAAAGCAACTTTGCAGGCAATGAGCGGAGCGCTGAAGGCTGATGCGCAGATCGCGTTAAACACAGCACAGTCAAATGAAATACAGCGACAAAGATATTTAGCGCTAGCTAGGCACAGGCAGGCAGGTGAAAAGCAGCTTGTGAGGCAATGCAGCGCTACGATACCAGGTCTCAGCAGAGGCACTGGGAGCGACCACTCGGCTCGTCAGAGAGGAGCGAGTCACGGTGAGCGAAGGGGCACTCAAGGGTGGTGGTCTTAGGTGACCGAAAGTCTTGAGTGCAGAAACGCACATGATTCAATTAAAACCTGAATTTGCCCCTCATTCTAATCTCTGGTGGGCTCACAACTTCCCTAATCATGTTGAGAGAGCACAATGGCAGAGGCAGCTTGTCAAAAATGGGCCCGCGGGTAGGGGCTCCCCTATAAGGCTGTGAGATGGCGCCTGACCGCCGCCATCTTAAGGTCAGTCGCCAGTCTGCTAATGGGTGCTTCCAATAACCGTGGCAAGCTTGGGGAGCCCCCCTGCCCCTCCTCGCAACCGGAGCTCCACTCACCGCCAGGCGCTGGGGGGCGTTATGCCCCTGAAGGTCCTCTGTAGCTGGTGGGGTCCCGGCTCAGACCGTCACCCTCCTGTTGCGGGCGTCACCACGAATCATGCTCCAGCAACAAAGCTGCAAGGGTGGCCGGGGGTGGGGTTTCCACTGCAGTGCCTCGGCGTCCGCTGCCTCGGTCGTTGTCGCGGGGCACCCCTTGAGACTCGGACCACCGCACTCCCCGGAGCAGGAAGCAGAGTCGGTGTCAATTGCTATTTTAGGAGGCGCCCGCCGCGGGCTCCATTCTCTGGGACACTCACTAGCAAGAACGTCTGAGCAACATAACCCCATTTATCTTACGGCATCACCTTACATAGATACTGCACATTACACATGTGACTTGCAGTCCCTCTAAAAAGAAATAACGCTAGTAAATGCAGTTCTGGTGCAATTACATCTCTTCACCTCTAGGGGATGCCCGCCTCGAGACATCCCCAGCTCAGTCCTTCATCCCTTAGTATACTTGTCCATACACCCCCAGCGGTAGAACAAAAGCTCCAGCCCAGGAGGTGTTAAAATGCTGGCTGAGCCCTAGAGGGGTTATTCTTTTCAAGTCCCCATGAGATTTAGGGAGGGACTCCTCTTCTTCGTGCTGGGAGGGGCTGCCTTGTCCTGCAGCTCCCCCGGGACCTCGTTACACATGTGGTTGTGACTTCATTCTCCTGGGGCCACCGCAACCAGAGGAAACGTTGTTTGTCCTTGCACGCCAGTCCGGGCCTGCAAGGCATTATGGGCACTTTTTCATATCAGAGTAGTGGCTCTGCCGCTGCTCCGGGGAGAGTTGAGATGTGGGCCTCCGGCTGCGTCGGTGCTGTGATGGAGGGTACGGTTCTACCCGGACCCCCAGGTGAGTGGTACGGCTCGGGGAGCTCACCCCCAGCCGATCTGTGGATTTTCGGGGGTCCAGTCCCACCCAGGCCCCGTGCACCACTCTCGCTCTTCGGCGGGAACGCGGTCCAGACACACCTGGGCTCGCCGCAGTGTCCTCTCGGGGTCCTGGTCCCACCTGGGACCCCTGCATACCTTCACGTTGGAGGGCAGCTAGGGAGCCCACATCCCCGGCTGCCCCCACTGGCTCCCTGCCTAGCCAGCACCCTCGGGTGCTGCTGTGGGAGCCTGCTCTTCTCATCTGGTCCGCCCGCTCCGGGCGGACTCAGAGACTGCTGCCGGCCCAGCGAGGCCTCGGGAGAGTGCGACTGCACTCCCCTCTCCTTCCCGCTGCAGAGGGGAGTGCAGCAGCACTCCCCCCCCCCCCCCCTTCCAGCATTTGAGGCCTGGAGATGGGGTCCCAGGCCCCTAAACCTCTATGAGGGGGACGCAACGGCACTCCCCTCCATCCCACATCTGCAGAGCCGGTATGGGCTCCAGGCACCCTGCTTGGGGTCATCTTCATGACTTTGCTTCGGGCCCAGAGATGGGGTCCCTGGCCCCTCTCCCTTCTTCCCAGGGAGCGCAACAGCTTGGAGGTCATAGGTCGCCTAACTTCTGGGGGGCATATCTCAGCCCCCAGGATACCGATCTGCACTATTTCCGCCTCCTCTTGCTCCTGGTGGCGCTCCCCAGCCACTGGGAGCACTCTCCTTCGACCTCTGGGTCTCACAGAGGGTGGATTCAGGCAGGAGCTGTCTTCACTGGCTCCCTGCGGCAGCCTTTCACCTGGCTCTCCTCCTGGGCCTCTCTTCTCCCTGTGCAGAGGCCCCTGCTTCTGTGCACCAGTCCTGGTCTCTTCTACTGGCGCTGTTCAGGATCCTAGGACAGTCAGGGGGTTCCTCCTTCCAACTGCCCATTGCACTAGGCTCAAGTACCCTCTGCCTCAGCAGACCACACCCCAGAGAGAGTTGCTCTTCCTGTACAAACACTTTTTAAAGTTTGGGTAGGGGGCTGGCAGGAAGTCTCTGCTTGTCCTATCAAACAGCGACACATCACTTCAATGCCCCTTCTCCCACCATCCTGCCCAGGCATCTGGGTTGGTTCAAGATGGCGTCGTCCAGGGGTCTCCTGCCACATGGTCTCTGAAAGCCTCTTACCCTGTTCTGCCTTCTCCCTTGTGCACCCTGGTGCCTGGCACCCGGTGACAGCAGTTGATGAATGAGCCTGGAGCTCCACCTATCTTCTCTTCTTTGGAGAGGAGGCCTTCGCTCTTGGAAGAAAGGTCATTAATCCAGCCTGCTGGGGTCAGCCCCCATCCAGGCCCTGGTTATGAGCTGACTCAGAGAAATATAACATTTCTGGATGACCCAAAAGCAGTACAAATATGGCTTTGGACTCTGCAGAATACTTCTTCTCACACAAGTTACAGTGGACTTTACTGGGTGTCTGGAATTGGTAGGCCTTAGGAAAGTGAAACTAGCACCTGGGCTTTACATCCCCATAGGAGAATAATGAAGTAAAAACAGTGAAACACAGTGACTTTCCCGGGCATGTTTATTCCCAGTGTATAAAGCCTATTCCATGTCACCACCCAATTCTGCATAAGTCCTGCCACACCATTGACTTTGTATCTGCTCCTGGGCTGCACACGGCAGGAATCTCCCCTGCACAGCCCCTACACGTGTGCACACGCATGTACACATGTGTCTGCATGTAACCAGTCCGTTGCGCCTTACTCCATTTGCTGTGCAGCGGCCTAGTCAAGCTAGGGGGACACCAGTAAAATCCACATGCAGTTTCTTTCATCATGAGTTCACTGTGGGTGAGTGCCAACTTATGAGGCTCTCCCACAGTAAAAGCTCAACAGAAAGGTGCTCAAAAAGCAGAAAATCCGGGCGGCCCAGAGTGTCAGAACCATCTTCTAACACTGTCCTAAAGAGCAGAGCAACCAGAGAAGCCTTCTAACCCTTCCCTGTCTGAACAGAATTGGCCACACAGTAGAGTTTAGGCACGTTGGAGGGCAGGTGGTAAGTTACTATGGCATGGTTGATCAGGGCATTTCATTGTCTCCTTGACAGTAACAGTAAGGTTTATAAAATGCCAATGACTCTGAGGACCAATTGATATTTCCCTATTTCCTATATCTTCTTTAATATATCTTCTAATCATGTTTTTTCTTAAGGTCACTGTGACAATCACAAAACATTGTTTGTAACAGTAAAAGAGTTCTTTTTGTCATTTCAGTATATTCTATGTGGCCATATGCTTCTACAATTGTACAAGAAAGGGGTTTGGTCAAGCAACACGGCTGGTAGGATGTGAGCCCTTTGGCTAACGACCAGCCTGCCATAATAATCCTTGTATCCTGCATCAAATCCAGCTCCTGGGGGGGGCGCTAGAGGGCGCCAGACCAAGATTGCCGCACTTTAGTGTAGCTCTGCCCGGCAGACCGCCAATCCGCCTACTATTGAAGCATCACCACATCAACAAAGACTGTCTAGTAAGCTGAAGTCCGCCTGCTGCCGCTGGTGTCATTAAGGATTGGATGAAAGCTCTGTAGCGGCTGAAAATCAAGTTGACTGGAGAGCAGGTCTGATGAATTATATGGCAGCTGCTGGCGTGCGGCGCTGAGGCCTCCGACAATCCGGAGTGCTGAGGGATGTGGGGGAAGAGGCCTTTCTGAGGGGTGTCTGGCCGTCTGCCTGATGTCGACGGACAGAGTGCTATAGTCGACTGCAGGACTGGGGAGCAGGGAAAACACCTAGCCGCCCTGCGGGCCTGCACTGGCTTGTGCCGCCCCGTAGCGGGGAGAGTAGGCCTTGCCCACCTGTGTGCAAGTTACCTGCCTTCGGGTGCACAGAGGTGACTCGGTGGAGTGGACCCTTACGTGCCGTGGAGGTCAGTGGCAGGCTCGAGGTGTGCAGGAACGCAGCCTGAGGTGACTGGCGCAGGGGACACGAAGGCGACCGCGGCTTGCATCGCTGCATGCGTCGGTCCAGATCCTCTTTTGGGTGACTGGAACAGGCCTCCACACGAATCTCCTGTCGGCTGCGGACCGAGAGTGTGCTCATCGTTGCTGTGGATGCAGGCTGGCACTGGCTGCGGTGAATGGGGTGCGGTCTGCTGAGGCCTGCGGCTGCGGAGGCGGGTGCTGGCCCGGAACTAGGCTGCGAGTTGTGCGCAGTGTCCTGGGAGCTTGGACCTACCTGTCCTGTGTCGTAGCTGCCCTTGGGTTGCTTGGAGGCCCGTCGCCCCTTGGGGTTCCTCCCTTATACCATCTGCAGTCACGGAACCTCAAATGCGCAGTGAGGCACAGGATCCATTGTAAAACATCTCTTGAAGTCCAGACTAGCTATTGAAGGGACGTTGGCGCTGTGGGAGAGTCCTTCATATACGCCATTAAGCCCAGGCTGCCCATGACTGCTGCACATGGAAGTGACTAGGTCCTGGTAAAGTGGAGGGCTGATCTTGCATGTGACACATTGGGACTGAGTATCAAACTTTCCAGGTGGTGTGCCCGATCTTACGAGCGGCTATGGAACTGTGCTGCCTGCCATATACCTACTCCTGCTAAGGCCCGGCTGGTGTGCAATATCGTCATATCTGTGCTCCGTGGCCTATGAGCCCCTAACTCCACGTACTTGTAACCACTCATGACAGTGGAGGCACTGTTCTGTTGGTAGGCGACGGGTTTTGCTTGGGGTCTTCGTCTTACACAGTTGAATATACTCTGGAACAACATTCTCTGGGTGCCTTGAGGCTCCCCTGTGGTGTTTGGTGGCGGTTGCGCTCAGACTCCCCTGACCTACACGACCCCTTGAAATCTGTCACCGCCATTTGCTCGACACCTAGTTCATGATGGGGCGGATGGACAGGACTCAGTCGCCCATCAAATAAACAGCAGCGGAAGTCAGCTTCTGACTCTGAGGCCGACTCTCTAGGGGGGGAGCGGGACCATTCACACTGGAAGTAACCTTGTTGGAAGTGCAAAAAAGTCTCCAGTCTATTGAAGGCAGCTTGGCAGCAGTAACTCACAGGCTGGACCATATGTCCTCTCAGGTAGAGAAACAAAATTCCAGAATCTGGGAGGTCGAGCAACGGGTCTCTAACACCGAAGACGGCCTGGGTAAAGGGTCGGAGAAGGCCTTGAATATGGAAAAGGTACTTTCGCTGATCCAGGCAAAGAAAGAGGACCTGGAGGCATGGCCCCATCTAAATAACTTACGTATCACTGGACTGCCAGAGTCGATAAACACGGGGAAGATGGAGACATTTATCGAATCCCTAATTAAAGATATCTTCGGGCTGGAGAACCTGTCCAACATGTTCATTGTGGAGCGGGCTCACCATTCCTTGGCGGCAAGGCCAGTGCCGGGTGCCCCTCCTCGCCCTATCAATGCTAGCCTACTGAACTATAGGGATCGCAACGTAATTTTAAGGCTGGCAAGAGAAAAAGGTACTGTAGAACACCAGGGCAACTCCTTGTCCTTTTTCCCAGACTTCACAGTGGCGGTCCAGGCAGCTCGGCAGGAATATGGAACTGTTAAAAAATTCCTCCAGGCTGAAGGCATCCCCTATGCCATGCTATACCCGGCCCACCTACGAATTGGCTCAGATGGAGAATCCAAAATATTTACCACTCCCAAAGCGGCGATGGACCACACTAAGAAGCTGAAGTGCAGACGTCGCGAGGCGCAGGCTGAGCCGGAGGAGGAGGAGATGTGATCTAGTCTGCACTGTATTATCTTACTACTTTTGAGATAAATGTTCGTAATGCGAGTGCGCTGTACACCTGGGGTGTTCCAATGTCTATTGTTACCTATATGGTCCCTGGACAAGGGCACTATTTCTTATATGAAGAGACTTGTTTTTCTTCGGTCGGAAATCTTTGCTCTGTCTGCCCCCACTAGCTTAGATATTATGTGCTGTGGGCACATTCATACCTCACACAAGGGAGACTATCGGGTTGCAGGCCTCTTACCATTTCAGTGGCTAGTTTATCATGTTCATCTTAAGTTGCAGCAGCGGCTGGATGCTACTCTGCCTCCCGGGGTGGTGGGTGATGTCTTGGTGGGGATTAATCCCCCCTTCTTACTATTCAAAAATTTCCCTTTAGCACAGAAGCGTGGTATGAATCAGCCACCTCCTACTCAGTGGGAGGGTAGAAGCCCTCTGGCGATCCCCACATGGTAATGGCCTCCCGGCTCTACATTGTTAGTTCTTTATTTGGGGTCTGCTTGTTTTAAGATGTAATGGCTTTAGCGTGTTGGGGTTGCTGAAGTGGGTGGGGGTGGGGGGAAGATGGGGGGGTTTGGGCGGATGGCACTTTTAATTCACATTAAAACTGTACCCAGGCAGCACAACACTTGCGTTCTACACTCTATAGATATGTCTACATATGACAGCAAAGGGTCTGGTGGTAATATTAAGCTAATTACCTGGAATGTCCGAGGGTTAAACAGCCACAAGAAAATACGCTCTGTCCTTGGCTACTTGGACCGACACAACGTCCAGGTAGTTGTTTTGCAGGAGACGCATCTCACCCCCCACTCTGATAAAACTGTGGGTATGCGCTGGGCCGGGGTGTGGGTGGCTTCATCTTACTCCTCATACTCCAGAGGTTTGCTTGTCCTAATCAAGAGAGGTGTCACATTTAAAGCTTATGGTTCAGAGATAGATGATATGGGTAGGTTAGTGATTGTACATAGCAAACTTGGTGATGTGGAGGTGGTGCTTGCGAATATATATGGGCCGAATGCGGATGAACACACCCTTTTCGCAGATGTGTGGCGCTGCATTTCTAAAAAGCCATCAGCGGCAATCATATGGGGGGGCGACTTCAATGTGTGCCTTGATGTGAGTATGGACAGAATGGGAAATTCAGTCCCCCAACATAAACTTGCAGTGGATGCCATTGTATGGTTACTAGAGGCTGGTAGCTTGTACGATGTGTGGGGGAAGCGAAACCCTGGGACACGAGAGAGTACGTTTGTATCCTTTGTTCTCGTGACGTGGTCACGGCTGGACTACTGGCTCGCGTCTGAAGTGGTCTGCACCTGGGTTACAGAGGTTTGCCACTTAGCCAAAACACAGTAAGAACACTTGCCGGTTTTACTGGAACTGTGTATTCCTGAATGTCGTTGGCCTCCCTTCCTGTGGAGACTTCAACAGTCCTCTCTTACTGATCAAGTATTCAAACACACGGTTAGAGAGGCTATTAAAAACTTCTTCAAAGAGAAAGAGGGTACGGTGGACAGTTCCGGTACGCTTTGGGAAGCATTTATGGTTGCCATACATGGAGTGTTTATCGGCGCGCAGGCTGGAGTCCTGAAGGACATCCGAGGCCGCCTTGATAAACTAGCTTCGCAAATCTCTCCATTGGAACACGAATATGAAACTCATCTGGATTCGTCTACGTTGGCTGTGACCCGCGATCTAGTTACGGAGTACAATTACATTGCTGATCGAGCAGGCCCATATATCGCGGCGCACCAGGGCACGCTATTATGGTGAGAGGGGTTGGCCCAGCCGAACTCTGGCGCAGAAGTTGTTGGCGCCCCGTGGTCCGGACTTCATCACTGAGGTCCTTGATGAGGAGGGCAATGCACACTATTCCAGCAGAGTGGTGGGAGATTTTTACGCTAACCTCTATAGCGAGCGGTCACACACCCCCGAAGCAGATATTACGTCTTATTTGGATGATGTGGCACTCGGCTGGCTAGGCCATGGCCAGAGGGAATTTCTCATACAGCCCTTTGATGTAGAGGACGTCAAGTTAGCCATTGCATCACTCCCAACGGGCAAGGCGGCTGGCTTCGATGGACTCCCCAGTGAATTTTACAAGGCCTTTGCAGAAGACCTCGCACCTCGGCTGCTAGACATCTATGCGGAAGCATACGAGACAGGTACACTTTCACCGACCCTTTGGGAAGCCCTGATAATAATGCTTTTGAAACTGGATAAGGCAGCCAATGTTTGTGACTCATACCAGCCGCTGTCCATGATAAATATCGACACCAAGATCCTGGCGAAAATGATAGCCAGTAGGCTCCAGCCCTTGGTACTGCTTCTGATCCTTCCGGACCAGCCCGGATTTGTCCCGGCTCGCTTGACTATGCACAATATACGCACGGTGTTCGCCACCCTGCACTATTTCGACCCAGATTTCCAGGCTGTGGCGGTGTTCCTTGATGACGCCAATGCATTTGATTCTCTCCTATGGGAATATATGTTTGTGGTCTTTTCATGTATGGGAATGCCCCCCTTTTTCCTTAAATGGATTGATTTACTCTACACGGATCTGCGAGCCCGGATCCGTGTGAACGGCTGGGTGTCGGACGCCTTCTCGATACACCAGGGCACGCGTCAGGGCTTCCACGTGTCACCCATTCTTTTTGCGCTTGCGCTTGAGCCTTTGGCTTGCAAACTGCACCAGGGACATGCCCGGAGCCGTGTGAACATGTGTATTCCTGAAAATTGAAACTTATCTGGATTCGTCTATGTTGGCTGTGACCCGCGATCTAGTTACGGAGTACAATGACATTGCTGATCAGGAGCAGGCCCATATATCGCGGCGTACCAGGGCACGCTATTATGGTGAGAGGGGATGGCCCAGCCGAACTCTGGCGCAGAAGTTGTTGGCGCCCCATGGTCCGGACTTCTTCACTGAGGTCCTTGATGAGGAGGGCAATGCACACTATTCCAGCAGAGTGGTGGGAGATTTTTACGCTAACCTCTATAGCGAGCGGTCACACGCCCCCGAAGCGTATATTACGTCTTATTTGGATGATGTGGCACTCGGCTGGCTAGGCCAGGGCCAGAGGGAATTTCTCATACAGCCTTTGATGTAGAGGACGTCAAGTTAGCCATTGCATCACTCCCAACGGGCAAGGAGGCTGGCTTCGATGGACTCCCCAGTTAATTTTACAAGGCCTTTGCAGAAGACCTTGCACCCCGGCTGCTAGACGTCTATGCGGAAGCATACGAGACAGGTACACTTCCACCGACCCTTTAGGAAGCCCTGATAATAATGCTTTTGAAACCGGATAAGGCAGCCAATGTTTGTGACTCATACCGGCCGCTGTCCACGATAAATATCGACACCAAGATCCTGGCAAAAATGATAGCCAGTAGGCTCCAGCCCTTGGTACCGCTTCTGATCCTTCCGGACCAGTCCGGATTTGTCCCGGCTCGCTTGACTATGCACAATCTACGCACGGTGTTCGCCACCCTGCACTATTTCGACCCAGATTTCCAGGCCATGGAGGTGTTCCTTGATGACGCCAATACGTTTGATTCTCTCCTATGGGAATATATGTTTGTGGTCTTTTCATGTATGGGAATGCCCCCCTTTTTCCTTAAATGGATTAATTTACTCTACACGGATCTGCGAGCCCGGATCCGTGTGAACGGCTGGGTGTCGGACGCCTTCTCGATACACCAGGGCATGCGTCAGGGCTTCCACGTGACACCCATTCTTTTTGCGCTTGCGCTTGAGCCTTTGGCTTGCAAACTGCGCCAGGGACATGCCCGGAGGCGTTGCAATTCCGTCAGCGCCCACTGGTGGTATGGTTGTACGTGGACAATATATTACTATATGTCCACGAGCCTGCCACATATCTGCCCAAACTACTCAGTGAATATGTGAAATTCGAACGATATTCTGGTCTAAGTATTAATTGGGTGAAATCGACGGTGTTTCCCCTGACTACGGGCACTCTCGAAATAGAATTAGACTTTCCACTCTAATCCGGTTTGTTACTTGGAAGTATGGCTGCATAGGGACCCGGAAGTAGTCATCTCTACAAATTACGGACGCACCATTACTAAAATTACTGAACAAGCGGCGAGGTGGTCTGCACTGCCGCTCTCCCTAGCTGATCGCATACTGGTCATTAAGATGACGATCTTACCTAAACTACTCTATATGTTCATTAATATTCCCGTTCGCCGAAACCTCGCTCTTTTTAACACGCTCCAGTCAGTCTTGCTCTCTTTTGTCTGGAAAGGCAAGAAACCCCGGTGCAGCTGGGAGGTGTTGACGCTGCCATTTGACCGGGGTGGCTTTGAAGCTCCGGATATGCGTCTTTACTATCTGTGTGCTCAGGCACAGTTTGAACACTTTTGGTTTCATCCACAACTGTTCCAGCCGCACATAGCAGTGGAGGCTGACTCCATCCTCCTGGTTCCATTGGTAGCACCCGCACTGTTTGGCGGGCAGGGTGGGCCATGGTCAGAGATTATCCCAGTCCGCTGCACGGCTTGGACCTGGCAGTCCATGGTGCGATGGGCACAGCTGACTTACCTATATGCCTCGACACTTCCGATCGTGGTGCATCCTGGCATTTCCGCTGCACAGGCACAGGTTGCGCAACGCACATTAGCAAAAGCGGGGATTACACACCTTGGCGACCTGTATCAACAGGGTCAGTTCACGACACTCCTAGAGGTGCAAAAGGGACGGCATAGTGGCCTGATGTTGGGCTTCACTTATGTACGAATCCGACAGGCCATCCGTGCGGTTTACCCCGACTTTCCAGAGGAACCAACGGCGCTGCACGCACTACAGGCAGTGTTGGCGAGCAACTCTAGACGAGGCCTGATCACTAAAATTTACAATGCCTCCCTCAGGGATCGGGACCATGAACACACTGAAACCACTTCCTATAAACGGTGGAATACGGCGCTGGGAGATGCCCTCACTCTGGAAGATTGGAAATTCAGTTGTGCTATCACAGGACGCCTGACAGCGAACTGCAACCTGCACATAATCCAGTTTAAATATTTGCACCAGATTTACTATACACCTGAGCATTTGTGCAAGTTCGGACTGAGAGATAATGCGTGATGTGTGAGGTGTGGTAGCGATGATGCAGATTTTCGGCACCTTGCATGGGACAGTGCGGGCGTGCGGGCTTTTTGGAACAAAGTGGTGGTAGTTCTCTCTGAGGCGATCCTGAAGCATGTGCCGTGCACACCTGTTGTTTGTATACTTGGGTGGGTGAAAGGTCTTAAGCCATCTCCACATTATTTGCTAAAAGGGCCATTGCCCAATGCTGGGGGGACAAAAGTCTCCCGACAGTAAATAAATGGGTCTGTGATCTATTATACTGCAGAGACCAGTTGGGAATCTATGCAGAGGAGCTGCCCATGGCTTCGCACCCTAAGATTGTTGGGCCACATTAACGGGGTATTGGTTAAGCCATCCGGACATACAGTGAGAGTTGGTAAAGGTAATGCAATTATCTGTAGGTGTTGCTAGGACGGGCAGCTTATGTTTAGTGCTTGGGTGGTTGTTCAAGTGTGCCCCAAGGCACCAAGTGCCAGGGTGGAGGGTCGGTTTGGGGGGTGGGGGGAAGGGGTGGGAGGTAGACGGTATGTTTTTTGTAATAGGTTGTCATTTACTACACCTTTATCTTGTGTTTAACTCAAGAAACTGGCTTGCATTGACTATTGTTTAAGTGTACGTACTTTCCCCCAACTTGGGGGGATGACTGTGTTCATTGTTACAAACTGTCTAATAAAGAGATAAAAAAAAAAAAATCCTGCTCCTCGACACTAGTTTGTTGTTCCCTCGGTGCTGTGAATGCCGGTTGACACCTGCATCTGATCAGGGTCGGATGTCAGCCCTTGACAGCGTACCGGTAATGTGTGGCCGCAGCAAGGAGATAGGCTGTGTTGAGAGGCCTGTGGCAAGAAGCGGAACCACGGCCTCTAGTAATAGCAGAAGCCAAGCAGGGCTGCAGGAACCTGCACCCAGGGGACGAGGGTTTGTCGACCGCTCACCCCCACAGCTGCCGAGATCCAACCCTGCCAGTGGCACGGGAATGGAGAGGAGGTGAGGGAGCTGAGTGCGGGTAGCGCCCCCATTTAAATCCTACGTTGGGGATTGAAGCCTGGGCCCCACAGAGAGTGTGCATGGAGCCGGGGCTCTCGGAAGAGAGCCCAAACAAAACGCAGAGACAGTGCCTGAGTGAAGTTATCAGATCGCGGGAGGAGCACTCCAGAAATCCTGCTGCCTGCATTACAGAGGGGTTGGCCGCGGCTTTGGAAGACGGGGGCCAAGCGTATCGCCCGGTGTAGAGGGCACATCACATGATGGAGAGTGGCCGGAAGACAATTGAGCTGTGCCCCAGGCCCTGCCGCATGGTTGGGGGCCACAGGGGCTGTGTGGAGAGTGCTCGCTCATCCAGGCACTTTGATTGAAACTACTGCCTTGACTTGTGTAGGGAGTGGACCCACGTCTGCTTGCCCTGCGGAGGGACTGATTCCATTCTACTCCTAACCACATTACTTTGCCTGAGATTGGTCATAGGGGTCCCAGAGTGCCCTTGAGCTTTGGTGTTTGACCTTTTGTGACTGTGCTCACCTCCACCCCTCACCCCCTGCCTGGATGCTATGACGCTGCACAGAATTTTGGAGTGGGGGCTGTTCCATGCTGCTGTTCATCTGCATAATTGGGTGCGCGTGGGGGGTGCCCCAGGGCTGGTATTGAGTCCTGTAACCTAAGGTGGAGGTCAATCAATCAATCAATCAATCAGAATTTGTATAGCGCGCTACTCACCCGTAAGGGTCTCAAGGCGCTGAGGGGGGTCTGGCACTCAGGGCTCGAGTCGGGGTACCACGCGGGTGGACGGCGTGCCCCCACTTACTTTACCGGGAGCTCGATAACTAAAAAATGCAACTGACCTTTTGTGACGTCACTTCCTGTTGTGACGTCAGCGTCCCCCCACTTCTTTTTTTAGGACTTGTGCCCTGATGGCACTCACTGCATCGCTGGAGATTAGGTCCTGCCGAGAAGGACGACAGCACTAATGGGGAAGGACAAGGCAAGGCAGTGTGGGCTCAAGCGGTCAACATCATAACGCAATATACCACCCCGCACCAGCCTACGCAAAAGATTACGTGGCAGTCGGACACGCAAAATGTCACTGACGAACCAGATGGGGATGTAGAACCAAATAGAGCGGAACGTTTGCCAGCCATAGACGGATCACATACTGCCCTTGAACATAAGATTGAAACAGTCTCTATTGATGTACACCTCCTCCGTGCAGCCCTCCAACAAGTAGCTGATAAAATCAAGTCAGCGGAGGGTAATATCACTAAATTACAGGGGGAGGTAAAGTCCCTCCATTCTCAAACACCAAGTTGTCCAACTTAACTCCATCACAGTGGACCGAGAGCGACGGGCCAAAGATGCGGAAGGGCGCTCTCATCGAAGCAACATTTGAGTATTAGGCTTTCCAGAAAAGGCAGAAGGACTCTACACAGAGTCATTTTTTGAGAACTGGTTGAGGACAGAATTTAGACCAGAAGGCGTCTCCGAATTGTTCATGGTGGAAAGAGCTTAAGGGCCCTTGTGCGGCCTCTTCATCTGGGGACGCCTCCTCCAACCCTCATTACTAAGATCTTAACTACTGTGTCAGAGACTGTATCCTTTGGGCTGCGAGGGAGGGGGCTGTCCCCCAGTTTGGAAGTGCCAAAATTGCGATCTACCCAGACTATACAAAACAAGTGCAGGAATGATGTAAATCATATCTCAGCATCAAGCAGAAATTTAGGGCTCTCAATCTTTGGTACATGCTCGAGTGCCCAGCTAAGCTTAAAGTCCTACATAATGGGAAGGCCCACTTCTTCAAGCGACCGTAAGAAGTATAGGAATGGATTGAGATTGGGGTGAACTGTCAGGCTCCCTGTCGAATGCTCGGCACTCCCGAGTGTGGGGTACCTGCACTTGTCAGCACTCTGGACAGCCACAGGATAGTGCAACAAGCCCTAACTCTTGCACTCTGGGACCTCGAAAAATGATGATCAGCGAGGTTAGGACTAGTCAACTGTCTTCCATAGACCGACCGACTGATGCACGGGATGCAGAATCGCTGTGCAACCGGATGGAGCAGACACAGATTCCTCCAGTCAAGTGAGGGACATCTGATTGGAATGGTGGGCGAGACTAAGGTTGTATGAAAAAAATGTCTGGGGCTGTATGTTATGTTATGTTATGTTATGTTATGTTATGTTATTTGAGCTTATATAGTGCACGGTTACCCTAGGATGTCCTGGCGCTGAGCATACCTGCTGGATGTCATCGATGGGTGTTTTACTGTGAGAATAGCCAAGTTTGCAGCCCCCTTCTGAAGGAAAGGAGATCTGCTGAATTCCTTAAATGGAATAGGAGCTCATTCCATGTCTTAGAGGCACAAGTGATGAAACTTCTACCCCCTCAGCTGGCCTTTTTAATCAGAGGAACTAGGACTTGTTTCACTCCTGTGGACCAAAGGTTTCTTGCAGGGACATACCATTTGAATTTTTGCCTCAGATGGTTGGAACCTATTCCATTGAGGGCTTTAAAAGCCATGCCGAGGGCCCTACAGCTTACTCATGGCTTCACGGGGAGTCAGTGTAGTTGTTTTAACTCCTTCTTTACGGAGACACATTTGGGAGTACCTGTAAGCATTCTGGCTGCAACATTCTGTGCAATCTGGAGCCTGTCAACATGCTGTGTTTGGGCATTTAAATATAGACTATTACAGTAGTCAATCCATGCCATATTAAGGGCTGTGATCACTGTCCTGAGACTGCTCTCCAGAAGAAGGAGCGTTATGTTCCTTTGATTCTCAGGATTAGGAAACATGTCGAGACCACCAAGCTTATGTGATCCCCAAAGGAGAGCTTGTTGTCCATAATCACCCCCAGGTTTTTTGCTTTCCTGGTGGGCGAAGGGCAGAGGCCAAGTTCTGCTAGCCACCAATCTGGCGTCCACAGGTTAGGGTTGTTTCCAAACATAATAACCTCTGATTTGCCTAAATTTAATTTCAGGCAGATGGACGACATCCATCCTGAGATGGCCCTCATGCAATCATGAAAGCGAGCCCTGTTTCCTTTTGTTCCCTGTCTCTAATTGACAGCACTATTTGTGTGTCGTCTGCATAGGAAGTGATTTGGAAGCAGTAGGATTTAATTAGGCCAGCCAAGGAGATCAACTACACGTTGAAGAGTGTCAGGGGTATCGATGAGCCCTGTGGCACCTCGTACAGGAGTGAGAAAGGCTTTGACCTATGGTTGTCCAGTTCCACTGTTTGCAATCTACCAGAGAGGAAGGACTGTATCAGGTTCCAAGCAGCACCGTGTACTCCTACTTCAGACAACCAGTGCATCAGAAGCCTCCTGCACCTCCTCTGTGGATTTGATTAAGGGCAGCTCAATACTGTGTTCTGCTCTAAATCCATATTGCGATGCGTCACGCAGATTGTTGGTTAGCAGAAATGTGCTGATCTGGGTGTTCATGGCCTTTTCAATAATCGTGGCGGGAAGCGGGAGTCTTGAGATTGACCTATGGTTGTTTGGATCACTAGGGTACAGGGTAGGTTTTTTTAATAGGGGAAGGATAGAAGCCTTCTTCCAGTTGCTGTGGAATTTGCCCATTTTAATTATGTTGTTCAACAATGGTGTACGGGTGAATCCTATAACTTCTGGGATTTGCTTTAATATCAATGCCGGACATGGATCCATCTGGGATCCAGACCGAATGGAACTCAGAAGTTTGATTGTATCTGGAGTCTCTAACAGAGAGAAATTGGCTAATGCCGGTTTGTTTGGTTCCATGTTTGGAGGCACCGTCCTTATCCCTCTTTGAGCTAGGCTAAATGAAGAAAAGATCGCTTCCCCTTTTTGTTGGAAAAATGGGGCCAATTTTTCCCAGAGCTCTTGGCTCCTTTGGCTCTTGGGGACCTTTGGGCCCGCTAGTTTAGTGATAGTTTTAAAGAGTTCTTTAGCATTGGATTCGGCCTGGGAGATTTGTTCAGCAAAGAACTTCTTTTTGGTTTCCAAGAGTTTATCCTTGTACTGTCTAAGGCCTGGCTTATAACTTTCTTTGTCCATGTTTTTTTAGCCTTTCCTCCACACCCTTTCTAAGGCCTGTTTTTGGTTTTTTAGTTCATCCAAAAACCAGGGGGTGGATGGATGAGCCCTTTTGGGGGTCCACACTTTAACGGGGCGAGTTTGTCACATGCTAATTCTAGCCACTCCGTGAGTACTGAGGTAGCTTCATCTACCTCTGCAGGGAGAGGATACTTGGTATTTTTCAATGCCTCTCCTAACTCTATGCAGTTTACGTTTTTCCAAACTCTTTTCCCGATGGTCCCTGTGGGTCACTGTGGGTACTAATCTAAGTTTGTGGTCCTTAGACTCTTTCACCTCAAAGAGGATGGCACAATGATCAGACCACACCCAAGGGAATACAGAAGAGACTGCCAGTGTGGGATTGTTGAAATAGATCCCATCCAGCGTGTGCCCCTTGTTGTGTCGTGGTACTCTGATCACCTGCTTCAGTTCCCCTTGCCTCCATCACATGCCCCAGTGTGACAGTGTCCGAATTGGATTGATCCTCCAGATAGAAATTAAAACCCCCAGCACCGTAAAGGAATCTGCACATAGCCCTTCTTCGAGCAGTGTCCCCAGCAGTTCTAAATATCCACCCCTGGTGCCTGGAGGGGGGTAGAGGAGTAGCCCCTTAAAGGTGCTATGGTATGACATGCGTAATCTAAATGAGAGAGCCTCACACGTGGCATTTGAAGCAGTGTGAAAAATGGGCTTCAGTGAATTTATTTATTTATTTATTTATTTTTGACATTTGTAAAGCGCTGCTTATACCCTCAGGCGTCAAGGCGCTCAAACCATTATTGAGAAAATGAAGAGTGAAGAACTAAGCCGGACACAGAGAAGGGTGGATTAATGAGAGAAAAGCCAGGTTTTCAAAAGTTTGCGAAACTGGAACAGCGTGGTGCTTTGTCTGATGTTAAGGGGCAAAGTATTCCAAAGTTTGGGGGCCGCCACCAGAAAGCGACGGTCCCCCCAAGACACTGTTTTGGTGCGTGGAACAAGCAGCTGATTAGAGGCAGCTGAGCGTAGAGCTCTTGTAGGCTTGTAAAATTTCAGTTTGTCTCGTAGAAAAAATGGTCCTTGGTCATTGAGTGTTTTGAAAACTATACAGAGAGCCTTAAAGTGGACTCTTTTATGTACAGTCAGCCAGTGGAGATCTTTGATGTTATTGGCAATGGGTTCAAACTTTGTTTTGCCGGTGATGAGGCGGGCTGCTGCGTTTTGTATAGTTTGCAGTTTTGTAGTAACTCTGGTTTGTGCGTTGAGAAATAACCCGTTACAATAGTCCAAGGATGAGAGGACAAGGGCTGAAACAAGTGTCTTAATCGCAGATTCGGGAAGAAAAGGACGAATTTTGCGAATCATTTTTAATTTTAGGTGCGCAATAGATGCAGTCTTGTTGGCATGATCCATAAAGTTCAGTCCATCATCAAAAAGAATCCCCAGGTTCCTGACCTTGGAAGCTGGTATAGGAGGTGTGCCAAAGGACTCCGGCCACCAAGTGGTGGACCAAGCTGGTGATAATGGACCGAAAATGAGTACCTCAGTTTTCTCTGAGTTTAACTTTAAACAGTTTTGCGCCATCCAGTCTCCTATATCTAGGAGCCCTATCTTGAATTTTTCAGCTACTTGCTCTCCGTCCCCTTTGATCGCCAACACTAGTTGGGTGTCGTCGGCGTACGAGGTAAGGCTCATCCCGTGTGCTTTGATGGTCTTAGCTAGGTCCGACACATAGATGTTGAAAAGTGTCGGACTAAGGGATGAGCCTTGAGGAACACCACAGGGGGCGGAGAGTTGTGCTGATTGAAAGGGTCCTAGGGTGACCGCCTGCGTTCTATTAGCAAGGAAAGAGGCAATTAGATTTTTGGCCGTATGACAGATACCTAATCCTTGGACACGGTCGACCAAGATGTTGTGGTCGACCGTGTCGAAGGCCGCCGATAGATCTAACAGCACCAGTATGGCAGTGCCACCTTGGTCCCTGATGACCCTGATGTCATCGGCGGCTTTGATCAGGGCTGTCTCAGTCCCGTGATGTTTCCGAAATCCAAACTGTGTATTGTCCAGGAGCTGGTGCAGTTCAATAAACTCAGAGATCTGGGTATTCATGATCTTTTCAATTGTCTTTGCCATAAATGGAAGACTTGCAATTGGCCGATAATTTTTGAGCTCATTTTTGTCAAGCGAGGGTTTTTTTAGCAACGGCTTTAACAAAGTGTTTTTGAGCGGGTCGGGGTAATGACCTGACTGCAAAATCAAATTACAGACCTGCGTAAGTGCTGGTGTGATAACGTCTAGGACTGGTGTAAGGACCGAAAATGGGCAGGGGTCTAGGGGTGAGCCTGATTTGATGGTCTGAAGTGTGTTTTTTATTTGCTCTTGGGTGACTGGTTGAAAACACGAAAAGGCATTAGCAGAGGGGGAGGTTAAGGCAGGATTAGGTACCGGGAGCAATTTGGAAGAGAATGCTTGATAGATGTCGTCTACTTTGGTGTAGAAGAACGCTGCAAGGGAGTCACACAGTGATTGCGACGGGGGGGGCGTAAGGTCCGGGGAGTTACCTGATAGAGCTTTAGTAATGGAAAATAGTTGCTTGCTGGAATTTTTGGCCTGCTCAATTTGAGCGGTATAATATTCTCTTTTGGCTTGTGCAATCTTATTTTTGTATAGAGCTACAGCCTCTCTATAGGCAGCCTTGCTATCTGCATTATAATCTTTCCTCCAGATTCTCTCCTTGCTGCGGTTGATCTGTTTTTGCGTCCTGAGATTATCGTTATACCAAGGAGCGGTAGGTTTAGCTCTATTGCTAGAATGTTCCTTGGAAGGGGCTGCTTGGTAAGATGCTTTACCAATCCATTCATATAGTTGCTGAAGTGCTAGGTTGGGGTCAGTGGCAAACTCCGGGCAGGTTTGTGAGAGTGTTAGTTTGAAATGTTCTAAATTAATGTTTTTCCAGTCTTTAAACGGTAATTTGGGTATCAGAGGCGGGTTGTTATTACAGTCCTTGCAAGAGGTGATATTAGCAAAGATTGCAAAGTGGTCTGTCCACTGCATGGGCAAGATGTTTGTGATATGGAGACCTTCTAGATTGGAGAAAATAGGGTCCAAAATGTGGCCAGCTTGGTGCGTGGAAGACTTAACAAGCTGGTTTAGCCCTAGGTTGCCTAGGTCAGTGGTGAGAGCAACAGAGTCAGCTAGATGATCGAGATCTAGATGAAAGTTCAGGTCACCAAGAACAGTGAAGCTAGTTTCCATAGCTGCCGATTCCAGTATGGTGTTTATGTTAGACAAAAAAGTGGTTTTAGATCCAGGGGGCCGGTAGATTAATATGCCCTTAAAATTGAAAGAAGGGGAGATGTTAATGGAGAATTGCATGGCCTCACAGGCAGTAGATGGAATAGGGGTTGTTCTAACTGGGTAGGCATCTCTAGCAATTATGGCCAGCCCGCCCCCTCTTTGTTTAGGCCTGTCCTGACAGTAAGCCTTGAATCCCGGTGGGACGGCGATGACCAGATCCGGCTGTGAGGAGTCATCTGTCCAGGTTTCCGTAATGAACAAAATGTCCAAAGCATAGTCGGTGATAAGCTCGAATATTTCCTGTCTATGTTTGCCTAGAGAGCGTGCATTTATTAGGGCTATGGAGGTAGTGTCACCTGCATCCTGACTAGTGGGAGTGCCAGTGGTCCGATGAAGAGGATGACAGGGAATAGAAAAAAGACAGTGAGGACAGGCAGTAGATCTGTCTTTAAGGATGTCTGCAGGGTTAATTTTAGGACAGTGGGGCGTATCGGGTGGACGTAAGGCCAATAAGTTGTGTCTGGAGTAAGTTGTGGCAATGACAGATGAATTTTTGGCAGGGTTTATGGCCCTGGGCCCGGTCCCGGCGCGGACGGGCGCAGACGGGCTTGCCTCTGGCGCGCCTCCGGCGCGCCGCCGGCGCGCCCGCTGCGCCCGCCCGCTGCGCGGACGGGAAGTGTCTTTCTTTTTATACATGAAGGGGCGGGAAAGGGAGGGAGCGTTCGATCGACTGGAGCGCAGCCCTTCCCTGCTCAAGATGGCGGGTGTCCCGAGTGGTCACGTGAGCGCGACCGAAAGGGCAGCGCTGATAGAAATAAGCAGCAAACGCACAATGCAGCGCGCTGTGAGTATGCAGAAAGTAATGCAAGTATTTAGCCACCGATCTGTATTTAAAAATACAAGTTTAAAGGTTACCGCCCAATGAGCAGACAATTAACCATGACAGTGTAAGATGCGCTAATTAAAAATCACTAACACAGGGATAGAGGAGAGATCCCCCGGCTTCCGCCTCAGGGGAGAGTAAGTTTAAAATAAGGTTTTACCGGGTTAAGGCAGGAAACTCCTTAAATACATGCAGGGGGCGGGAGCGCTCGATCGACTGGAGCGCAGCCCTTCCCTGCTCAAGATGGCGGGTGTCCCGAGTGGTCACGTGAGCGCGACCGAAAGGGCAGCGCTGATAGAAATAAGCAGCAAACGCACAATGCAGCGCGCTGTGAGTATGCAGAAAGTAATGCAAGTATTTAGCCACCGATCTGTATTTAAAAATACAAGTTTAAAGGTTACCGCCCAATGAGCAGACAATTAACCATGACAGTGTAAGATGCGCTAATTAAAAATCACTAACACAGGGATAGAGGAGAGATCCCCCGGCTTCCGCCTCAGGGGAGAGTAAGTTTAAAATAAGGTTGAATCATGGTAAATGACTGCTACTCCCCATCCTCTCCCTTGAGGTCTTTCCAAAGTGTGACAGTGGAATCCCGGGGGGGTCGCATTAGCTAAATCAGGACTAGACGCCTGATCAGACCAGGATTCAGTTAGCAGGGCCAATTTGATATCTTGGGCCTCAATAAGCAGTGCACACTCCATGCTGTGTTTAATGAGAGATCTGGCATTCAGCAGCAAACAACTAAGAGGAGGTTGGTCCGCTGTATTATCTCTCCTTCCTATTATATCGTTATGGCCAGAGGCCGGAAGATCCAGAATGTGTGGCAGAAGTGTGTTGCAATTAGGGCAAATACTTCTAAGGTGGTTGGGCTTAGCCTTAAAGGGAATACAGAGGCACCCTGCAATCCTCCCAAGCAGGTTTAATCTAACAAGATCTTCTCTAGTGTAGGCCATCGTATTTGAAATAAAACGACCATGGGGACGGGCCCTCCGCTCGGTCCGAGCATGGAAGGGCACAGACGGACTTGTATGAGGAGATGGGGTTGGAATGTGAATTGTGTGTCCTGTGGTTGTGATTCTATGTACCGGTTAAGGTGCATGGCATGGTGCTGAAGTGTCTGTGCACATGCCTGGGGTGGATGGGCGTGCTTAGGATCCTCCGGTTCGAGGATGCATCCAATTTGCATTAGTTCTGTAGATTATCATCAAATACTTTATTCAGCTCAACTGAGGCATAAAAGTCAGAGCAAATAAAAGACAACCACATACAGTATTAAGTTAAAAAATGTGAGATAGACACTTCCCATAAACACCTAACATAAGTATTAAAAGACATCTGTGCGATGAGACAATTATTCAGTAATGAGATCATGTCGATACAGCACTTAAAATGTAATTTAAAATGGCATGTATCACACTATCATTTCTCAAGCAGATAAGCAAAGTTCTGAAGTTATATGGTGTGCCTCGCCTTGGTGTTTGCGCGTGACAACATATTGATTGTGAAGATGGGGACCATGATTCCATGAATGCCAAGCCGGGATGCTGTTTGACAGTTGGGTGTTAGCCAGTCCCTGCTGGACTGGCCAGGGATACAGAGCGAGTCCTGGCACGCGCGTTTGGTAGACATAGGTAGACATATGCTTGTGCTATATTTGTCCATGGGTGGGTTGGTTGGTTGGGGGAGTTCTGTTCATGTTGTTTGTTTACTTTTACAGTGGTGCAGCGGACAGGTGGGTCGGGTGGGTTGACAATGCATGGTACACATTCACACCAGAAATGGGGGGCACTTACAGAGTCCGACCTGGAATGTCTGTGGATTGGGCTTATATGTAAAGAGATACCGGGTGCTCACATTTCTTAAGCACCACAAAATTAACATTGCATGTCTGCAGGAAACTCACATGAATGATGCAGGTGCCACCACACTAGCCAAGAAATGAATATGTCACATTTTCCATTCATCTTTTTCCACATACGCCAGAGACACATTGAAGTCCCATTTTCCCTCAATTACATGGAGGCGGATGTGGGGCAGATACTTCCTCATACTGGGTTTCCTAGATGGGCAGGATGTATCCCTCCTTACATGTTCAGGTAATGCACATGGCACGGTTCCTATCAGATCACTCTCCAGTTTGTCTCAAGGTTACTCTTGCGGATGCACCGCTGGGGGTTGAGTATTGGCAGATTCCTGTGGATGCACTTGAGGACCAGATAGACAGAGAATCATTGTTGCTTACCCTGTCGGGTTACTTTGAGTCGAACTGAGGCACCTCTGGGAATAGACTTGTAGAGTGGGAAGCACTCAAGCCAGTGCTAAGGGGCACATGTATGGGACTGTGTTTTGGGGTCTGATGACAATTCAAGGCCGACCTGTGTGCTTGGGCGGAACCAGGTGATGCATACTAATACTCTGGCCTTGCTTCAGGATGAACAAGACACATGGGGACGTATCTCTGACATCTGGAACTGACTAGACAAATACACTTTAAAGCAGTATCGACAACAATTGCATCATGAAGGCAATAAATCTGGGCACATATTGGTTTTGATTTTGAGTAGGGAACTGTCACCCCTGATTCTGACGAGTTTAGTCTCCCCGAATGGGACCAGGGTTACCTCAAGGGTGGGTATTGTGGAATTGTTTCGCACACACTTACATCACATATATACGGTAGATAAGAATGACAGTGCGGGTATCTACTCCCCCTTTTTGGAAGGGTTGGCCACTCCTAAGTTGGTACGTGCCTCTTCTGAGGAGATGGATGAACAGTTAACACTTAAAGAGCTTAGCTCGGTGCTTAACAAGCTTCCACGGGCCAAGATGCCGGGTGGTGATGGTTCCCCGACTGAGTTTTATCAGGCCAGCCATGTTAAAGCAGGGCCTCCTGGAGGTTTTTACTGAGGGTTCTCTATGCTCCTTAAACCGGGGTGGTGACACTACTGGCCCTACAGCATACAGACCTCTCACTATGATAAACACAGACATGAAAATACTAACCAAGACACTAGCCGTTCGTTTATCACCATATATGCCACGTTTGGTTCATGAGGACCAGTGTGATTTTATCCCAGGAAAGAGCACCAGCATGAACTTTAGGCATCTGACGCATGTTTGTACACGAGACAGATCACTGCAATGAAGAACTTGCACTTGTGTTGATTTATTGATCTGGAAAATGCATTCAACACCATTGACTGAGGTTAATTACTTCGGGTGTTGCAGATCATGGGTTTTCGGCCCTCGGTATTGTAGGTGGGTTTGGCTCCTCTACACAAACCTAGCTGCACGGGTGAGGGTAGGGTGATGTTGCTCGGAGTCGTGGACACTTGGTAGGAGAACTCGCCAGGGATGTCCACTTTTTCCTCTTCTATTTACGTTGCCGATAGAGTTGCTAGCTATATGGGCACGCCAGGAACTACATGACTGGGGCATACGGGTGGGTGAGGTACGACATGTCAATTCCCTATGTGGCAATGAGGCATTATTTTATCTTTTCTCCCCTAGGGTCACCGCCACAGCTTCTACAGATGCTAGATGATTTTGGAAACATCTTGGGTCTTTGTCTAAACTAAAATAAGTCCTTAATATTCATACTCACTTCTCTCATAGGCACACCATTGGATTGTTTACCAATTTTGGAACTGCTTTGGGAATTAGAGCAATTAGAGCATTTGGGTGTCCTTGAGGACATCAGTAACTTTCTGGACCACCTTGACCCTCTCCCTATTGGTCTGGATGGCTATTGCAAAAATGGTGTTGCCTCCACAATGTCTCTACGTGCTGCAGAACTCACTTTGTCCCCTAATGCACACAAAATGTAACCCACGAGGGGGTAATAGGGAACTGAACCTCAGAAAGAGGGAAGCCATGTGGATTTGTCGACTTAAATGCATAGAAATGGGCCATAATACCGATGACGACATGCATTATTTTTTGTGATCTAGTATGATGTTTGTCGGCTAGTTATATACCCTTTCAGATCTGTGGTTGTACCACTGTTTTCTCTTCTAGAGTATAAATATCACCTATATATTTTTTATTCTCGCTTAGTTGTCAATGTAACAGTATCCCTTAGGGAGTCCCCTTGAAAAGCGAGACTAGATGTTACATTATGTCTATTACAGGTTTTTAATTACGTAGGGGGCACTGGACAAACCCTCATTTCATGCCCAAACATATTGCATTGGGCTCAATGCAAATTTGATGTAGTATCCATATTGCTGCTTTTTACTTTTTGTGGCATGAATCCTGAATCACTATATGGTCATCCCTAGGGGGGTTTCTTCCTTGAACCCTCAACCTCACCCCTTTTCCATTTTCTCCTTTAATATAAAATTATTCTTTACAGTGTTTTCTCCTATTTGAAGTTGGATCCACGAATTATTTGTACATTGTCGTTCTATATTCATTTTCCTCCATGTTATTATTCCTCCCTTTTTTAATTTATTTTTGTATGTATTGCTCCACACCTTATTGTAATTGTGTTGATTTGTTGTCTCGTATTGCTCTAATGGTATGTTTAGTTATTTTCTTTTGCATTGAACATGTTCCAATATGGCCACTACGCCCGCACTGTGGACCGTGTTTTGAGCCACACAGTGCGCGGGGGTGTTGACGCGAGAGTACGCGCGGGCAGAATGTAAAAATATGGTAGTTCCGCCCAGGACGTTTGACACGCGATTCAAACAGGTCCCGGACGGAGAGGCACTTTGCTGCTTGGGCGTATATAGCTGAGCTGCAGTGGTAAGCGTTCTAATATACTGTTTTCGGTCGGTTACAACGTTGTAGAAACCCACGTGTTATTACCCGTCTTAGATCCATTGAGCTTGGACTTTACTTGGTTTCAGAGTTTTGCGGGAGGGTTCTTGTGAGTTCTATGTTCGCTTGGCTGGGTCCCTGTTGAACTAATGCGGGGTTTTTGGGTTCAAAAGTTCTGTTACGGTCATTATTTCTTTTGAGATATTTGTAGCTTTATTGTATACTCCTAGACTATGCGTATTAATATCGGGTTTTCCCTTTCTTTTATTATTTCCTGGTATCACGCTTAGGTAGTGATTACTACCACGAACTCGATTAGCATTACGGTTTTGGATTATATTCTGTTGAATATTCGACTGGAATACCAAGGAGGATATATATTTACGAACCTCAATAAGGTATGACGGTTTCTGTTTCTAGTCTCTCATTGTGCTAGTTCTGGATGTTTAATTCAAATAATAGGCAATTACGCCAAGTGTCTCATATGATTTTGAAATGGCCCATTTTGGTTATTTATAGGCTTTCTACTGGGACAACAATATTTGACGTTTGGACTATCATATTCTTTAACCCATACTCGCGATAAATTGTTTGAGAAAAACCCACTCAGGTAGGATAAGTCCTTTAAATTATTATGTGATATTTAGCTACTTAGTTATTAGGACTGTGCTATTGTTTATATGTGTGCACTATGTCTAGGGCCAAGACCATATGGAACCTATATATATGTTCTTGGTCTTCTCACTAGTAAACTTTGATATTTTCTCTGACCTTGCACCAGATATAGGTGCACACGGGTATTTGGAACTCTTTCATTGCTAATGTAGTACTATCATATTTGGAAATGTATTCACTTCCTAGTCGCCCGCTTTAGGATCAACAATGAATTCTACCCATGGGGATTGCACTATGGGGTCTTTAATTTAATTTGCCGCTAACCAATTGTGATCAGTGGAGCACTTATTCTGCGTCAACACTTATGGCCATTGGCACCATGTCCTTTGTGATTCATTTTATATATTTCCTTTTTTCAGTTATGCTTATCCAGATACTTTAATCAGAATAATTTTGTTGTTTGGAAGGATCCAATATACATCTGTGGAAATCACTGCATATGTTGCCTACAATTACACACGGTATGCAGAGACTCCTCTTTTCCCATTCCTTACTTTCTAGTGTTTCTTTGTTTATTGTATTGTTGCCTTGTTATTTCTATAGCAATAGTTTGAGTCTTAAATTGTCAATTCAGGTTGTAAGAGTCCGTTGTCTTATGAACAAACATTGAGAGTTTTTTATGATAAATGAGAAATGTGGTTTTAATCCTCTAAAAATTACACACACAGCAAATCTATTGTCATGTAATGTTATGGTTGTGTGTTTTAAATATACACACATGTTATATGTTTTTATATGTATTTATATGGTTGTATGTATATTTTTATATCTGTTTTTATATATATCTATGTGACAGTTTATCTTTATGTATGTTTGATTATTCCAGCCCTGAAGAAGTTCTGGTGTTCAGAACGAAACGCGTTGGCTGATGATTCTTTTGACAAATTGGTATAAGAAAATAAACACGAATTGAGAAAATATCAAGACTTCTTAATTGGATGAGGACTCTGAAAAATTGGAATTGACTGTATTTGATTGGAGAGGTGCCCTGAAACTTGATGATAAACACAAAATTTAAGCAGCTTAACTCCCACTTAAATGTGCTCCTCTTGGCGAGCCGGCATAGCAGGGTGGCTCTGATGACCTTAACCAAAAGTTATGAAGATGGGGGATTGGAGGTTCCATGTCTAGAATTATATTACTATGCCACACATCTTCAACATTTGGTGAGGTGGCTTGAACTGGGTGAGCATTGAGAAAAAAGCCTATGTTGAGCATTGCAACAGTGGGCCGCTTAACGGAATTGCTGATGAAGGGGGCTGGGATGTCTGCGGACCACCTTACATAGTGCGACAAACAACTTTTATCTGCCAGTGTTTCATGCAGACCATCTTAAAGCGGGCCCCATTCCACAGGGAACTTGACAAATGGACATTAAAATCGATTAGCCAGTGTTGGAAAACGAGGCAGTATCTGTGAGGCCTACACAAATAACATGTCTACATTTGTCCTTCACTGGGAACCAAACACCCCATTGTCGCGCTAGACTCTCAGAGGGTAGCGTTGCAGAGCAGTCCAAGGCTTACTCATGGGAGGTGGTGTGGGCTAGTAATGTCCATTTACCAGTATGCAAAAATAAAACTCGATAATTGATTGTCAAGTCTGTACTTTGCTTTATAAAAGGAAGAGCACATTTATTAAACACACATACTACTAAATACCATGCAACAATTTACAAACATACATAAGCTATTGGAATTACTTTGTGGCATTGCATAACATTCCCACCCCTCCCGCGGGGGTGGGGTCTAGTACCACCATTCCCATGTATGCACATCATCTTGCCCCCTAATGCAGTGGGTTGACCATAACTTGGAGTGAGGGCCCTACCCTCTGGCACCATCTCAGTGGAGACCCACCCCAGTATCTCAACAAGCATTTATAACAGGAACACCTGTCATAGTGACACATAACCCTGACTGAACATCTCATACTGACCATACAGTATACACCCCTGAATTACAGTGGCTAATAATCTGAGTTGATCATCACTTAATGCAGTAGCAAGAATACATGTCTAGCATCCCTTTATAATCGCAGGTACTTATCATCTCTGAAAACAGTTATAATACATTGCAATTAAAGCCCCTATAAGGCCTCACAACACCAATCACAGAATTAAGCATGTACAGCCAGACATCCTAGCAGGAATGTGCAGCAACATAACCCCTATTTGCTTATCATTTCACATTATACATGTGATCTCCAGTCCCCAAAAGGGACACCATTTATAAATGCGCCACCTGTGCAATTACACCTTCCCACCTCTAGGGGATATCACCTCAGTGCCAATCCATGTCTGACCCTGCACACTTCAGTGCAACCCTAAGATTCAGCTCCTGGCTGGAGAATTAAGGTTCCAGCATGAGGCATGTAAAAACACAGATGAACCCTTGAGGGATAGTCTCCTTTGTGTCACCCAGAGACTGAGGGTGGGGACATTCCACATTCGTTCTAGGGGAGTCTGCGTTGCTCCTGCATCTCCCCCTGCACCTTTGCAACCAATTAGTGGTGACCCCATCTTCTTGGGGCCACCACACACTTAAAACTGGCAGGTTTTCATGCAGGGCTTCCCTGGCCCTCCAAAGCATTTTGGGGCGCTCTTCCCAATCTTCCTAATCTTGTGCATATTAGATTAGCGCCACTCCAGCTGCTCCGGGGAGAGCCGCGCTGCCCAGGATGGCAGGTCATCTGCCGCATTACCCCTTCGTTGGGGGCCCGGTCCCAGCCGGACCCCCTCTGTCCAGGTGGGGAGAGCAGCCCAGGGAGCCCATCCCCGGCTACTCTCGCCAGCTCCCTGACTGGCTAGCACCCTTGCGTTCTGCCGCAGAAGCCGGCACTGCCATTCTGGTCTACCCGAATGCGGGCCGACACAGAGGCTGCCGCCCTCCTTCCTCCTGCCACAATGGAGTGCGAAGGCACTCCCCCATTCTTGGCACAGACACCGAGGACCGGGGCCCAAGCCCCCTGGAAATCTTCACGGGGAGCGCGACGACGCTTCCCGGCTTCGTCTTCTTCTGCCGGGTGGGAGTGTGACAGCGTTCTCCTCTTTTTCACTGCAGCCACGGGGGACCGGAGTTGGGGTCCCAGGCCCCAGTGATCTTCACAGAGAGCTCGACGACGGTGGAGTCTTCCTGAAGTCAACATCGGATTGGCCCTCTTCAGAAAGCAAAGGGACAGACGATATTGGGGAGGAATGTAAGTATTAGCGGGTCTACAACAGGACATGCTGAAGGGGAGGGGTTTAAAGTCCTGAGGGTGAGGCCCAGTGTCCTATTGAGGAGCCTAATGTGTCTGCTGCTTGCAACAAGCTCATATCAGGGCCGGCTCTAGGCTCATGGTGGCCCTGGGCAGGGAGCGTAGGTAGGGGGCCCGGAAGAGGGGGTCGGGGCGGGGCGGAGCGCGCAGGCCAGTAAAGAGGGTAGGGGGTCAGGGAGTTTAGAAGTGGAACAGAGCCGGAGGCCGCCAAATCCCTGCCAGGGGCCACCACGCAAATATGCATCCATCCTCAGAGGATTAATACATTAAGGATATATATTGGCGTGGTGGCCCCTGGGGTTTGGTGGCCCTGTGCAGGTGCACAGCTTGCACATGCCTAGAGCCGGCCCTGCTCATATTTAAATGTACTTGGTTTCTGTGCGTCTGTCTCTCGCCGCACTCACCAATACTTGCTGGCTGGTTCTTTGTACTGTGTGATAAAATGGTAAAATAAAGGTTTAAAAAAGGAATAACATCCTCATCCTTTTAGTGATACATTGTAAGAGCTAGAGTTTAGCAAGACATCTTGTTTCAATATTGGAGCAAGGTGAGGGTCATGACCTTTTTCCTCAAGCAAAGAAAGAGATTTCATTGCCAGGGATGTGTTAGATGGCCTTCGATGTGTTTTTCTCTCATGATTCGGCCTTTGAAAAATCTGTACCTCCCTCCGTATTATCATGCAGCATTCGTTTGAATAGCATATTTTTTGATACCCATGGATAGGTCTTGGTGAGAAAGGGCATATAGCGACTGATAGGAACAGTTCATTTATCTTATCTAACTGGACTACGGCCTCCTCTTATCAGAAAATTACATTTGAATGTGCCAAAAGCACTGAAGTTATTCAATGGTGTCACACAGCGCTTTTTATGAGTTCCTTTTAACTCTGCATTTTTTTGCTCATTTAGATGTCATTCTTTTAAATTCTGATTAAGGCAATCAGCAGGCTCTGGGTGTGCAATCTTGAAAGAAGCCCCTACATGCTGAGAGGAAGAGAAATTTTACCTCATGTGCCTGCTAATTTCCTTCCTCTGAAAAGAAATCTCATACCTAAAATGACACAGTTTTGAGCAAAAATGAGGATTAATAATAAGAGAATTAAAAACCAGGTTTTCACAATATTATTATTATTATTAAATTTCTATGGCCCACAGCTACCCAGAGGTTTCCCGGCACATCGGACCCACGCAAAAAGAGAAACCCTGTTGGTTAAATAACAAAGTTTTTAGGTCTTTGTGGAATTTGTAATAAATAGTTTCATCCTGGAGTTGTAAGGGGAGTGAATTCTACAGTGAAGGAGCTAAGCAAGCAAAAGACCGATCTCCCATACGTACTCGTTTGATCCTGGGGACTTGAAACGTAGCCTGAGTAGAGGATCGGAGAAGACGCGTAGGAAGGTAAGGGTGTACCAAGGCACTGAGATACTGTGGCGCTGCACCCGATCTAATCTTATGCATATAGCATAGTGCTTTAAATTTTGTGCGATTTTCCATCCAGAGCCAATGAAGGTCGCAGAGGGAACCTGAGATAGAGGCCTTACTAGGTAGCTGGAACAGTAGTCTAGCCGCAGAATTTTGGACTACTTGCAGCTTCCGAATAACCTCCTTGTTGGCTCCTAAATATAGGACGTTGCCATAGTCCTGTCTGGACACAATCAAGGCCTGGATAATTGTTTTTTGCGTAGGATTTGGCAGCATCCAAAGTATTTTTATGAGCCGTCTTAGGATTGTAAAACAGGTTGAGGTGACCTTAAACGTTTGCTACCTCATAGGTAGTTGGTCATCTATGATTATGTCTAGATTACGGACCGATTGTGACGTTCGACGGAGATCACCCATTTGAGGCGGCCAATGTTGGGGACCCCAGAGATCTTTGTTTCCGCTGAGGATTAGAACTTCAGTTTTCCCCCCTTTTAATTTCAACCTGTTGGTATGCACCAAGCTGGCTATCTTTTGTAGCCCTACCTGGAGAGAGGACACATTGGATGCCTCCTTAGTCGACAAGGAAAAGATAAGCTGGGTGTCATCCGCGTAAGAGAATATGGTTAGCCCAGCCTCTTCAGCTATTGTGGCCTAGGATAGAACCTTGTGGCACTCCATACTGAGAATCATGGGCCTTAGAGCCTGCGGGCGGAGAAAAAACCTGAAAAGTACTGCCAGACAAAAGGCTCGACAACCACTTGAGTGCTGATCCGACAATGCCCCGAGAATGTAAAACTTGTAGAAGGGCAGTGTCGAAAGCAGCACTCAAATCAAGCAGTATGAGTGCCACAGTTTCTTCCATATCAAGACGTTGGAGAAGAGTTTCTGTGGCTCCCAAGAGCGTGGATTCTGTAGAGAAGCCAGCTCTAAATCCTGATTGGGATGTGTGTAGGATTTTTAGGGAGTCTACAAACTGCGTCAGCTGTTGATTGATGTTTTCTAAGATTTTAGAAAACTCTGGGAGTAATGATATCGGGCGGATGTTGGATGGTTCCACCGGATCAGAATTCACTTTTTTTAGCAGGGGGGGAACCCTGGCATGTTTCCAAGCCGCTGGTACTGTTGCTTACCGTAGTGAAGCATTAAGCAGTTCCATAATAACATTGAGTAGTGGTAGTTCCAATTTTTGAAGAATGGGAATGGGGAGAGGGTCCTTGGGAGAGTCAGATTTAAGGCTGGTTAGGATGCGGCTAAAAGATGGAGTATCCAAAGGCAGCCAGTTTTCAAGCGTCTTGCCAGGGCTTGCAATAGTGTCCTGCGTCATTGGAAGAGTGGTACAGCCTGATGTGGAGACACTGATCTTTAATTGCAACTCCACCTTAGTTGTCGTAGTATTGAATTCTGTATACATTTTTCTATTTTATCAATGAAGAACTCTGCCAAATCTTCACATTGCGCTTCATTTAACCCAGGTGGCACTGGTTGGCAAGCCGCACCTGGCAGCTCTTTTACTACTTTAAATAGGACTTTAGGACTGTTATGCGCCAACAAAATGGTATTTAAGTGCTCAGCAAGAGCAGCATTACACAGGGCATGATAATCTTTTTTTGCCAATTTATGAGTTTGTCTTGATTCAGGCACATAGTCCTTCCTCCATTGTCTCTCCAAGGCTTTACATTTGGTTTTTACTACTTTTAGTTTTTCAGAAAACCAAGGGGCAGGAGGGCGATGATTGTTCATTTTTTTGTAAGATGTAGGAAGTCATGCATCAATAGATGTCGTCAGCTAGGTTTGAATGGTGTCAGCAACTGCTATATTGGTTAAAGTAATATCAGGAAGGTTATTCTTAAGATGTTGATTAAATAGATCTACATCTAGATTCTTCCAATTTCTAAACCCCGCTTTGATAGAAGTAAAGTACTTATCACACCTCATCTCCAGTTTCACCTTCAAACCAACCACAAAATGATCTGACCAGAGTTTAGGGGAGGCTGCCTAGCGTGAGATATTAGCAAAGTGGCAAAAAAAGAGTTCTAATACATATCCTGCCTTATGGGTGGGACCTGAGTTACAAAGAAGAACATTCATGGCTGCGAAATCAGATGTCAAAGTGGTGCTGTTAATGCATGTGGGTTCATTAAAATGCATGTTTAGATCTCCTAAGATAGTGAAATTAGTTGCTCCCAACAACAGAGGGGCGATAAGTTCTGGGAGCGTCGATGCCCATGAACCTGCTGGTCCCAGAGGTCGAAAGATCAGGATCCCGGAGAAAGTAAATTGAGAAGAAAGCAAGAGTTTTAAAAAACTGGCTTCACAGCCTTTAAAGGGTAGGTCCTCCCATTTACAAGTGTAAGCATTTAACCCCTTCGCTGCTGATGACGAGCTCAGCTTGTCATCAGCCACAGTGGTCGTGTGCGGATGACGAGCTGAGTTTGTCATGTAATGCAGCTTTTAGAAAAAAGATGCACAGCGCAAAAATAACCGCCGCAGCGATGCGGTTAAAAAAAATAGTACAATATCCCCTCCAATTTTATCCACGCGATCCTTTCTAACGATCGTATAGTTAGGAGGCAGGGCGATCGCAATATCTGGTCCCAGGATCTCATTTAGCCATGTTTCCGTAAGAAAAATGGCATCAGGTTGTGTATTCGGTAGGAAGTCATAGATATCCTCCTTGTGTTTGGGAAGTGACCTACAATTTATACTAAAAAAGGTGAATTCCTTGAAGCGAACTACCTTATTTTTAGCAGAGGGGGGCATCTGTTTGTTAAGGTTCCTGGGGGTAATGGTAGTATCAATATGTTCCCTACTGGGTAGTGTGGTGAAGCAGAAACCACAGCGGTGACAGTTAAAAGTGAAAGATCCTGGTATGAGAGATTTAAATTTCGGTTTAGGCTTAGGTCGCAGATCATGTAGTAGTTTTTGGAATAGGTCCTTAAGTCCTTGAGAAAAGGAGCATGGGTTGTGGCCCCTTGTCTCGGCCAGGCGCAGACGGGGGCAGGCGGGCTTGCCTTTGGTGCACCTTCGGCACGCCACCGGCACGCCCGTTGCGCGAGTCCGCTACCCGAAACGTCGGCCATCGAAAGGTATACTATTTGTGAGCTGATCTGACAAGAGCGGATCCCCGCCTCCCCTCGCCTCTAGCCTGGAAATGAAAACTAACTGGAGTTCCCTCCACAACAGTCGGGAAATCCTGTGGTGGGCCGGAGAGCATGCAGTGAAATACAGGTGTCAGAGGCGTTCAGGTAGGCGCAGTAGTGCAAGCAATATTATTAGTGCAATTTTAAAAACGTAACCGTAAAGTTATTAAAAACAAAAGGATACGCTAAAACAGCCTCTTCTGTCAGGCTTTTGTTTCCTGCACGTGTTCTTTTTACAATCAGTGGCATAGCAAGGGGGGCGGTCCGCGGGCGGCAATAGATTGCTGCAGGGGTGGCAAATGCTGGAAATCTCGCCACCAACCACCCGCTCTTCAGCGCAGCCACAGGGCAGCGAGGCAGGGGTACGCCACTGTTTACAATGTTCCCGTCTGTAAAAGAAAAGATGATGGTTTTGGAAGAAGCAGATAGGAGAGCTGAAACTGTCATATCCTATTCCTCTCTTCAGACATCTGTGTGTTTTGAAACTGTTCAATGCCAACAAATGAATCGGCACGCCTTCACCTCCTCGGGCTGGTGATCTGGTGTGTTCCCTGCTGTGAGGCAGCAGTGGGGTGCTTCCGCTTGCTGTGGTCATGGCCTATTGCGGCCCTCGGAGGCCCTGTGACGAAAGGGGGCTCGTCGGCTTCCCCCTAATCGAGGTCGGGCCATCTTTATGTCCTCCTCCTGTGAGGCTCGACTCTTGGTGCTCGTGATAGTGGCGGGCACCCTGCTACTGGGTGACACTAGGTTCTAGATTGCGGTAGTGAATCACTTGCTCTGTCTTATCCTGATGCCCGGTGGTGCCTCTCCTGTCATCCATGTCTAAGCGGGCTCCTCTGGGTTATCGGCTCTGCGGTGGACGGGGCCACATGAGTCCTGCCGCATGAATGCCACTCCTGCCATCACATTGATGTCCTTCTGCATCTGCCTATTTACCACCACAAGTGCAATCCAGACTGTTGCTGGAAGGACTGGAAGCATCATGACAATACTCATTATCTTACCAGTCCTGGCATGCTTCTCTTCACCCGTGCACGATCCTACTTAACAGGCCCTATGTAATTTTTCATATATAGATTCTACTGACCATTTGTTCACACCTATAGTTTTACAAGACCGCTCTCATACATAGTGGCCTACCTACAATCTACTTACTCATTTGGCAATGACCTGCTGGTGTTTGTCCTCGCTTTGCCTGCCTGGCGCTCTCTGTTTCTCTTCCCCTGTAACATTAGCACATAGCCCGAACGCTTTTGGTTCCAATGGGGCGCAGCAATCTCAAACAGCGCCTGCTGTTGATTGACACTGCCCTGACCCCCCATTGTGGGGATATTGAACTTCCTCAGGGGGATGCCCAGGATCATCTATGATGGACGCACCGGCATTGGAAGGCACTGCAGCCATTATGACCGAACTGAAAGCCGGCTTCAAATCAATTGACTCTCATTTCGATGCTCTCTCATCCCGGCTGGAGAGCATGCACGAATGTCTTGACCAGCATAATAAGTAGCACAGTGCAGTGGAGCAGCATATCTCCAACCTCGAGGATGCCAGTCCCACGACCAACAAGTTTATCTAGAAGATTGAGAGACTCCTTAATATGATGGCCGCTAAACCTGATGTCATGGAGGCAATTTGTTGTATGGAAGGCGGGTGCCTCATGAGCCTTAGAAACGAAGGGGACAAGGTGCTATTTGTACTATGCACCAGGGTACTACTGTGGATATCCACAGAGCGGCGAGGAAGGGACGTCTGTACAAGGTAGTACCCTGGTGCATAGTGCAATTAGCACCTTACCCCCCTCATTTCTAAGGCTCGTGAGGCACTCGCCTTCCATACAACAAATTACACTTAAGGAAATTCCTTTTGGTATCGTATTTTATCTTTAGGCCATTGGTCTCCTACATGTAGCATTCACTACCTGTTTATGTAGCGGTACACCATTGATGACATTGTCAAACTAGCTGTGTGAGTAGGGTAGGGATCTGTTAACCTGTCTTGAAGAAGAAGCAGCACGCTTCGAAACATGTTGACACACACAGGATGTTTTGTACATTGACACAACACACCTCCGTCCCACACCTTTTTAACAATACCTGCACCATGGAATATTAAGGTTTCTACTCCACAGGAGGTAGGTATTTTTTTATCATTCACTTTGAACTCACTCCTTACCCTTCCACTCACTCATGTTCACATGACACATAGTGAACAATATCAGTGCCCCTGCGTATCCGCAGGTAGTAGCATGTCTCGTCATGTAGAGAGGCGCGAAGACGACTATGATGAAGCATGACACCAAGGGCTCTTTTGGTGTGTGAGGGGTATTTAAGAAACACTATGTGCTTCCAATCAATGTAGGCAATGCACATGACCCTGGGCTTAAGGAATACTCTATCATAATCATTTTTGGGTGGATCCTACTGTTTATGAGTAATTACAAGGAGAAGTCGAATCCACCCCCGGTGTTCGGTTAGGACACCACCTCTCCACTCCCGCTTTTGTTATTTATAGTAGACTGCTCCACCCCCATATGAGGCTTCCTTCACCACGCACGTGCATCTGGATGATGGTTCCTAAGTTACATATAGCGAATACATCTCTGATGCCTTCCTCTCCTATTACTTTCGCCTGTATGTGTCCCGCAGCGTTGTAATTGATGAGGCGCTGGCTGAATATTTAGAAGAGGCAGCTATGGTCTGGATAAGGGATATCAACAGTTCCTCTCCTCGCCCATCTACTGCGACGAGATTTCCCAGGCCATTGATGACCTGAGTGGCACTCGCACCCAGGGTACGGATGGCTTCACTGGTGATTTTTACAAGGCCTATAAGCCTTTATTGAACCCTCACCTGCTACAAGTTTATGCAGAATCTTTAAAACAAGGAATTCCCCCCCCCCACAGTGCATGAGTCTGTGATAACTCTTTTACTTAAACCAGGCAAATCTCTACAGAGTTGCAACTCTACAGACCTTTGTCCCTGCTAAATCACGACAACAACATTTTGGGTAAGGTCCTCTCTACTCGCCTCTCTCTTCTTATGGAAAGCATCATCTCTTCATCGTATTCTGGATTTGTTCCAAATCGTTCTACATTGGTTAATCTCCAAACTTTATTCACTATCCTTAACAAATAAATAACTCCTGATCTCCCTGCTGCAGAGGTTTTACTCGATGCAGAGAAGGTGTTTGATTCACTTGGATGGTCCTATTTGCATGCCATGCTATGGAAAATAGGTGTGCCAAAGGGCTTTCGGGTGCTTGTCTGAATACTCTATAGTGCTTCATTGGCTCGACTTAGGTGAATGGCTAATTAACCGACCAGTGAGGCACTAGACAGGGGTGCCCTCTTTCTCCCTTATTATTTATCATCGCCATTGATCCCCTGGTGCGTAATTTCCAGGAGCATCATTTGGAGTGCGGATTGCACTTCCATCATAGCCCCCTTTTGGCTTCCCTATATGCAAACACTGTGATGCTTTTCGTCAGGGACCCCAAATTCAATCTTTCTCCCCTTCTCCGGGAGGTCGTTCGATTTGGGGTATTTTCGGGATTTACTATTAATTGAAGTAAATCTGAAATTTTTCCGTTGACTGAGGCCACTGTCCCCTGTCCCCTTGAGTTCCCTTTACAGTGGTATACATATTCCTCAAAATACCGGGGCATCAATCAGCATCGGAACAGCGCAGAGGTCAGAGCCTCAATTATGGCTCTGCTATTGATAGGCTGTCATCCCAAATCGATCAGTGAATTAAGTTCCTCTTATACATTGCTGGCAGAATTGCCATCAAGATGTTGGTGTAACCTCTCATTTTATATCTATTTCTTAATATTCCCATATACTTATGGGCGATTTCTTTGAAACTCTGCGCAGCATGCTTATACAGCGAGTTTGGGCCAGTAAACAACCAAGAATTAGCTGACAAACATTAACCTTGGCCTACACATGCGGGGGTTTGTGGTCCCTGACTTCTATCTCTACTATCTTATAGCACAGGCACATTTTGCAATTTATTGGTACCACCGGGATGCTCACTTGCAATTCCTGAAGCCGCAAGGCCTACCCAGGACTCCCTCGGAAATACAAACGGTCCCTACTACGCACTGGTGCTGGACCAGACTTAAACGTTTCCTGGGCTTCTAATTCTTATACTCACCACATATTCCTCTCCCAGATAATCCTTGGATCCTGATGACTGCGGAGGCATTCACTAAGCGGACATTGGACATGTGTCGTCTTCACACACTGGGCAATCTCTTTGTTGATGCCACGCTGCGATCTGTGACTTCATTGACAGAGGGGCATGACGTGTCCTATATAGACAGATTCATTCTGCATCAACTATACAACACTGTGCATGCTACACTCTTGTCCTTCCCTGCGAAGCCTTTGGCCTTCCCACCACTTACCATGTAAATTAGTTTAGTTTAGTTTATGGCATTTGTTAAGCGCTTGGTTGCACAGAGAACAGTGCGTCCCCGCGCTGACAACCCTACCTACATCTCTTCAGCCGAGCTCATAGAGGCTGGACACAGGGGCAAGGGTGAACTATGCTGAGTTTATCCTGGGAAAAAGATGGGTTTTCAGCCTCTGTCTGAACCTGGTTTCAGAGGGCTCCATCCTCAGTTCGATAGGTAGGTTATTCCAGTTGTTGCTGGCATGGTGTCTGAAAGAGCGTCCTCCCATCCTTGCTCTATGTATCCGAGGCACCACTAATTGCATGCTACCCATCGACCTCAGAGGACGTGTAGGGCGATATACTGGAAGCAAGTCCTGAAGATATGGAGGTGCTTTTTTGTGAGCTATACGGTGGGTGATGCACATGGTTTTGAAATTGATTCTTTCCTTTATTGGGAGCCAATGAAGGGAGCGTAATGCATGTTTCCCAGAGGCTCTCCTAGGGAGGTTGAGGACCAGCCTCGCTGCTGCGTTCTGGACGCGTTGAAGCTGTGTTAGGCCCTTTTTACTAAGTCCACATAGGAGGGAGTTCCCATAATCTAACTGGGAAGTGACCAAGACGTGTACCATGGTTTTTCTGGAGCTAGGGGGCAATAGGTCCAGGATTTTCCTTAGGACCTTCAGGAGTCCGTAGCATTTTCCCGCGACCTTACCCACATGATTGGTGTAGGCAAGATTAGAGTCCAGCAGAAAGCCAAGGTTCTTAACTGTGTCCACTGGGACCGGGACAGAGCCCAGTTCAGTGGGCCACCAGGCAAAGGTCCAGATGGAAGGACGTGGACCTACAATAAGAACTTCCGTCTTGTTATTAATTATGTTAAATATTATTAATTAATTATGTCCCCTGATAATGGCCAAGTGGTTTCTCAATTATACCATTCATCTCTCTCCAACTGAGACCTGCTGGGGTGGAGGCGGCTTGGGTTACATGGGAGAAAGATTCGGGGAACCCACTGCCTGACGTGACATGGTACTTTTGTTGTGAACAGACACAATTTGTCTCCAATGACCATCAATACAAGCCACTGCACTTTAAATACCTACACTGGGGATGTATGTCGTTACAACGCATGCTTTTAAAACGCATGCCTTTACCACGCAGCTTTTACAACTCAAGTCGTTACAATGACTTGTGTTGGGGGGCGCTGGATAGTGAATAGTTTAATTTACCATTCCAACTCCAGTCCCCGTGGATAGTAGGGAAGGTTTTGGATAGTAAATTAAACTATTCCCTATCCTACAGCGCCCCCAGCACAAGTCGTTGTAACGACTTGCGTTGTAAAAGTTGCGTGGTAAAGTTACTGCATGGTAAAAGTTGTGTTGTAAACGCTGTTCCCCACACTGGGCATACACTACCCCACATCTCATCACTAAAATTGACCCCACCAAATCGCTCTGTTGTCCCAGATGCGAGGCGGAGCATGCCGATTTTTCACATCTGGCATGGAACTGTGCCCCAATACTTTCTTATTGGGAGGAATTCTTTCCATTTTATAGTGGATGATTGATTTTGCACTTACCCCGACCCCCACTATTGGCATTATTAGGCTATGTTAAACTATTGCCTACAGGAGTCCGACGTTATGCTGCCAATGCTCTGTTATTGGCTAAACACCAGGTGTCCCTGCACTAGGGCAGCACTACCGCCCGACGGCAAAGGCGTGGATTGTTGATTTGGTATACTGCGATACCATGAGTGATATATAATGCTACATTACAACCACCAGCCTCCATACCCAAGAACATATTGCAACTACTGCAAGACTATTTGCTACTTTTCCCTAGTGCTATAGACGGACCCGAGAATGGTTGATGCATACCCTATTGAGTTTAACGCGTGACTGGGAACATACATGTATTCAATGTGATGACTCTGTTGTTTACTTCAACATGGCCACTATCAGGTTGCCCTTTCAGTTGGTGATGCAGTGTAGCTGCCTGATCCTCTTCATACTCCATCTCATGTTCTCTCTCCACTTATTAATTCTTTCCCATTGGCTTTAATAGGTGTCATTTATTTCATATATAATATGCACTGGCATGAATTGCTTTCTGTATTGTACGTGCTGATAATTATTTTGTATCAGTCCCTTGTACATTTCCTTTGTGCTCCTTCTGCATTGTTTCATTGTTATAAAACTGTATAAAGTTTTAAACTAAATTGTCTCCTTGCCCTTAACAGTGAAGTTTATAAAGTGCCAATGACCCTGTGGACCACTGGTCTTTCATAATGTTATCCATCTTCTTTATTATATCTTCTAATCATTATATTTTATTTAATGTATTTTGTGAAGTACAGAATGTTGCTTTTAATAGCAAAAGGCTTTTTTCATCATTGTAATGTATTCTGTTTGGCCATATGCTTCTTAAATTGTACAAGGAACATCACCCTCCTGTTTTGGACTTGTGATTTGCAAATGCCAGAAAGGCTTAAAAAGAGACCCATTGTTTCCATAATGGGCAAGATGAGGGTCATCAACCATAAGTGTCTAACTTATCAGAAAATGTGTTAGATACCCTCAAGTATGTTTTCTTTCATGTTTAAATTGTACAAGGAACATCACCCTCCTGTTTTGGACTTGTGATTTGCAAATGCCAGAAAGGCTTAAAAAGAGACCCATTGTTTCCATAATGGGCAAGATGAGGGTCATCAACCATAAGTGTCTAACTTATCAGAAAATGTGTTAGATACCCTCAAGTATGTTTTCTTTCATGTTTACCCTTTCAATTTCTCTCTCTCTGTAACATCATCAGGCACTACCTATTAAAGTAGCGCAAATGCTTTGATACCCTTGGATAGGTTTTAGTAAGAAAGGCTGATGGTTGCAGACCGAATACAGGGGCCGATTAGGATTGCGGTGAATCCGCATCCTCCTGGGCGGCGGAAGCCACCGCCGGCCCGGAGGATGCGGATGCACCGCAGCGGTGATTGCAAAGACCCCCCGCCAGATCAGGATGGCAGGGGGGTAATCTGCGGACATGAAGACCGTCCGCCGCTTTTCCGCCGCGGTCCCGCGGCGGAAAAGCTCTAATATGGTGGCGGTGTCTATCAGACACTGCCAGCCATATAAGGATTCATGCGGAAACATGCTTTTCCACGGCGGGTTTTCCGCCGTGGAAAAGCATGTGGTCTTTGGTGTTTTGGGGGCCCTCGGGGGTGGGGGGTGCACATGGGGGGTACCTATGGTACCCCCCCAGCATTTACATGCACAAAGCAGCAGGCACCGCATGGTGCCTGCCGCTTTGTGCATGTAAATGTTAAACATGCATTTTTAACCTTGCGGCGGTTGCTGCTTCAAGCAGCACCCGCCGCAAGGTTAAAAGAACAGGATGTGACCGCCAGGGTGGCGGTCACATCCTAATTTGCATGGAGGGACCGCTGCTGCCCATGCGGATGGTCCCTCTACCTCGGGGGTGGCAGACGGACGCAGGTCCGTCCGTCATCCTAATGACCCCCATAGTGAATGATGGGAATGGACACTGATCCTGTCTTGCTAGACGTTAACCTACTCTTATCAGCAAATTGTAGTTTCAGCTGCCAAACTCTCTGCAGGGCAACACTCAGTACCTTATACAACTCCTCAATAAATATATATTTCTTTGTCCTGTTATTTGCCATTCCTTTAGTTCCTGATTAAGGCAATCATTAAGTATACTCCAGATAAATACATCCACTGTGAGAGGGACAATTCCCTTCCTGTCTCCCTCACTCAAACACTCCCAGTGCTATGGCTTTCTCTTTTCTTCCCAATTCGGTATTTCTTTATAATGCACATATGCCCTGCAATTAGACCACCAGGGTGCAGATAAAACGAATAAAATGATACATTTTAAAGAATATTATGAATAAAATATAACAATCCCAAATTAAAAAACATTCTAATTTAATCCATTATTCTAGAAGAAAATCAGATCACATGATGCCATAAATATTCTTTCAGAATAAATGTTCCCACACGTCCACATCTTTAGCTTACCATCTCTTGCCCCTCTTCTTCTGTTAACTCTACTCTTCTACAGATTTCTTGGACACGCCTATACATTGCCCTACTCAATTTTGCTACCCTGCATCGACTCTTTCTGCATTTTTTTAGCCATGCTGACACTCCTCCTTCATCGCACAACCCTCTCCATCCCTCCATGAGCAGTCTAAACAGACCCTGCAACTCTGATGGAAGACTTTGGAGTGTAATGAAATTAAAGAGAGTGGCTACTCCCGCAACCTACCTGCATGGAACGGTGCTTCTTCTGTCAAATGTCCCAGTCCCCATCTCCCAGATTAATTGGTGAGAGAAGGGGGATTGGATAAGCTGACAACACCCCTGGTGTCCTAGTAGTATGCTAGACGTAGGACAATAGAAACAGTATTGGAACTATGGGTGTTTGCGATAGCCATTTTGGGTTTCGCAGACAGAAGTAGGGACTATAGAATGTATAGTACACCTAATAGACTAGCCAGACACATAGCCTGCTGTCAGCTATCACAGCCCTCCTTGGCCCACATCTAATGATGGGACAAGTGGCTCTGTTGACCTGATGCACTAGCCTAAAAAAAAGCATGTCTATTGTTGCTCACAATGTCTTCTGTTTGCTTTATTATCATATCAGCTGGTAGCGCATGCTGCAGTTTCTTTACCATACACTACAATTTTCCTATTCAGTGTTCAGCGCGCCCTCGAGCAGCAGGATGGATCGGCCTATTCCAGCAAACATTCAACTAGTCCAACTTTGATACCACCTACTTACACCACTCATGCCACCTATGCCTGCATGAATAATACCAAGTGCAAAAATGCAGCGAGCAAGTGAAGCGAGCTAGCCTTCTTTCCACAAGTGGAGTTCCCCACATGAGAAAGATTTGAAAACATCCAGTCCAATAATGCACTTTACAGCTCACTTTTTCTTTAGACCTACACTTTCTAAAAAATCTAAAGCGCAGAAAACCTTTGTGAAATAGTCCAGCACTTTCGAGGTGTGTTTGAGAGGAGGCAGTGCTTGTCAGTAACACAGAGAGGTATCAGACTTTATGCAGAGTGGTACATCTTAGATTGGTGCCGGGGGCACGGCTTCAGAGAGTTTGTGGCCACTCTACCAACTATACAGGACAGAGAGGGAGCGCTAAATATACCGCCACACTTTACAACCCAGGGCCTACTGCATTTGTGGGCAGCTGTGTGAAATCCTATTCAATCAGGAGTGTACTGAAAGTAGGATTCCCACTTCTCCGTCCATGTTTTTCACAGGTCACTGAGTGAAGTTTCAGTGCCAACAGGAGGTTGGTTACTGGCCACGTAAAAAACATGGCTGGACATTTGGGTCCTTTCTACATGTTGAGTAATTTTTATTTTTTATTTTTTAAACACATTTTATTAATTTATTCCACAGACATGGCATTTGTACAAGAACATTCGAATCTCCCCCCCCCCTTGCAGTAAACAGGTACAACTCCCCACTGCTGTTCCATTAAATAGACGTCCAGTGCAACACATAGACGTCCAGTGCAACACTTCTCGTGCATGCAGGATTGACTATCTGAGCCTGACCAACTCAACCTCATCGTATCTTAACCAACTATGGTCACATCCTATAAGAACAACTTAACTGTCGACTATCCCCCCTCCCCTTCCCATCTACATGTTGAGTAATCATATCCCTAATAACCATAAAACAATCGCATGTTAACAGCCACCATCCCTAGACCTAGAAATAAGTGACACTGAAGGAAAGCTAAAGAGCAACTCACCCTCTCTATTCAGCATTGAATGTGTTGAGAGAACACTCATACAAAGGTTAACTTCAGTTCTCTAATACATCCACCACAAGGAAAGTACAGCCAGTACAGCTTCTCTCACTCGTGAGTCTCCTTGTTGCCAGGTGCCCACCACATTCCAAAGATCATGATGTCAACAAAGCTCCAAGGCATTACATCACCTTAAGGAGATAGTACAAAGAAGGTGAGAACAGGCCATAACACACCCTTCCCAACAATACCAACCAACAAAAACTAAACCAAAATAATAAACTAAGATAACAAACACATGCTAAAGGAACTATATTAGCTCAACCAAAAAGAGATACAATTTATTTTATTTTATTTTTATTCTTTTATTTTTGTGTTTTATAGAGCGCAAACTTGACCTGTTAGGGTATCCGAGCGCTTTACAGGTATCATATAAGTGTGCAATAGGCATGGAATCACAAAGTACAAAAGATAAAGAGGGTGCGGAGTGCAGGATACATAAGGGATAGAGGACATGTATGCACAGATTACTTTTATTTACTTTACTTTATTTATAATATAATCATCATAGTATAATAATACAAAAAATGATTATAGGAACAGTAAATTTGGATAATACTCAAGCAGACGCAGTTTTGCAATAATATGAGAACACAGGAAATAAAATCAGGCATAGTCCTTGAGGTATATGGGTCTCCTCCTGTTAAGAGTGTCACAGGGGGAGTCAAACCCGTAGGCAAATCCTTGTTAAGAAATTTCACTTCCCCCATCCTGTTCAGGATTTACATCCTGTGTACTAGTGTCATGGGTTCCATATTGGACGTATTGTAGTTTTCCCTATATTAGCCCAATTGTACACAACTTAGGCCGCATTAGCTATGCACATGTTACTACATAATCAAGTTTCCTTTTGCGCCACATTATAGTTTCACACCGAACCTGCAGCTCTTTTCCAGTTCTGTTCTTTCCTGGGATTTGTCTGAACAGCAGACAAAATCAAACAACAAAGTTGCTTGTTATTTTGTTCTGGTCAGGCACTTGCAACTAGACACAACACAGAAATACAGCTGTTGTTTATGAACATGTGAACCTTGTGATATAGGTATGCACATCATTGTAACACAGAGAGAGAGAGATATTCCCAGAGAGATCACAGCTGTATCTGAGCTGTAGAACATTCATCTGTGTATGCTAAGGTTCGCGGTCCGCTGCTAAGCCCAGAGATCTTTGCTATAAGAACAGTTTTGCTTCTGTTGAAGTGAAGGAGAGTTATGATAGATGGTCTTATAATATGCCATTCAGAGATCTTTTGGGAGAATCCCTAGTTCTTTTGACGCCTTGAACGCATTACGTAGGTGTGGTGCCAGCAGTCCACTATTTCATTAAAAAAATTCCCCCAGGAGTCCATTTGGACCCGGGGTTTTCCCAGACTTTTGGCAGCCAATGGCTTCCGTCACTTCCTCGAAAGTGAGGTCTTCCTCCAGCCTATCTCTCTCCTCCCGGGAAAGAGAGGGGAGCTCGATTGAGTCTAAATATTGGCTTTTTTGCACCTCATTCATCTGCGATTTGGCTGCATATAGATCACTATAGTTCCAGGCAAAGTCCCCCGCTATATCTTTGGTGGTGGTGGTGTGTGTATGGCTATGTTCTTAAATGGACAGTACCCATCTCGACTCCAGTTCCTTCCTACCCAGCCAAGCAAGCAGTTTCCCCGCCCTGTCTCATATAGCTGATGTTGAACTGCCAATTGTTGAGACTTTACCTCTTGAGTTGCTAGCACCTGGTATTCCCTTTATTTTATTTCAATTTGGCAAAGGGTATGCCCACTCAGGCCGGAGGTTCAACTTCCTTCTAGACTTAACAGCTTATGTTCTAATGCCTCCATCTCTTGGGTTTCCCGTCTCTTTTTATGGGCAAATATATTTTACACTCTATCCCTAAGCACCGTCTTGAATGCTTACCATAAAGTGACTGTCGACTGTACTGAACCGACATTTTCCTTAAAATAGAGCTCCAAGTCCACCCTGAGTTCTTTAGCACCCCTTTTATCTTTCAAGGCCCATGAGCTGAGTCTCCAGTTGCTACCTGGTTGTCACTTCTCCCCCCCCCACCGTTAATTGAAGCGGCGAATGGTCTGAGGTGCCCCAAGCTAAATATTCTGCTCTCTCCACATGTCCGATCTCTCCCGCTGGAGCGAAGAGGTAGTCCAGTCTCGAGAACACCCTGTGGGCCCCTGAGAAATAGGAATAGGCACGTACATTTGGGTGATGTCATCGCCATAGGTCATTCAGCCCAAGGGCGTCTTGGAACTTTGCCAACAGTGTGGGTCCATGGGACCCAGGTCGTAATTGAGTTTGGTCTAAAGAGGGCTTAATCACGTAGTTGAAGTCCCCTCCTATAATATGTGTGGCGGGTCCAAAAAGCAATAGGAGCTCCGTCAGTCTGTCTAGCATACGTTGCTGTAGTCTTGGGGGAGCGTAAGCACTAATAAATAAAAACATCTTAGGATTTCAAATTCCCTGTAGTGCAACATATGTCCTGTCTGAGTCCACCCATTGTTGAGTAACACGAAAGGGGGTGACTTTTTAATGAGAATTGCCACTCCTCTTGAACCCTTAGTTAATCCCGCATGTGCCAGTGTATTGTAATGCCATCTTCCCAGGAAGGACCAACTCGAACCATCAAGTGCCTCTCCTGTAAAAATAATATGTCTGGTTTAAGTCTTTTGAGATAGTGAGACACTAGACCCCGTTTGATTTTGTTCCCTAACCTATTGACAGTCTACATGAGTGCGGGTAACCTGTCCACGGCCATTGCAATGCAGCTATAGAATGATCCCATGCCCAGCCCTCCCCAGAGGAGTGCCCACATACCTAATTTCCATCTCACTTTTGGTATTCATTTGATCTAACTGAAGAGAACATTTCCCCCTCACAATAACCATAACCCACAACATTTGACAATATCTAACATGCCCCCCACCCTACACTCTTCAAGTACCCACACCACCCCCCAATTGGTCAACATGACAACTCTGGTACGGGTAATCCCTCCCGCCTTGTTTCAATTAACTACACAATAATGCAGGAACAACACACAATATATTTCCCTTTCTCAGGCCAAATTTGTGCAATGTCTGCCAGGCCCTAGGTTTATCTTACTGTCTTTTGGCGGCCGTCTGGCCCCGAATATCATTCCTCTTTGCCATTGCTCGGCGGATGCAGTTGTTGCGTACTTGTGTCAAGCAAGATGGGGTCTGGAGCTTCGAGTCATTGAATGCTCTCAAGTAGTGGGTGTTTACTATCTGGATCCGTTGATTCTTCTCTCTCTTACAGATCAGTGTTGACGTTGTCACTTGATCTCCACCAGGTCTGTGAGGCGTTGGTCCTGTACTGTATCGTTGTTTGAGTCCGATATTTGTGTCTTGCTTTCTCTAGGCCTCAAAGTCCTCCCCGGTTTTCCCCCGGCCGTATTCTTCCGGACTTTCAACACTTGCCTCCGACGCTTTTATTAAGGCCATTCTTGGCTTGGGCCCATTCTCTTTTCTGTGTGACGATCTTGAACCGGGGGTGTTATATGCCTTAACTGGGGCCGTTCTTCGATCCACGACCATGCCTCGTCTGAGGTCTGAAAAAACAATATGTTGCCATGGAAGATGACTTTAAGTTTAGCTGTGAACAGTAACATGTATTGGATCTCTATTGCTCGAAGATTCGCCTTGACTGGGTCAAAAGTTCGTCTTTGCTTTTGCACGTCACATGAATAGTCCGGAAATATTATCACAAGTGTATTTTCGTATTTAATCGCCCCCTTCTTCCTCAGCTCTCAAAGTATTAGATCTCTGTCTTGAAAGTTCAAGAATCGGGCTATCAAGGCTCGAGGTGGGGCCCCGGTGGTGGGCGGACATTACGCACCCAATGCGCTCTCTCTATAACAAACAGGTTGAAAACTAAGTATCTGGAAGGGCATCTTTTAGAAATGTCAGGAGAAACTGGCCCGGATCGGTTCATTCTGCACCTTCCGGAAAACCGATAAATCAAAGGTTATGCCTGTGGGCCCGGATTTTGGCATCGTCAACTCTCCAGGCCAGCTCTTTCATTGACGCAAAGAGTACGGTTACGTCTTTCCACGTGGAGTGAGAGATATCTTCAAATTTCCTCGATACGGTGTTCCGCCTCAGTAACTCACTCTGAGACTTTCTGTAGATCATGGCATAGTAATATGTCCTCCAAACGTATCTCCACCATCTTTTCTTCCACGCTTTCTTTTGATGCATGAATTGCTTGTAGTATAGTCGCATTATCTGGAAGGGGAACAAGACCTCCCTCTGCTCCTGCCGGTGCAGAGAGCCCTTTGGCAAATTGGTCCAGTTTTCCCTGCCTTGACGACTTAGGCTCCTTATCCCATGCCATCTTGAGTGATCTGGTGTTCGGTTGTGCCTATGCACTCTCTCCAACAGTTGTGGCCTCTGTAACACTGGTGGTGGCTTCTTGAAAACTCACACCCTAGAGTGTATCATAGCTACTAGAGCAATGTGAACAGCTTCTGTCAGCCTGTATAGGCTAGTGCATTGGCCCCAGTGTCCCTTTTGCCATGTTCGATGTCCAAAGAGGGCACCAAGGCCCACGTCTCCATCCACCTCTCCGCCGCTTACCTGGGTGATCATCTGGTGGGCAGAGGGTCCCACGAATGGGGAAGAGAAAGAGCTCAGGTCCAGGCCCACCGGTCTACTTTTAGGACGTCCTCTTGATCCCACCACACATAGCAGCTGAACTAGCGTGTCCCTCGTATCCCTGTGTTCTTTGTCGTGCCCCTGAAAGATTATATCTGGAGCATGAGGTTGAATGCCATTAAATCCCAGACAGTTGTGACCGGCAGCTCCTGAAGCCACACTGTGAGACCACGGCACTGCAGTATCTTCACTCACAAGGTCCAGGACCAGGAATATACAGCAGGGCCTGTGAGCTCACCATCTCCCTCAGTTCTTTACCCCAGCCGCCAAATTGGAATCTGCAGGGGAAGGGGGGAGAGCAAGAGTCTGACAGTTGTCCCACTGGACCCCTTGTATCAGCGCTGCGGACTTCAGCTCAGTCCGTGAGCCCAGGTTCGCAGCCTCCCGGTCTCTCCGCTGCTAGTTCAGGAGGAGCTCTCCAGGGTCGCTCGGTTTCAGGCGGGCTGGCTCGCGCGTGCCCCACAGCAGCCTCTGCCACCCGCTGTGAATAGGGAAATGTGGAGGATCTGCTCTCAACCCCAGGGCGTCTTACCAGGGACCAATACCCGGTCCACACCTCAGCTGGGTGCGTTGCCCGAAGGTAGTGAACCACTTTACCACCGGCAAGGCGTATTCTTTTTGCCCGTTCCACCTCCGCAATACAGGAGCGCCGCCTGCACCTGGTGGGTACCCACGCTCTTCATCGCAGGGCACCATCTTGGAGATCATCGTGCGTATTGCATTGCAGGAAAAGGCTCCAATTACTACCTGGAACATCCAATCGCCGATCTTTCAGCACTCCTCCGTGGCAGCGCACCTTCCAATCGCGTCTGGAACAGTTTGTTTGGGCGTCAAGGGTCAGGATTGAAGTCATGATATGATCGGGCAGGCGGAGCTCACAGAGAACGCAGCTACCCGGCCATGTTGTTGGCCTCACCCCCCAAATTGGGGCAGTTTTGAACTTGTGAAGACACGTAGTGTAGATATTTCGTAAGGTATTGGAGACTGCGTGCAATTGAATTACAATACAGTGCATTGATGTTTGCTGCATCCAATGTTTGTGGTAATATCAGAGAAATCAACAGTATGAACATGCCCACTCGACCACAAACAGCCAAACAACAGCCAAATCAATGGCCTGTCACTCAGACCAGCCCTTCCGGCACTGCCGATTGCCTGATAGGCTGGTCTGACCCTGGTACATACTTATCTACAGGTAGCTAACCTGACTTACATGCGCTAATAGCTTTGCTGTAAATTTATAGACACAATGTATCCAGTCTAGGACTTATTCATCCTGAACTGTTGCTGAGCACTGTGCATCATATAAGGCTTAAGGTAAGGAGAGACTTCAAGGTATTAGACCCAGTTATATATGTAAAGTTTCCTTTAAGTTACCTAAACGTGAACTTCATCTGATATCATGGAGTTGAGCTTTAATGAAGGTTTTCATAGGAACAGCAGACTATTACGAAGTGAAGTGAATGGAAATTAAAAATGAGTAAATGATAAAATGGACTAAAGCGATACATTTAAAATGTAAGAGGGTTCTTTATAAGTTTAATCTTGAGTCAAAGTACCTTTTTGAAGCTTAAAGAAGATCCTCACGCATAGGTTTGATCCCATCCTCGTTGTTGCGCCATAGGTAGCCAATGTAGGGTGCGCAGTAACATCATGGCAGACTGCCATCTCGGCTGCCTGTAGATCAATCTCGCCGCCTGATTCTGAATTATTTGTAGGCGATTAACCAGGCCTAAGGGAAGGCCGGTGTACAATGAGTTGGAAAAATCAAGGCGGGAGAGTACCAGCGCAATCACCACCTGGATCAAGGCTTGATGAGACAACAGGTAGGCGATCTTTCTTATGTTACATAGTTGGAACAGAGAGGAAGAGACCACAGTGCCCACATGACCCCTCAGGGAGAGATCGGAATCTAGGGTCAATCCAAGACTTTTCACTTATGGGGATGGGACAGGAGGGGAGCCTAATTTGTCCGGCAAGAAGTGAGGTCCCCAACTAATAAGACTCTTCCCAGGCAACACCAATCCGGTTTTCCCGGGATTAATTTATTTATAAAATCTTTATTTCGGCAAAATAGCCATAAAAGACACATATATATACATACATAAATCAAAACGAATAAGATTCCAGTTTTCAATTCATATAAATGAAACGTACATAAGAGTTTTTACTAAGAAGGGTCACCAATCAACAATCTCCTTAAAAACGTTTTAACAGTAAAAAAATTCATTTTAGCGTGATTCAATTTAGCAACAGAAGTGCACAACAGGTTTACCTCCTTGGAGAATCTGACACGTTTACTCAAAGCATTTGACCCAATTTTTTCCGACTAAAGAAAACTGATGTTAAAAATCTGCTAATACTAAACACAATGAACTGGGCAGTATTCGTTTTAACAATCCTATATGCAGTATGACAACTTCTAGTTCCTAGGAGAGCACACATAGGTTTTAGCCATTTTTTCCGTGCTTTTATGTAAGCATTGCATACAAAAAGCATGTGAATTTCATTCTCCAAACAGGAGGCAGAGCACATAGGACATTTTCTGTTATTATCAATTGTACATGCCATATTTTTCTTTGACCATCGTTCTAGATTGGAAGATAACATAAGATTCCCGTATCTGAATTTCAGATAGAGGGTCTTGGCCACAGGAGGCTCAACCTCATCCAGAAATGTTTCAAAACAAGGTTCATCTTTAAACAATAGGAATTCTTTAGTTAGGGTCCCAGTTCTGCTCTCGTGTACAACCTTGTTATTCATATAGGACCAAAAAACTCTCTTCACCATGGTTTTTGCAAATGGTGGCAGGTTCTCGGGGTGTTCCCAAAAAGAGTACAACCCCAACAGTTTAAACCATTTTTGTATATGCCCAAACCATAGAATGGAGTTAAAAGTGTCGAGGTTTAGTACCTCTTGAAGACTATTCCTATAGTCCAACAATTCTGGGGTGGACCAAACTCTAATCCAGAACATCAAGGGTCTTAAAATTGTAAAGTGATCAGTGCGTTTAAAATTTAGGTCTAGTTGAAGAGGGATTAGGGGGGTGCTAGTAGGAACCCTTACAACAGATCTCATAAATTTGTTATCCAATCCTTGGAAGCACTCTTTGGCCCACGGACCCCAGATTTCAGCCCCGTATAAAGAGGCAGATTGGATTTTAAATTTAAAGAGTTCAAGAGCAGGTGTTGCACTCTTACTCATACTAGCGTTCAATTTACTCATTATAGGTTTGGCATTTTGAGCATATACCACCCTACTCTTCTCAATTTCAAATCTCGCGACATTCCAATCGAGCGCGGCGTTCGTCAGGGTTGTGTCCTGGCCCCCACTCTATTTTCTATATTTGTTAATGATATTCCTGAACATCTAAATGCCTGTACCAACGATTCACCCCAGCTAAATGGAGAGAGAGTACCTGCGTTGCTCTTCGCAGATGATACCATCCTTATATCTCAGACCAAGAGGGGCCTCCAGATACTCTTAAACTCATTTAGTGGCTACTGTGAAAAAAAAGGCCTGGAAATAAACACTAGCAAAACCAAATGCATGGCATTAAATCCTAGCAGACCAGATAGAGGGATCTTGACTCTAAATGGACAAACTCTGGGAGTCGTTGACAACTTTTCTTACTTGGGGGTGGCAATTGACTCCAGCCAATCATTCATTCTAAATAACAGATGCTTGGCATAGAGTTTCTGCAGGGTGTCCATTAAGCTAATGGGCCTATAATTAGAGGGATCAGACTTGCTACCCTTTTTAACAAGCATTTGCAATGCAATAGGTCTCGCCCTTGTGAGAGTTTGAGCTATTGGCGTTGTAAATGACAATGCCTTTTATTTGTGTTTTAAAATCCAAAACGTAAATGACAATGCCTTTTATTTGTGTTTTAAAATCCAAAACGTAAATAAAAGGTATTGTTATTTACAATGTCAATAGCTTAAAGTCACGTAAATGAGAGACCAATTGCATTTCAAATGCTTGTTATCGTTCCAGCATTTTCTGAACCCCAAACCTTTTTTTTGAGATGCTGCAGCTTCCCTACTTCCTTTGCCCATACCTAGTGTACGTAGCTTAAGCCTGCTCTGGAGGTGCCCCCTTCACAGTTACACGCAGCAGGCACCTCTCTTTGCTGTCACGTTAGAGTGTTACAAGGGTCCTCTGCTCTCTCTTCCTTAAGGCTAATTCACTCCGTCTCCTGCTCTGATACATAATTACTTTGCTTTCCTGCCTCAGTGCCGTGACGGTCACTGTCTGAAAACCATTTAGCTCGGCGGCATGCTCTACTGTGTTCTTCAGCACTCACAGGCACGCACACTGCTCTCGTCTCGTTGGTGCAGCACTCGCATTCTATTCCATGAGCCTCACTTTCCTGGCCCTTGGCTGTTGCGCCAGCTCCTCTCTGTGACTGGGACCCCACGGGGAGCTTCTGCTGATGCGCTAATCGCATGCCGCAAAGATGCTGCTTGAAATGTTCCAACCATTGAAAAGTAAAGAGTGGTAGATTGAAGAGTCAATAGTGTTAAATGTGCAATATAGAAAGGTGGTCAATATATCAAATTGCAAAATTCAAAGCAAATTAATGAAAAATAACTGATTAGATTGAACGTCCACCCTATTTTCTTCTTCCCGCCACCTCTCCTGCCCCCAAACCATGGCCTGTGCACCCGTGCCTGTACTGCAAACTTCTCTTTTGCAAGCTCAGCTTTTTATTTTATAGATCATAACGTGCCACTTTCCCCACAGCTGCATCACTAGCGATTGCTACTGAAACAACCTAAGTAAACGTCCTCGCAGAGGATGGATTGGCCATTTATATCAGCAGGCATTTCCCGGCTGGTGGGGTGTGAGTGGGGTGGAGTCTGGGTCACTGTAGGCCAGTTTTTGGAGGCCGACGACCGGTGCCTCTGTCCACAGCTCCCCGGGGTATAGGGCAGCCGGCAAAAAAAGAAGGCGCAGTAAAGAAACAGGAAGAGAGAAAAAGACAGGAACAGAGAGAGTAAAAGACAGGAACAGAGAGAGTAAAAGACAGGAACAGAGAGAGTAAAAGACAGGAACAGAGAGAGAAAAAGACGGTAACAGAGAAAGACGGTAACAGAGAAAGACGGTAACAGAGAGAGAAAAAGACGGTAACGGAGAGAGAAAAAGACGGGAACAGAGAGAGAAAGATGGTAACAGAGAGAGAAAAAGACGGTAACAGAGAGAAAAAGACGGTAACAGAGAGAAAAAGACGGTAACAGAGAGAAAAAGACGGTAACAGAGAGAAAAAGACGGGAATAGTGAGGGAGAAAGGCAGGAGCGGAGGGAGAAAGGCAGGAGCGGAGAGAGAGAGAAAGGCAGGAGCGGAGAGAGAGAGAAAGGCAGGAGCGGAGGGAGACAGAGAAAGGCAGGAGCGGCGAGAGAGAGAGAAAGGCAGGAGCGGAGAGAGAGAGAAAAAGGCAGGAGCGGAGAGAGAGAGAGAAAGGCAGGAGCGGAGAGAGAGAGAAAGGCAGGAGCGGAGGGAGAGAGAGAAAGGCAGGAGCGGAGAGAGGGAGAGAAAGGCAGGAGCGGAGAGAGAGAGAGAAAGGCAGGAACGGAGAGAGGGAGAGAAAGGCAGGAACGGAGAGAGAAATGCAGGGAAAGAGACAGGAAGGCAGCGTCGCAGAGCTGTAGTGCCAAGTGTTTGAAATTCGGAAGACACTGTTGGAAAACAGACTCTTATTGTGAGTGTCCACACACGAGCGTGGCACTACAGAGCTGTAACAGGAGCAGAGAGTGAGGGCCCACGGAAATGAATTCCCACATATTTAAAAGACATGCTTGTGATCACTGCAGGAGCGCGCACCACAGAAACAAAACATACCTGATTCTGAAAATGTCTAAGGAGGAAGAGCAACGCTCTGAAAAAACACATTCCCGCATTGGACCCCAAAACTCCTGAATGTTCTAACGGAGGAAATAACACTCAACAATAACTCACTGCCATGCAGGACACACTTGAAGGCAAGGCACTCATCTTAGGCAGATATTGCCAAGACAGGTGAATAAATATGACGAATACACGGTAACCCTTCTCCCCAATGCTGAGAATATCAGACACTAACCAAACAGTCACAGTGTAATGCACTGTGCTCGTTATCCCACCTTACCAGGCTGTAACCCGCCCGAAGCCCATGTGGTGCGGCCTGAGGAACAGCAATGCATTTAATATATGAATACATTTAAAAAAAAGATTGTGTGCGGGGACTCATCACAACTCAGATGGGCAAGCGTGGCATCATTATCGGCGCTCTCTTGGGAGCACCATCTGGGCTCGCTCGGTGCAACATGGGGAATAAAAATATATAAAGCTATAATCAAAGGTTCAGAAACTTTGCTGATTGTAAATGACTGCTAAATCATATACAATGCTACAGTGACACTCACTTGGTCTGACCTCCGCTGGGAAATCTCTTTTCTGGTTTTCATCCTTGTTTTTCAGTGTCGAATGTGCAAGTGGTTCGGAGATGAAGAGATATAGAACAGAGCAACAAAGCTCCTTAAAACTGCACAGAATGGAAAAAAGCCCCTCACCAAGACCTTGCATTTAACGATCCTTAGAGCGAATCATTTTTTGGTATCGGACTCTAATCTTTGTAGAAAAATCAGATTTAGCTGAACAGGAATCGCTCATGCTCGGCGGAAAGACGTTAGTGTTAAGAGCGAACTCGCAACTCTCCTTCTTAGACTCCGAGGCGAGACACTGGTCTTTGTGGCATGCTTGCACTTCCAATCTTCTGCGCAGGAGCTAGCTCAGAGACTCCTTTTACTGCAGTATCTTTCTAAGAAGAGTTTCTTCGTCTTCTCTGCTTTATCGTACACATTCAATCTGTATTGAAATCAGTGTTGTGATCAAAGCAAGGTCGAAGCAAAAAAAAGATAAACAAGTTCCCGCTGGGCCGCCGCGCTGCCTGCGACGACCCGGAAGCGGTTGGGCAGCCGGCCAATCGCAGCGCGGCCCCAACCGGAAGTCCCGCCCCCATCGCGGCGCAAAGAGAAGAGACTGTTCGAGGAGCCCCGAGGGCTCCTGATCGAGTCCCGGTCCCGAGATGGGGGACCGGGTGAAGAGCGGCCGGGCGCATGAAGAAGGCGGGTCTCTCATGTGGTGAGAGTGCCCCGCAAAGCGCAACCGCCGCCCGAGAGGCACGCCGAGCACCGCCAGAACAGGTGAGTGTGTTGCGGAGGAGGAGAGGTGAGTGGGGGTGGGGTGTGCGCGTGTGTCTGTTGTAGTGTGTCTGTGCGTGCGTGTGTCTGTCTGCGCGTGTGTCTGTTAAAGGGGGGTGCGTGTGTGTGTATGCAGTGTGTGTATGTGCGCATGCGTGCGGGAGCCTTTGTGTGAATGCGAATAGCAGGCAGGGCGACGCGGCGTGCGCGCTCACGAGCTGCAATCTCCAGGAGGACAGGCTCGTCACAGTCTGGGGGGTGCGTGTGTGTGTATGCAGTGTGTGTATGTGCGCATGCGTGCGGGAGCCTTTGTGTGAATGCGAATAGCAGGCAGGGCGACGCGACGTGCGCGCTCACGAGCTGCAATCTCCAGGAGGACAGGCTCGTCACAGTCTGATGTCCACAATATTCCCAGAAAAGCGGCAACATAAGTTGTCTCGCATAGACAGCAAAAGCTTCGCTTTTGCTTTCGTCTAGGCGAGACCTAAAAATTAGTACCACTTCTGCTGCACGCCAGCTTTCAGGAAACGAACAATCAACAGATAAAACATTAAATAAACAATTAATATAAGGAGCCCAGACTTCGATTGCATGTTTATAAAGGTCACCAGGTATTTTATCCGGACCAGGGGCTTTGCTGCTTTTTAGTTCGTTAATTGCCTTCATTGTTTCTTCTAATGTGAAATCAAGGCATTCAGGAGGTGGGGGTGGCCATGGGTCCTCAACAGCAGCACTGTCATATTGTTTATACAAGGATGTGAAGTGGTTTACCCATGTTAATTCATCCAAGAAGGTATCCTTAACTGCTCTTCCTGCATGCCCCCCATTGGCAACCAACCTCCAAAAGGCAACATTATCGTTTATTTTGGCAGCAGCCAACATATCTGCCCACAGAAGCTCTTCCCAGGCTTTTTTGGAATCCTTTATGACGTGCTTGTATTCTTCCCTTGCAAGTTTGACATCCAATTTAGAGCCCTCTTTGATTGCAGTCAAAAGTTTCCTTTTGGCCATCTTACACGAACGATCAAACCAAAGCTTCCCATGGCAACCCATCCTTATGTTTTGCTGATGCTTCTTTGGCATTTTGGACATGTGAATCTTGAGTTTGTCAAAGAAGATTTTGTGCAATTCAGCAAAATGCGCATAGTTCTCAGTTAGGAGAGGATAGCCAGCTATGGGGCCAAAGATCGAGTCAAAGAGAGAATAAACAGCTGCAAGGGTTTTGCCATCTGATAGCAGATGCGGCCATTTTAAAGCACGTCTGTTGTTATTGATGTGTACATTTTCACATAGTGCATCTGCAGCTTCATTGGGCATAGAATCACCGAACATGTGTGCTTCTATATGGAGTTCCAGGGGAAAATGATCACTCTCAACCCTGTTAGATACTCTAAAGTCCACCATAAAGTGCCAGATGCTCAATGATACAACAATAAAATCAAGCCTACTTTCAGACTTTACAAAGGTTGGCTGTTTAGATAGGTCAGAAGGAAAGCGACCATTGCAGGCTCGCATACCGTGGTCGACTGTTATCCTTAGAAGTTGGACTGCTAGGGTAGTGCACTTAACGTGTTTGTCAGTCTCGAGCTGGGGGATATTATAGGCATAGTCTTCATCCTCGAGGGCTTCAGTAATGCCAAGTATCGGCTCGAAATTACAATTTAGGTCACCCCCCAAAATTACTGGGACATCACCAACTACTGTTTTTAGAAAGGAATCCAAAATTTCCAGCGTGGGTGAAGCTCTGGAACGACCTATAGGCCTATTGTAGATATTAATAATGTAATATTGATGCCCCATTGCAGTAGTGATCTTTAAAGCTAAGATATCAGGAGTTCCTATATCTATACTTTCGGCCTTTACAGATAATGTAATTTTAATCCAAATAATTAGACCCCCGGCTGGTCTTCCCCTCACTGATTGCGTTGCCACTTTGTCAAAGGTTTTAAAACCCATCCTATGTGGAGTATCCATAGCCCATGTTTCCTGCAGGAGGCAGATTTCACCAGAATCAATATAATCCGCCCAATCAGGGTCCTTCAAATTTTTTCCAACCCCAGCAATATTCCAAGATAAAAACGTCAGTTTAGGAGTTAGTGCTTTATCGGAGTAATTACAATTAACAGTAGGCAATACTGGGGCCGACAAAGAAGCAACGATATTTAAATGTATAGTATCTGTTTGGTTCTCAGTATTGTAAACCACTGCCCCTATTGTACTATTAAGAATTTCACCATGACGTTCTTTCAGCATGCTGGTACATACTGAATTGCCTTCAGAGCTGTTTAGGTTATGTGAAATAGTTATTCCTGATCTTTGGGGATATAGCCCCACTCCCAATGTGCAGAACAGGTCATATAGCATAGGAATACAATTAGGCATGGCTTTAAGTCAGTCCACTGCGTCCAAACAGCTGAACCTGTTGAAGGTTGGGACCCCAGACCATACGTTGAGCTCAGCTTGTCTGGCTGTATTTGGTGCGTAGCCATGAAACAAGTTAGGAGTGTTCCAGGCTGGGCCATACTTTGGAATTATAGGAGGAGGGTAGAAAAAGGAAAGGGGTCTAGCTGTAATAGGGAATGTATCTCCATACGATTTCCAGGCACAGATTTGTTCCGCACTATGTGGTTCTTCGAAAGGAGACAACTATGCAATCACCCGGTACTGACTTTGTCATTTGGCCAACCCATGGCACCCTACGTACCATCAGAATTTTGCTTCTCATGTGATTTGGAATTGGTTTATTTGTGTTTAACCAATAAATCACCTTGTTTTTTAGTGAAGCAAAGTTCTCTTCATTATGATTTTGTAGTTCTGGGACACCAGTAAGGACAATGACAAATGGGCTAGCATCTGGTGGCAAATCAATATATCCTCCCCTGAAGTTATTTCTTGGATGAGCTATCTGGTGATTATGTGGGTCAGTTCTACGCGCTTGGGACCTGTCTTGCATGGATCTATTGGGGCCCTGATGGAGTCTAGTTGTCTCCACAGGCTTCTGGGAGGCAGAGGAATTAGTGGGCATAGGATTAGTGGTCATAGAATTAGTGGTGGAAGCATTTACTGGCTGCAATTTGTTACTTTGAGCAGCCCCAGGATGCTGTAGTGTGGTTGCATTTGCCGGTGGCCCCTTCAAAAGTATAGAAGTTGGTGCAGTTTGGGTGGTAACTTTCAAGTTTGAATTTTTGTTTTTTGCTATCCCTTCTTTTTGTTTTAGAACACTAAATGGGTTGGTATTTGGGGTAACAGCCGATGGCAAAGTTTGAACTTGTATGGGCGCCTCATTGCCATTAAGGCTTATACTTGCTAATGTTATAACCCTCTTCTCTACTTCAAGTAATTGATTTTCTATACCAGCTAGCCTAACTTCTAACGGCCTCAGCAAAACTTTAAGCGTTTCCCACACTATTTTCAAAAATTCTTCCCTGTCCCCTTGTGTAGAATATCTAGATGTAGAGATATTCTCGCCCTCTTCTATTGGGGTATCCATGCTTTGTACCAAGTTAGGAAACTCTGTATTGTCCGTACTACATTGGTTATTAGATGGAATAGGATCAGTCCCAGTAATTGTGTTAACAGTTGGCTGTTCAAGACCCCCCGAAAATGTTTGGTTTGATGCTACCTTGGCCTTCTTTCTAGCATAGACGGAAAGGTTTTTACGTTTACGTTTGGGTGGTGGCTTAACATTGTCTTGAGTATCACTTGAGCCAATTCCCCCCGGTATTTTAGCCTCCTGATTTGACTCAATTGGAAGTTCAGAGGGTAAGATGTTTTCTGGAACTATGCTATCAGGTAGGTGTTTACTACTTACTTCTGTAGTATCAATGGAAGCTGCCCCCTCATTAGTAGAGTGTATTTCAGCCAAAGCGATAATGGGGACAGGGCCATTAACGCGCTCCGGTGTTTTGGAGGTAGCAATATGGCCCAAGGAAGATTTCTTTTTTAGTGCCAGTTCTATAGACAATTTCCTAGCAGACTCCAGCTCTAAGGAAACTCTGTGCTGGAGCTTAGTAATCTCGTTGTCGATGGACAGGCTAGTCCTCGTGATGAAATCATCAAGTGTCCCAGTGACCTTTTTGCCACTTTTTGTGGTTTTGCTTCGTGTGGCTCGAACCGACATATTTAAGGTTGGGGATATAGTCCTGACGTAAAGGAAATTGAACTGTGATTTGAATGGACCACAACCAAGGGGGATGGCCCGGTCCGGTCTTATTCGTTCTGTAACGGCCTGAAACGGCCCTGTCTTTGCCCCGTCTTCGCCCACGCTGCGTCCCGCGCTGCGGGAGTTAAAGGAACTTAAATAGGGGCGTGGAGGGCGGGAGGCGGGCCGGCAGGGAGAGCGGACCGGAACGGTCTTGCAGGGACTTCTGGGTATTGAAGTCCCCGCACGCTCGCAGCCCCGCTGGTTGCACACGCCCAGTACCGCCTGTCAGCCTCTCTGAACCCGGACTCCTCTCCACGCTGTTTCAGCCCCGCCACACACAGCGAAGCGGCACCCGCGGAGCGGGTGCGGCAAGATGTTGGAAGAAGCGCTGCTGTGACGCGCTGGTGATTCTGCAGTCCTCCTTCAGTGCAACTCTGTAGCAAAAGGTAAAGATGACCCACTCGCTTGGCCGCTAGAACGCCCTTTTCAGGTCTCAGGGGGGCGGGGGGCGGGCCGGCAGGGAGAGCGGACCGGAACGGTCTTGCAGGGACTTCTGGGTATTGAAGTCCCCGCACGCTCGCAGCCCCGCTGGTTGCACACGCCCAGTACCGCCTGTCAGCCTCTCTGAACCCGGACTCCTCTCCACGCTGTTTCAGCCCCGCCACACACAGCGAAGCGGCACCCGCGGAGCGGGTGCGGCAAGATGTTGGAAGAAGCGCTGCTGTGACGCGCTGGTGATTCTGCAGTCCTCCTTCAGTGCAACTCTGTAGCAAAAGGTAAAGATGACCCACTCGCTTGGCCGCTAGAACGCCCTTTTCAGGTCTCAGGGGGGCGGGGGGCGGGCCGGCAGGGAGAGCGGACCGGAACGTTCTTGCAGGGACTTCTGGGTATTGAAGTCCCCGCACGCTCGCAGCCCCGCTGGTTGCACACGCCCAGTACCGCCTGTCAGCCTCTCTGAACCCGGACTCCTCTCCACGCTGTTTCAGCCCCGCCACACACAGCGAAGCGGCACCCGCGGAGCGGGTGCGGCAAGATGTTGGAAGAAGCGCTGCTGTGACGCGCTGGTGATTCTGCAGTCCTCTTTCAGTGCAACTCTGTAGCAAAAGGTAAAGATGACCCACTCGCTTGGCCGCTAGAACGCCCTTTTCAGGTCTCAGGGGGGCGGGGGGCGGGCTGGCAGGGAGAGCGGACCGGAACGGTCTTGCAGGGACTTCTGGGTATTGAAGTCCCCGCACGCTCGCAGCCCCGCTGGTTGCGCACGCCCAGTACCGCCTGTCAGCCTCTCTGAACCCGGACTCCTCTCCACGCTGTTTCAGCCCCGCCACACACAGCGAAGCGGCACCCGCGGAGCGGGTGCGGCAAGATGTTGGAAGAAGCGCTGCTGTGACGCGCTGGTGATTCTGCAGTCCTCCTTCAGTGCAACTCTGTAGCAAAAGGTAAAGATGACCCACTCGCTTGGCCGCTAGAACGCCCTTTTCAGGTCTCAGGGGGGCGGGGGGCGGGCCGGCAGGGAGAGCGGACCGGAACGGTCTTGCAGGGACTTCTGAGTATTGAAGTCCCCGCACGCTCGCAGCCCCACTGGTTGCACACGCCCAGTACCGCCTGTCAGCCTCTCTGAACCCGGACTCCTCTCCACGCTGTTTCAGCCCCGCCACACACAGCGAAGCGGCACCCGCGGAGCGGGTGCGGCAAGATGTTGGAAGAAGCGCTGCTGTGACGCGCTGGTGATTCTGCAGTCCTCCTTCAGTGCAACTCTGTAGCAAAAGGTAAAGATGACCCACTCGCTTGGCCGCTAGAACGCCCTTTTCAGGTCTCAGGGGGGCGGGGGGCGGGCCGGCAGGGAGAGCGGACCGGAACGGTCTTGCAGGGACTTCTGGGTATTGAAGTCCCCGCACGCTCGCAGCCCCGCTGGTTGCACACGCCCAGTACCGCCTGTCAGCCTCTCTGAACCCGGACTCCTCTCCACGCTGTTTCAGCCCCGCCACACACAGCGAAGCGGCACCCGCGGAGCGGGTGCGGCAAGATGTTGGAAGAAGCGCTGCTGTGACGCGCTGGTGATTCTGCAGTCCTCCTTCAGTGCAACTCTGTAGCAAAAGGTAAAGATGACCCCCGGGATTAAGCTTCAGTTGTTCTGATCCATCCAACCTTGAATATGCAGCATTGTAGCTTGAAATTCAGCGGCTGCATTTTGGGAGTCTAGCTTAAAGACCAACTGAAGGTCATCAGCATAATTAAGTGCTGTTGCATTCCTAGCCTTGAGTGAGTTATTCAAGGGCGGATATACAGATTGAACAGCAGTGGGGATAAAAATGAGCCCTGAGGAACTCCACATGAGGTAGTCAGGTTAGGGGCCTTATAACTCCCAAGACGCAACGCCTGGGTTCTACCTGTTAAGAAGGATTTTATCCACCCATGTGCTGTTCCCCGGATCCCGCTTGTTCGACACGGTGCATTAAGATGTTATGTCGACAGATCTAACAGCACGAGTGCCTGCGGGGTTCCCTTGTCAGCGTTAGCTCTTAGTGTATCCATCACCGCCAGGATTACCGATTCTGTAGAGTGAGCAGGCCGGAAGCTGGCTTGGTTCGGTTCTGGATAGTTGGAGTTTTCAATAAACTTAGAAAGGCATCTAGCCACATGGGCCTCCAATATTTTTGAGAGGTAGGGAAGAAGCGAAATTGGGCGGTAGTTGGCAGAGACGAAGGGATCTGCTCCTGGTTTCTTGAGCAGGGGGACTGAGACGGCCTTTTTAAGAGCCGTAGGTACTTCTTCTTTACTCAGAGATTCATTAAGAAGGGGTAGGAGGCTGTGCGGTAAGGCCGAGAATACTTCCTTCAAAATAGCGGGGGGACAGCAGTCTTTGGGAGAGCCCGACTTGACTCGAGACATTAGTTCAAGTAGGGTATGAGGACCAATATCCACGAGTTGATCTATGATAAATGGATTATCAGGGTTAACCCCTGGGAGTTCCTCATGCGCTACCGAGGGGATACTCGCCCTGATGTTTCCAATTTTTTCCACAAAGAAGCTGTTCAGTGCATTACACCGCTCTTGAGTAGGGGCCAAACAAGGGGTGATTCTGTGTTCGCTACTGAGGTCATTAACAATCCTGAAGATTTAAGATTTATTAGGAGCAGCGAGCACCTTTGTGGGAAAGTATATGGTCTTCGCAGCCAATGGGGCTTTCTTGTATTCCCTGCGAGCAGTGAGATAAAGTTGTCTTTCATCACTGGCGTAACTATGCCTCCACTTCCTTTCTGACTGACGCAGAAGTAGTTTTTGTGATTTCAGGCCAGAAGTGAACCATTTATGGGCTTCGGCCTGTCTCGCCTGGGAGAATTTAATAAGAGGGGCATGGATATCACTAGCCGCTAGTAACCAGTTAGAGATACCCTTTTCCATCGAGTCAACATTAGCATTAGTGTCAACAGAAGGGAGGGAGCTAGCTAAAGTAGCTATACATTCCTGAGTAGCAAGTGTTTTCCATTTTCTAGTCATGCCTCCCGCGACCTTCAATGGCTTAACCCTTCCATTAAAAGTAACTGTAAATTCGATTAAATGGTGATCCGACCAAATGCATGGGTAGATGAACGGGGGTGACAGTTCGATATTATACGACCATATTTTATCCAAGATATGGCCTTTTATGTGCGTGGGAGCCGAGATATGTTGGACCAAGTTTAGGTTAGAAAGCCTTTCGGTCAGTTCTGCCGACTGAGTCCCTCCCCCTTCGTCGTTGAACCAGTAATTCAAGTCTCCAATGAGCATGACTCTAGCGTGGTTCATTGCGAGGTTGGCTATCTGTTCACTAAGAGAAAGGGGAAATGAGGGCATAGACTGGGGAGGGCTATACATGAGTACCAACGCCAGAGATCCAGAATTTGTATCAAAGTTGATGACCATATTCTCAGCCTCAGGGAGTATCAAAGAGTTCAACTTGTTGAAATTATGGCATTTATTTATAATGGCAGCAACTCCCCCTCCCGTCTTCCCTGCCGGCCTATTGACTGATAGAATGTAATAATCAGCGGGAAGTGCAGCTAAGATGTCGGGGGGGGAGTCAGAAGTGAGCCAAGTCTCGGAGAGCAGCAGGACATCTGGTTTCACTGACGTCAACAGTAAAAAAATATCAAGTTGATGCCTCACCAGTGAGCGGGTATTAAGATACATGACCCGAAGGGAAGTCGAGTTAGGTTTAGTTGGCGACTCCACGGTTTCCGATGAAAGAGCAGGGTAATCTACCTGTTCGTGGGAGATACCGTGCATCCTAATCCGGTCCATGATATCCAATGGTAGCCCGGATTCATATTGCTCAAGAGATCTAAGCTCATCTGAGCGATAAGCCATAATTTGACCAGGGTTTGTTGCCCCTGGGCCCGGGCTGGCGCGGACGGGCGCAGACGGGCTTGCCTTTGGCGCGCCAGGTGCGCGCATCCGCTACGCTCCCGCGTACTTATGTTCATATGTGCGTGCTCTGACCCCGCCTCTAAGCTCCGCACACAATATTTCAATCCCAATTAAATTCCCACAGTATTTCTATCACAGTGCAGTTTTCAGATTTTAATTGGCGCAAACTGAGAGGACCGCGCGGCAGCAAGCGTGTAGTAGCTGGCCCCTCGCGTTGTTCTTCCTTTTAAGGTCTGACCCCGCCTTTAAGCTCCGCCCCGCTCTGGCTGATTGGCTAAGGCCGCTGGGAGGGTGTCAGGCAGTGTAACAATTCAATCCTAGTGCCCCACAAACCTTAGATATAACACATTTGTTGTGAAAAAGTGAGAGGAATACAAGGGCAGTTATGGTCAAGTCAAGGTATGAAATCACTGCAAGTGTTTCAATTGCTGCTGATAGTGGCAGCATCTGCTGCCAAGAGTTAGCTGACCTACATCTGTTCTGAGGTCCTAGAACACCTGGGGTGTAGAGCTCAGGTTAACAGATGTACCCGCCCCATTCAGGTGTAACAGAAATCCACCTATGTACAGAGAGCACCAGCCTCTCAGATCACAAACTGAAGTTCTGGGGCTCAGCATGTATTAGTTTAGACATTGACAATGTATTTTTAAGAAAACATGGGTTATTTTTTTCAACTTATTTTTACTGATTTTCACTTTAATATCACATAGGCAAATTACAAGCAGATTGACCTGTGTTACATATACGTGTTTAGGAATCCCACCTTGAGCTATGCGCATACATGACAACATATCAAGTCCAACAGGAATAATTGGTCCAGAGTATAAACAATAGAAGCCGTAGGCCACAACATTTGCAAATACAGGTATAGACCTTTAAAGTCCGTATTGGTCCTCCCTTTGAGTGGTCCTCTCACATGTACTCTTTCACTTTCGTACAAGGAGTGCGCGGTGTGCATGGGGGAAGATCCCACCTCATGCCGCAGCGCTAACATGCCTGTGGGGCACAGTAGCCGCAGGCTCTCGTGGAAGCAGTCATGCGCTACCTGCAACAGATTGTTGAAGAAAACATGGGTTAGGAACAAAGCACACATTTAGCATGTATGTATGAAGCATTAAAGAGTTGTCTGGTAGCCTATATTTCTACTCAAAAATGTCTTAGGCCACGGAGACAAAAATTAAAAAGAGCACAAGTCTCAGGACAGTGGTGTCACGAAACAAAACTTTAAAGAAAAGTCCGCTATCAATAACAAAAGGAGTGTTGTTCTGTTTCTAAGCGCTTAGAGACCGGCGGTGATAGGCGCTATACAAATAAGCAATAACATAACATAACATAACAACCAACCATTTTCGGAGCACAAAGAGTGTCTGTCAGGCTGAGCAAAATCCAGCCTAACAGACACTCTTCATGGTCAGGTCAGGCAGTCAAGTGCGTTACATTCGATAACGTGCAAGCATCTGGCCGCCTGAGCCTAAATTTGCTGGGCTGAAGATTTCGCAACCCGGTGGGTATGACCTCCTTATCCTGGCAAAGTCTTTTGGGAGCCTTCCCCTCATGAGGAGAAGGAGTGACACTGATAGGCTCAGACCTGGGCATGTCAGTTTGAAGCCCTGAAGTGCCAAGGGCCGAGTAACCATCAGTGACGTCGGTCACAAAGTGGGATCAGCAGCCTCACTGACCCCATTCCACACTGTGATCATAGGCTGGTCCATAACAAGGTCAGCCAATGAGAGAAGGCGGCAGATCTAAATCTACAGGAACCACTCAGGCTTCCCTTACGCCACCCGAGATCAGCGCTGCGGCTTGGTGGTGTTTTTTTAGAGTGCATGAATATATAGATGAATGTTTGTGTGTTTGTGCATGCGTGCCTGGGTGTATTGTGTTTAGGAAATATCCATCCATGTATTGGAAATCCATGTATTTTTTTTTTTTAATACTGTTGTTAGCATTTTACGCAGTAGCATTTAGACACATTCAATCACAACACCTCTCTATTTACCAATTGAATTACAATACAGTGCATTGACAGGAGACCCGTCCTTGTCGAATATGTCTCCTTACAACGCAAGTAATTACATTGCGTGCTTTTACACTGCGGTCGTTACAACGACTGCGTTGTAACAACGTGGGACCATACAACCACTTGCTCTAAATGGCGCGCTGGACTTAGAAATAATATAATTTACTATTCCAAATACAGTGTGTGCAACAGTAGGGGAGCTTTTGGAATAGTAAATTATACTATTCCTTAGTTTGGAGCGCCATCTAGAGCAAGTTGTTATAACGACTTGCGTTGTGATGGTACTGCGTTGCAACAACGCAGTTGTAAAAACTGTGTTGTAAAGGTATTGCGGTGTGATGACCGCGTTGTAAAGGTTGTTTCCCGTCTTTTTCACTCTACGTGCGTCCAGCTATTGTAACAGCCACAATTGGTGACGGTCTGCAACAGTCACAGCACGTATAAAAGGAACATAAAAGGAAATCATGGGATCCAGTCATTACATATAAGTATAAAATGGTCTAATCTGTTTAAGGAAGGTGCTTCAATGGGGAGGCCTCCGGCACGCTACTCAACAAACTCAACTACAAACTAATAAGTGTAGGGTGGGGCAGGGAATGTCAGGAGTTACGAAAACAAGCAGAAGGACTTAAATTACCGGGTGGGCAGGAGACAGGGATGGGGTTTGTTCTAATTGGCTTCCAGCCAACAGGCTGTTACATCTTGTTCATAACTGACCCTGGGGATGTTCGGGGGGGGGGGTCTCTGGCATCCCCGTCACACACCACTGCTGGGGCACACCAGAGCACAGTTTCAGTGTCTACTGCTCTCTCTCGCCCCTCAGTGGGGGCTGCCCCCAATCCAGGTTCCCCAGCTACGTGTGTGTGTTCCCCATCTAGAGTGAGATCTATTATGATTCCCTTCCTCGTCGCTACATGCACTTTCCAGATGATCCCAAGTACCCAGGACCTCCCTCCATTGCTCTGCCATGGGGCGCCGTCTCAGTCCCCTCATTCTTCCCTAGTCAGAGCTCTACCCTCTGCTCCAGCTCAGTGGGATACATTGCGTTTGCAGGTCCCAACCACTGGCCTGCCAGCAGACTTCCATTGGAAATCTATGAAGTCAGTGAATTTGGGAGTCGACTATATGGCAAGATTGTAGCCCTTTGGGCTCTGTGCCTGGGCACAAGTGAATAGGCCAGAGGACTTACATATAGGTGCAGACAATGGTATATGTGTTAAATTTGTAGTGACGATCACATCTGTCTTTAGATAGCTATACAAACTCTATGCCCAAGCATATTGTAGATGTAGCGGTATCGGGTCTTTGCCTGCGTAGAGAGCAGGTAGGTCTCTTGCAGTCTGGATGCTCCTAGGTCAACAGCATTTCTATTTTACCAACTAAGGGCCTGATTCTGATCTCGCTAGGAAAGCCCTCCGTTCGACTCGGATCTGGAGGGCTTTCCAAGCGAGACATACTCCGGGAGTCTGAATGAGCGAGTACAATGCTGAAGTATGCTTTCTAACTTCTGACTCCCATTGAACTCTATGGGAGCCCATGTACAGACGTGTACACAGGCTCTCGTAGCAGAAAAGGGGTGGGTGGGGAAAAGCGTACACCCTGTGGTGAGCACCCCATGGTGCCCGCCACATTGTGCATGCCTGGATCAGGGGCACCCATGGGCACAGCCCCGTGACAGATTTGGAGGGCCCCGGATGAAGAGGAGCCTGCTATGGCCCCCCCAATGTATGCTTCCGACAGCCGTTTCATGTCGTTGAGACCAAGGTAAAGCGGCTGCCCGATTCGTGCATCGTACTCACTCAGTCGAAATAGGGCTCCAAAGCGCGGCATGATTTGGTTACGAACGAGTCGTATGGACAGGTTTGGGTCCCGGAAATGATACGGTCGGCACGCACGCGATCTACGCATTGTACTTAGTCGTTCGAACCTTTTTACGATTCGGTCGGAAACAAGGGCTTTGAATTGGATCTGGGCATACCCGTGCCACTCGGGATGACAAATGCAAAAACAACAATTGATGGACAAAATGCAGAAACTTGTCATACATTCACCCCAGTAGAGAGATCTGTGCCTAAATTCATTGTTTTTTTGCTCACCATGCCATTCCATTTTGTACCCAGCCACATGAAAATCAGTCTTGACCCTGTGCCTAATGGGAACAGTCCAGCCCGGTCCTCCTGGACTGGGAAGAAGCATCCTAGACTGGTTTCGGGGGTTCACACTTCATCAGCCATGATAGCATGAGTCCAGTAGCATGGAGAGCACAGAACCCCCGTCTGGGTATACCCGTCCCACTCGAGGTGACAAATACAAAAACAACAAATTGATGGACCGAATGCAGAACAATGTAATACATTCACCCCAGTACAGAGATCTGGGCCTAAATCCATTGTTTTTTTATACACCATTCCATTCCAGTTTGTACCCAGCCATATGCAAATCAGTCTTAAACCCAAACCAGATGGGATCAGTCCAGCCTGATCATACAGGCCAGGTCCTCCATGGACTGTAAACAAGCATCCTAGGACCAGTATCAGGGTTCCATTCCTCATCAGCAAGGATAGCTTGAGTCCAGTGGCTTGGATAGCACCGGACCCACACCTGGGCATAACCGTCACACTTGGGATGACAAATGCAAAAACAACAATTGATGGACAAAATGCAGAACAGTGTCATACATTCACCCTAGCACAGAGATCTGGGCCTAAATCCATTGTTATTTTGCTCGCCATACCATTCCAGTTTGAACCCAGCCATATGCAAATCAATCTTGACCCTTAGCCCAATGGGAACGGTCCAGCCCGAACTGCCAGTCCAGATCATCCCTGCACTGAAAACAAGCATCCTAGGACAAGTTTTGGGGATTCACCTCTCATCAGCCATGATAGCTTGAGTCCAGAGGAATGGAGGGCACTGGACTCAAGTCAGGGCATAGCTGTCCCACTTGGGGTGACAAAATTTAAAAGTAATAATTGACGGACAGAAGGCAGAACAATGTCATACATTCATCCCAGTATAGAGATCTGGACCTAAAGGCCACCATGCCATTATAGTTTGTACACAGCCATAAGCAAATCAGTCTTCATCCTGTGCCTAATGGGAACAGTCCAGCCCGAACTGCCAGGCCAGCTCCTCCCTAGAGCAGAAACAAGCATCCTAGCACCGATTTCGGGGTTTCACCCCTTATCAGCCAGGATAGCTTGAATACATTGGCATGGAGAGCACAGGACCCATGTCTGGCATACCCGTCCCACTCGGGGTGACGAATGCAAAAACAATTGATGGACAGAATGCACAACAATGTATTACATTCACCCCAGTACAGAGATCTGGGCCTAAATCCATTGTTTTGTTGCTCACCATACCATTCCAGTTTGAACACAGCCATATGCAAATCAGCCTTGAGGCTGAGCCCAATGGGAACCGTCCAGCCTGAACTGCCAGGCCATGTCATCCCTGGATTGGAAACAAGCATCCTAGGACCGCTTTCGGGGTTTCACCCCTCATCAGCCAGGATAGCTTGAGTCCAGTAGCATGGAGAGCCCAGGACCCATGTCTGGACATACCCGTTCCACTCAGGATGACAAATGCAAAAACAACAATTGATGGACAGAATGCAGAAGAATGTCATACATTCACCCCAGTACAGAGATCTGGGCCTAAATCCATAGTTTTTTTGATCACCATGCCATTCCAGTTTGAACCCAGCCATATGCAAATCAGTCTTGATCCAGTGCCCAATGGGAACAGACCAACCCAAACTGTGAAGCAACGTCCTCCCTGGCCCGGAAACAAGCATCCTAGGACCGGTTTCGGGGTTTCACCACTCATCAGCCAAGGTAGCTTGAGTCCAGTGGCATGGCGAGCACGGGACCAACATCTCGGCATAACCGTCTCACTCAGGGTGACAAATGCAAAGATAACAATTGGTGGACAGAATTCAGAACAATGTCATACATTCATCCCAGTACAAATATCTGGTTCTAAATCCATATTTTTTTGCTCACCATGCCATTCCAGTTTGAACCCTGCCATATGAAAATCAGTCTTGACCCTGTGCCCAGTGGGAACAGTCCAGGCCAAATTGCCAGGCCAGGTCCTACTTGGAATGGAACAAGCATCCTTGGACTGGCTTTGGGGTTTCACCACTCATCAGCCAGGATAGCTTGAGTCCAGTGGCATGGAGAGCGCGGGACCCACGTCTGGGCATACCCGTCCTACTCGGGATGACAAATGCAAATACAATAATTGATGGACAGAATGTAGAACAATGTCATACATTCACCCCTCTACAGAGATATGGGCCTAAATCCATCGTTTGCTCACCATGCCATTCGAGGTTGAACCAAGCCGTATGCAAATCAGTCTTGACCCTGTGCCCAAAGGGAACAGTCCACCCCGAACTGCCAGGCCAGGTCCATCCTGGACCGTAAACAAGCATCCTACCACCGGTTTCAGGGTTTCACCCCTCATCAGCCAGGATAGCTTGAGTCCAGTGGCATGGAGAGCACGGGACCCACCTCTGGGCATACCCGTCCCACTCGGGTGACAAATGCAAAAAAAACAATTGATGGACAGAATGCAGAGCAATGTCATACATTCACCCCAGGACAGAGATCTGGGCCTAAATCCATCGTTTTTTTTGCTCACCATGCCATTCCAGTTTGAACTCAGCCATATGCATATCCGTCTTGACCCTGTGCCCAATGGGAACAGTCCAGCCCAAACTGCCAGGCCAGGTCCTCCCTGGACCGGAAACAGGCATCCTACCTCCCGTTTCGGCGTTTCACCCCTCATCAGCCAGAATAGTTTGAGTACAGTGACATGGAGCCCTAGAAACCCACATCTGAGCATACCCATCCCACTTGGGGTGACATATGCGAAAAAAATTGATGGACAGAATGCAGAGCAATTTCATACATTCACCCCAGTACAGAGATCTGGTCCTAAATCCATCGTTTTTCTGCTCACCATGCTATTCTAGATTGAAACTAGCAATATGCAAATCTTGACCCTATGCCCAGTGGGAACAGTCTAGCCCGAACTGCCAGGCCAGGTCCTCCCTGGACTGCAAACAAGCATCCTAGGACCGGTTTTGGGGTTTCACCCCTCTTCAGCCTAGACAGCTTGAGTCCAGTGGCATAAAGAGCACAGGATCCACTTCTGGGCATACCCGTCCCACTCAGGTTGACAAATGCAAAAAGAACAATTGATGGACACAATGCAGAACAATGTCATACATTCACTACAGTACAGAGATCTTGGCCTAAATCCATTGTTTTTTTATCACCATGCCATTCTAGTTTGAACCAAGCCATATGAAAATCAGTCTTGACCCTGTGCCCAATGGGAGCAGTCCAGCCCGAACTGTGAGTCACGTCCTCCCTGGCCCGGAAACAAGCATCCTAGGACTGGTTTAGGGGTTTCACCCCTCATCAGCCAAGATAGCTTGAGTCCAGTGGCATAAAGAGCACAGGACCCACGTCTGGGCATACCGGTCCCACTCTGGGTGACACATGCAAAAACATCAATTGATGGACACAATGCAAAATAATGTCATACATTCACCCCAGTACAGAGATATGGACCTAAATACATTGTTTTTTTTTGCTCACCATGCCATTCCAGTTTGAACCCAGCCATATGCAAATAAGTCTTGACCCTGAGCCCAGTGATAACAGTCCAGACTAAATTGCCAGGCCAGGTCCTCCCTGGACTGGAAACAAGCATCCTACGACCGGTTTCGGGGTTTCACCCATCATCAGCCAGGATTAGGCATGGGCGGAAAATCCGTTCCGCTCGCGGATTTTGCGGATTTTCGGGAAATCCGCAATCCGCGAGATTTGCGAATTTCCTGAAAAATCCGCAAATCCGCGAGCAGCGGATTTTGCTCGCACTGCTCGCACTGTTCGCGTGAGTTCGCGCCCCGCGAATAAGTGCGAAATTGCAGAAATACGATTTTAGCAAAACTGAAAGTAACTACTTACCAGGTTCAAAAGTTCAGGCTCATCATTAGTAGCCATTTCCTGTAGTGCTTCCTGAGGGGCCCCTCCAGAGTTCAGTTGCCAGTTGCAACTATTATGTGACCCTGCTCTGAACCTCAGAATAGTTACACATATGCCACAAAGGTCCTGAATTACAGCTAAGGGAGACAAGCAGGAGCCAGGCTGGAAGTTAAAATCCATTAATCAGCCCCTAATTCATTATTGTCAGTTGGGGCAGGGCAGGTGTTGTAACTAATTTTGCAACAATGAAAGCACTTAGCAAGTGCAAAAGATCACTAATCAGGGCGCACTAAGGAAGCAGGTGCCAGCTAAAAAAATATTCTGTGACACATTAATCAGCCCCAAATTAATTCAGGTCACTTGAGGCAGGGAAGGTGTGCTTTGCTTTGCCAAAAATAATGTACACTGGACAACCAGAGGGTGTGGTGATGAAACAGAGGGTGGCATGGGTGGGCCAGAGGGTGGCATGAGTAGTCAGAGAGTGGCAGTGGTGACAGAGAGTGGCAGTGATGAAGAAGAGTGTCCCAAACAGGTTGGACACGTAGAAACAACAAGTTCGCAAAACTTGCGACCCGACAGGTAAGTTCGCAAATTGCGAAATTGTAAAAACCCTCGCGAACTGGCAGAAACACGGGCGAACACAAAAAAAAAAAAAAATCCGCAAATTCGCGGGAATTCGCGGATTTTGCGGATTGCGAGTTTGCAAATCCGCAAATTCGCGGATTGCCAATCCGCAAAATCCGCTCATGCCTAGCCAGGATAGCTTGAGTCCAGTGGCATGGAGAGCACGGGACCCACGTCTGGGCATACCAGTCCTACTCGGGGTGACAAATGCAAAAACAACAATTGATGGACAGAATGCAGAACAATGTCGTATATTAACCCGAGTACAGAGATCTGTGCCTAAATCAATCATTTTTTTGCTCACCATGCCATTCTCGTTTGAACTCAGCCGTATGCAAATTAGTCTTGACCCTGTGCCCAATGGGAACAGTCCAACCCGAACTGCCAGGCCAGGCCCTCCCTGGCCCGGAAACAAGAATCCTACCACCAGTTTTGGGGTTTCAACCCTCATCAGCTAGGATAGATTGAGGCCAGTGGCATGGAGAGCACGGGACCCACATCTAGGCATACCTGTCCCTCTCGGGTTGACAAATGCAAAAACAACAATTGATGGACAGAATGCAGAACAATTTCATACATTCATCCCAGTACAGAGATCTGGGCCTAAATCCATTGTTTTTTTGCTCACCATGCTATTCCAGGTTGAACCCAGCAATATGCAAATCAGTCTTGACCCTGAGCCCAATGGGAACAGACTAGCCCGAACTGCCAGGCCAGGTCCTCCCTGGACTGCAAACAAGCATCCTAGGACCAGTTTCTGGGTTTCACCCCTTATCAGCCATGATAGCTTGAGTCCAGTGGCATTGAGAGCACGGGACCCACGTCTGGTCATACCCGTCCCACTCGGGTTGGCAAATGCAAAAACAACAATTGATAGACAGAATGCAGAACAATGTCATACCTTCACTCCAGTACAGATATCTGGACCTAAATCCATTACTTTTTTACTCATCATGCCATTTCAGTTTGAACCCAGCCATATGCATATCAGTCTTGACCCTGTGCCCAATAGGGCTGTTCCTCCCTGGACTGGAAACAAGCATCCTAGGACTGTAGTGACAATATGGAATCAACTGCAGACATGGCTACGTTAGCATAAGTGAGGTATATGCTTAAGGGCCATTTTGCTGCTTTTGCACATGACACTATATGGCTCTCGTAAATAACCTGCTTGTGCTCTTTCACATGAGAACTGTCTGTTTTTCACAAATCTAGACACGCTCTGTGCCTTTGGTCTGCACAGTGCGTCCAAGGTTGAACAAAAATGTATGCTGTTAATTCATGTTGATCAGTCCCAGGCACACTAGACAGAACAGAAAACTCAGCTGCTCAAACTCAAGCTCGGATGCTTTTAATATTGCATTGCATGTATGAGGAGGCACTTGGAGAAAATCTTTCCATCTACAAAGAGCTGTGCATGTCCTGGGATGTGGTTCACTGCATCTGTTCTTGGAGGTATGGGGCCCTCCGTCAAAGCCTAGAGGTCTTCTTCTACTATTAATTAAAACTAGCTCCAAGCACAGGGAGGGTGGTAACGGCACTATAATCGTGTTTCCACTGTCTTTTGTAAAAGGATTTCCCATTTTGTGTTTTATGGAATTGTAACAATGCTGATCGTATTATTCTTATGCATCTGTTTGTTAGTATTGGCGAAAGTACTGCATCTTAGAGCACGTTAGTTAAAATAAACATTTTAAATTATACTGTGTCTCTGATTACTCACGTTGTGAACTAGTATGAGAGCTGGAACGTAAGAGTGTTCTTGATTCCCTCTATTCCTGAGAGTTTCCTAAGTCGCATGTTCTAGGTTGTCTAATCATTGGTAGCTTTGCTGGAGTACGGAGAATGAATGAGACACTATTGCTTGTTTGATTAGGGTTCTGGGCACTGAGGTGGGTTCTTGGTACACCACAATACACCGAGGTCGAGGTTTCCTGTGCATAGTTCTGTGCTTGAGCAGAATCCCTGCAACATGGCACACCTATTGTTTGGTCTTATTTTCGAGACACTTTAGTAGTGCTTATACTTGTCCACAATACCCTCACTCCTGTTTCCGGAAAACAGTTGTGACCACATAACTTACCTCTATAAATTAATTATAGGTTCATTCAAGCTTGCGATTTTAAAATGGTTCACAATATTATGTTGAATTACTAACCCTTTTTGTGCTACCACAGATATAAGTAGTTTTTCTTTCTTAGTCGTTATTGCAGTCGAAATTTCACAGCATAGTCGCGCGGCACTCCATCGTCATTTGGCACAATATGGCGTTCCTGATGCAGGTATGGCTCGTATTTTTGTGGTTGGGGCGCAGAGTTTCAATTTGAAATTTTCCACTCTTGCGTTACCTTTGAGGCAGTGGATGGAGATGATAACTTATTCCATTCATATACTCCCACAGCCATACCTGTAGCATATCGGCCATATACGAAAATTGAAGTTCCAATTTTGGCATGGCAACATGGTATTTGGTTTCATGGTGCCCTCCCCCACACAGTGACTCTGTTCCGTTTAGGCCCTTTATCGATCGCAAGGGCCACTTGACCAGTTTTGGCCGGGTACACACCACATCCACGTTTTCCTAATGTCACGGTGGATGAATTGGGTATTTTGCGGCCCTCCTTAGTAGGTATGTATCAGGCTTTAGTCCAATACGTTTCTCGCAATCTCCAGGTGGGGGCACCTGGGGTTGCAGCGCAACCAGCTGGCCCTGTCAGGATGTCAATTAGTCCCGTCATGGTTAATTCGGTTATGGGCAAGGGACCCCAGAATAAGGATGATTTACCTTTATTGGCTTGCTGAGAAATTTGACCAGCAGAAGCAGTATTTCCTAATAGTACGCCTTTGGAGAAACACAAGATACTCACTATTAGTTTGCAGAAAGACTTAATACCAGACGTAACAGATTGTGATTGGGGTAAAGTCTTTGCAGCTGTGTATGCAAAGTGCTTCGGCATACCTTCCATGACTGTCCTGCGCTCCGTGATCAAACGTGTTCAGGATGAAGACGGTCCGGAGGCGGTAGTTGAGTTGGGAAGGAGGCTTGTTGGAGTGTTTGACATAGTTGCTGATCTCATCCTTTCGAATGTGAAGGGAGATGCGGTTAACTTTCAGGTGTCTAATGCTTTGCGCCTTGTCCCAGGTGCAGCAAAACCCCATGAGTTACTGAAGATTATTGCAGAGGCATGTAAAACCATTGGCCACAATAGTTTGGCTTTTAAGCCTTTTGCTAAAACAGCAGCACAACCGCAAACTCAGACTGCGCAGTCTGATAAGGACGACCGTCCAGTTTTTCCAAAAAACAAATGGAATAATAAAAAGCAGGGGAAGCAACAACAGAAACAAAGGACGCCTGCTGCATCAGCAATACCCGAACCTAATGAGCAGGGCCTGAACGGTAAGTCCGGGCACCGGGCAATCCCCCGGTAGGCTGGATGGGGTGGGGCCAGTTTTGGGACAGGGGACCGGTTCTGTTTTCCGTGCTGGCAGCTGCCCCCTCTCTTCCTATTATTCCCTCTCATTCTGTCTTGCTCCTCACTTACTGAAAACTGTGACATTAAGAAACGGTTCACAACCTCTCTTTCCTTCTTTCATTTAGTTGCTTCTCTGTGAAATGGATCCAAAAAAGAAAAACACTTGCGGGAAATGCCCTTTTTCTGAAATTTTTCTAGTCCAAAGTGCAGCCTTGGGAAGGAGAGAAATAAAAGGTTTTAAATATGAAAAATTAATACATAACTAAATTAAGTAAGACAGCGTGGTTGCAAAGTGGCCAGATTGGTTTCATTCACATCAGCCTCACTTTACAGACTTTGCAGTGAAGCGCTACTTTTGTTTTCTCGTCTTTCTTTGAGCAGCATTGTTGTCCCCAGGTGGGGAAGTGCACCATTCCTGGATGTATTGCAATACCTGGTTGATGGGTGGATTGGAAAACAAAATGTGTGCCATGACTCTGTGTTTATGGATGTGGTCTTTTTAAAACAGACTGCTTAAGTTTTGTAAGGATATAAGCAATGGACATTAAAACAGTTCCCTTCGGGGCCCTGTAGTCATGTCCTTAAATTTTCAGGTAAAACCACTCACTGATTTCTGAATAGTGAGTGAGAGATCGTTAAGGTAACCATGTTGTTTCCGCTTACATTTCACATGCTTTACTTAATCTTTCATTCCCTATGAGTGTGTGCTTTTACTTTTTTTTTTAGGCAGCCTATTACTCTTATCAAGTGTATAATTTGAATTGAGCCACATCCAAGTGTTTATAGCACGGCACAATTAGGTTGTAGCTGAAGGCAGTACGAGTTTCTCTCAGTGAGGCAGTATGGTGTTCAGAGGGGAAGAGGATGTGGCACTATGGCCAGAGCTGTCCAATTTGGCACTGGGGAACCGGGTTCAGCCTTCATGACCAGTCCACCAGACCACTCTACTGAGGGAGCACATTCCCATGCTAGACCTTAGAAGGCCCCACTAGATCTGAGAAGGCCTGATGTCTTAGCACAAGCAGATGTCCCCTAGTGGTGTCAATTGTGGGTTAACCTTGAAGGCCTGTCCACCACAATCCATGCTGAAGTTCATCTCCAGTCTTGCGGGCAGGCCTACGAAGCAGCACACCCTAGAGCAACAGTGATTCAGTCACTGTGACTCTGTCACTGAGGTCACATGAACCTTGAGCAGGTTCGGGCGGTGCGAACTGTGTGACTGCACTGGGTACCTATTTCGGGTGGGTGCGTAGTGTTTGCAAGTATATTATGGTTTAAAAAAACTTGCTGCCTCCTTCCTTGCCTCCAGCAATTTTCAGCAACAATAAAAATGTCATGATAACTTCGGTGATTATTGTTCTTCCTACAGAGAGATCGGAGTTTTTTCTAGTGGAAGGGTTGACTCCTAGAAAGGTAGCACAGAGGGTTAATGTGCCTGTTGCACAGAACATGCAGATCACAAAGTGCACACAATGTTAACTAGGTTAGTAGGTTACTGCTTTTGTCAGAGAGATCCCTTTGTTACTTGCAGTTTATAAGTTAAAATCCTAACATAGAATAGTGAGCTATTAAACTATACGGCCTACTAGTCAGACCCCCCAGGATATAGCGGCATGGATTAGCAAATTTAGCGGCACAAAAATGGAAATTTAGCGGCACAAATATGGAAATTTAGCGGCAATTTTGCGGCATTTTATTTGGCCATTTTTCCTACAACAAACACAGATATCTTAGTTTTTTTAGTTATTTAACAACATGAAGCTATGTATATTTGGTTTATTTACAATGTAGACACTTTGTTTCCCTCGAAAAGCAAAAGACTGCCCGTCAGCTGCCCAGGGCAGCAAAACAGCATTACAGGCAGTAGGTGTGACACACTCGCATACACAACAGACGCAGTGAGTGCAAGGTTCTCTCAACCTAATATAAACTTATTTACACTTGTGCTTGTGTGGGTTGTCTATTTACTTATGCACTATTGCGCGACTTCCTCTGATGTGTATGCAAAACGTACCTTTTGTCCCGAATTTTCATCCTGAATTCTGACCTTCTGTCCTGACTTTTTGTCCTGAATTTTGACCCTTTATCCTGAATTTTTGCACTCACTGTCCTGAATTTGCACCCATGCCAGTTGGTCACCCTAGTGGCGGCCTGGAATAGACTGAATTGTCACAATTGTAGGAGTGTTAGTAATTGTGTTAGTCCTGCCTGGGAGGGCGATGTGGGTGCAAACTGGAGTAGCCTACTGACGAGCGCCTCTGCACATATTTTTTCGCAAATTAAGCACTGGGGTTGAGTGGGAAATTGATCAGTGAGGTTGAATGAGGGACCACGAGGTCCGAGAAAGTTCAAATGGAGACTGAGGTCTGGGGTTTTGTTGGAGCTGGAGGGGTGACGGGCTCTGAAGCCTAATTGTGGGAGTGGGAGGGCGTTCAGGTGTTTAATGGAGGGTGGAGGCTTTTTTCTGAGTTTGTTGTTTGTCGCCCCTGTGTTTTCCACTATTAAATGCAACCTTTCTTTCACAAAACTCCAGCATCTGTCTCTGTCTCACACTGTGCTGCGGGAATATGAACAGAGATTTTCAGCCGTCTTTTCGTGCCCCAATCCCACCTCTGTTTTTTCGGTACTTTCAGCTTTAACTTTTCCTGGCCAATAGCCTTTGACCTTTCACTTCCTCGAACTTTGTGACCAATAAGAACTAGGTAACATACAGGCGCAGACTGGTTCACGGCACCCCCGCTTGGAAGTGAGACAACACCCCGTCAGAGCCGTCACCAGCCAATGAGCCCCCAGGGCTGGTAGAAGATAACCTATCAGAAGAGAAACGAGACAGGTGAAGATAAACACACGTCTGCGCATTATCTCGCTTGCTAATCGCTCTGGCAGATCCCCCAGGATATAGCGGCATGCATTATCTTTTGTACAAATACTGTGATTTCTACAAAAGTGACGATTTCGCGGGCACTTTTATAAAAATCGCGGCATTTTTACAAAAGTGCCGATTTTGCGGCAAACCGCGAAATCGCGATATCCTGGAGGGTCTGACTAGTATAGTTGTCATGTGGCTTCTACACCTTGTAGTCATTTGTCTTATATAACATTTCCATTGGTCTTGTTTCAGCAGTAGTAGCTGCAACTCACCAAGGATCAGCAATGCAGGATTTATACGCACACCAAACTAAGTTTGCAAACTTTACAGTCTCTCAACTCATGCACAAGCACTTTTAGCATGTGCTACCTGCTCTGGAGCCACTGGAATTATGCAGCAATGTGGGACAAAATGATGCAGCAGTGTTGACTGAATTATGCAACAAAAAAAAGGCCGCAGCGTAATGCAATATATTTTCTTATACTTTATTATTTAGACATTTTACACATATTAAGTTTCTGCAAAGATTCTGCCTCATTAGTATCAGTATAACATACAAATACAGCAGTGAGAAAGGTTATCAGTCAACCTTTGCAAAGGGCCATCCACTTGGCAGCAACTCAAGTCACGTTTTTTAGTAACCTTTTATCCATTTGAGCTACAAAAATGATTAGTTAAAACTGTAAGATTATGCAGCGGATGATGTATTATGTGGCAAATATGGCAGAGCCATAATTATATAGAAAACAATTGCAAACTAGGATATTTTGCCATTCATGTTTAAACTGCTCTTGTGGAAGAAGGGAGGAGAAGTACTAATGAGAGAAACTGCATGGCTTGGAGACAAATGGCTTGTGATTCCACTTTTAAGCGTATTTGGGACATTCATGTGAATGGAAATAAATCCCACTTTGTGAATATATTGAAATGCCAATAACTCCTATTAAACCCTAAATAATCAAGTGTATCCATTGGTTGAATTAAATAACACAATAAGCTGTAACTGGTCGGTAAAATGCCATACAAATAATAAAAATTGGGATGTTTGGCACATTCTGGCCACAACTCTGACTCCACCCACTGATCCAATCCTTGGGTTATCCCCGCCCTCGGAGTCTCCACCCACAGTTCCCCTACTTTTTATCCCTCCACTTTCACCACTGATTAAAAACCACCTGACCTGACCACGATGACGTTCGTATAGTCGTGGAAGGGCACAGGGCACAGATGTCTCCGCCTCCACGTCTGTGCGCCGGGGTTAAACAGTTAGTTTTACCTTAGGGTGGGGTCTCTGCTGCCTGGTGACGCGCATTAAAAAGTGTGCGTGACTCTAAAGCAGGCATCTCAGAGGCCAGAGACAGGGCTGGGAAAGAGAGAACCGCAGGTGAGTCTATTTAATTACGACTGGACGCCAGCCATTTAAATTGCATGCAATGCATATGCAATCCAGAATAGCGTTTATGCCGCCCCAAACCATGCTGGAAGCGATGAGAACGGCACAGGCATCCTGTTGAGACAAACAGCGTCATTGTTGTGGCTTGCCGTGTTTTGTTATGCTGGCTTTGTAACAGCGGTACAAAAGGGGTGGTGATGGCTTTGTAACAGGTCAGCATGGCCCTACCTGCAGAGCACAATTAAAGGACTACTTGGCAAAGAGGTGTTCAGTTATGAATGGATGTGCGTCACATCAATATATTCAATGTATGCAAAATTTCACGCATATTAATGAATTAAAAAAAACGCTTTTGTATATGTTTTTATTTATTTTAATGATTTACATAGCGCTGGCATGATGCCTTTATGTCTCTCTGCATCAAGGGGCCCAGCGCAGGCCCTTGCGGTGGTGTCGTTCCACCTTTAAGGGCGCCCAGTTCAGCCTCCATACTGAAAAAGTGTGTGAGATATGAGAGTTTCAGTGGCCTCTCAGCTCATATTGCTGGGGAAGGGGGATTTGCGTCACACCACTATCTGAAGCTGGGTCTGTGTGATGAGCATAGCGCTACCAAGAACCACGTGATGCCTCCTAGGCGCTTGGCTAGTGAGGAGCTTAGGTCCTGGGAGCTTAGGTCCTGGGAGTGCTAAGCATCCCTCCTTTTTTTAGCAGGTCAGTGAGTGACTAGAGATTTGCGATTTACCACCTCAGTTGTATTTACAACTTTTCTTGCCCTGTTTCCCAGTTTGTGTGCTGATACTTGTAACCTGCGTTCATAGGAGGACAATCTAAACTACACAAGCAGCTTGTGTTCCTCTTGTCTATTCGATATTGCATTCTGGTAGCTGAAGTCCTGCATTTGTAAAAAGAAAATCAAAACAACAGTGGGTGTTTGTTCCTTATTACAGGTACGGACTCAATTCCTCCAGGTCTACTACATTGGCTGACTTGATTTGAACGTTGGTGGCTTACCATAGCCCCCTCTTTTTTCCTGCTCCACACTTGTTGGAAGATGGTCATCTTATACCATTAACCAATGTGTTATACATGATTGCAGACTACTTGACCTGCGTATTGGACACATACGGACATCTACAAATATACTGAATGTTCTGATTTTCAGACGTGGGTCACATTTTGCTGATATCCATATATTAATCTTGAGTCGATCAACCTGGAGTAACTTATTACAACCTATGAAATAGACTTTCTGCAACTTCGTTAAGACGCTGTTTTGAAATTGGACTCTACTTGTCTTCATCCGATTTGACTATATATCATCTGAAATCACCTTGGGGCATATTATCAAGCCTGTGCGCTAAAATTATCGCCGCTTTATCGGCCGAAAACGGCCGATAAAGCGGCGATAATGGGCTTGATAATATGCTCTGTGGAATTCCAATCGAAGCCCATGTTAGATGTCTTCACATCTAACATGTGCTTCGATTGGAATTCCATAGAGCATATTATCAAGCCCATTATCGCCGCTTTATCGGCCGTTTTCGGCCGATAAAGCGGCGATAATTTTAGCGCACAGGCTTGATAATATGCCCCCCAATTTTATGTGGTCCATTCATTTTGCTATTCGCCCTGATGAAGTTCTCACAACGGGAACTAAACACGATGGCTGTTGTTATTTTCTAAAAGCAAAGAAGCATAAAGAATTTTCATAAAGGTTACATTTGCCTGTCTTGTGACTTCATCCCTGGTGCGACCTCCACGTTTTTTGATGCTTTGTTTTATATCATGCATGTACATTGAATATTGCACTCTGGACCTTGGAGACGGGGTTGAGAGCCAAAAGGCTCTGGACCTAAACCCAGTCTGCGAGGAAAAGACGGGTGCTGGAGCAATCAGCAGAGTGAAGAGGCAGGGGCTAAGGGGTGAAAGAACAACAAAGCCTCATTAACATGCAAATGGTCTTTCAAAGACCTGTGAAGTTCTCTGGTGCGGCTGTGTGTGCTGTCTCAGCCCGGGCTGACACCTCTTAACCCTCTAAGGAGGGGGAGACAGCAGATAGTTGCAAACTGTACTAGTATTTTCCATTTTTACATATAAATACAGACAAAAGGGGTGGTGATGGCTTTGTAACAGGTCAGCATGGCCCTACCTGCAGAGCACAATTAAAGGACTACTTGGCAAAGAGGTGTTCAGTTATGAATGGATGTGCGTCACATCAATATATTCAATGTATGCAAAATTTCACGCATATTAATGAATTAAAAAAACCGCTTTTGTATATGTTTTTATTTATTTTAATGATTTACATAGCGCTGGCATGATGCCTTTATGTCTCTCTGCATCAAGGGGCCCAGCGCAGGCCCTTGCGGTGGTGTCGTTCCACCTTTAAGGGCGCCCAGTTCAGCCTCCATACTGAAGAAGTGTGTGAGATATGAGAGTTTCAGTGGCCTCTCAGCTCATATTGCTGGGGAAGGGGGATTTGCGTCACACCACTATCTGAAGCTGGGTCTGTGTGATGAGCATAGCGCTACCAAGAACCACGTGATGCCTCCTAGGCGCTTGGCTAGTGAGGAGCTTAGGTCCTGGGAGCTTAGGTCCTGGGAGTGCTAAGCATCCCTCCTTTTTTTAGCAGGTCAGTGAGTGACTAGAGATTTGCGATTTACCACCTCAGTTGTATTTACAACTTTTCTTGCCCTGTTTCCCAGTTTGTGTGCTGATACTTGTAACCTGCGTTCATAGGAGGACAATCTAAACTACACAAGCAGCTTGTGTTCCTCTTGTCTATTCGATATTGCATTCTGGTAGCTGAAGTCCTGCATTTGTAAAAAGAAAATCAAAACAACAGTGGGTGTTTGTTCCTTATTACAGGTACGGACTCAATTCCTCCAGGTCTACTACATTGGCTGACTTGATTTGAACGTTGGTGGCTTACCATAGCCCCCTCTTTTTTCCTGCTCCACACTTGTTGGAAGATGGGCATCTTATACCATTAACCAATGTGTTATACATGATTGCAGACTACTTGACCTGCGTATTGGACACATACGGACATCTACAAATATACTGAATGTTCTGATTTTCAGACGTGGGTCACATTTTGCTGATATCCATATATTAATCTTGAGTCGATCAACCTGGAGTAACTTATTACAACCTATGAAATAGACTTTCTGCAACTTCGTTAAGACGCTGTTTTGAAATTGGACTCTACTTGTCTTCATCCGATTTGACTATATATCATCTGGAATCACCTTGGGGCATATTATCAAGCCTGTGCGCTAAAATTATCGCCGCTTTATCGGCCGAAAACGGCCGATAAAGCGGCGATAATGGGCTTGATAATATGCTCTGTGGAATTCCAATCGAAGCCCATGTTAGATGTCTTCACATCTAACATGTGCTTCGATTGGAATTCCATAGAGCATATTATCAAGCCCATTATCGCCGCTTTATCGGCCGTTTTCGGCCGATAAAGCAGCGATAATTTTAGCGCACAGGCTTGATAATATGCCCCCCAATTTTATGTGGTCCATTCATTTTGCTATTCGCCCTGATGAAGTTCTCACAACGGGAACTAAACACGATGGCTGTTGTTATTTTCCTTAAGCAAAGAAGCATAAAGAATTTTCATAAAGGTTACATTTGCCTGTCTTGTGACTTCATCCCTGGTGCGACCTCCACGTTTTTTGATGCTTTGTTTTATATCATGCATGTACATTGAATATTGCACTCTGGACCTTGGAGACGGGGTTGAGAGCCAAAAGGCTCTGGACCTAAAACCCAGTCTGCGAGGAAAAGACAGGTGCTGGAGCAATCGGCAGAGTGAAGAGGCAGGGGCTAAGGGGTGAAAGAACAACAAAGCCTCATTAACATGCAAATGGTCTTTCAAAGACCTGTGAAGTTCTCTGGTGCGGCTGTGTGTGCTGTCTCAGCCCGGGCTGACACCTCTTAACCCTCTAAGGAGGGGGAGACAGCAGATAGTTGCAAACTGTACTAGTATTTTCCATTTTTACATATAAATACAGACAAAGGAAAACTTGTTTTTGGTCTGTATTTATATGTAAAAGTCAGTTTAAAGGGAAAACTGGGAGCCCTATATATAATACACTTAGGAGGAATATTGGATTCTGGTACTTGTACTCCTGCCTTTATAAAACGAAAATCAAAGCAACATGTACAGTTTGTATTTTTGTAGCATATCTGTGCTTGATAAATTTCACTCTGGTACTTACAGAACCAGAATGAAACTCAAAATTACATTAATTTTTTATATCATACCTTCTCATGGGATATTACTTTATGGAACTTGAATTCCTGCATTTATAAAATGAAAATCAAAACTGCATGTACTGTACACATTATTGTATATAGGACTTCTGCAAGGCAGAGTGCATTCTGGTACTTGCAGTCCTGTATTTATATTTATAATGGTGTTCTGTTATGGTATTTTAAAGAGAAGCATTTATAATGAGAATTCAAACCACAGATGATGCTTGTATTGTGTACTCCCATGTCTGTGTGTGGAAAGATGTTTTCCTTCGTATGTTTAGCACAGACAGGGTCCTGGCCATGATTGACTTGTATGTAGACTGTGCAGATTAGGTGCCTGGGGTTATGCACGTCTCAGTGGTTTAACATACTAGGCACCCTGCATGCTACATGCCCCACGAAGAGCAGTTGGCATTGGGTTGGTGCGCACACACTGCCAGGCCAGCAAACCTTGTGACCGAAGATTCTTGGAGTGGGTGCTGCGAGAGGTGTACCCACATATTAAGGGGTGCTCACACATGCAAGGGCAGTCTAATGTGTGTACCACCATGGGATGCCGGGTGGTTCAGGGGCACACTGCTGCTGTAGGGAGATGGGAAAGAAAGTTGGTGGCACCAGGAAAAGCCGCTTGGTAACTGGCATCATGTCAGCAGTACCCTTTAAACCCAAGTATGTGGGCACACATTCAGAGACTAGATGTACTGAGTTGTAGCTAATGAGGAGGCCAAAACACTGTCAAAAACTTTTATTGTCTTCATTTTTCTCACCACTGTTTGATGAAATTGTGATTCGCTTTGAAAAACAGACTGTAAAATGACTCCTGACCAGTGTGTGATGCTATCACCCCATCGTGAACTTTTAGCCTCAGCACTTTGCATGAAAATCTAGACCCAGGCCCATAACTGGAAAAAAAAACTACATGTCCCAGAATGCAAGGTAATGTCTGTGAAATAAGACTAGCGCCTATTGTCATGGCATGTGTGATTCTGGCAGCACTTCACCCCTGCAGCGACTACAAGCACCCAGCCAAGGAGAGACCATGGCGCAAAGATGACGTCTTTAATTATTCTCTGGCTCAAGGGCATTGTGATGGAATCATTCATTATACATATGAACTGGCTCAGTTGTACATGGATGACGTGATCAATTATTGAAATTGCTTCATTCATTGCAGACATGGTGATGTCATCAGTGCGGTTTAGGAGAGAAAATGTGTTGGTAAATGCTTTGGTTTAGCCTTTCTGTCTTCAAACTTTTCTTGGGGGGCAACCCCCTAAACTCCCCCTAGTAGTGGTTGCTCACTGCGCTAGCTCGCTACACACGATGTGGGGGCTGGTCTCACTTTTACTTTGTTATCTCTGATTCACTACTTGTCTGTTTTTGGTGCTCTCTGACAGAATGTCTATGGGTACATATGACTGGGTGGGTAACCTGATGTTCTTTAAGGTCATCTTCTACTATTTAATGTGCCTTGAAAGTTGATACATTGAATATGTAATGAAAAATGTGCTGTAAAATTCTTCATTTTGGGCTATCTTTTTCTAAAATTTTCTTTTAGGGAGAACCCCCCAAACCTCCATAGTAGCGGTTGGCTCGCTCACTGAGCTCGCTCGCTAAGCGCCGGACGGGGGCTGGTCTGGCAAACTTTGCCAGGGCTGCTTTCAGTTCCCAGTCCGTCCCTGCTAATGAGCGCCCTGATGATTTGCGCAACCACGCGAGAATTAGGTCTCCTGATAGATTTCAGATCCCTGGTAAGGGTTCTCCTCCTTCTTCACAGGGAACATCAGGCTCTCAAGCTGGTGGAGGAGATCGCCAGGATTGCTGCAGAAGTCGAGGTGCCCCACAAGGATGCAAGCAACTTAGTCAGACTGGCGGTAAAGGCAAGCAGGACGATTTCCCTCGTCAACTCCCTTTGTTTCAGAAAAAGAAAGTTGCTGCTTTAACAGCAAGATATGACACTGACAATGAGAACTCAACTTCGGAACCTAACATGGGCAGTAATGCTGCTAGACAGTGCAGTGGAGGTTACAATAGTGCTGCAAGCACTTCGTCCATTTCTGAAGGCGACAGCAACTGACACTTTCATCACAGTTGAAACTGCTAACACCTGAGTGGCTCCCCCTGACAGACTATCTGACATAGTATTATTAATTGAAGGTGATATACAATGTGTTGTTAATCTGACTTCTTCATATGAGATCTTGTTAGCTGAGAGAGATTGACCCCCTCCTTTCATTTTGGCCGCTCCGAGGGGGGAGGAGGTAATCCTCCCTAGTTTTTCACACACTGTGCCAAAAGAGCAAGCTATGAACTTCGTGGAAGAGTGGGCTTTGGTGCTTGCACCGGCTTCGTACCATACTCAGGTTAGGTGGGATAAACTTTCACCCAGACATGAGATTCCATTGCGGTCTATGCCACAGCCACAACCCCAATATCCCCCCCGGTGGGAGGCAAAGGCTCCAGTTTCTGAAATTCTAGAACAATTAGAGTATCAAGGAGTGATTGAGACATGTGTGTCATCAATGACTAATCCTCTTTTTACAGTAACCAAACCCGATGGGTCGTACCGCCTAGCTTTGGATTATCGACATTTAAACTCACATTGTCGAACATGTACGGTACAAAATACCCATAGTTCTTTAATCGTAGACAGACTTTAAAGGTTTAAAACCACACTCAACATTTCCAATGGCTTTTTTTGTCATAACCTGTCCTCTATAAGTAGTCAATTGACAGCCTTTACTTCCGGCGGCAAACAAAAACAAGTCAAAACATTGGCCATGGGCTACAAGAACAGCCCAGGCATTTTTGCCGCACGTGTCGTCTCTTCGTTAGATGGCATAGACCCTGATGCGTACTCGTACGTAGATGATATTTATCTCACGGCAAGGAATTATGGCTGCATCACTGACACGTGGACCCCATCATAGTTTTGTTTGACGACTACGGTTACAAATTTAACTTTGCAAAATCACATATGTACACAGTGTTATTTCTGGGCAATGAGCTCAACAATGAAGGTAGAAGCTTGGCGCCTCACTTCTTAGAGAAATGTGCACTTTTGCGTTCTCCAACAACCTTGAAAAAATGACAATCTTTGCTGGGATTTTTTAACTTCGATTGAACATACATTCCCGAATATGCCCAGCGTGTCAAGCCGCTATATGCCTTGATAAAACCAACCTTTACAAAAGCCAGCTGGCTTCCGGAACATTCAGCTATACTGCAATGTTTGCAGTCTTATCTTCTTGAATCTAAATACTTGTTAACACATGACAACTACACAATTGCGCCAGGCGCAGTTGGTTTTACCCACTTTTTAGTACTGTGTCACAATCAGCCAGCCCAGACACAACACAATGCAATGCAATGCCTGATATGGCACTCTTGTAATTAAATGACACTCTGGGGAAGAAATAAGTGGGGACATTAAATCCGTGAAAAGCCAAATGTTCTCCGATGAGCTCTTTTCCTTTGTGATCATTGTACATATGTTTTAAAGTCTACTTTTGAAATATCTGATCAGCCATAGCAAACAAAGACAAACAATGTTTGGCATCACTCAGCATTTGCATATGAAATCCTTTCTAGCGTGGCACACCAGAGAGAATATGCTTTTTAGAGATTGAGCAAGCAACACTAAATAAATGCATTTCACTTAATTAAGGAGAGAAGGGGCCAAAACAAGGACCATGGTTTATAATTGTGAAATTAAGACATCTGTAATGGAATTCCTCCACACTCTTCACTAAGTTCGCTGGCCTGTCATTCTTTCAGTGTTTGCTTTAAAGTAATACATTCCAAAGTATAAATCTTTAAGGGTCTATATTAGCTCTCCGTACATCCAGTGGTCTCTCTGTATATGTGTTAGCCTGTCTTCTTATCTATAAGGCCATGGGTCAGCTTAATTGTTTGTTTCTATGCCTCCAGGTCTGTGTCCTTGTCCATTGTAGGTAGAGCCTACCAAACAGTGCATGCGCTGTTGTGAGGCATATTGTGGGCTTTTGTAAGAACATACAGGAGCTTAGAGCCCTCCCATTGATTGTCACTGATTGGCTTTCCTGCCATTCTCTTTTGCCTGCTTCTTATTCAATGGTTTTCCGCCTTATGTCTGCCCCTCCCAAGAGCACTGCCAATTTACTTCCACCCTTCTGAGTGCTTAATTTGTGCCACTGGTTTCCCACAAGGAAGCCTAGGGTCTCGAGTTGGGTAAAGCCAACCCAGGTCCCCCCTTCTTTTCAAAACATTTGTGGAACAGAGGAAGATAAACTCAGAAAGGGAAAGGTTACAGCGCTTCCATCTCCGACCCCGCAAGGTTTAGTATCTGCTCCCACCCAATTGGTCTGGAGATAATTATAACTCTCTGGATTTTTGGAGCAAAGGAAGTAAGTAAACCAACAAAAGGTCTAAAGATCACCACCTCTCTATGCTCCTTCTTTAAGGTTTAGTCCAAAAAGGGAGAAGCACATAACTCCATATCCACGTAGTCCTCTCCTAGTGGAGCAGTCACAGGAAAGCTACACCAGAACTGTGGAGGGGCAGCGGAAAAGAGGGATCTCCCTCGGTATCTGCTTTACTTCCCCCATTCACACCTCACTCCTTTGCTTCTCTCCATTCTTCCTTCACTTTCTGCCCTACGTCTGCCTTTCCCCTTTTTCCCCTTAATCGCCGCCTCCCCTCATTGACTTCTTTTAATTTTTCATCTTTCATTTCCAATCTCCTTTCACGCGCTCCCCGCTGTCTGCACCTTCTACCCTTGCCTTTCTCCCCTTTTCACTTTTCATTCACATCATGTTTCACTCTAATCTCGCACTCCCAATCTCTGCATTCCTTCTTCTTTCCACATTTTTTGTCTATCTTTGTATCTTTGTATCTATTCTTGTCTTCAGACCCCTCCTTCTTCCTCCCTTTCCCTTTTTATGTTTTTCCTTCTTGTACATATCTTTATATCCACTCCAGGAATCTGTGTTTGATTTCGGGTTCATACATTTAAATCTTGGTGTGGCTACTCAGTCTTTCATCTTTCTGGGGTCGATAAAATGAGTGCCATTGAGCTGGATAGCAACATTTTCTTTGCAATATTACACTGTCATTATTCCCTCTGTCCCTGCTTCATCCAGTACCTTTCAAACTTGCATCCATTCCCTTGACCTCCTTTCTTTCCTTCATCCCATCTTTTTCCTTTTTCTCATCCTCCGCACCTCCAGCCATACCTCCTTTCTTCTTTCCATTCTTGGTTCCATATATCCTCATTCATTCCCCATACTTCCTCCCTTGGTGCATTTTTTCCTCCATTTATTCCTTACTTTCTTTTTTCCCTTACTCCTTCTTTCATTTCTTCCTTTCTTATCCTCAACCCTTCCTTCTACTGTTCTTCCTCCTTTTCTTTCTTCTTTCTATTCATCCATTACACATTGTTCACTTCTATTCTCGCACTATTCCTTAATTTCTTCCTTGCACTTTATTTTCTTATTTTCTCCTTCTTTCATCCATTACTTATTTGTTTCCTCACTCCAGTACTCTCCTTTGCGCCTGCATTTGTTGCTGCCTTCTTTAGTATATTCCTACCTTCATCCCTTCCTTTCTTTTGAACAGCGCAGTGCAAGCACATTCTTTTTAAATTGCAAAACTGCTTCAAGTCCTCAAATGGCCTTTCCTAAAGCTGCATTTTGAGATTTACACACATTCTATATTTTGAGTTCATTTTTAAGTTGTTGTCATAGGCTTCCTATATGTTATATTATGTTATGTCATATTGATTTGTATAGTAAACTAATCACTCAAGAGGGTATCCAGATGCTTGGGCCGGTATGTATGTGCAAGGCCGCTGAGGTGCTTATGTCAAGAGCCAGGGTTTCAGCTTCTTGCGGAACTCAAGAAGTGAGGAGGTAGCTCTGATGTGTTGAGGCTTATGGGCGTGGGCTATAAGACTCAAGTGGGCGTGGCCTCCTAAAAAAATGGGAGCACTTTCACTTAATATTTTACAAACTAAGCACTGTATATAAGGGTGCCTGTTTCTCTGTTTATCGAGCTGGAGGCTGTCGTAGTTTGGAGTCGGAGGACCCCAGATTTCGCCATCAACCGCCGGTAAGGAGCGACAACTGCCCGCAGTTACACAAGGAGCATTAGTACGGGTGGGGTGATTGAGTTGATTCCAGAGACTTTTATTTCATTTTTGATTAGCGGGTTTCCACGTACTTCTCAATCTTTCACCGTCCATTATGTCAGCCCAAGACGCGCTGCGTGACCGGGAAGCTGCAGCTGAGGCGCTGCTTGACAATTTGCCGATCGCTAATACAGAAGTCAGCAAGCAACCTAATGACACCAATACCAATGATATCGGGGGCACACTAGGAAAATTGGAAAAACTACAAAAAAATGAGCTTACCAAGTGGTGGGAAAGGAAATCCCTGGAACAATATCGGGATGTAGGAAGGGTGCCTCACGGCTTGAGAGTAATGATTGCACCTTCCAATGAAAATCCTCATCCTGATATGCTTTCAGAATGGGCCACCAATATTCTTCAAGCGTCCATGAATATGGTCAACATCCTCATCAAATACGCTGATATTGATAGAGACGGAATTCTTAAAGAGATTGATGAACTGAATTGCATTCTTGACGCCAGTGATCAAAAAGATCTTATCTCTAAGGGGTGAGCAGACATTCTGATCAAATTGAAACAGCATGAAGAGACTATCAAAACTCCCAAAGGTTTTAAATTCGCCAGAGATCGCGATGGCTATGCAGCAGGAAGGGTATTTACCTTTTCACGAAAGTATGACAACGTCAAAAGAAAAGCTCTAACCAGCCAACTACCACCCATTGTAACAACTGATGGCGCTAGCACAAGTACAATTCAGGAGGATTCTGATTTGAATTCATTAACAAGTGGCGATTCGGATGATGGAAGGGGCCCCTCAGCAGTAAATCAAACCAGGGTGATGACCAAACACACCTTGGGAGAGGAGCTACATTTTTTAACCATGGGCAGGCACGCAACTCTCCGCCCCAGAAACCCTCAAATCCAAATGAGCACAGCACCAGTCAGCGCCGGAGGGAAAGGCGTAGACAACGGCTCAAACTCATCAAACAGAGGAAAAGGGAGGCGAAGATGGAATCGTTACACACAGGACAATACCATTATTAATTTAACTGACACAGTACTAACCAAAGCTGAAAATCAACTATTAGCTTTAGGTTTGTCTGTTTGCCCTGAGTCCAACTTTTTCTATGAACAGTCGCGCATTGACATATACAAATTTATACGAAAGATTGAGCTCAGAAAGTTTTTCCAATTAAATAAATCAACAAATGTCACTAACATTGAAAGAACCACACATGATAGTGTACAAGTTTGTGATCTTGATGTGCTACATACCATGCATTCACTGGCTAAAGAAAGTCTGGACTGTGATGTATCAGACACTGTTTCTGGGGGTCTTGAAGGAATTAATATGGGCATGGCGGCTGCCAGTCCATTTCGTCCCCCCTCTTCATTTTATCCAGTTATGCCAAGAGACTTTATGGAGGTGTTTAATGAAATGGTCACTGAGGACTTAAAGAAAATAAATGTATCTGTTAAATCCCAAGGTCGTAGATAGAATCACAGAATGAGAAGCTATTGGACATTGATTAAAAAACTGCGTGATAAAAATTATATTGTAATCATGAGTGCTGATAAGGGTGGAAACATAGTTTTGTGGCCAAAATGTGAGTATCTTCAAGAGGCTCAATGCCATCTTACAGATCCCGATTGCTATTGTACAGTTGGTCATGATTATTTGAGCCAGGTTAAATCCACTGTAATGAGTCACCTGCTACAATGGAAAAGAAAGGGTCATTTGTCCAAAAACGAATTTCTCTTTCTAAAGAATGACTTCCCTACAACAGCTGTTATGTACTTTATTCCTAAGATTCATAGGGGTATCTCTCGTGTACCTGGTAGACCCATAATATCAGCTAGGAATAATCTTTTGGAGGCTATGTATAAATACGTTGACTACTTTCTCCAGCCACACATGATGTCCCTGCCATCTTTTATTAAGGATACAGGTGATTTTAAAAAAAATAAAATACAAGCTATAGAGTGGAAACCTAGCTACATATTGGTTACCGTCGATATAGCCTCCTTATACACTAGCATCCTACATACACAAGGTTTGGAAGTCGTCAAACACTTCCTTAACTCTCGTGCCATCAATCTATATGACCACAACTGCATGCTTCTTCAAATGATTGATCTGTGCCTAAACAACAATGTTTTCTTATTTGACAAAACTCTGTACCGACAACTGAGAGGGATTGCCATGGGGGCGTGCTTCTCTCCAACCTATGCCTGCCTCTTGGTTGGTTGGTGGGAGGAGCACCTCCTCAGGTTGGCCCACAAGGAAGCTTGGGATTTACACATCAAATATTATGGCAGATACATTGATGATATTTTCTTCATATGGGAGGGCACTGATCAGGAGGCATCTCTTTTTGTAACTTCAATCAATGACAATGCCATGAATTTACAGTTTACTGCCCCTAATAGTTCCCAGAGGGTAGAAATTTTGGATGTGGAGGTGTATGTTTGGGGAAATCAAATGGAAATCAAACTCCACCAAAAGTCCACTGCTGGCAAGCATTTTGTTTTAAATACTGAAACTTTCCCAAACAGCTGTTATTTTCGTTTAATTACCTGTAACTATCCTTTAATGGACTTGCTCCTTCCACAGAGCAAAGCCGTCTGGTGGCAGCTGCTGCTGTCCCTATCTGCTGCTGCTACTGGCCCAGAGGCCAGGAGTTCAATGCCTTACTCTACCTGTGCCTCATCTCTGGTAGTTCAGTGGTAGAGCCCAGCCTCCCTCTAGTGTCCCTTCCCGCTTCCCGGCTGTCCAGTCCACCCAGTAGCACTCTTTAATGGCTTCTGCTGTGCAGCTGCGCAGCAGGCTTGCCGCTTTGGCGTGCCAAAGGCAAGCCCTTCTAGGCCTGTCTGGGCTGGATCGCACCCAGCTACATGGACCCTGCTTTGCTGGCATTCCACCTCTACGAAGCCAGTGCCCTCCTTGACCTCAACCCGGGATGCCACTCCGCTCACCATCTAGCATCACCAAAGAAGACCCTTGGACCCTTCTCCTGTTGGAACTGCAACCACACCTTCAGCAACGCCAACACGCCAGTGCCTCTCGCCACCAAGCCAACCAACAGCGCACCCGTCCGGCTTCACTGCATCCTTCTCAATATGCGGTCCCTCCATAAACACATCACAAAAATCTGGGACCTCCTTGACACCACCTCTCCTGACATCACTTTCTTCACAGAAACCTGGACCAACCCCTGCTCCGGACCGGACATTGCCATCGTCATCCCCAAAGGCTACAAAATCACCCACAAGGACCATGCACTCCAACTACACAACATCAACCATGGAACACCTCCACTTCCAGATCCAGACCAACCCCCTCCAATTCACCCTTGTCTACAGGCCCCTGACCCCGCTTCACCGACGCTATCGTAGACCTCATCCCCACCCCAGGCTCTCGTACACACAGACTACATCCTACTCGGAGACCTCAACTTCCACATGGACAACCCCAGTGACCAGACCACCGCCTCCCTTCTGGAGAACCTCCACAATATTTGACTCAAGCAGATAGTCACTGCACTGACCCACACCGATGGACACACGCCCGACCCCGTCTTCTCCACCTGTGGGTATATCAGCTACAGCCACACAACTGAACTCTCCAGGACTGAACATCACTGTGTGCCTCTCGCCTTCGCCATACCAACCATACACCTTCAATCAACATCACCCTTCTGCCGCAGTTGGATCAAGGCCACTGAAGAACTTCTCATCAACTCCCTCAGCACAACCATTCCACCAACGGACCCCAACACCGCAGCACGTAACCGCCACCACTGACACCCTGGCATCCCTCAAGACAATATCAGGTAAGCAACACTTCAGGAAGGCCAGCTGGTTCACAACCACCCTCCACGAGTTCAGACGCACCAGCAGACGGCATGAGAAGAGATGGAGGAACAACGAAACTCATGCAACCTTCAAACCCGCCATCAACACACACCACCTCCTGAAAACCACAAAGAAAACGGTCCTTTAAGACAGGCCCATTGCCAATGCACACAACAGCAAAGAACTCTTCGCCATTGTCAATGAGTTCGGCAGGGCCAACAGTGAAACCACGGACGTTCTCTCATCCCAAGACCTCTGCAACAAACTTGGCACCTTCTTCCACTACAAGATTAGGAAGGTTTACGACAGCTTTGACACCCTCGACCCAACCACTACGCCCACCATCATTGCATACAACCAAGCCGCACCACAACAAACAGTGCTGGACCCCCCTCACAACAGAGGACACGTTCAAGACCATGAAGAGCATCCACTCAGGAGCCCAGATGGATCCTTGCCCCAACCACATCTTTCACAGAGCAGCCGCCGCCATCTCCCCCAAGCTTTGCAGCACCATCAACTGCCTCAGTAAAACCACCATCTTCCCCGGTGACTGGAAACATGCAGAGATCAACCCCCTGCTGAAGAAGCTGTCCTCAATCAATCAATCATTTGTAAAGTGCACTACATACCCGCGAGGGTCTCAAGGCGCTGTGGGGGGGCGCTACTGATCGAACAGCCAGGTCTTGAGTATCCTCCTGAAGGTCAGCAGGTCTTGGGTCTGTCATAGGCTCAGTGGGAGGGTGTTCCATGTCTTGGTGGCGAGGTGGGCGAAGGATCGCCCACCGGTGGTTGTTCTTCCAATAAGCGGGATGGTGGCGAGTGAGAGGTCGGCGGGGGGTAGCTGGTGGTAGGGGATGTAGAAGGAGAGACGTCTGTTGAGGTAGGCTGGGCCGATCTTGTGGAGTGCCTTGTGTGCGTGGGTGAGGAGCTTGAAAGATATCCTCTGGTTGACGGGGAGCCAGTGCAGGGTTCTCAGGTGGGGGGTGGGGTGGGAGGCCGTGGCGTGGTACGTCAAGGATCAGTCGTGCGGAGGCGTTTTGGATGCGTTGTAGTCGTGTGATGAGCTTGGTTGGGGCTCCCGCATAGAGGGTGTTTGTGTAGTAGAGTCTGCTGCTGACGAGGGCCTGGGTGACTGTCTTTCTTGTATCTGTCGGGATCCATCTGTAGATCTTGCGGAGCATGCGGAGGGTGTTAAAGCAGAAGGAGGAGACGGCGTTGACTTGCTTGGTCATTGAGAGCGTTGAGATGAGGATGATTCCCAGGTTACGTGCGTGGTTGGTGGGTGTCGGGGCTGCCCCCAGTGCCGTTGGCCACCAGTAATCGTCCCAGGCTGAAGGTTTGGAGCCGAGGATGAGGACCTCTGTCTTGTCCGAGTTCAGCTTCAGACAGCTGGTCTTCATCCAGTCGGTGACGGCCTTCATTCCTTCGTGGAGGTTGGCTTTGGCGGTGATGGGGTCCTTGGTGAGGGAGGGGATCAGCTGAGTGTCGTCGGCGTAGGAGATTATGTCGAGGTCGTGTTGTCGGGCTACGTGTACGAACGGGGCAATGTAAATGTTGAACAGCATCGGGCTGAGAGAGGATCCCTGGGGTTAGCCACAGATGATCTCGGAGGCTTTGGAATGGAATGGTGGGAGGCGGACGCTCTGGGTTCTGCCGGAGAGGAAGGAGGTGGTCCAATCCAGAGCCTTGTCTCGGATCCCTGCGGCGTGGAGGCGTGTGCGTAGTGTGCGGTGGCAGACTGTGTCGAAGGCGGCAGAGAGGTCTAGGAGGATGAGTGCTGTGGTCTCGCCATTGTCCAGCAGGGTCCTGATGTCATCAGTGGCGGCAATGAGGGCAGTTTCGGTGCTGTGGTTGCTGCGGAACCCTCACTGGGAAGGGTCCAGGATTCTGTTTTTTTCTAGGTATCGGGTTAGCTGCCTGCTGACGGTTTTCTCGATGACCTTGGAGATGGGCCGGAAGTTCTTGAGGTCTCTTGGGTCTGCCTTAGGTTTTTTGAGTAGAGCATTGATCTAAGCCTGTTTCCAGATCTCCGGGAAGGTTGCGGTCTCGAAGGAGAGATTGATGACGTTGCCCAGGTGGGGTGGGATGGACCTGCTTGCTCTGTTGAAGACGTGGTGCGGGAATGGGTCTGACAGAGAGCCGGAGTGGATTCTGCGCATGGTCTTGATGGTGTCATCGATGCTCCCGCTGGCCCAGGCTAGCAGGGGGTTGTGGTCGATGGTGTGCCGAGGGTCTGTTGTGTTGCTGTCTGTTGGGGCTGTCTGAGTGTTGAAGCTGTCGTGGATGTCTGCTATCTTGCGGTGGAAGAAGGTGGTGAGGGAGTCGCACAGGGCTTGCAACGGCGGTATGTCGGTGTTGAAGAGTTCCTTCACAATGTTGAAGAGCTCCTTGCTATTGTGTGTGTTGTTGTCGAGGTGGTCTTTGAAGGAGGTCCTCTTGGCCGCCCTGATGAGGTGGTGGTGGTTGCAGATGGTGTCCTTGTGTGCTGGGTGGCTGTCCGGAGTTTGTTCACTGTGCCATTTCTTCGCTAGTTTCCGGAAGGCTTTCTTGGAGGCTAGGAGTTCTGGGGTGAACCAGCGGGCCCTCTTGCTGGTGTCTCTGTGGGGGGTTTTCTTCAGCGGAGCGAGGGTGTTGGCGCAGTCCTTGATCCAGCATCTGAAGCTGTGCGCAGCATCGTCGGTGTTGGAGGGTTCGGTGGGTGGGTTGAGAGCGAGGTTTGCGTGTAGTTTGTCTTTTGTGATTTTGCTCCAGCAGCAGCGGGGGATCTGTTGGCTGTGGTGGTGTGAGGTGGATTTCTTCAAGGCAAAGTGGATGCAGTGGTGTTCGGTGGTGTGTCTGACGGAGACGTGCGGGCTTTTGGAGAAGACGGGGTCGAGCGTGTGGCCGGCGGAGTGGGTGGGCATTGTGATGAGTTGCTTCAGTCCGAAGTTGGTGAGGTTATCGATCAGGGTTGTGGAGTTGTTGCGGTAGTTGTTCTCAAGGTGAATGTTCAGGTCTCCGAGAAGAATGTAGCCGGTGGAGGTCAGGCGTGCTTGCTGATCAAGTCGGCGATGGAGTCGCTGAACTGGGGGCGGGGTCCGGGGGTCGGTAGACGAGGGTGCCTCCAAGGGTGGAGTTGGGTTCTGTGTGGATCTGGAACTGCATTTGTTCGGCGGTGCTGAGCACGTCGTCGGTGCAAGTCGAGACCCTGATGCTGTTCTTGTGGACGATGGCGATTTTTCCTCCAACTTTATTGGTGCGGTCTCTTCAGGTGATATTGTAGCCGTCTGGGATGGCTATGGCGATGTCGGATGCAGAGGAGTCATTAAACCAGGACTCTGTCAGGAAGGCGACGTCGGGGGCTGTGTCGAGCAAGTCCCAGAGCTCGACGGCATGCTTGCGGGGGGTGGGGCGGTTGTTCAGTAGTATGTATCGGAGGTGGCTGGGGTCTTTCTTGGCAGTGGTTTGTCTGCTCTGAGACTGGTGTAGCTGCAGTCTGGCGAATGGGCAGTGGGCAGTTAGGGGGCGGGGCCGCAGGGGACATAGCGGCAAGGGCAGTGAAGGACAACAAAGGTAATAGAAGGAAAAAGGGCCACAGAAACAAGGGAAAAACGAGTGGCACAGAGGGCAGAAGGGCACAAAAAAACGAGTGGAACAGAAGGCAAAAGGGGCACAAAAACGAGTGGCACAGAAGGCAGACCGGCACAAAAAACTAGTGGAACTGAAGGCAAAAGGGGCACAAAAATGAGGGAAAAACGAGTGGCACAGAAGGCAGATGGGCACAAAAAACGAGTGGAACAGAAGGCAAAAGGGGCACAGAAATGAGGGGAAAACGAGTGCCACAGAAGGCAAAAAGGGCACAGAAATACCGGAAAACGAGTGGCACAGAGGCAAAATACAGGATACAGAAATACAGGGGCAGTTAAGAACAGAAGGCAGAACGGGCAGAGAGGCACGGGGGCAGCGAGGGGAACAGAAGGGAAAACTGGGCAGAGACACAAGGGCAGCGAGGGGTACAGAAGGAAAGACTGGACAGAGAGCGCGGGGACACCAACGGGGACAGAGGGAAGAAAAAGGGGCAGGACCACGTACAGGCAGCGGGGGAAGACAGACAACAGCAGTCACTGACACAACAATGAAAACACAGGCAATAGAATTAAAGCAATAAAGCGGAGGATGAACAAACCTACCTACGGCCTACCACTGGCCACCAGGGATGAGGCGCAGGTGGTAGCCTGCGGGTGGTGGAGGGCCTCGAACTTCCTCATTAGCGGCAGCTGGGGCAGGGAGACACAGGCAGTGCTGTGAAGAAGGGGAGCGACCTACCTGGTGGGGTCAAGACCTCAAGAGCTTCAGACCCATCACCCTCGTCCCCTTCCCAGCAAAGGTCATTGAGAAGTCCATCAACGCCTTACTGTCGAGTTCATCGAAGTGAGTCATGTCCTGTACACCTTCCAATTTGGCTTCTGAAGCAATCAAGGCAAGGAGACTGCACTCCTCGCTGCCAATTATGACATCTGCTCCCTCCTCGACCGGAGCGAGAGCTCAACCCTCATCCTACTAGACCTCTTGGCCGCCATCAACACCTTCTCCCACCGCACCTTAATCACAAGACTCCACAGTGCCGAAATCCTCGACAAGGCTCTGGACTGGATCCACTCCTTCCTCACCGGCTGGAGTCAGTGAGTTAGACTACAACCATTCCTCTCAGAACCCACTGAGTTCAGCTGTGTATGCCCTAAGCATGGGCGAATTTTGCGGATCTCGCGTTCGCGAATTTTGCGGATTTGCGGATTCGCAATCCGCAAAATCTGCGAATTCCCGCGAATTTGCGGATTTTTTTTTTTTTTGTGTTCGCCCGTGTTTCTGCCAGTTCGCGAGGGTTTTTACAATTTCGCAATTTGCGAACTTACCTGTCGGGTCGCAAGTTTTGCGAACTTGTTGTTTCTACATGTCCAGCCTGTTTGGGACACTCTTCTTCATCACTGCCACTCTCTGTCACCACTGCCACTCTCTGACTACTCATGCCACCCTCTGGCCCACCCATGCCACCCTCTGTTTCATCACCACACCCTCTGGTTGTCCAGTGTACATTATTTTCGGCAAAGCAAAGCACACCTTCCCTGCCTCAAGTGACCTGAATTAATTTGGGGCTGATTAATGTGTCACAGAATATTTTTTTAGCTGGCACCTGCTTCCTTAGTGCGCCCTGATTAGTGATCTTTTGCACTTGCTAAGTGCTTTCATTGTTGCAAAATTAGTTACAACACCTGCCCTGCCCCAACTGACAATAATGAATTAGGGGCTAATTAATGTGTCACTGAAAGAATTTAAAGTTCCAGCCTGGCACCTGCTTGTCTGCTCCTTTAGCTGTAAATCAGGACCTTTGTGGCATACAGTTAAGGTCAGAGCAGGGTCACACAATAGTTGCAAGCAGGCAACCGAATTCTGGAGGGCCCCCTCAGGAAGCACTACAAAGAATCGTTACAAATCATGAGGTTGACCTTTTGCACCTGCTCATTGCTTTTGCTTTTGCTGAAATCGTTTTTCGGTTTTTTTCGCGCTATTCGCGGGGCGCGGCGTCGTGCGAAACCGACCGCGGAAGCCGCCAATTCGTGCGAATGAGCATTTTATTTTTTTGCGGCTTGTTGTTTCGCGAGTTTTTTTGCAGTATTCGCGAGCCGCTTGCAGCGCAACACGCGAATTTACCCCAAGGTCGAGTACGGGCGCGGCCATTTTGTTTGCGTGACGTATTTCCGTTTCCGCCCGCTATGTATAATCTCGCGCAGTAAGCGCATTGCGAGTAGAGGTTCGCACGAGATCGCGCGGGAAATCTAGAGGTTCGCACGAGATCGCGAGGAAAATCTCGCGCGAACTTACTTTCGCGCTCGTGAACGGGCGCCGGCCATCTTGTTTTTCATTCATTTCCTGTGTCTGGGCATGGTGTTTAATCCTCTTGGTATCTTTGCCATCCTTTGCTTGTTTTCAGTTTTTTTTTTACGATTTTGCTTCTTATCTATCCCTCTCTTTTCCTAGCTGTATATTTTTGTCTTTTCTGCTATTTTTCTTTACTTTTAAACTACTTTTTTAAACTCTTTTCTTTTCTTCTTCCCTATCCTATTCTTTCTTAATTTTCTACTTCTTCCTACCTTACCTGCCCAGACCATGGTCAAGCCAGGCGCCATGAAGCTGCCCAGGCACTTGAGGGCCGCAGCGGCGGCGGGGAGTAGTGCTGGACCCAGTGGCAGGACAGCATGCGGGAGATTGAGGGGGGAGCAGGTGACGCGACGGGAGATATTCAGCCCGGAGGAAGTGGGCGCGCTGGTCTACTTCGTCCAGCGCCGCCTGCCCAGGACCATCGCGGGAGGCGGCAGGATCGCGGCCGGCGGCTACAACATGCGGGAGCGCCGGAAGCGGTGGGAGAAGGTGTGCTGGGCCATATCCCACCTCTACGGGGTCCAGCGCACCTACAGCCAGGTCACCCATCGCTGGACGGACCTCCTGGACCGCGAGCGCGACCTGCTGGACCAGCTCGGCTTGGAGATCCCCGGGCTTGGTGAGTAGTAGTAGCCATTTAATCACTCACTACTATGATGTTTTCTCCTGCTCTGTGTTGTTGTATTGCAAATATTTGTTTTCTACATGGAGCAAGCCAATAATGCCGCTGATGACGATTACATTGTAGTTAAATTATATTTCAAAATCTTCTGTGCATTTCAGGTGCACTGCTCTCCTTCTCAGTGGCGTTGCTACTATGCTTATTTGTTTTCTATTTCGTGGTCTCATTGGCCTGAGTAACTATTATGTATGAGTGTACTTTACAGAACTGCGTAATGCTAGACACTAGGGGGCAGATTACATTTACAAGCCCCTTGCGCCACGTTTACGTTGCCTTGCGTGACGCAACAGCGGCGTAAACGTGCCGCATCCCTGCGAGTCATTTACAGCATGACGCATCTAGGGAGATGCGTCACGTTATAAAGCCATGGGCCTGCACCACAATGGGTGCCTTCCTAGTACGCAGGGTGGGCGGTCCAGCGGCTGTGCGCCTCGCAAAATTGCCTGCGTGAAATGTACAAGATTTAACGCAGGCACTTCTGCGACGCTGCTACGTCAATTCAATTCCTTATGTCTGCTCGAAGCAGGCGAAAGGACTGAGACAGCATGTTAAGTATTGGGTGGCCCTGAGCATTACTGGAGTTGCATTGCGTTGGCGACGTGACTCCAGCGATGCGCCGCTCTTACGTGACGAGATGCGTCACGCAAGTGCCTACCCTTGCGCCAGGGCGCGCCGCATTGTAAATGAGGCACATCTGCCGTGTCGCAAGGGTAGTTTTGCGTGACGCATTTGATGATGATCTGGCGCATCTCTGGAGATGCGCCAGAACGCGTAAGTAAGTATGCCCCTAAGGGGCAGAATTGCAATTACCGTCGCATCCCTGCAAAGTAGCAGGGATGCGCCATTAATTGTGCGGCCCGCTACCACCACCAAACATGGTGCGCCGTATTTGCAATGCGGCGCACCATGGGCCCAAAACGTCACCGAAGCTTTACTGCTGGAGTTGCGTCGCAACGATGGCGCAGCTCCATCAATGCTCTGGGGTACCCTATCTCCCCAATGCTGGGTCAAGCCGTACGTCTGCTTCAAGCAGGTGCAGGGTTTGTGTGACGCATCATTGTCCTAAAGGTGACTGATTGATATTTTGTAGATTTCCCTCAGCCACTATTAGGATGTGTTCCAGCGCAGGAATGCCCTCCCTTGCGCCGGAACGCCCCCTGATGGCGCAGGGCTTTATAACGGGATGCATCTCCCAAATGCGTCACGTTGTTATAATATTATACGCCGCACCATGGCGACCTTTTTTGTTTAGCTGCTGCGTCACAAAAGTCACGCAAGAACGGCGCAAAAGAGCCGCAAGGGCTTAAATCTGCCCCTTCCTTTGTAACCCTGACAATAAGAAAAATAGTGGCGGTGGATTGATAGTTTGACTATTTAAATGACTGGTAATGTAGCAGGCAACTGTTAGTGTTGTCACTGATCTGACTGAAATCACAATGGAGTTTGTCTGTCACTTTGCGTCTTGCCTGCGGACTGCGGACTGCCAGTCCTAGGTGAACGTTTCAGTACTTTGTTTAGTGAGTTACGTGACTTTCGAAGTCACAGGTCCGCAAATAAATGAAAAGTAACCATAATCAATATAATTTCGCGGAAATATTTTGTTATTGTTCTTTTGAAATGTTTGATTTGGTTGACATTGACAAGCAACAATCATCCATGTTTTCTGTTCTTTCTTTCATGTTGTACGTCAGCTCCCCCCAGGGGCGAGAGGAGGACACAGGAGCAGCAGGCGGCGGATGCTGTTCAACAGGGCCAGGATCGGGCAGGCGAGGGCTCCTCTGCTGGCCCCAGTAAGTTTTCATTTTAGACTAGTACCTATTTTTCCTAGCGTTCCTCATTTGACTTTTTTCAAAATTGTCTTTGCTCTTCTTGTAGACTGTATCTAAATTCTTATCCTGCCTCTACTATGACTCCCTGTGGTATTACTAGATTATTCTTATTAGTCTGTCTGTGTAGCTAACTAAGATTGCACGGTTGGCGAAACTCCCATGATTCTAGTCAGCAATAGCTCTATCAACTTAGTGCAGTCCTCTGGGATTGTCCATAATGTCTTTTGAAGTGTTCTATCTGGACTCATGCTTGCAAAAATTGCAAAACCTTTCGCTCAGTCACTCTAGTCTGGACCAAAAAACACAGATTGTATTTAAGTTTAAAAGCTTTATTAAAAGTAAACACATTTATTAAAATGAAGTCATAATAAAACTAAACGTTTAACTGATAATGGAAAAGTGGTTAGTGCTGACGATTAATTGAAGACATTTCTTGTGGTCGAGCCGAGCTCTCACCTGGTTTCAACTTGATCTTGTAGTTAGAAGTCCATCTTCTGTCTATGTGGAGAAAAATGGTGCGTGTTAAAAAAACAGCCTTCATCAGTTGTGCCAAAAAGTGCAGCAAGACAACCTTCCCTGGAAAAAGGGACATTTTTTTTAACTTTAACGTAGACAGTCACAAATTACATTGTTTTCACATGTCTTCATTCCTAGACCAAATACTAGTGACTAGTGAGTGCTTTATTCTAACATTGTTACATGTACTTTGTAGGTGGAACATCTGGTGGCGGGGCCAGTGTGGAGGTGGTGCTGCTGGACACGGAGGCGGAGGCCGATTGTTCAGGGGAGGAGGCGGCGGCGGCGGCTGTGAGAGTTGAGACGGTGGTGGTGGCGGCCAGAGGTAAGCTCTTATATATTCCTTACTTATTGAGATTGAAGACTAGCTGGGAAGGCAAGAATATGAGATGCATGGCTGGGTGAATGATGAAGCAATGATGGGTGGAAGGACAACAGCCTGGGTGGGTGACACAGAAACTGTATGTGTCCATATACCTGGATCATGCTACTATCTGACTCTTAGATAGCATATGTGTATCTAGAGCAGGGGTACTCCTAGTACGGCCCGCGGGCCGGTGGTGGCCCGGCAAGCCTTCCTTGGCGGTGCGCAGACCTTGCAGACAATCACTGCTCCCCCGGCCCCCACAGAGCAGAGGCTTTTTTGTATTTCACCTGTTAGCGCCCCTGCATCTCCACTCTGACAATCACTGCTCCCCCGGCCCCCACAGAGCAGAGTGGAGATGCAAGGCCACAAAGAGGTGAAATAGAACAAAGCCTCTGCTCTGTGGGGCCGGGCAAGCAGTGATTGTCAGGGTGGAGAAGCAGGGGCGCTAAAACAAACAAAGCCTCAATAATATGTTAATGGTCTTTTAAAGACCTGTTAAGTACTTTGGTGTTGTTGTCTGTGTGTGCGCGTTGAGGAAGCGGTCTCAACCCGGGCTGAAGGCTGACACAGATAGACACACACACAGTGAGATGACAGAGGGGGAGGGAGAGGGAGGGCAGGAGGGAGAGAGAGATGGAGGGAGGGCAGGAGGGAGAGCAGGAGGGAGAGAGATGTATGTAAATGCTGGGTCTGGTGGCTCAGTGGATGAGGGCATCTGCTGCAGGGACCTGTGTGCAACCTCATGGTCACAAGTTATCGTTTTGCTTTAGCCCCGCCCCCTCTGACTCCGCCCCCACCAGTGCGGCCCTCTGCCCCAAACTACACTGTAAATGTAGCCCCTGAGAGAAAGTTTGTGAGTACCCATGATCTAGAGAGAGTAGACGGTCAGTGGATGAACTAAGTGTAACTTTGAAGAGCATGTAACACTGCACCCGCACCACGTCCGTTCCAGTGTAGGAAAGGCAAGGAAAAGAACTTTTAATTTTGTCCAAATACTACCATAAATAGTAGCAGTAGTTTGTATTGCAAGCACTGCATAGATCCGGTTATTATGGTGGCCACTCCCTACCTCTCTTAATAAGTTTAGTAGTACTCAGTCATTCATGTGTGGATGTATCACTGGTCACTCAATAAAAAGCAAAGCACCTAAAGTCATCCCATATATAAGCAAAAACATCCCATGTGAAGTGATAGATAATCAGATTATTTATCTTCTTCAATTTTCCATTTCTAGTACTCATTTCCACTGTAGGGTGAAAGTTAAATTAATTAAGCAGTAGCCCTTGAGTTGTAACAGAGTATTCTCAGTGCCACCCGTAATAGAAAAGTAAGAGCTTCACCACCTGCATGTACTGGACGGGTACAGTAACGCAACGGCAACGCAAGTCTAGGTCACTCCTCATGGCGTGCGTCTCTTTTTCTCGGGTGCAAGTTTACTGCGCTGGCATTATGCCGGCTTGCAGAAAATAACGTACCAATTTTCCAAAACAAGAGATAAGAAGAAGAATAAGACTGGTGTACTTTCAGTCGACTCCAATGGAAGTCCACAGTGCTCGTAGAATTTGTTCCCTAAACTCCCACTAATGTTAGAGCAAGGATGAAGAAGTGTGAGGTTAGATAGATACTGGCCTCAATAGTTATGTAATGCGCTTGCAAGTTGCTAGTTGTACTGCAGCACAAATTTCTGCTGAATGATTGAGTTAATCTTAAAGAGCATTGGTTACAGACTATGTCTTTCTTTCTTCATATAGGTTCTCCTTCCAAACGAACAAGGAGGAAGGAGCTGGCTAGAGCGGCCCGGCAACGGAGGATCGAGGCCACTGTTGCGGAATATCGGCGGCTGGTGGCCCTGGAGGACGTGGAAAGTGTGCAGTCGACAACTACAACAACGTCGTCTGCATCGGCCTCCGTGGCCCCACGGGCTGCCACCCAGCACAGTGGTCCACCGAGACTGAGCCGGGCTGCCAAAGGCAAACGCCACCGCCGAGCAGCAAGGCCAACAGCTGCCTCTCACAGGCCTTGCACCTGCAAGGCAGTGAAGGCACGCCTGCGCCGCACTACCCTGATGGTGTCCCGCCTTCAGCAGGAGCTCGCCTTGCTCCGCGAGGAGCATGATGCCCTGGCCCAAAAAGTTAACAGCATCCACCCATAGTGTCCCTTGCCCCTTTTTTAGAGACTTTTGGGGGGTGGGAATTGGGAGTTGGGTTTTTGGGGACTTTTGAAGGACAATCGTTGGGGTTAGGGAGGGTCTTGCGGGAGATTATTTTGTTAGGGATATAAATATACTTTTTCAAACTTTATCTGAGCATACCTGTTTTTTACTGCTTGCCTGGTGGGTGGGGGTTTAACGTTGACTGTTTTCCTGAAAGTTTAGTTCCATTTTCTTCCTTTAAGTGTAAATGCCCAAATGTTTTCAACACTAAGTGCCTCTCACAGACTAAGTGAAGTGAATCCAAGAGTCCTAGGACTTTAGTAGTACTACCTTCAGTCTCTCGTCTCTCGTACTAATACTCCATTATACCCCCAAACCACCAAACGCTTATCTTACCTGTAATTTGTGTTTGAAAGTAGGGCTAGACCCAGGGCTGGCTCCACGGGAAACACCGAATAACGTTGGCAATCTTGGTCGGATAAAATTTCCTCATAGCGGTGGTACTAGTGGTGTGACACAGTGGCAGTTGCATGCCTATGAAAAAAAAGAAAATGAAATCTGGTTTGTCCTCCTGAGCAATTCAACGGTACAACTGAGAATATAGCAGGTGACAGAAGTACAGTAGAGCAGTGTCACATTGTAGCCTAACAAATGGTAAAGTATAACTACTAATTCGGTTGAAGTTCTTTCACATTAGCAATGGTTCTTTGTCAAGCAGAGTAAGAATATATCATCGACAACTGTGGAAAGAAAGAATGCGACAGTACAGGGCCTGTGTGGAATTATTGATAACGATATTCAACATAAGGTCTCTGTAGCCAGATACCCGAGAGCCTTGCTGGTCACTATAAATCCATTCACAACAACACTCAATGGGGTTGGTCTGGAAGGTGTCAGGTTTACTCCCCGTGATCCAGTCGATGCAAATATGGTTCCACCTCCAAATGTCACCAACACCCAGAAGTGTAAACACAGGGTGTTCGAGGCATTAGGCGGGGGAGAAAAATAACAAACTAAAATAAAAAATGTGGGATGGGTAAAGGTAGGGTCAGCAGGGAAAGGATACCTGTAACAGAAGACAAGACAGGCATCAGTGAAGTGCTGTCCTAACATACAAGGGTACTCTCATATAGTCTCACTAAATAGTCTGCAAGTCTCCCGCCTACTCATGGGAAATGTAGTTTCATAGTACGGTAGGCGCTTAGGGGCTGCGTAACCTGACAGAAGGTATAGTAGATAGAAAAGGAGAAATTGCTTTTTTTCTAGGTGTCCCCTCACTCACCAGGGTTGCCCCTTGGTGACATGCTTCATCATTGGGGCCATCCCAGTCCTCTACGGCCTGGGGCGTGCTGCGACTTGCGAATTACGTAGGAGCACTTACAAATGACTATGTGTGGTGCAGATAGTGGAGTGGACTAAGTGATGTGTTAAGGGATCAATGTAGAAGCCGAGAGAGAGCCAAGAAATGCAGTCACAGTCAGAGAAAAAGGCAAGGGATACTGTATCTATGTGGTTGTAGTGGTCCTGTTGGAAGTGGTAAGTAAGTTGCCCGCAGAAAAAAAATCCTCCTATTAGCGGCACTCCTCCATTGCAGCCGACGCTTCGTCCACCGATGTTGGTCACCAGAAGACACCCTGTCCACTGCCTGCCTGATGCTGAATTGTGGCTCGCTACTGTGAAGCCTGACTCCATCCTTTTTTCCCCATTGCAGAGACTGAAACCCGGCCTGTAATTATTCAACGAAAAACAGGAAGTGATATAATATTACAAGTTACAACACCACTGATAAATAAATATAAGGTATGTAGGCTGTGGAGTGCAAAAAGTCACAATTTGTTTTTCCTAGTAGACAGTACAATGTTTTTGAAAGTGCGTACTCTGAGTCACCTTTTGAAGGATAAATAAGTATGGGCAAATTAATGTAGCGGATCTTGCCCCTCAAGCTAGGTGTACTGTAAACTGTGTTTTAGAACAAAATTAGATCTTCCTAGCAGTGCTCCCACCCAGACCCTTACTAAAGCCAGTCGCAAAAATGTAGAAGACCCCCAATCAAATCTCAAAAAACGAGGCCTAGCAGAAAACTGGTGACAAAACTTACTTTGAAAGTAAAAGTAGGCCGAAGTACCCTAATTACCCATTACCCACCGTGGATTGCATTCAAACCACTTGCAAGCAACCAAGCAAAAGTAGCCATAGCCAGCATCGCTCCAAGACTCGAAATCCCCCCCACTCAAACACATGCAATAGAAATACTGCTAACCCTAACGAACCCTAAGTTAAGAATAGTGGCAAAGGCTTTCTTTAACTATGCCAAATCCCCCCTTTCCCACCATGGATTTTCTTCAAATGACTTGCAACCAAAATTACACATTCTCACAAGTGCTCTAAGACCCCAGAACTCAGTTTGAAAAATCTAGAACACCCCGAAACACATGCAATCCTGCTGCTAGGGCTAACCCTAACGAACCCTAAGTTACAAAAAGTGCCAAAACTAAAGGCTTTTCCGCGCGGATTTTGTCCCAACCACTTCTACCCGGTATTAGACCTTCCCAGGAATGCCCCAAGACCCGGCAACCCACCCGCCAAGAAGCATAACACCCCCAAACAGGCCAAAAGCAAAATCTCATACTTGCAATATTTCTGGGCCTTCGGTCCAAACGCGCTGCGTAGCTAGGCCATAAGTCGGGGTTGGCACGACGGATTTCCTGAAAAGCAAATGCAATCAAGATTAGAGTGTCCCAGCAGTGCTCCCAGACCACGAAACTCACCCGCAAACACCAGGAAGCCCCCCAAACAGGCCCCCGAAAACGCTACATAGAGCAAAATGTCAGAAATAGCCCAAAAAAAAATCGGCCTGGATTTTGTCCCAACCACTTCTACCCGGTATTAGACCTTCCCAGGAATGCCCCAAGACCCGTCAACCCACCCGCCAAGAAGCATAACACCCCCAAACAGGCCAAAAGCAAAATCTCATACTTGCAATATTTCTGGGCCTTCGGTCCAAACGCGCTGCGTAGCTAGGCCATAAGTCGGGGTTGGCACGACGGATTTCCTGAAAAGCAAATGCAATCAAGATTAGAGTGTCCCAGCAGTGCTCCCAGACCACGAAACTCACCCACAAACACCAGGAAGCCCCCCAAACAGGCCCCCGAAAACGCTACATAGAGCAAAATGTCAGAAATAGCCCCAAAAAAAATCGGCCTGGATTTTGTCCCAACCACTTCTACCCGGTATTAGACCTTCCCAGGAATGCCCCAAGACCCGGCAACCCACCCGCCAAGAAGCATAACACCCCCAAACAGGCCAAAAGCAAAATCTCATACTTGCAATATTTCTGGGCCTTCGGTCCAAACGCGCTGCGTAGCTAGGCCATAAGTCGGGGTTGGCACGACGGATTTCCTGAAAAGCAAATGCAATCAAGATTAGAGTGTCCCAGCAGTGCTCCCAGACCACGAAACTCACCCACAAACACCAGGAAGCCCCCCAAACAGGCCCCCGAAAACGCTACATAGAGCAAAATGTCAGAAATAGCCCAAAAAAAAAATCGGCCTGGATTTTGTCCCAACCACTTCTACCCGGTATTAGACCTTCCCAGGAATGCCCCAAGACCCGGCAACCCACCCGCCAAGAAGCATAACACCCCCAAACAGGCCAAAAGCAAAATCTCATACTTGCAATATTTCTGGGCCTTCGGTCCAAACGCGCTGCGTAGCTAGGCCATAAGTCGGGGTTGGCACGACGGATTTCCTGAAAAGCAAATGCAATCAAGATTAGAGTGTCCCAGCAGTGCTCCCAGACCACGAAACTCACCCGCAAACACCAGGAAGCCCCCCAAACAGGCCCCCGAAAACGCTACATAGAGCAAAATGTCAGAAATAGCCCAAAAAAAAATCGGCCTGGATTTTGTCCCAACCACTTCTACCCGGTATTAGACCTTCCCAGGAATGCCCCAAGACCCGTCAACCCACCCGCCAAGAAGCATAACACCCCCAAACAGGCCAAAAGCAAAATCTCATACTTGCAATATTTCTGGGCCTTCGGTCCAAACGCGCTGCGTAGCTAGGCCATAAGTCGGGGTTGGCACGACGGATTTCCTGAAAAGCAAATGCAATCAAGATTAGAGTGTCCCAGCAGTGCTCCCAGACCACGAAACTCACCCACAAACACCAGGAAGCCCCCCAAACAGGCCCCCGAAAACGCTACATAGAGCAAAATGTCAGAAATAGCCCCAAAAAAAATCGGCCTGGATTTTGTCCCAACCACTTCTACCCGGTATTAGACCTTCCCAGGAATGCCCCAAGACCCGGCAACCCACCCGCCAAGAAGCATAACACCCCCAAACAGGCCAAAAGCAAAATCTCATACTTGCAATATTTCTGGGCCTTCGGTCCAAACGCGCTGCGTAGCTAGGCCATAAGTCGGGGTTGGCACGACGGATTTCCTGAAAAGCAAATGCAATCAAGATTAGAGTGTCCCAGCAGTGCTCCCAGACCACGAAACTCACCCACAAACACCAGGAAGCCCCCCAAACAGGCCCCCGAAAACGCTACATAGAGCAAAATGTCAGAAATAGCCCCAAAAAAAATCGGCCTGGATTTTGTCCCAACCACTTCTACCCGGTATTAGACCTTCCCAGGAATGCCCCAAGACCCGGCAACCCACCCGCCAAGAAGCATAACACCCCCAAACAGGCCAAAAGCAAAATCTCATACTTGCAATATTTCTGGGCCTTCGGTCCAAACGCGCTGCGTAGCTAGGCCATAAGTCGGGGTTGGCACGACGGATTTCCTGAAAAGCAAATGCAATCAAGATTAGAGTGTCCCAGCAATGCTCTCAGACCACGAAACTCACCCACAAACAGACGGAACCCCCCCTAAGAGCACCTCAAAGGCAAGCAAGTCATCAAAAACACAAAAAATTTTCAGCCTCGGATTTGGTCCAAACCACTTTTAGTGCTTCCCAGCAATGGCCCCAGACCCGTCAACTCACCTGCAAAGAGGTAGAACAACACCCCCACAAGTGCTGAGTCTTTCTTCATTGGGCGTAAACCAGCCCTCTGCTTTGATGGAAATAGGAGTCTGGAGGAGGAGGATAGAGGAGCATGTTCTTCTGAACTTGTGAACCTGAGGAATGCAGACTGCGGCACCTTCAAATAAATTAGCAAACAAGTGAAGACAGTTCTGCTGATGGGCTTGTTTTTGTGATTATCTGATTAAAGTTTGAATTATATTAACTGTGCACAACAAAGAAAGACAGACACACAGGAATAAAAGTGAATAAGGATGAAAAAGAAAGTTATTGATTCGTTGTCTCATTTTCAGGGCTCGAAGTCGGTATCACGGTCCAGGAATAAGAATAAGGCTTCGTCATCATACTCTGCGAATTCAGCCAGGGTGAGGTCAGTGCTACCTGACAGAGTAGAAATTCCCTCATCTATGTTGCTGGCCACCTCCTCTTCATCCGGCACGCTCTCTCGTACTCTTATATCTGGTGGTATGAGGTGCTGATTCATCTTGATCATTGTTAACCTCTCCACATTTTTGGGCGAGAGGCGGCTCCGTTTGGGAGTTACAATCCCACCAGCCGCACTGAAAACCCGTTCAGAAGACACACTTGCGAGTGGGCAAGACAAGTAGTTTAAAGCCAGGTTGGTGAGCTGTGGCCACAATTCTTTTTTCCCATGCCAATACGCCAATGGGTCAGAATTAACATAGACCTCTGTGGAGTCATTCAGATAGTCCTTCACCATCGACTCAAGGTCCTCCTCCAAGGTTCCTCCACTTTGCGTAGCTCTTGCTGTGCCTCTGACCTTTTGAGAACCAAACCCACGCAGAGCTAGCCAATCCTCTTCAGCCTCCAATGTTTCTGTTGTCTTTCGTGCAGATGATCCGGTTGCCGGTGTCTTTAACGGCTGAGAGGTCACTTGTGCCACAGCCACAGGTGCAGAAGTGGATTGTTTTGACTGGGGATGGCCTGCTGATGTACTGCCATTTCCTTCAATTTCCAGCCGTTCTGTTTCAAACCTCTTGGCTGACAAGGCTAGCCAACGTTTGTACTTTGTAACATCTTCATCACCAAAAGGAAAGAATGCTCTGCCTGCCAGCGCCTTTTTGTAGCGTGGATCCAGAATAGTAGCACAAATGTAATGCTGTTCTGAGTGGATCTTTTTAAGACGTTCATCACCTTGTAGGAGCTCTAATAATTGCTCAGCCAGAAGCAAAGAGTCTTTCTTTTTGTCATCTTTTCCAAACACAGAACACACCTCCTTCAGTTGGTCCTCCAGCATGTACAACAATGGGATAGCTTTTCCCAAATTAGAGTCCTCCTTGCTGACTGCACGCGTGAAGACCTCAAAAGGACGAAGCATGCGTGTTAGGCTTTCAACTATGTTCCATTGCGGCCCACCCATCCTCAGCTCCTCTATACCCTCTTTCAAGAAATATTGATCGAGTTGCGTATACTGCTCATACAGACGCTCAAGCATGTAGAAGGTTGAGTTCCAACGTGTTACCACCTCCTGGATGAGTGCTTTCACTGGCATTTGACTTTGATATAGCATGCTCCTCAGCTGCTTCCGGGCCTTAAAAGAATGCCTGAAATGCTTGCAAATTTTTCGGCAGTTCTCCAATACACTGTACGCTGCACTGCGTTTATTACCCAAGAATTTTTGGACAACCAGGTTTATACAGTGCGCCAAACACGGCACTCTGAAATAGTAACCGTCCCTCATGGCCTTAACTATATTGGAGCCATTGTCCGTGGAAACATAACCAACCTTGCGTTTTAGTGGGGACAGACAGTTAAGGACCTTTGTGTTAAAGACATCCAAAATGTTTTCTGCTGTGTGACGTTTCTCCAAACCAAACATGGCTAGTGTTGCATGTTTCCGAGCACCTTTAAAAACAATGTTAGTGTCAACACCTGAGTTTAGCTTTGCTTTAGCCCCTGAAAAAGAGACCCAGTGTGCAGTGATGCACATGTAATCAGCGCCTGCGCCACTGGTCCACATGTCTGTTGTCAGATGTATAGTGTGAACAGCACTCTTCTGCAAAGCTGCCCCAATCACCTTCAGAACATCTTCATGTAGTGCTGGAACCGCAACTCGGGCAAAATAGAACCGGCTAGGAACCTTCCATTTAGGGCAGAGCGCTGTCACTAATTCTAGAAAACCAACCCCTTCTACAAAAGAAAAAGGGAGAAGGTCCAGAGCTAGCATTTTAGCCAGCTTAGTGTTATACAGACGGGTCATTGGGTGGTTGCGTTCATATTGCGCTTCTGTAAACAACATCTTTTTAATGTTGCCCTGGACCAATGATTTACGGGATGATGATGATCTCTTCGACCCAGTTACGCTCGCTGATGAACTTTCCCGCATTGATGTCTCACTCTCTCCCACACTCTTAGTGTGGCTCCCATGGGGTGTGCTGCTGACATGGGAACTGGGTGTAAGTGAAGTGTTTGAATCGTCGTCTTCTACCTCCTCGTCATCAGCAGATGACAAATCAACGTTTTCATTACGTGCAATTCCGGCTTTCTTGACCGCCTCTAGGTGCGGAAACCATTGGACAGCGTGCCTTCTCTCAAGATGACCTCTCTGGCCTCCGGTACCATAGTTAGAACCAAGCTTACCACGACTAAATCGAAGCTTACAAAGGCTACAAATGGCTACGTTTTCCTTTCTTGGGCAAACACTAAAGAAGTCCCAAACTGGAGACTTGAAATGTCTTCGGGGGCCGGAGGAGGCGGCGATACTGGTGGTGGTGGTCCTGCTGCTAATGACAGATGAAGTGGAGGATGTGGATTGCCGAACTTCAGTACGTTTTGCACTTTCACCACCACGAATTGAGGTCGAGGACGAGGTGGGTACCTTCTTGCGAAGAAATATGGAAGCGGTAGGTTTTGGTGTACTACTTAACTCCAAATCTAATGATTCCATTTCCATTGCCTCCTCGCCGACATCATCATCACGCTCAGCAGCTTCTCGGGATAGGGTCAAAATGTCTCTTTGCTGCATGCCCGGTGGGGCTGCAGTGACCTTTGTGATGACTGGCTCGTCGTCATCGTGAGAGGCTTCATCACCAGCAGTATCTGTCACTTCTTGTTGAGCCTCATCACACTCCATAGGTTTGAGTTTTTGGACGACCTTCCTTTTACGCTTAGGTACCGGTGTCAGATCATGGTGTGCCTCACTGTCAGACCGCAGTTGTGGTTCCCAAGACAGATCACTTGCATCAGAACGAGGTGGGCTTGAAGAAGATGTAGACACCCCCCTTGATCTTTTCCTTGCTAGGGATGTGGAAGACAATGAATGATCATCAGGAGGAGTGGCTTCCAATGATACCTCAGCTTCATTGTCGATTTCCAAATGTGCCCCTACTTCGGGAGGAACAACTATTGTGGGCACTTGTGAACCTCCATGCACCTTTGCTTGCGCATCTCCTTTTGCTGCCTCTCCTTCCACATGTACTTGGGCGTGTACTTGCACATGGTGTTGTTGTTGCGGCTGTGGTTGTTCAACACTTGTCAGATGAGTTACAACAACCTGTGTTGATTCAGGGACATTGCTGCTACTTTCTTGCGATGAGCCAACATCACTGGTCGATGGTGATTGGAGAAGTACACTGACTGCCTCTGAAGCACTCAAGGGCTTTGACTTAAGTTGGCGTGGTGGTGGAGGCACTGAACCCAATGGAGCAGGGGTGCTGCTCTCAGCTTGGTCCCCAGCAGATCCTGCTGCTGCAGGCGTACTTTTTTTTTTGCTCCCAAAAAAAGTGGCGGGTGGCACACCAGCCTCCTTGGTAACTTGCTTCTTCTGCTCCTTACTAGCAACTTTCTTGCTAGAGGAGCTACGGAGAACTTTCTTTGGGGGCGGGGCCATCTTCTTCAGAGCAGGTCAGACAGCAGGCCGCAGTTGCACGAATTGTAGAGTTGTCTGAGGCCAGACGTGACGTCGCGTGACGTTATGCTGCACACACACACCGCTGCAGGACTTCTTCCTGGCACTGGTGGTTCTCTTGAGTCTTGTGCACCTAAAAAAAAATGGAAGACAGAGGAACATCAGTTCAGTTATAGAGCACAAAAAAATCGAAAAACACTGCAAAATCAGCACAATCCCAATCCATCCATGCCCTCCATAATGTTTAAATTCAAGACAACCCACAGAAAGACTAGGCCCATGCAAGACTCACTACCCCTGGGCATAAATAAAGGTTGAAAAGTAGGCAAAATGGTTGGAGGCCTAACAACAAAGCCTGCATTTAAAATGGCCACTTGCCTGCCAGCACATGGCCAGTGCCTGTAGCTGCACTCAAAATGGCCACCAGCCACATGGCATGTCCCTCCCCATGAACACCCCCAAAAATCGAAAAACACTGCAAAATCAGCACAATCCCATTCAATCCATGGCCTCCATGATGTTTAAATTCAAGACAACCCACAGAAAGACTAGGCCCATGCAAGACTCACTACCCCTGGGCATAAATAAAGGTTGAAAAGTAGGCAAAATGGTTGGAGGCCTAACAACAAAGCCTGCATTCAAAATGGCCACTTGCCTGCCAGCACATGGCCAGTGCCTGTAGCTGCACTCAAAATGGCCACCAGCCACATGGCATGTCCCTCCCCATGAACACCCCCAAAAATCGAAAAACACTGCAAAATCAGCACAATCCCATTCCATCCATGGCCTCCATGATGTTTAAATTCAAGACAGCCCACAGAAAGACTAGGCCCATGCTAGACTCAAATACCCCTGGTGAAAAGGCCACAAGTACAGGCCCAAAAATCGAAAAACACTGCAAAATCAGCACAATCCCATTCCATCCATGGCCTCCATGATGTTTAAATTCAAGACAGCCCACAGAAAGACTAGGCCCATGCTAGACTCAAATACCCCTGGTGAAAAGGCCACAAGTACAGGCCCAAAAATCGAAAAACACTGCAAAATCAGCACAATCCCATTCCATCCATGGCCTCCATGATGTTTAAATTCAAGACAGCCCACAGAAAGACTAGGCCCATGCTAGACTCAAATACCCCTGGTGAAAAGGCCACAAGTACAGGCCCAAAAATCGAAAAACACTGCAAAATCAGCACAATCCCATTCCATCCATGGCCTCCATGATGTTTAAATTCAAGACAGCCCACAGAAAGACTAGGCCCATGCTAGACTCAAATACCCCTGGTGAAAAGGCCACAAGTACAGGCCCAAAAATCGAAAAACACTGCAAAATCAGCACAATCCCATTCAATCCATGGCCTCCATGATGTTTAAATTCAAGACAACCCACAGAAATACTAGGCCCATGCAAGACTCACTACCCCTGGGCATAAATAAAGGTTGAAAAGTAGGCAAAATGGTTGGAGGCCTAACAACAAAGCCTGCATTCAAAATGGCCACTTGCCTGCCAGCACATGGCCAGTGCCTGTAGCTGCACTCAAAATGGCCACCAGCCACATGGCATGTCCCTCCCCATGAACACCCCCAAAAATCGAAAAACACTGCAAAATCAGCACACTCCCATTCAGTCCATGGCCTCCATGATGTTTAAATTCAAGACAACCCACAGAAATACTAGGCCCATGCAAGTCTCACTACCCCTGGGCATAAATAAAGGTTGAAAAGTAGGCAAAATGGTTGGAGGCCTAACAACAAAGCCTGCATTCAAAATGGCCACTTGCCTGCCAGCACATGGCCAGTGCCTGTAGCTGCACTCAAAATGGCCACCAGCCACATGGCATGTCCCTCCCCATGAACACCCCCAAAAATCGAAAAACACTGCAAAATCAGCACAATCCCATTCCATCCATGGCCTCCATGATGTTTAAATTCAAGACAGCCCACAGAAAGACTAGGCCCATGCTAGACTCAAATACCCCTGGTGAAAAGGCCACAAGTACAGGCCCAAAAATCGAAAAACACTGCAAAATCAGCACAATCCCATTCCATCCATGGCCTCCATGATGTTTAAATTCAAGACAGCCCACAGAAAGACTAGGCCCATGCTAGACTCAAATACCCCTGGTGAAAAGGCCACAAGTACAGGCCCAAAAATCGAAAAACACTGCAAAATCAGCACAATCCCATTCAATCCATGGCCTCCATGATGTTTAAATTCAAGACAACCCACAGAAATACTAGGCCCATGCAAGACTCACTACCCCTGGGCATAAATAAAGGTTGAAAAGTAGGCAAAATGGTTGGAGGCCTAACAACAAAGCCTGCATTCAAAATGGCCACTTGCCTGCCAGCACATGGCCAGTGCCTGTAGCTGCACTCAAAATGGCCACCAGCCACATGGCATGTCCCTCCCCATGAACACCCCCAAAAATCGAAAAACACTGCAAAATCAGCACAATCCCATTCCATCCATGGCCTCCATGATGTTTAAATTCAAGACAGCCCACAGAAAGACTAGGCCCATGCTAGACTCAAATACCCCTGGTGAAAAGGCCACAAGTACAGGCCCAAAAATCGAAAAACACTGCAAAATCAGCACAATCCCATTCCATCCATGGCCTCCATGATGTTTAAATTCAAGACAGCCCACAGAAAGACGAGGCCCATGCACCACTCACTACCCCTGGTCAAGGCCCCAACAACAGGTCAAAAATCGAAAAACACAAAATTTTACAACAAAAAAAAAAATCGAAAAACACAGAAAAATCAGCACAATCCCAATTCATCTATGGCCTCCATGATGTTTAAGTTCAAGACAACCCACAGAAAGAATCAGTCCACCCACCACTGAGTACCCCTGGGGAAAAGGCCCCAAAACAGCCCAAAAATCGAAAATCCCAAAATTTTAGTTGCAGCAACTGTAATGCCCCAAACAAACTTACTTGTAAAATTTCTAATCCAACAGTGATCCAAAGAAAGTCAAAAAGGCCTCAAATCCAAAGATCCAGCAGCATCCACAAAAAGTAATCCTTCCAGGTCCACATCCGAATGAAAAGTGACCAGGAGATGGACAAAGCACTGGGAGGAGCCTGCTGAACAGGAACAGGAAGTTGAAGACTATGGGGCACTTCCTTCCTCCCACCCCCCTGCCCCCCTCCCCAAAATGGACTCCTCGCTAAAAAAGTGCAGGCAAATGTCAAACTAAGGAGTTATTCACATAAAAATCATCATTTCTAGAAGGCTTATGCTGCTTGCTGGTGGATTTCTTGTGCAGAATTGCAAATTTATATTTTCGCTCGCCGCATCTCAAATCTCGCAATTGCGAAGTACCGCGAGACGTGATCTCGCCGTACTCGCGTTGACAAACTATCGCTGGCAAGCCGCGATGACGTAATCGCGCTCGCCAATTCCTGCGGGATCACACAGCAAGATCCAAAATGGCGCAGCACTCGCAAACTATCGAAAAAAACAACTCGGCAAACGATGATAAACGCCGCGCGCCGCAAAAATTGTATCACCAACGCCGCGCGCCGCCAAAAAAATCCGCTGCGTGCGAATTTGCGGATTTTGCGGGAAATCCGCAAATCTCGCGGATTGCGGATTTCCCGAAAATCCGCAAAATCCGCGAGCGGAACGGATTTTCCGCCCACGCTTAGTATGCCCCAGGGTTTGTCCCTGAGCCCCACCCTCTTCAACATCTACATGGTCCTCCTGAAGCCATCCTCAGAAGCCACGGACTCAACATCGTCTCATACGTCAATACCTCCCAGCTGATCCTCTCCCTCACCAACAAACCCACTACTGCCAGAAACAACTTCCACCGTGGAATGAAGGCAGCTGCTACCTGGCTAAAAGACAGCTGCCTCCAGATCAACTTAGCCAAGGCAAAGTACTCATCCTGGGACTCACCCCTTCAGCTAGGGATGACTCCTGGTGACCACCCGCTCTGGGATCCCCCTCCCACCTGACGGACCATGTACGTAACCTCAGCATCCTACTGAACTCATCACTCACAATGACGTGCCAAATCAATGTAGTTTCCTCAGTCTGCTTCTACACGAAAGACATTCAGATTGATCCCCACAGAATCCAGAAAGATAGTCCCCCACGCACTCATCACCGGCAGACTCGACTATGGAAACGCACTCCACGCAGGCATCGCCCAGAAACAGCTCAAGAAACTGCAGAACGTCCAAAATGCCACAGCCAGACTGGAACTCGACATCCCCCACCACAGCTAAATCACGCAATACCTCTGACAACTCCACTGGCTCCCAGTCACCAAGAGAACCACTTTAAAGCTCCTCACTCACATCTACAAAGCTCTACATGGCGAAAGACCAGCATACCTGAACTACAGCTTCACATTCCACATACCTGCCAGACAACTCCGATCCTCCCAACTCAGCCATGCCTCTGTCCCCAGGATCCACAACACCAGAACCGGAGGAAGGTTGTCCTCCTACTTCACCGCCAAGCCCTGGAACACCCTGCCCTCCACCTCAGGAAATCTGCGTCGCTGACCCAATTCCAGAATGCCCTGAAGACCTGGCTCTTCGAATGATCCTCCACCTATCCGACCAGTAGCCTCACTACCCCAGCGCCTTGAGACCCTCATGGGAGAATAGCCATGCTATACAAAGCCCTGATTGATTGATTTAACTTTTCCTTGAAGCTGATCACGTGCAATAAGCTTTTGAATTGTGTTGATTTTTCAGTGTGGACTTCAAAAAATAAACCATGACATTTATACAGATTTTAAATATTTTATTCAGTTCTGAGCTACCTTAAGATAAGAATTAACTTTTCCTCCAATGTTTTATGTTTTCTTTTATTTTGCTTACATTCTTTTTATTTTGATTACAAGGAAACCAAAATGCACAGTACAATGGGTACATTTTTTAGTGCAACTCACATCGTTCACAGGTAAGATTAAAGCAACACTAGAGTATGCAGTATGGCACACTCAATCAAGGAAACAAAACCGATTGCATACCATTACCGTTCATACATCTCAAACAACCCACCAACCCTCTCTCGCTCTCCCACTGTCAGAATAAGCTCAGAGAAGGTAGTGCCCAGAGTGCTGCTGGTGTTATTCGGTCCGGTTTTAAACGCACTCAAAACTTGTTTTATCCTGTTTTTCACCTTGTCTTTTTAACAATTACTCTGGGTAACATTTAGCTTTGTTTCCCTGCCGCATGCACTTTAACCTCCTCACCTCTTTCATCGGTCCCCTGTTGTTCCGCTTCCCGGTCCACCGTAGCAGCTAGGCCGTTGTTTGAGTGGAGGGAATTGTTCTCTCTGACTCTTTCTAACCAGAAAGTGGGTTTCTGCCACTTCCCCAGGGCCACTACACGGAGGCCATTTTGGAGGTGAAACACTCTAGTCTTCCTCCAACTCTCATCAGGGCTTCTGGGTATAAACTTAGCTGAGGCACTGACGCGCTCAGAAAATGCTTAGAGAAGGTAGTGCACATAGCGCTGCTGGTGTCATTCACTCCGAATTTAAACACGCTCAAAACTCGTTTTATCCTGTTTTTACCTTGTCTTTTTAACAATTACTGTGGGTAACTTTTAGCTTTGTTTAAATTTTATCTGTTTGTTTCCCTGCCGCATGCACTTTCACCTGCTCACCTCTTTCATCATTCCAGTGTTGATCCACTTCCCGGTCCACCGCAGCAGCTAGGCTGCTGTTTGAGTGGAGGGAGTTGTTCTCTCCTTCTTTCCAGGAAGTGGGTTTCTCCCAATTCTCTTGGGCCACTACATGGAGGCCATTTTAGAGGTGAGACGTTCTAGTCCTCTTCCAACTCCCATCAGGGCTTCTGGGTATAAACTTACACCATGGCGCTGACGCCCAGCAGACGTGTGCAGCGGGTGCACCGAAGGCACGCCAGAGGCAAGCCCGTCTGCACCTGTCCGCATCCAGCTGGGGCTAGGGGCCACTCCCACCTACCGGTTTCAGTCCTCACTACCACATATACTCCTCAGAGTTACTTATGAGATTGAGGATGTCTCCCAAAAAGAATTGCCTTCACTCCATTTGTCCACTTATGGACATTTTGAGTTGTCCTCAATGTTCTTATACTTTACCTCCTCCACCTAAACCCCGCTGGGTCCCTGCCTCCTCTTCAGTCTACAAAACGATGTGTATTAACTGTAGATCCTTATCCAAACATGCCATGCAAATATCTATCTTGCTCCAAGAGGAATGCCCTGATGCGCTATTTCTCACGGAAATCTGGCTCAACGCTGAGTCAGAACCTGATCTATTCCAATGTCTCCTACTGGGTTATCATATCCAGAGGAAAGATCGGGAACAGGGGAGGGGAGGAGGCATTGCCATTATTCTAAAAGAAGGTTATAAATGCAGCACTATCCCCAATATCCTTCGTGACTGTGAGAATTACTCCTTCTCCTTCTCACTTTCTTCAACTCATACCTTCTCAGGTATCCTGATATACTGCCCCCCCGTCCCCATGGAGAACTGTTTAGAATCATGCCAGAAGCTGGTGCTAACCTGGCAAGCTCCCCTTCTAACTTTACTATACTGGGGGATCTCAGTTTGCATTTCGATGACCCCTCAGACCCAGTAGCGACTGAACTAATCCGAATAAAGCAAAATGTTACGATCCTCACCCATGAAAAAGGGCATCTTCTAGATCCCATTTTCTCCAACTGCAATGAACTTTCTGTTGCAGTCCCAGTACTTTGGTCTGACCACTTCCTGGTCCCCTTCTCTTGGGATATATCAATCCCTCCCCCTTAATACTGGCACGACCAGTAGCTGAAAACATTCCTGGTCCAAACATCCTGTTAGACTCCTTGCATGTAGCTCTGATAAATTACATACCTACTCTAGATCCCTGCCCCGCGGTTGCAAATGACCAATTTAACCAATGGATCAACTCCTCCCTTGACCTAGTTATACCTAAGAAACCTATTCATAAAAAAAAACAGGAACAACCCCTCTCCATGGTACTCCTCTACACTGCATGATTATACACAAATCTGCAAAAAACTCGAGAGGAAATAGAGAAGAAATTAGGGCACAACAAGCAAACAGATCTACTTGGACTCTATTAAAATTTACCAATCCAAAGTGAAGGAGGCACAAGCCCTATACTATGAGGAAAGAATCAACTCCTCCTCAAAAGCCCCACGTGAACTTTTTAAGATTGCAAGCACCTTCTAAAACTAACAGTCAGGGATATTCCACCAGATAGCTCAAATGCACGCTGTGACGAGCCTGCAGAGTTCTTCTCTAATAAGATCAATGATATCTACAGTTCCTTCTCCCCCCGGCCCATCCATCAATCATCAGCTTACGGAGCACTCAAAATCCGGTGAGCACTCTCCCAGGGAAATTCCCCTTATAGACATGGACACCCTAGTAAATACATGAGCCTCAGTAAAATCTGGGTCTCACAATGACCCAGCACCTCACAATTTTTTAGTAAAGCTGGGGATACAATTGTCTGAGTGTTGCGGAAGCTGATAAACTCCTCCATTTCAACTAGATTAGTATCCCACCCTGGAAACATGCCATGGTTAGGGCACTATTGAAGAAACCCGTCTTGACCCTGATACACTTGGAAATTATTGCCCTATTTCTCTTCTTCCCGGGATCAGCAAAATGCTAGAAAAGCACGTTAACTCAGTTATCTCTGCTTTTCTTGAATCTAATAATATACTCCACCATCTCAAACTGGATTTCGCCCCCAACACAGGACTGAAACTGTATTACTCCCAGTGGTTGAAAAGGCCAAAATGATCCTAGCAAAGGAGAATCAACGGCCATCATCCTCTTGGACCTCAGTGCCTCCTTCAACACTGTTAACTACGACATACGGATCCACAGATTGAAGAATGTTAGTCTATCAGGTAGTGCCATCACCTGGCTACAGTCCTTCCTCAAGGACAGAGCTTTCAAGTATTTGAAGGGGATAACTCATCAGATCAAAACCCACTTGGCTGAGGCGTCCCTCAGGGCTCATCCCTGAACCCGATGTTGTTCAAGTTCTACATGAGCCCACTGGCATAGATTGTCCTCCCCTACAGGATAGACGTTAACACCAAGTTAGTGGTGGCCCTAAATTACCCAGGACCCACCTTGTCTAGTCTAAGCCCTTGCCTGGAGAGAGTCGCCAAATGGATGGCACTCTCCTTCCTTTAACTAAATGGAGATAAAACAGAGCTTATGATGCTGGGCATCTCACCCATCTCTGGCATCAGCCTAGCTTGGCCAAGCTCTCTTGGCCCTCCACCCACACCCAAAACTCAGATGAAAAGTGTAGGCATGTGGCTGGATCTGTCACTCACTTTTGATCATCAGGCAACTAAACTGGCAGCCTCTTGCTTTGGCATCATGCAGATGATCAGTAAAGTCCTTCCGCACCTTCCTTTTTCAGCAAGAAGCCTTATGGTCCAGACTTTAATCCTCTCTCGCCTCAACTATGGAAATGCTCTGTATTTAGGAGATCCCAGTGCTACCACAAATAAACTGCAAGCCATCTAGAATTGTGCAGCACAAATGCTTTTTGTGAATCCCAACAGCCAAACCTCAAGGCCTGCTCTGAAAACCCTGCACTGGCTCCCGATTGCGGACAGAATAAAATTCAAGTCTTTATGTATCGCCCACAAATCTTTCTGTAAGCACATTTCTCCATGGGGACATAAACAGGCATCTATGAAAAATCATTGTTAGGGTTGCAACTCCAATCTTGACATATACATGTCGTAACTATATCAGGTATTGTACATCATCAGTGCATGCCTGGGTCTCTTAAACAATCTGTTTAATGGGATAAAACCTCTAGCCATAGTACTGCTGTGGCCTTGCTATTGCAGTATGCATGCCCCCCCAATTACCTTATCTATTATCCTCGCCTCCCCCATCCCATTCCTATTTTTCTGATTGCTTGACATTCGTATTGTTCTGGGTTTCTGCTCTCCAGTGTAGGTAAGTCTTAAATCGTACCCATATGTCATGTGGTCTGCTACGAATTAGCATCAAGGCGTTAAAAATGTCTGCATTGGTATCACAATAGGTCATATCGGTGTACCATTCCGGGATCGTCAGCACCGGGCCTCTCATCCAGTGCATAGCAACTTGTCTGTTTGCCAGCAGCTGACCTGTTGCCACTAACCTTCTATATTGGTTTTGGTACGTCGCAGTCTAGACTCAGTAAGGCTAGCATTGGAGAGTCTGGAACTGGTTGCCTCACCATCCCCTGGAGCTCATTTGCCATTTTTAACCAGAATGCTTGTATCTCAGGACAGGACCAAGCAAGATGGCCAAACCCAGCATTCTCAGCACCGCATCTTACACATTTCTCATCACCTCTCAGGCTGTATCTCTTTTGAGATATTTAAAGTGCAGCAGGTGATGTCTGCCATTTTGCGATATGCTCTTAGTGATTGAGCACCAGCATGCCCATTGCTTGTCTGTTATTATTACGCCCAAGTCCTCCTGCCATTCCCGCCGTGCCTTTCTATTTGGTGGATCATCACTATGTCGCATAAGTTTATATAGTGTTGAAATCCCGTGGAGGTTGCCTGGAGCAAATATGTCAGTGTTTTCTTTCAGGCAGTTCTGCTCTGTCTGACCCCAACAGCGCCTGCAGTGACTGACATGTTCCATTGCAATTATATCTGGTGATCAGAGTTGCCTCAGGTATTGAGTCTTGGACCACTTCCCAGTTTATCAGGATTCCATCTTTGAAGAAGTCTCCCATGTTGTGTATTTTTACCCTTTGCAGTGTCCGCGTTATTGCCCTATCTGCACTTAAGGTAAACCATGTGCACCACTCTATTGGTAGCTTTGGCGAATACAGTAGCAGAATCCACCTTTCATATGCCGTTTCTTAAGTAGGTAAAACGTAGCCTATAGGGTCAATTGTGCTGAAGTGTCGCTGTGCTATGCTTAGCAGGTAGCTGGGAGCGATAACGAGTCAGCTGCTTCCCTCTCCCAGTACAAGTGTGGGAGAACTGGTGGCCCGTGAATCCAATAATATGCATGTATGATCTGCGATGCCCTATAGTATATTTCAAGGTATGGTGCATCCAGCCCACCCATCATATAAGGGAGGGTTAATGTTCCCCATCCCAGGCACAGCAATTTCCCAGCCCAGGCCAAGTGAGTCATAAGTGTGTGCAAAGTGCAAAAAACTTTTTTGATAATAGTATCGGTATATTGACAAACAAGAAAATAATTTTCATGAGAGCTATTCGGCCCATCAATGAGAGGGGTAACCGTATCCAGCTCTCTATCACCTCTGTCAAAAGCTGCACTGCTTTCCCATAATTCTTTCTTATTACCACGTCAGGGTATGTATGTATCTGAATCCTTAGGTTCATTGGTCCACACTAAAGGGAATTCTGTTTGTGTAGGCGTGGTGGATGTTGTGAGTGAAATATCAATAATTTCTCCCAATTTACTTTCAATCCCGGGGTTTGTTCTATCTATGTAGTACAGATTTGTAAAACTTAAAAAAAATGTTAAAATTAGTCCTAAGGGCTCCTCTTCATTTTGCTTAACCTGTTTGTTGCGGTGCAAATGTCCCCACTGTGCAGGCGTATTGTACGCGTGCAGTAATTTTACACCCCCCAGCTGCCCACGCAAACACCCAACGTGACAGCCGGGGGCCGTCCGGCGCATGGAACGCGTTAATCAGGCCCCACAAAAAAGTCTGACATGCCTGAAATAGATAAAACATCTGGTGAAGGTATTTTGTTAGCATGGTTCAGGCAAGAGTACTACACTTGAAGTAGCTGTGCACTGCACATAGCCACAAAAACAAATGATAGCCACCTTTTGTTGTACTAGCACAGTTTGTACGCAATATATGTTCCCTCCTGAGGCGAAAGCTGGGAGGTGGTGTGGTGTATGCTAAGCCTTTCTGGCTTTTATGTTTATTTTCCTGACTGAAAAGCCAAATACTTTTTAACTTCGTCGTGTTTTTAAGACTTACATTAAAAACGCATTTGGAAAGCCAACTACTGACCCGCCCTGCTATCCGCCAGCCAGCTTCCCTAATTGCTAACTCACCTAACCGCATCACTGGTGCCCAGCCGATTTGGGGCTGAGGCACACGGACCTTCAGACTAGTGGCGGCAATTTTTAGGTGGGTGGGAGGATTCTCCTGCAGCGCTCTAGTCGTCAAGCCCATAAAAGAAACGGTGATGCCTCCGCGAAGCGGACGCGCGAAGCGGACGCGCGTTGCGGACGGGCCGGATCATCACCGGAGTCACGCCAGAGTCCAGCCCGTCTCTCTCGCTCTTCCACTAAACAAGAGTTAGGTATTTTCACCACCTTGCTCTCACTAAGACCCCCCCCCTTTGCCGTATCATCATACTATACCACCAGAGGGTATATTCCTAAACAAGTGCGGCTGCAACCCTTCCCCACCCGCTTGTCCCAGACCACCGAGAAAACGCTAGGCCAAGGCTAAGTCCCCTGAACATCTGGAAAATCTTGCTGGCTTTCTCATTAACACCAGATCTCTGATTAAAAATAGGACAGCATTTAATGAATTTGTAGCACAGAGGAAGCCTTCCTGGGTCTTTATAACAGAGACTTGGGGTTCTGATTCATCTGGCCCTGATCTAGTCGAGGCTATTCCTGATGGCTATGCCCGACTAGAATGGACCGAACTGGGAGTAGGGGTGGAGGACTGGGAGTTATTTGTAGAGATTGTTTTACCTGTCGTATTGACCCCCTCTCATCCTCCACGGAGAACTATGAGGCACTGCATTTTACCATACAGTTAGCTCCCTCTGTTTCCTTTGTTGGTATCCTTTGCTGTAGGGCTCCTGGCCCAAGGACTAATTTTTGTCACAATCTACTCACATTACTAGAACCTTTCATCAGTAGGTCTAAGTTCACTCTCCTTGGTGATTTCAATTTCCATTTGGAATTACTCGAGGACAATAACACAAAAGCTCTAATAGAGGGTCTAACTTCCTGTGGGCTTAACCAACTGGTTGACGGCCCTACTCATACTGCCGGACATACCTTAGATGGTATCTTTTCCAAGGACACCAGACTGGCGATCGGAACTCCGATCCCCCTGTCCTCGTCCGATCATAGGGCAATTCCATTTTATTTCACTATGACTTCCTTTGGTTCTGATCAAACCAATAGGAAAGGATGGGAGATTAGGTGGAACTACAATAATATATCCAACACTACACTCACCCCCTTCCTGACAGATATCCATCCCCTCTCTCTGCCCAATGCAAATGAAGCTGCTCTGGGTCTGTCGGCTGCTCTCTCTAATGCTCTGGACACGCTAGCACCCCTTAAAAAATATTACTCGGCCAGGAAAAGACCCTCGTCGCGCTGGTTCTCTGAACATCTAAGATTACTAAGGCAGAAATGTAGACAGAAGGAGAGAGCCTGGTATGCCTGTCCGGACCCCCAGGGGAAAAACCTACATAAGTCAGCCCAGAGAGAATACAAAAAGGCCTTAGCTGAAGAAAAAAAGAACTACTTCAGCAAGATCACCACCTCACTGAAATCATCTAGAGAGTTTTTTCAAATCATTGACACTTTGTCAACACTTAAAATCATCGAATCAGTGAATGAGTCGCAGGAGCTCTGCGATGATATCGCAGGCTTCTTCCACTCCAAAATTTCTGACATTCATACTTCCCTCAATACCGAACTGGATGCCAACAGGGCACTTTTATCCCCTCCCCTCCTCCTCTTCACACATTGAGACCCTTGAATTGGGCTCCTCGTCTAATTTCTCCAGTTTCCCTCATATGACGCAGGACGAAATAAACCGCCTTCTTGATGCCACTAAATGATGTTCGCCTCTTGATCCCTGTCTTTTAAAAATCTTGAAGTCCTGCAGAGAGACTGTCCTCCCTCCTCTCTTGCAGGTTATGAACATGGCCATTGATGCGGGGTCTTTTCCAACTCCTTGGAAATCGGCAGTTGTTAAGCCTCTTCCAAAGAAACCTTCCCTAAATCTTGAAGTCTTAAAAAACTTCTGGCCAATATCTCTGCTTCCAGCCCCGGCAAAGATACTCGAGGCCCACCTTAATTCTCATCTGACTACATATTTAGAAAAGATGGGTCTTCTTGACATCTCCCAGCATGGGTTTCGTGCTGCTCACAGCACCGAGTCCGCCCTCACTGTCGTAGTTAATAACATCAGCTCTGAGGTGGACAGAGGGCAGACCACTTTATTGGTGCTACTTGATCTCATGGCAGCATTTGATACCCTGTCCCCTTCAATCCTGGTAGACCGACTGAAGGGGATAGGGGTGAGGGGAAGTGCCCTGAGTCTTCTATCTTCCTTCCTCTCTCAGAGACAGCAAAGGGTCCAGCTCGGCAGTTTTCTGTCTCCCTCCCAGGCCGTGCAATGTGGGGTTCCTCAGGGCTCCTCCCTGAGTCCTTTGTTATTTAACATCTATGTAACCCCACTTGCAGAGGTAATAAGATCTTTTGGGTACCAAATATTGTCCTATGCAGACGATACTCAAATGATCATTTCCACCACCTCACCGACCAAAGAGGCTGCCTTTAAATTTCGAACCTGCATGGAAGCAGTCTTGCAATGGATGGTGCGTAACTACTTAAAGCTCAACGGGGGGATAACGGAGGTCCTAGTCTTTGGAGGAAACCATGACATCTGGTCCAAAGACTGGTGGCCCCCCTCCTTGGGAGACTGCCCCCAACCCAACAACTCGGCCAGGAACCTGGGCGTTCTCATAGATTTGGCCCTCTCCTTTGACCTTCAGGTTAATAGAACAGTATCCATCTGCTGTAACACCATCCGCATGTTGAAAAAGATCGCCCCCTACTTGTCATCTGACGCCCGCAAGCAGTCAACAGTTGCCCTGGTATCTTCCAGGCTCGACTATTGCAATGCGCTGTATGGGGGCATAAACAAGAAATCTCTCCATCGCCTTCAGATGGTTCAAAATTCTGCTGCTAGGATGGTCCTAAATCTACCCAGGCTATCATCTGCAACTCAGGCCAGGAAGGATCTCCATTGGCTACCCATACATGCCAGGATGTCCTTCAAGCTCATCTGTTTGGCCCACAGGGCTGTGTTTGGTTCTGGCCCTGAAGGTATAAAGACTCTTGTTAGTCCCTATTCTCCCAAAAGAACCCTCCGTTCATCCTCAAGAATCCTGCTTGCTGTCCCCAGATTTAAAAAGGCGAAATGGGGAGGCAGAGCCTTCTCTACTCTGGCCCCTAAACTGTGGAATAACCTCCCCCCCCGAACTTTCCAACCAACCCTCTTTGGTGACTTTCCGGAAGCTCCTGAAGACTTGGCTCTTCTCTCAGGCTTACTAAATTATTTTCTGTCTATATTTTTTATTTTATTTTTTTATGTGTGAACTGTGCCTTGATGCCCTTTGGGCTAAGTTCGCGCATTATAAATAAAATTTCATTCATTCATTTTAGAAGGAACTATGCCCAGCCTTTTGGCTGTCATTCCACTTACTGGATCTGGCAAATATCAGGAACAATAGTTTAACCAAAAGTGTTCTTCAAAAGCATAAACAATTTTCATCAACTTTCTCTTTTATTCAAACACTTTGTCAGTAAGTGTATGTACAGTGCACAGCTAGAGTGGGCAACAAGACACAAGATGAAGTCATACACCAAATTGAATCTGCTGCACAAACCACAGGTAGACAGGAAAAAACTATTTTATTTTTCAATAAGGTCCTTGACATTCATTATTATTTTACATTATGCACTTGGCAGTCTTATTTTTATTATCCAAAAAGAATATTGGCAATAGTGTTAGTTATCTGTGTAGCATTCTTTTTCAAGAAGTTGACTAGTTTGGGGAGAAAAGGCTGTGTTGCCTGGAAAAGAAAGAGATACACATATATAAATATACATTTCAGTTGGGAGTTAAAGAAAAATGGAAAACATGTTTACATTTATAGGTAACTTGAACCCTAAACATAAGCTAATCATGACCAAACTGCAATAGTGATTCATGCACTGCATTGAACAATTACATTATCTACGTTTCAATACATACAGGTATTATAACTAATGTGGCTTGCAGCACACCTCCAGCACAAGTAAAAAACAGGATAAGTGTTAACATTTGTCCTGAATTCTTATGATTGTTATGAAGTGCTCAGTTGCATAATAACTCAGGACCAAAGTTTACGCTATTACAGTGTAGACCCTGCACAGCTGAGCTCCCCAGGTTTCCGAGCTCCTTGCCAAGTTTCCCAGATCCATGCATAACTAACTGCAATGGTGTGGGTGTTGACTTTCCACTCTGGGATTTTTAGTTCTTGTTTATCCACATAAAACCAGGAATACACTTCCCAGAAGTCAAAGACTAAACCCTGTACTGGAGTAGCTAGTCAAGCCTGAAGCAAGGATTCTTGGTAGTTACAAGGAAATGAATGAATGAATGAAATATCATTTATAATGCGCAACTATGCCCAGTGGGCGTCAAGGCGCCTAAGCCAAATAACAAGCTGTTAGCAGACAGAAACAGAGCCTACTGGTATGCATTAATAAAGAGCCAGGTTTTCAGTGACTTCCTAAAGAGGTCGAGGGAAGGCAGTAGTTTAATTTCAAGGGGGAGTGAATTCCACATCAGAGGTGCCAGTATGGAGAAAGCTTTGCTCCCCCATCTAGCCTTCTTGGCTCTGGGAATTACCAGTTGATTAAGCTCACTGGATCGTAGACATCTGCTCGGAACGTATCTAGTGAGTAGCGAACCAAGGGCATCAGCCGAGCCTGCAGTTAGAGCCTTATATGTAAGGCAGAGAAGTTTAAAAGTGATCCTTGAGGGAATGGGGAGCCAGTGGAGGTTCTTCCTCGCTAAGGTCATAGATGCCAACCAGGGCAAAGCGAGAGCAAACCGCGCTGCGGCGTTTTGTATAACCTGCAGACGCTGAAGCAGGCCCTTGTTGGCCCCGGCGTATACTGAGTTGCAGTAGTCAAGCCTTGAGCCAACAAGGGCAATCACCACCTGTTTCCGTGCCTGTGGGGACAGATAGTGCACGATCCTTTTCAGGGTCTTGATGACACCCCAACAGGTAGCCACCGTTCTGTTGACCTGAAGCTCCATGGAGAGCTGGGTGTCAAAGATGACGCCTAGGTTCCTGGCAGATTGTGTAGGTATAGGGCAGCTACCTAAAGAAGGAGGCCACCAGTCTCCTGACCACATGCCCTGGTCCTTGCCAAAGACCAGGACCTCTGTCTTATCCCCGTTCAACTTTAGGGAGTTAGAGATCATCCACTCTGCAACAAGTTGCATGCAGGCCCTAAAGTTAGATGCAATTTCACTCACAGAGTGGGTCAGGGATACCATGATCTGCGTGTCGTCAGCATACGACACTACCTCCATCCCCTGAGATCTTACTAGTCTTGCAAGGGGGGCCACGTAGATGTTGAACAGGGTCGGACTCAATGCCGACCCCTGTGGCACCCCACATTGCAAAGACTTAGCAGGGGAGAGGTATTCACCTAGCATGACACGCTGCTCTCGTTGGTGTAAAAAGGAGCTTAGGAGGCTGAGTGCCGGTCCTTCTACCCCTGCCTCCCTTAACCTAGATGTTAAAGTAAGGGGAGACAGGGTGTCGAATGCTGCTGAAAGATCTAGCAGCACCAGTACGGTGGTTAGACCCAAGTCTACTTTTCTGCGGATGTTATCCATGACTTTCGTCAAGGCAGACTCCGTGCTATGCAGCTTTCTAAAGCCATGTTGGGACCCGTCCAAGAAGCCTGAGGTGTCAAGGAAGTTTGAAAGATGGAGATTCAAATGGGTCTCCAACATCTTAGCAGGGGCCGGCAGCAGAGAGATGGGTCTAAAGTTCTTCAGTACTCCGGGGTCTAAGGTGGTCTTTTTCAGCAGCGGCTTTACGATGGCTTTCTTCCAGAGTGACGGAAAAATGCCCTGTTCCAAGGCTCTATTCATTACTTCCAGCATCGGGGGAAGAATGATCTCTCTGCAGTTCTTAAGTACTTTCAGAGGAACTGGATCAAGTGGGGATGAAGATTTTGTTTTGTCCAACAGGCTATTAAGATCCTCTAGAGAGAGAGCAGGGTGATAAGTCCTGAAAGGTTTGGGATGGGTGGAGATACCCGTTCTCACGATTCAGCAGCTTACTTTTCTAATCTCAGAAAGTGCTAAAGACTCAGTGCCATGCCACAGAAATTTGCACTAGTGAAAACTGATTCCACACATTTTTTCTCTTTGTAAAGATCATATGTTCTCTAAACTTTTTTAATGGAAATTATTGCAGTATGTTTGAGACAAAGCCATGTTGCTCCATAGTTTCTTACAGTAGTATCACAGATAGTGTAAAAATAGTTTTTTTTCCCAAAAAGGCAATTATGGATTAAGATTAGTTGAACTTTCTCTGGTGCTTTTTAAATGATGTATAAACAATACATATGTAAAATAAGGTTTCACCGTCCATCTGTAATATGGACACAAACCTCAACATAACCTGCAAAGTCAGTAAATCTTCTATCATGTGGGATTATGGGGAAGAAGTGGGCACTGGAAGGCGAGAATTGATGTAAAGATAAGCTAAATACACAGGGCTTGGAAGGATGGAGGAGATGTCATTGGAGGTAACAGGATTGTCATGGAGCCATTTTAGTTTTGAGATTAGACACATCAGTTCTGTAGGGGGAGGGGCAGGCAGTATAGGATGCAGATAGATATTGGAAACCCATTTTGAAGGACAACAACAAACCATGCATGTGGGGGTCAAATAAATACTCAACCATATGGCTCACACCCCTCCATTGATATTCCCTGTTGCTTACCCTTTCTCTCTCAGAAACGTAACAGATCTGGTTTAAAAGTATAGGGCTGCTCCTCTGAAACATTCCCGATGTGCCATGCCACAGTGAGTGCTGTGAAGACACAAAAAAGAGAATGAGGGAAACACTCAGTCAAAGTATTGTGCCCCTGTCAATAAGCATGTTACCCACCCCAAGCATCACTTTCTCTTTTTCTAGTCTCCCCGGTTTGCTCTGCATAAGCTGCAGAAGAATTGTAAGCTCCTGTAGACTCTCTGTTACCATTTTGTTTCCAGAACCCACTTTAGATTGTATGTAGTGAAGTAAACCCGCACAATGTCAGTTGATTTTCTAGCACATAAGCATTCCTAAGATTGCTTAATTGGGTAGGCAAAAGGAACAAATGATGGACGGAATGCTGAACAATGCAAACATTCACCCCCAGTCACAAAGATCTGTGTTAAATCGATCCTTATTTTGGTCACCACACCGCCCCAGCTTGGACCCAGCCATGTGGGTAGGCTAGTAGTTGGAAATTAAAGGGATGGAAGATACCATTGCTGGACAAGCTGTCACCAACCAATTACATGCTCACACTGAAACGTATAACACCCTAGGCACTAATGAACCACAGTAGAATGGTATTCCCCCTTATAGGCAATGAAAGCCCCACTCAGAAGCAATTGCATGTTTTCCTTCAATGTTTAGTGTTTACACCTCTTTCTATTGATTTTTCACCTTTAGAAATTATCATTCTGATGCAAGAGCGATATTATCTTACATAATTCATAAGCAATTACACTAACAAGGAAAATTAAGACTCATTCAGTAACCGGGGGCTCGTTAATGCAACACCCTGTGCAACAAAATATGAGGGCAAAAAATGACAACCTTTCCCATTATTTAAAATGAATAAGGAATTCATTTTCCTTTTACAATAAATCTGAATTCTGCTTAAAACATGGAACAGAAACTGCACCAGTGAATATCTGGGTCAGCTTGTAAGAATCAGCTAAGGCTTCCTAAGCAAGATTATGCTTTTCAACCACTCTGTCTCATCTTCCTACACTATCACTGGTCTGTTGCACATATTATTGACCACTGCGCTCCAGCTGTTTGAAATCTCCCACCCTGCGAGGTCACATGAAGAGTTCTGCATCATCCTTCATTCTGACCTAAAAGACACAGCCTTACCTTCCACTCCTAAGATGATGACTTGCAGATTTACTTGCAGGTCACAGGAAGCAACTCATGAATGTGACAGAAGACCTCAAAGCAATAGAGATGTGGATGACTCCGAGCAGCCTGAGACTCCCTGGCTCCAAAACAGAAATCCTGGTGCTGAGACACCACATCTCCCTTACAAAATACTGGCACTTTGATTCCCAACCTTCTTTGAAGCCATTGTTTCATAAAAACCAAAGTCAGGTCATAGTCTTTATATAGCCACAATCCCCAGTCTCAACTGACAGAAGCAGTGGCCAATACCACTTTCTACTAAATATAGCGCCTTCAAAAAATCTTGCCCCTCATCCCAAAAAATACCACCTCTGGAAGTAGAAACATCAGTAAATGTGACTACGGCTATTTCCTGTACATCACTCCCCCTGCCAAACCAAAGTACTATGAAAAACGGAAACTAGCCGTTCAACGTTTACAATTCACACTTTTTCCACATACAAAAGCATAGACCAATCACGCCTCAATAAAGTAGTCTCACTTTGCCTAACCTTCAACTGCCTTTAAGGTTCAACACCCTTATACCTACAGAATAAAATCATGCACCACCAGCTTACCATCTAAGATTCAAAGCAATCAACCTTTTAGTGGTTACTGGAACCAATTGTAGAACACACTTCAGAGTCACTGGCTTTCAATGTTTCAATATCCTCCGCCCAAACACTAATAATACTACTAGTAACCTGACCTTCAGGAATCAAAACTAACATTGATCAAATTATTGCTTGCACAACTACTTATCAATACAATTAAAAGCAATAAGAATGTCATGCAATAACAGTCATCCCCATACGACATGTGTCTTGCGGAAGCCTAGAAACAGTTGACATGAAGTGAGTGCTCAACTAAACAAATAAACATAAACGTTTTTCAAGAATCATGGTGTCAGCATTAAGTGGTTATCCAGGGCTAGGTGGATGGAGACAACATCGGTCTGAGTTAGATAAAATAAGAATGTAGGGTCAGATTTATCAAGGCTTTGTGTTGGTGCAACGTCACAAAAAGAGATGAGAACCGGTCCAACATCTTGATAGAGTTTTCAATTTTCAGTGCAAACGTTTATTTGTGAGGAAGGTTGACTAAGAAGAATGCAAAGTAGCTGTTTGTGTTACTTTGCATTACTTTATGTCAAGGGGTGTTACATGGGTGGTACAGGGGCGTTCCCATGTAATTACCCAAGGAGTTTAACACAGAGCCCCATCTACTAACAGAGGTAGACAGGGGTTTACACTAAAACAATACGCCTCCATGAGAAAGGCACAAAGTAGGAGAAATCATTTTTTCTCCAAACTGTTCACTCATTGCACATGTATAAAGAACATGTACAAAGTGGCAACGTTTAAAAGTAAGTCTAAGCAAAGTATTTTGTACTGGAGGTTTATCATTTCGGTACAAAACCTTCTGGTACAAAAGTTTCTGTATGGTGCTGGGCAACCTTAAGGAGAACAAGAACTTGGGAAAATGGCAGCAGTGCACTATCTTTGTAGATGTGACACTAGCCAGCTCTCTCCCTTCCACACAACACACCACAGTAACTTTGCTTGTCGCACTGCGCTGCATGAAAAGTAGATTTTCCCCTTAGAGGTTAATGGCATTTTCAGAATGAGAAAGCAATAGTTTAGAGATTTGATCATTTGGGGGAAGGGTATAAAAGTTTGCAGAAGATTTAAAGACAATTCACTGATAAAAAATTGTAACATCAGGCACTGGGTGGGGAAAAAGGAAACACTCACACATGGGCATGTCCACTGATCACTTACCCTCTGCCTTCCTGAAGTGTGATTTATAAGGCGACACACCAATGCGATGCTGCTCTCTTGTTTTCCATCTGCGGTGCGTAAGTCTGGCAACTGTGAAGATTCCGAAAAAAGTATCAGGCAAGATAACTCCCAACAGCCACAACAGAGCCCTTTATTTTTACCTGCCTGTAGTTCTCCTATTGTACAGTTATCTACTTTTGAAATAGCAACCTACAGATGTACTTCGGGACCAAAGCATATTCTTGAAACTATCAGAGAGGAATGAATTAATTAAGTGGAAGACGGAATTCAGTTTCGTAAAGCTGTTTTCTGTGCATAGGTCTGATGCTTTAATGCATGGCAAGAAAGCTTTAGAATGCCCATCTATCGAATAAAACCTGAAAATTGCGTTTTTGAAGTGTCTAGGGAGTGGTCAAGCAAACTACGTCTTTGCTATTTGTAGGGAAAACTCAGACACTGTTTTCTTCTGTGCAAAGAACCATACAGAAGATGCAGGAGTTAAGATGAAAAGACACGAAAAAGGAGATTCCTGACCATTTGCAATCATGGCATAAAGATGAAGCACCCAGAGTGGGCTAGGAGGGATGGAGATGACATCAATGTGGCAACTGTAGGTGGCTAGGGTTGGCCAAGGATTTGGATTCTGATCTGGGTGCCTAAAACTGGCTTCTTTGATCACTCTATAGTTACCCTTATGGAAAAAAGATGGGATGAGGGATAATGGGGTTTTAGAATATCATGTGGTGAAATATTTTTAAAACATATTGATCTAGGCCATTCCATTACAGCTAGCATGGAAACATTTTAAAAAAACAAGCTAATTTCCTATCCACTGATTACCTCTCACTTATTCTTTGACTTTCACTATCATAAGGGACAAGGCTTGTGGGGACAGTAAGTAAGTAAGTAAGTAACATTTTTATTTGCACAATTAATTAAAATCGTTGCAATTTGCACAGTCATAGTTAAAAATTTGGTAGGATACACTAATCAATTCTAGTAAAGAAACAATAAACACATAGAAAAAAAGAAAAGAGATCAATTTTCAAAAATTAGAGTTCATTCTTGATCATCTGGTGGTAATAAAAGGTTGATTTGAGATATAAATTTTACAAAACGCGTTGCCATCTGGGATGAGTCGCCCATCATACATGCTTCCAAAGCTTCTTGGCATGTCCTGATATTGAGAAAAATCCAAATCGGGCGGAGCCAAAAAGTTCTTTGGGCTAGTAAGCGTCTGCAAATGCACAAAATGTGAATCAGATGTTCCTCTTCCTGGTTGCAAAAGCGGCACTTGGTGGAAGCGGCCTTCATATATCCTTGTGGGGCCAGGTGTACGACCATTCTCTTTAGCGAATTGCAAATTGCGACGTTTTGCGACTCACAAAATGGAATGTACAACAGTGTCAGTGACACTATTTGCGATTTTCAATTGGGTTGCAAGGTACCTGCCTCATTAATATTCAAGAGGCAGCTCGCAATTTGTGAATTATTGGGAATGGCCTGCAAACACAGGGATGGTGGTCTGTTGGGGATAGCAGACCCCAATGTCTGTGTTTACATTTTTAATAAGCAACTTTTTTTCCCCAAATTCAGTCCATTTGGGAGTGGCTTACCACCTACTTGAAGTAGGCTATAAACTGCAAGTGTTTTGCAAACACTAATGTAGTTGGGAAACAATGGTACATACCATTATGACTCGCTATTAGGAAGGGACGCCCTTGGCATGCCCCTTCCTAATAGCAACTTGCAAACACTATTTTGCGAGTCACTGACTCACAAAATAGCATTTGTACATACCACCACTTTTTTTTGCTGTCACAAACGGGCCGATTCCGCGTTTGGGGCCGCTAAAAATGGTCATACATCTGGCCCCTGGTCTATTCCACTTCAAGTGTGGCAGGGCTGGGTTCTTGCTGTGAAGATACCAAAAAAACATTAGGCAAGATTCAGTTCAAGGGCAATCTCCTCTATCCACACACATACAGTCTCTCTAGCTCCACAATGAAAGACATTTTGCTTTTTACTGTTGTGCAGCCTAAAAGTGGGAAGACAGCTCATGTTTAAGTCTGACCACTTTGTGAGATGATCGATGATTACTTCTAGCAAATATGGCACAATGCCTAAAAAATAGTTTGGGTAATGTGTAGCCCAATTAATGTATTTAGTGTGAACAGGTTAAAAATGGAAATTACATTGTTGGTATGCCGGAAGAAACATTTCAGGGGAAGGTAACATGAATAATGAGTAACCATTTATCCAGACATTAAGGGAAAGAAAAAGAAGGGTGTTCCAGGTCAGCGATAATCATGCAGCAAGGCAAAAAGCCTCAATTACACTGCAGCTGAAGAACGGGTGCAGATAGGAAATTTAGTCTGGGGCTACAGGGCCCAGCAGCAAAAGATGACCAGCTACCCAACCCCTCAGTATCACTTCAACCAGGTAAGGAGCTCCCTTCTTTGCCCAGTGTTCCATCATGCAGTGATTTTGTGCAGCCTTCTCCTACTTTACCACCACAACTTCCTCTTTAGGCTCTGATTCCTCCACCCAGATGTCTCCATACAATTGGGTTCCCACTTCATCGCAGCCTACCCATGCCCCTGCACACTGCCACATTCAACCTCAGACTTACTTATCCCACACACGGCACTAGCCTCTTCATCCATTCATATGCATGTACTTTCATCGCACCACCTATCCATGGACTCAGTTACTCTACAACCAACCAAGCACTCACTTCAATTTAGTCACCTTTTATGTTTAATGATCAGCAGTCAAACTTTAATCTGCAGTTATTTTTAAACATAGAGGGACAGCTCCCTCTTCTGTCCCTGTTTAAAAGCCACAGACTTCACTGATGTGCATACCCCTTGGTGCCCTTACATACTCAGAGTATTTAAGGCTTATGTACTCCGAGTATTTAACAGTGGCACCGATGGGAAGGTACTGCAGTGAATTTGGCAGCGCTATTTCATAGAGCATCCTCACATCCATTTTTGGTTGCGAGGGTGCATTTAGCCCTAAGAAAATAGCAGGACATGCACACTCCGCTCCATTGCTGAATTCCGCAGAATTTTAATGTAATCCCACAGAATTACACAAAATCAAATTCCACCGTTCTTTCTGCCCCATATGGTACTGCCTGACTGCAAGATTTGGCTTTGCAACTTCTCCAGCAGAAAGGCTGGCAGGCCCAGCAGAGTGTGTTATATACTTAGCTAACTTGGAAGGTATGAAGGCAATGATTAGGAAAATATGGAAATTACAAAGAATTTTTTTAACCTTTTTAGCTGATGTACATGGCTTTTTCCCTTTAGCTTTACCATTTCCTTTGATACACAAACAAGGATCTAGAGTAAAGAAGTAATGATCCATGTGTAAGAGGACACCTGGCTATTTTTGGAGGAGAAAACCAGTGATTACTTATAGCAAGTCTGGCAGTCTAAAAAAATATTTTGAGTAAAATGCAGCCTAATTAATTTGTTTACTGTGAATAGATTTAGAATAGAAAATATACTGATCGTATGTGAGATTCCAATTGAGCCAGAAATAAAGGTAAAGACTAGGAAAGGGTTCGTGGGTAGTGAGATTCATGCTGTGAAGAAGAAAAGCCTAGCTCTTTGGAGGACGTAGGTAACATAAAAATATTGATGGCAAGTGAGAAAGAGGGGTGCTGAGGGTGTACTTTGCAGCTTTTTGCTCTACTGATATGTGCATTAATTCACTTAAAATGTTCTTCCTTTGAAAATGCCTGGACAGTAAGGCATCCATGTGGTGCAATGCAGTTGTAACATTTTAATTTCAGCCTACAGCAGCATTTGCATTCTATTTCAAACCTCTTCAGTCACCCATGGCACTCTGCCTAAGTCAAAAGGTGATCATAAATGCTCCAGTACCATCAATATTGTTTTGAGGAAATCACAAGCGATGGCAGACAAAAGCCTTAACCTCTTAGCTATTTGGTCTTCCCCACCATCCCCCTGGTTATAAGCCTTTTTTGACTATTTGGGGTAGCTCACGCTTAGGCCCCTGTAACTTTTTGTCAACATAAGGTATCCACACCAAACTTGCGTCCTTTTCTTCAAACATCATTGGAATTTTAAAGATACCCAGGGTTTGTGGGTTCCCCTGGAGGGGTCCCAAAAATTAGCCAAAAGACAGCAAAGCACATTTCTTTTTTTTTTGTGGAAAAGTGGGGGAAAAGTGCTGCAGAAGAAAACATCCGTTTTTCCCCTGCACATGGTATCATCAAAGAGATTGTGTTACTCAAATCTCCATCTTCCCAGCTTTGAGGAACAGACAGAATTTTGTCAGAAACCCCATATGTTTTAACAGTTTGGGCATTTTACTGGGACATAGCCTATTTTTGCTACTTTTTGTGCACCAAGCTCCTTCCAGTTAGTGGTAAAAATAGAATTGGAAGAAATAATGGATCCTGGAAAACTATACATTTCTGAATTCAGCTAGGGGTCATTTATGTAGATCCTTCAAGGTTTTTTTTAATAGAAACTAATAGTTGAAAATAAGAAAAATGGAAAATGAGATTAAAAAAACAGCTATTTGTGCCAACGTTTTCACCTGTAACATCTTCTATGTATTTCAGATTTCTTTACAGCAATATACCGTTAAATCCACTGGACCCTTCTGGTTGTGGGGATATATAGGACTTGTAGGTTCACTGTTAGAACTGGGGGTCTCTAGTTGGCAGAGGTTGGTACCACTGTCCAAATAGGGACCCATGCTTCTAGTCAAGGTAAGGAGGAAACACTCTTTAGATAACCTCTGCTCACCCCCTTGGTAGCTTGGCACAAGCAGTCAGGCTTATCCAAAAGCAATGTGTAAAGTATTTGTACCAACACTCACAGTAACACAGTGAAAACACCACAAACTGACTCCACAACAGTTTAGAAAAATAAAGGTATTTAATCTGAACTACACAAGACCAAAACAACAAAAATCTAACATACCCAGTTCGAAAATATGGTTGCAAAAGAGTTCTCAAGGTTGCGATAAAATAATCCACAGTTGCATGAAAAGTTCACAGTTGCGTCACGTTTAGCCTATAGTACCTTTTGAATACGACAAAGTTCCAAAGCAGAAGCTGGTGCAGTGGAAAACAAGTGATGCGTTGCTCCTGAGACCCTGGGGAGGCGATGCGACAACCCCCCTGCAGCAGCGGGCGGGTTGCTACGAATCCGGTCTGTATGGGGAGGTAGGCAGACTTGTATGGATTCCGGTGCGTAGGTTCCGTGGGAAGTTTTCTCTCGCAAAGGCACGGTGCGATGATCTTTGGAGTTGCGATGATCTCCGGGGCGATGATGCACGGACCAGCGGTGATCACTCTCTCGCAGCTCCTCGATGCGATGGCTTCTGCAACAACACTCCCAGCGACGTGATGCGGTCCGCAAACAAGCGGTGCGGCAATCTCACCCAACGACGACAGGCTCCGCGATGACACTCACAGCGATGGTAATCTTCCCGCACCGGCAACAGGCGCTGCGACAATCTCGACCTTCGTAGCGGTGGGAATTTCCTCGCACTGTCGGGGATGTGCTCTGCAAGCTAACGATGCGACAAAACTTGCAGAAAGTCTTCAAAAGCTTGGTTTCCAGCTTCCCAACACAAGTACAACTTCTAGAGGCACCACACATGGGCCACACACTCAAGGAAGGACAGAACTCTCTCAGTAGAGTTCAGGGAAGCTGGGGGGGAAGTCCTTTTGTTCCTGGGACTTCAGAACAGGGAGCCAGCTCTTCTCAGGCCCTTGGAGATTCCTTCAAGACAGGGGACACAGCACAAAGCAAAGTCCTTCCCCTCTCCTTGGCAGCAACGCAACAGCAGGTCAGTCCAGAAGAGCAACAGCAGGACAGTCTTCCTTCTTCAGTTTCAGCTTTTTCCTTGGCGGAGGTTCCTTCTTGATTCCAGGATGATATAATTTTCTGTTGTCAGGGGTCCTGTACTTATACCCCTAAAAGTCTTTGTTCTCTTTGTGCAAGTGGGCCCTGAGCCGGTCTGAAACAGTTCTGGGTGTTCCTCGAGCACTTTGTTTTCCTGGCTTCTCCTTTCCTTTCAGAGTGAGGGGCAGGGTCGCCAGCCGCCCAGCAGGAGGTGGAGCCAGCATTGTGGAAGGTAGGCACAGCCCTATTAAGGCCCAGGTGCTATCTGCTCCCACCACTCAAGTTCCAAATGCAGTCATTCAGCCTAGGGCTGACTCAGCCAGCCTCCTGGGGAATCCCCAGCCCCTGTCACTCTCAAACCAGACAGTCAATTCACAAACAGGCCAAGGCACACAGAAAGGTCAGACAAGAGATCAGCAACTTTCTAAAAGTGCTGTTCTCAAAAACAGGATTTAAAAACAACCTTTCCTAAAAGATGTGTTATTAAATTATGAGTTCAGGGATACTAGACTTTTATGTCCTATCTTGTTCCTATGGGAAGATATGCTGGTAGCCAGCATCCCCCATGATAGCCTATGGAGCAAGATAGCCTTGCAGCTGTGAAAAACGAAAATTGCTGTAATTCACTACCAGAGCCTGTCACCTGCACAAGTACATGCTCTACCTTTCTCATACACTTCACCCTGCCCAAGGGGGTACCTTGGGCCTTCCATAAGAGTGACCAATGTGCACAGAAAGGGAAGGGTTAGGCCTGGTCAGTGGGGACACTGACCAGGAGGACATGGCAGTTCACAGACTGCACACAGGCACTGCGGTAGCAGGCCTGAGACACCATTTTAGGGCTACTTATGTGGGTGGCACAATCAGTGCTGCAGGCCCACAAGTAGCATTTGTCATCACCAGCCCTGGCACACTCAGTGCACTTTACTTGGGACTTCTTGGTAATACAAATATGCCAATCATTTATATCCAATCGCAATAACAATTTACACAGAGAGCATTTACACTTTAGCACTGATCGGCAGTGGTAAAGTGCCCAGAGTCCTATTGCCAAAATCCACAGGTCAGGAAAAATAAGGGAGGAAGAAGCAAAAGGTTTGGGGATAACCCTGCAAAAAGGGCCAGTTCCAACATTCACCAAGAACGAGAGGAACCCAGAGCCAATAATTGAGCTGTGTCTTTGAATGGTTTTTCATTGTGTACCGGGTATATAGCAATTCATTTGGTAAAATATGAAGAGTGAAAAATAGGTATCAAGGACACCTATGTATTTCCAAAATGGGAACAAAATATAGAGTTTAGAAGCTGTAGCCATTTGCACATCTCCGAAATTGTGGAAACCCATACTAGCATGTGAATTATAGGACATTTTTCAAAGTGACATTGTCTTACATTTGAAAGGCAGAAATGCATGCTAACTCAATACGGAATATCAGTTGATCTTCAAATTTGTGTTCCTCTAAGTTTCCTCATAAAAATGGGACCTCACTTGTGGGGGTAGGATTAGTGCCCGTGTCAGGAAACGGGCCAAAATGCAATGTGGACACACCACATTTTTACAGAAAAAATGGACCCTTTTTTTACAGTGTTTAGCTGTGGATTTTGAACCCTAGCTCTGCTGGAACCTAGGGAAATCTAGCATACCTGTACAGTTTTAAAAAGTAGACACCCAGTGGAATCCAGGAAGGGGAGACTTGTGCAGCTCTCACCAGGTTCGGTTACCCAGTATCCCTTCCAAACCTCACACTTTGAAAAAAAACACATTTCCTCACATTTCTGTGATGGGAAGTTGTGGAATCTACATGGATCTACAAAATTCCATGCACCCCGAATTCCCCAAAGCCTTCCAATAAAAATGGTACCTCACTCATGTGGGTAGGCCTAGTGCCCGCCACAGGAAACAGGTCAAAATGTAACGTGGAAACACATCAAATTTTTAGAGTGAAAACGACCCTTTTTTCTCAAAGTGCTTAGCTGTGAATTTTGACCCCTAGGCCTGCCGAGAATTAGGGAAACCTAGCAAACCTATACATTTTTTAAAACTAGACACCCAGGGAAATCCAGGAGGGTTGACTTGTGTGGCTATCACCAGGTTTTGTTACCCAGAATCTCTTGCAAACCTCAACATTTGTCGCAAAAAATAAAATTTCCGCACATTTCTGTGTGGAAAATTCCTGGAATCTACGTGGATCCACAAAATTCCACCCACCACACATTCCCCAAAGTCTTCTGATAGAAATCATACCTCACTTGTGTGGGTAGGCCTAGTGCCACGACAGGAAACATGCCAAAAAGTAACGTGGACACACCCCATTTTTACAGTGAAAACTGGCTCTTTTTTTTCAAAGTGCCTAGCTGTGGATTTTTAACCTGGGGAAAAGTGGTAAACCTATACATTTTTTAAAACAAGACACCCAGGGGAATTCAGGAGAGGGTGGCTTGCGTGGCTCTCACCAGGGGCCAGATGTATCAAAGGGTTTTACCCATTCTGTGTCTATGGGAAAATGTGTTGATACATATGGCCCCAGGTCCTGGAACTCAGAATCCCTTGCAAACCTCAAACTTTGTCACATAAAACACATGTTCCTGGAAAGTGCTGGAATCTACTTGGGCCCAGAAAATTCCACCCACCCCGCATTCCCGAAAGTCTCCCAATAAAAATAGTACCTCACTTGTGTGGGTCGGCCTAGTTCTCGCGACAGGAAACGGCCCAAAACAAAACTTGGACATACTACATTTTTACTGTAAAAACTGACCCTTTTTTTTTCAAAGTGCCTAGCTGTGGATTTTGAACCCTAGCTCTGCAGGTACCTAGGGAAACCTAGCAAACCTATAAATTTTTTTAAACTAGACACACAAGGGAACACAGGAGGGGGTGACTTGTGTGGCTGTCACCAGGTTCTGTTACCCAGAATCCCTTGCAGACCTGAAAAACTACCGACCCATCTCGCTCCTCCCCTTCGCTGCCAAAGTCACAGAGAGACTCGTGAACACCCAACTGACCGCCTTTGTCGAATATAACTCCATCCTAGATGCCTCCCAGTCTGAATTCCGCAGCAGCCACAGCACTGAGACCACCCTTCTAGCCACCACTGATGACATCCGCATGCTACTGGACCAGGGACACACGGCGGCCCTCATCCTGCTAGACCACTCCGTGGCCTTCGACACCATGTCACACCGCACACTCACAGCCAGACTTCACGGCACAGGGATACAAGGAGCCGCCTAGACTGGATTCAATCCTCCTTCTCCGGCTGAACCCAGAGGATCAGACTCCCACCCTTCCGCTCCGAACCCACCGATATCACCTGCAGGGTATCCCAGGGATCATCTCTCAGCCCTACGCTCTTCAACATCTACATGGCCCCCCTCGCCACCAACGACAGACAGCATGGGCTCAGCATCGCACCCTACACCGACAACACACTCTCATCCTGTCCCTCATGAAAAATCCCGAAGACACCAGCCTCTGCTTTCAGGAAGGAATGAAGAACGTGGCAACCTGGATGAAGGACAGCTGTCTGAAGCTCAACTCAGAGACAACTGAGGTCCTCATCCTTGGACCCTGCTCCACCGACTGGGACAACACACCTGGTGGCTGCCTGTCCTTGGGATCCCACTCACCCCCACTGACCACGCCCAGAACCTCAGCATCATCCTCGAATCCTCCCTGTCCATGAACCGCCAGATCAACGCCGTTGCCTCCAGCAGTTTCAACTGCCTTCGCATCCTCCATAAGTCCTTCAAATGGATCCCCTCTGACTGCAAAAGGACCGCCACCCACTCACTCATAACCAGCAGATTTGACTACGGCAACGCCCTATATGCCGGAATCAACAGAACTCTTCTACACAAACTCCAAACCATCCAGAACGCCACAGCCAGACTCCTCCTCCGAACTCCACGGCTCAAGCACATGTCCCAACACCTACACACTCTCCACTGGCTCCCTATCAAGAAGAGAGTCACTTTCAAACTCATCACTCACTCCTACAACAACATCCGACCCAAATACCTCAACAAGAGAGCCTCCTTCCACGCACCCAAGAGAAATCTTCGCTTCACCAACCTCGCCCTGGCAGAGGTCCCCCGCATCCACAGAAACAAAACCGGAGGAAGAGCCTTCTCCTACATCGCAGCCAAGACCTGCAACAAGGTCCCGGTGAACATCAGATGCTCCCCGATCCTGCACACGTTCAGGATGAACTTCAAGACTTGGCTCTTTGACTGCCCAGCGGCTTGAGACCCTCATGGGTGAGTGGCACGCTATATAAACCCCTGATTGATTGATTGATTGAAATTATGTAAAAAAAAAACACATTTTACTCACATTTCTGTGATGGAAAGTTTTGGAATTTGTGTGGCTCCAAAAAATTCCACCCACCCCGCATTTCCCAATGTCTCCCAATAAAAATGGTACCAAACTTGTGAGTGCCTGAGACAAGAAAATGGCCAAAACGCAAAGTGGACACACCACATTTTTACAGTGAAAACTGACAATTTTTTGGCAAAGTCCCTGTGGATTGTGAACCTTAGCTCTGCTGGCACCTAGGGAAACCTACCAACCCTATACTTTTTTAAAAGCTAGACACCCAGGAGAATCCAGGATGGGTTGACTTGTGTGGCTCTCACCAGATTCTATTACCAAAAATCCCTTGCAAACCTCAAACTTTGCAAAAAAAAAACTAATTCTCTCCACATTTCTGTGATGAAAAGTGCTGGAATCTACGTGGTGCCACTAACTTCCACCCACCCCGCATTCTTTAAATTCTTCCGATACATAATGGTACCTTACTTGTGTGGGTGGGCCAAGTACCTGCTGCAGTGAAGGGTATTGTGGAGATTTCAAAATTACCTATCACGAAACACATGGTTTTGCACAGGGGCTCACCTGGGTTTTTGGCCCCACACTCTGTGGCCATCGAGGGAATCCTACCAAACCCAGGCATCTTTGAAAACTAGACACCTGTGGGAGTTCATGGAGGTATATGGCTTGTATGGACACCCCAACGATTTCCTATCCAAAATCCCCTGCAAACATCAAATTTAGGGGGGGCATTGGCATGCCAATTCTGTGCGACCCCCACTCCTACATACAAAAATGCCAGCGTAATCCCTGGTGCCTGGGGAGAAGATCAAGGGCTATTGACCCCATTCTGGACAGCCCCACACCCCTGACCATTGAAAAAAATATTGCATTGCCTGGTGGGTTTCCAGCCCCGCCCATGGAGGCAGATAAGGGGCTATTGCCCCCACCTGCATCCCAGGGGGCAGAAAGACTGTTCCAATTTGTTTTGGGGTAGGGGTATTGGCATGCCCATTCTGTGCAGCCCCCACCCCTATGTAATAAAAACATTCCCTGGTGCCTAGTGGGCTTTCTGTCCCCCCAGGGGGCAGATCAGGGGCTACTGCCCCATCTTCCTCTGGGGGGGCGTAGAATGACTGTGGCTTTTTTTTGGGGGGGGGCATTGACATGCCTGTTCTGGGCGGCCCCAACCTGAACTTTGAAGAAAAGAAATCCCTGGTGCCTAGTGGACTTGCTGCCCCCTCCCGGGGGGGGGGGGGCAGATAAGGGGCTATTGCCCCATCTGCCTCCGAGGGGGGGCAGAAAGAGTGTGGTTTTTGGGGTGGGGCATTGGCATGCCCATTCTGGGCAGCCTCCACCCCTACGTATACAAAAAATAAATAATCCCTGGTGCCTATGGGGCTTTTTGCCACACCACCCCCCAGTAAGCAGATCAGGGGCTACTGTCCCCATCTGCCTCCTGGGGATGCATAAAAACTGTTGCATTTTTTGGGGGGTGAGATTGAGGGCATTGCCATTACCTATCCTGGCAGCCCCCACTCCTGACCTATAAGAAAAATAAACCCTGGTATCTAGGGTGCTTTCTGCCCCGTGGGGGGGGGGGGGGGGGCGGGCAGAAAGAGTGGTTAGGGCAAAATAAAATGTGGAGAGCAAAGGCCCATGCCCAATGGGCCGCTCCCCCCTCCCTGGTGGCTAGTGGGTGGAACCCTGCTTGGGGATACCCTCCTGGGGCAATCCCACACGCAGGGTTCCACTAGGGATGGGTACCATTGGAAAGGGGAGATTCTCCCCTTTCCAACAATACCTCTCCCAAGTGTTTCGGTGCTCGGGGGGGGGGCTGATATAGCACCAGGAGCACTGAAACAATGAAACTGAAACTAAGTTTCAGTTTTCTTTTTCAATGTAATGACGTCAGCGCGCCATGCGCGCGATTGTCATCACATTGAATATAAAAAACAGGCCTCAGGAGGTTGGAGAAGCTCTTCCTCACCTCCCGAGGCCCCCAAAAAGAAGGAAATCCCTCTGCTGTTTGCAGCAGAGAGATTTAGTGTGCCTGTGCACGTTACGGAATGGTCCCGTCATGGGCACAGGAGCACTGGTGCTCATGACAGAACCATTCTGTCATGAGCATCGAAAGGGTTAATTATATGCACTATTCTAAAACATCAGTATCTTTCACAGATTGACCTGCTTTGAATATCCCCTATTATCAGACAAAGACCATGCACCATATATGAACTGACATCAGAGTTTACTTTAGTAGTCCATCAATGTCGCCTTACGTGAGCAGTCATATCACTGACGCTACAGAGGCCATTTTAGATGGTGTGAGGCACAGCAAGTGAGGCAGACATTAACAAAGTAAGTAAACTGCATAAAGTATACATACATTTCTTTGCAAGTGCTATTGTTCTCTTTTGAAAAGCGATCTTGGTTAGGAGATGAAAGTGTCCTGTAGGCCTGGCCCCTAATGGTACCATTTAGATCAGTGCTCTACTTGCCTGCAGATGGAGGGATAACTGCAGGAATTCAATTGAAAAAAGGGGAGTACATATTGCCTTAGAGCCTCGGAGGGACTGACTATCAGCATGTACGAAGTACAAGTGATATTGTCTAGTAATGAGTAAGATCTGCCTGATCAGAGAGTGTTTTGGAAGTTTGACTCACTCTTAGAGGAATGGGATGAAGTGTGCAAAGGGAGGAGAGCTGACACTGGTAACTGCTACAGTAGTATTGTCAATTGGTCGGCACTCAGTGTATCTTAGTTGATAACAGATGGTCTGCTGCTAAGGACTGGTTCCACACTGCCACAGAAATAACCTAGGATCCAATTAAATTAGTTTCAAGGGTTTTTATAGAGCATATGGCTACCAAAGACAGGCTTTCCAGCACTGACAGGCTATGCAGGATAGTGGGCTGTTCAGGCAAATAAATGGGTTTTGAGTGCCCACCCACTTGACGTTTGTCCTAAGGCTGATGGGTAGAGAATTCCAGAGTTTTGGAACAAGATAGTCAAACGAGCGACCACCGGCTCTGGCTCCCTTGATTCTGGGGACGGTGAGGATAAATTGTTCGATCTCAATTCTCTGTTGGCACTCTATGCATTAATAAGGCCCTGAAGGATATGCAGACTAGTCTTGTGTTTTGTACGATGTAGAATGCAAAGTGCTTTGAATTGTTTTCTTTTACGTATTGGCAGCCAGTGAAGTGTGGGTGGAGCAGGGCAAGCTTACTGAGCTCCATTGAGCAAATTAATGTAACAAATATGGGAAGTGTTACAGTTAGTGGTTGGTGTCTTCAGTCCACTGCAGTGGGCTAGAAATCCTCTTGCTGTGATATAGAACCTTGGGCAACCTCCTACCTGGCCCTTGGGTAGTTGCTGACTAAATGTAATAGGAAAAGTCTATTCTTGGTTTCTAGAGGTCCTCATTCAGGGCTCGTGAAACCTATAGTAAGTTCAGTGCACCTGCAGCAATTGATGAATCAGGCATACCACTGCAATTCACTCAAAAGCTCATACTTTGCTCCCTCACAGGCAGTGCTTAATTTGAGCCGATAGTTACATGTGGGGCCCCATGGCACTCATATTTTGGGACTGGCACTTGTTTATCCTCATCAAACTGACCCAGAATAAGAGAGAGAAACAGAAAAGGGGAGTAAGGAGGAAAAATAACCGTGAACAACTGATAAATTAAGAAATCAGGGATGAAAAAGAACCAGCAATCTTTAGATAGAAGGGCAGGGAATAGATGGCAGTGGATGAAAAAGGCATCAAGTCAAATCAAGACTACAAATCAATTGGTAGCGCTGTTGGTGGGATTCCAAGAAAAACTTTGGGTCCCTGTATTTATTCATTTGCAAATTAAGCACTACTCACTAGGCTTTAATTTTACTCTTGTGGATGGAGTAGGTTCAGCATATGGCTGGAATAATATCCTAGTGGCTAGTGAGAGTGGGCTTTGGAGGATAGACTAGTCTACCTTCTAACCACTTAGAACCATGCTTTGAGGCGTTGAGAGGTGAGACATCTATAGCACATTAGTTCTTGCTGTAGGTAACTGGGGCCTGAGATGAGAGAGGTGAGAGGTGAACAAGTGTTTCCCACCACGAGCTTCACACCCCATTCCAGAGGCCCTGAGTAAGATCCACTCCATGATAATAATGGTTAATGATTCTATGTCATTATCAGGGGTGGGCGGATCTCGCGTAGTGGTACTCTGCGGAATTTCACAGAGTTACTGGAAAATTCTGTGAAATTCGGCTGAGTTCTGTGGCCTGGCAGAGTGCCCCCCTGCACCCCCGCTGAAGCCCGGGCCAACCGCCCTCCTCCCGCTAAAGCCCCCCCGGCCCTCCACTCCCTCTAAACCCCCAGCTCTCCCTTCCGCTAAACACCCAGGCCCCCTGCATCCCTCCCGCTAAACCCCCGCCCCGCCCTTCCTCCTACGTAGTAAGGCCTAAAAGATGAAAAAGAGTAGAGACCTACCTTCCTCCCAAATCAGTGTCCTGCTCCTGCTGCAGGGCCTGGATCCACTCTGCTTCCGCTGCTCCGGTTGAATTACAGGAAGAACTGCAATGTGCATGGCGTACTGAGTGAAGACATGTCTGACCCGATCCTAGGATTTGATAGGGTCAGCCATGCCTTCACTTAGTACGCCATGCGCACTACAGTCCTTCCTGTAATTCAACCGGGGCAGCGGAACTGGAGCCAGGCACAGCAGTAGGAGCAGGGCAACGATTTGAGAGTAAGGTAAGTCTCCCTGCACCAGTGAACTCTGCTCCGCTGCGATTGCGGCGTTTTGGAAAACGTAGCACGCCAAATGAAGTGCAGACTTTATAAAACTCTGCAAACTTCTTTGGCGGAGCAGAGTTAACCGCCAGCCCTTAGTCATTATATAAGCGGTGTCACCTGCAATGGAATCTTATGGTACTCAGGCAAAGAAAGTGTGCTTTCATGTCTCTTCTTAGCTTCTTTAAACCAAAGTGGCCACACTTTGTTCTCATTGCATCATTGTGTACAGACACAATCTACCCCACTCCCTTTTCTTCCCAGCGAGATCCAGAATTATGCTCTGCAATGGTTGCTATTGCCATAAGGCAGGTCATAGGCTACCAAAGGGTATATCAGCTTCCAGGTTAAAGAAGGTGCATGAAATATAATGCTGCTACTGCTGATAATATTGTAGAAGTGCAGTTTTACATTTATTCGTTAAGCATTGTTTTTTTATTCGCTTCAAATACTGAAGGAAGGCATGGTGTTTGAAAGGTGGGCTTGGAGGTCCGAGGAACTGCATATAGTCAGCATGCCGTTTTCACATTACTGCATCAGGGCACTGTAAGTTACACAACAATGTATATACAGTCCACCATATGAACCCTTTCACATGTTGCAACCAGGTGTGTTATTGTATATATTATGCTATATTTACTTTCCCTCTCAAGGAGTGTTCAGCCTTATTGCCCATCTCTCTATACTTTATTCAGAGCTGGCCTGTCTTTTGTTTGCAGAGCCAAATAAGATAAACAGTTCCAAAGTTTGAGCAAAAGGTGACCTTCATCCTACTAGGTATTGATTGCCTGTGAATGTGATCGATATCACATTGTCAAGCGACAAAATATCAATCTGCAACATCGAGAGCAGGATACCACTATAGACCATATACTGTGAAATTACTATTCTTTTTTTTATAACTCTTCGTTCAATTTTCACAGAGGCAAACAAGCAGCATGACATATCCCCCAACTGTCAAGGACTTTGAGCCGAACATGCATCAATTAATACATAGGTCTTCCTGAGGCCTGGGCCGGAGCATAATGTCAACGCAGTCTTTTTCCTTTCATTGTTCGCATCAACATGAAAACCCACCAGTTCAACTTGTGTATCAAGCCCATTCCACCCTCCGTCAGCTAAGAATCTCCAACTTTTCCTCACTGTCTCTCTTTCCTCACTTCTCTCCAGGGATCGCTGATCTTCTCGAATTTGCATGGGCACCCTCTTGCCTGGTACACCAGTTTTTCTGCTCCCATACACTAATTCATGCCTTCCTCCCACTCCTGTATGATAGGTGTAGGAAAGTGTCCCTTTTTGCTTGGTTGCCCCCTACTTTTTGCCTGATGTTTGATGCTTCTTGACTAAGTGTGCCCTGGGTACCTACTAATCAGGTGCCCAGTGCCTATGTTCTTTCCCCAAAACTGGACCCTTGTTCCCACATTGGCACTCCGCAGGCCTACATATACGTCCCAAGTAAAAGGTGCCAGGGGCTCCAAGGACCTTGGAACCTGAGATAGTCTCACAGGGCTTAATCATATATTTTGCCACCCTCAGGAACTCCTCTCCTGATCCATACACACTGCCACTGCAGTCTGTGTGCCAGGGGGAGAGCCTAAAACTACAGGTCGACATGACACAAATCGATGGGTGCCAGACCCACCAAAACACTGCCTCTAGTAGGCATTACAGCCCTTAGGCAGGGTGCACTATACCACAAGTGAGGGCACAGTTGCATGAGCCCTCTGCCCCTACAGTACCTGTGCCATTTACAGGAGTTTGTACGTGCAGTGAAGCCATTTTAGACCATGGGCTGGGAGTTTGGCACCCCGAACTCCACAGCTCCATGATGGCTTTATTGAAAACTGAGAAGTTTAGTATCAAACTTCTCAGCCCATTAAACACACACTGATGCCATAGACTCCTGAGGCTTGAGCCGGGAGCGGAACACAGCGTCTTTGCTCTTTTGCAATCTGCTCATATTTTAATAGTATTTTAACCTGCTTGTGTTGTATTAGAGGCTGTTGCTTGGGGGGGGGGGGGGGGGGGGGGGGGGTGAAGTCCGCGGTACTCTCCGTGATTGTTTGGAGCGGGACCACTATTTTGGGGTTAGTGTAGGTCAGCGCGCTAGTTTTCAACCCCTGACACTACATACGGACGTGGTAAGATGAATGCGCAGCGGACACACGCAGGGAGCACGCCGTTGGCGTGCCGAAGGCAAGCCCGTCTGCGCCCGTTCACACCGCCGCCAGATGCCGGACCCTCTGCTCAATCTACAGTTGCCCACACACAAGTATTCACACGCTGTGCTTTTGTCTTTCGACACTAAATGCTCTACTCCTGCCTGGATTCCCCCAGCTGGTTCCTTTAAGTGCAAGCAATGCCCTTTTCAACTCCAAATAGATAGGTTAGGCTCACTCCCTCCGTATTTAGTTGAGTTTAAGTTTCTAAGCCTTAATTGCCGGTCGCTGGCTAAGCACCATGCTGAGGTCTTCGACTTACTAATAGATGAGTCTCCAGATGTATTATTCTTAATCTTAGTTGGCTCTCCCTCAAGGCGTTATCATGAATCAAGTTAACAGATCAGGTAATGGGGGGGTGATATTGCAGTAATTCACAAGGAGCCTTATCACTGCAGTTTCATAAAGGAGGACATCCCTGACTGCAAAAGCGCCCTTTTCAAAATAACATTAAACCACAATCTCACTGTTACTGGTCTTCTTATTTATCAACCTCCAGGACCATCTAAAGTGTGTAGGGAAGAACTGCTGAATAAAGTTATCTTCTTCGCCAGCAAAGCGGCGAATTTTACTATTTTAGGTGACCTCAATTTAAATCTTGAAAACAATGGCAAATCGGAGATCGACAGTTTCCTGGCAGATTTAGAGGCCTGTCAATTGGCTCAATGTGTCTCTGATAGCACACATGTAGAAGGCCACCTGTTGGACCCTATGGGGCATATTATCAAGGGGGTTTATCTCCGCTTTTTTGGCTTTAAAAGCCAAGAAAGCGGAGATAAAATTATCTCCCTATTACCAAGCTGTCGCTAACACCAGTTAGTGACAGCTAATAGGAGATAGCGACCATCTTGGGCCTTGCTTTGCATGTCAGTGATATTTATCACTAATGACATGCAAAGTGGGCGTGCCAAGATGTTAGCGACTGGAAACAGTCCCTAACATCACTATCTCCTATTACCAACTTTTGGAGATATTCGCGCTAAGCGCGAATATCTCCAAAAGCTAACACCTGCCCTGAGCAGTTCTTAGCCATGTTATCCAATGGGAGGTGGATAACATGGCTAAGAGCATTTGCTCGATAATGCATGAATATCGCTGACTTTTCAGCGATATTCATGCATTTCGGCCGTTTTTTATCGCATTTGCGATAAACCTTGTTAATAGCAAGGTTTATCTGCGATAAAAATCGCCGATGTGCGGCGATAATTTTTGTCTCTAAACAAGTTAGAGACAAAAATTATCGCTAGTTGTTGGTAATATGCCCCTATATTTTCAAACTTAAGTTCCTTAAAGGTTCTGTGGCCAATCCCTGTGGTCTGGACAGATCATTTTCTCATAACTCTTTCCCTGCGGTGGCAAGGAAAGCCTACATTGAACTGCTCCTTACCAGTTTTAAAACATCCTTGGCACAAGTTAGACATAAATCATTTCTTGATTTACTGTTAAGCCACAAGCCTCAGCTTCCACCTGATATTGATGATGCAAATACACTTTTTCGGAATGGCTGACTCAAGTTTTGGACAGTTGTATCCCTGCCAAACTGAGTGTTAAAAAAAGAGGGCAGTCTAATCCCTGGTTTAATGAATCATTGATTAAAGCTAAAAAACACTGCAAACAACTTGAGTGCACCAGGAGGCACGCTTATGATGTTGAAGCAAAAAAGAAAAAACGAGCATCTATGAAGTTCTATCATAAACTGGCCCGGAGAGCCAGAGCTGAGTTTATGGCCGGTAACATCTCAGCAAGCAATAACCCCTCTAAAACAATCTTCACCCTTCTCAAGGTTATGAAGAGTTCTGGGTTGCAGGTTGACTCACCTGTCATCTCAAATCACCAGTGTGACCACCTGGCCAGTTACTTTTTGAATAAGGTGGAAAAGATATATAAGAGTTTCCCACCGGTCACTGGCATCACTGACCTTATGGAAAGGCATGGGGATATTGGATCCACTGTGGTCAGAGCACTTTCGTCTTTTCCCTTGCTGTCTCTCACTGAATTTGAGTTCCTCTGTCTGAATAATAAATCAGGCTCCCCTGCCGACCCTTTGAAACCCTTTCACTTTCGTCAGTTTCATACCCTCATCACACCAGTGAGTAGGGACTTGGTTAATCTATCTTTAACCACAGCGCCCATACCATCTGCGTCGAAGCGCACTAAAGTTATTCCTCTCCTGAAGAAACCGTCACTAGATCCATATGAGCTGGGTAATTACAAGTCCTATATCCCAGCTGCCATTCCTGGCAAAAGCAGTAGAATCTCATGTAAATACTATGCTTACAGAGTTTATCGAGCGAAATGAAATCTTAGATCCCTCGCAAAACGGTTTCAGATCTCGCCACAGCACCGAATCTGCTTTGCTGGCAGTGATGGAAGAAATCTGTGGTAGAAGTGATGTCGGAGATTATGACCTATATAAAAATATCCTTAAATAATGTAATCCCCGATATCTCTGTTTTTGGATAGGCCAAAAGAGAGTCAAAGATCCCCCAGAGCCTTAAAACGAGTATTCTTCAAATAGACGGTATCGATAATGCCAAAGTGTGCGCTGATATCGGCTCCCCAAGAGAGTAATTCTGGAAACAAAACACCTAGCCCCCCATGGTTCGCATCCCAATACTTTTACTAGTCGGGACATAAACGCTGCTAGAAAGTAGATAAGTAAATCTAGTAATTAAATAACGCCCTCCAGTCATGGTCACTGTAACTAACCCTGGATGTAGTGGGTGGAGTGTGGCTATGCAGAGCGCCACAGAGTTGAGAACAAGCTCCATGAAAGTCTGCATAGCTCTGCTACGCCACCCGCCTCCCACCTGCCCTATTAACAATTGGTAAAAACTTTTTTTAAAAGAGTTAAAAGTAAATAAAAACGCCTTACCTTAGCTGCGCCGTTTCCGGACTGCCCTCTTCATCACGTTCTTGGTAAAAAATAGCGCATCCGTGGGTGCCTGGGCATGTGCAGTTTTCACCAAGAACGTGATGAAGAGGAAGAGGGCAGCCTGGGGACGCAGCAGATGAGGTAGCCGTTTTTATTTACTTTTAACTCTTTTTTAAAAAGTTTTTACCAATTGATAATAGGGCGGTTTGTGGCGGGGGCTGGCCAACTCTGCCTTGCCGCAGAGTGTGTGGAGGTTTCCCTACTTCGCGTTCGGCAAATTTCCGCACACTCTGCGGGCGGAGAACCGCCCACGGTTAACTGTAACATTTGTATGTTAACCTTAGGCTTTTTATACCCCCAGATGATTTTTTGCCACATAGCCTCAGTCTGTGGAAAAAAGCCTTTAGCTAAATGCAAAGGTATGCCCGCAAGAAGTATAGGTAGAAAGGGAGAATAATCATCTTGATTAAGTTGCATGAACGCATTCAGCATTTCAATTGACTCACTTACACTCACTTCCGTCGCATTCTCACGGTCCCTGCCGATTTCTGGGCAAGGAACCGAGTAGCAGGGTTAACATCCCCAACGGCGGCCATCTTGAGTGGGGGCGAGAGCGGTGAGAGCGCTCTAGTGTCCAGCATAAAAGGAGCCCCTGGGTCAGTAGACGCGAGATCTTGAGCGTCTTGCCAGCACTACACTCTGCCTCTAAGGCGCTGATCACGCGACTAGTCATTGGAGCTATTTGCGTGCAACTTTAACTTTTAATCGCCATATTTTTAATTGTGTTTTTTCACTCTGTGTGCATTCAGCATTTCAATTGACTCACTTACACTCACTTCCGCCGCATTCTCACGGTCCCTGCCGATTTCTGGGCAAGGAACCGAGTAGCAGGGTTAACATCCCCAACGGCGGCCATCTTGAGTGGGGGCGAGAGCGGTGAGAGCCCTCTAGTCTCCCGCATAAAAGGATACGGTTACCCTGCGCGCTAGCGGACGCGTTTGTGGACGCGCCTCGTCAGCGCCAGAGTCTAGCCTGAGTCAGCCCGTCTGTGCCCGTCAGCGTCCCGGAGGCGCTTGGGGCACGAGCCAGGTGGGTTATCAACGTAACGATGCGGACTTACTCTAAAGAGGAGCTTACTTCCTACGACAAAAATACTGCTCCCTGTCAGCGAGTCATTCCAAACTCTGCAGGGGACCTGGTTAACTGCTCCATATGTGGGTGGCGCCCTGGCTCCACCGGTATTCCCCCTTGCAATCCCACCCCTATAAGCAGCAGGTGCGCACTACTGAACACCAGGTCACTGCCCCAACACGCCCTCAACATCTATAGCCTCCTTGCTCATGAGAAAACGGACTGTCTCTTCCTCACGGAAACCTGGCTTGGCGAGGGCTCTGAGCCTGATCTGGCCATAGCCATTCCTCCGAGCCATGCGATTTTCCGCAGAGACAGAAGCACGGGCAGGGGGGGCGGAGTGGCTCTCATTATTAATAAACACATCCCCTGCACGATCCTGCCTGTGGACAATCTACCGGGCTGTGAAATCCTAGCCTTCTCCCTGGCCCTCTCTCCCCAACAATCCTGCTTTGGGCTTTTACTTTACAGACCCCCAGGCCCTCTCGGCTCATTTACCGAGGACCTTTTCTCGATCATTTCCACACTTAGCCTTAGGGGAAGACACTGCCTGGTCCTAGGGGACTTTAACATCCACATGGACAAGGCAGAGGACCCAGAAGTGCAAAAATTTGTGGACATGACATCCTCCGCGGGGTTCAACATGTACTTACAGGCACCTACACATGAGAAAGGGCACATTTTAGACCAAATCTTCTCTACTGCCCCAGTGACCCTATCCTCCCTCGCCCCAGTCCTCTGGTCGGACCATTTCTTAGCTGACTTCCAGATAGCACATCACACAGTGACCCCGCGCAATGGTCAGATGCACGAAGTACGTACTTCCAGAGCCTTCCACAAAATCTCTCCAGCCATGCTCACTCTGGCTTTAGAGACCTATCCGTGTGTACTCACAGGCAGGCTAGAGGACGATGTTAAGCGCTTTCAGGATTGGCTCACTGCACGCCTGGCAGCCCTTGCGCCGCCTCGCCAGGTTAGATCACAGCTGGTAAAAGCTTCTGCCCCCTGGTTTTCCGCTGCCTTGGCGGGCAAAAGAAGGCACTGCAAGAAGCTCGAAAGAGACTGGCGGAGGCAGTATGATTCGACCTCTAAGCAGTCCTATAGAGAAGCGGTGAAAGAATATCACCGGGACATTACAGCAGAAAAGAAATCCTTTCTAGCCAGAAGGATTGAGGAAGCAGATAGCTCCTGTAAAGAGATTTTCAAGATTGTCAAAGAGTTTATCGCTCCCACCTGCTGTACTCCCACGTCTTCCTTTTCGGAACCGTGGATAACTGATCTAGCAGAATTTTTCACCAACAAAATTCTCACGATCCAAGCGGCCTTGAAAGGAACATACAATGTCCCTGTTTCCAGCCCTGAGGTTGATGATCCTCTTGTTCCCTGGTTACACCAATCCGATCCGGACAAAGTTATAACCGGTCCTTTTCTTGACTGTTTCCCTGTCCTAGAGCTCCATACTTCGCTGGACCTCTTGGCCAAACTGAAATCAGGCTCTCCGCTTGACCCTTGCCCCGCCAAATGTCTTGCGACCTTGGCTCCCGTTCTTAACCCTATCATCAACCCCATCATTAATCTGTCCCTGAGCACCGGCAAGGTTCCCACTTCCTGGAAGCAGGCCCTCGTCCTCCCCCTTATTAAAAAGCCCAATGTGGATCCTAAACTGCACTCCAATTACAGGCCAATCTCGCTGTTGCCTGCTCTGGCGAAAATAGCGGAGAAGCATGTGCACACCACCCTATCCCACTTTGTAGAGTCAAATTCCTTACTTCACCAGTCACAGTCCGGGTTCAGATCCAACCTGAGTACAGAAACCGCTTTACTCGAGGTGACCGAGGCTGTGAAGGAAACTCTGGACAGTGGTGGAAAGGCCATGCTTATCATGCTAGATCTGTCGGCGGCCTTTGACACCGTTCCCCATGACCTTCTCCTTACTAGACTCTGGGAGATTGGTCTTAGGGGAACGGTGTTCAAATGGTTTCAATCTTTTCTGGCCGACCGCAGACAAACGATCTGGGCTCCCCCTTTCTCCGCCGCAATGCCGCAGCTTGAGGTAGGGGTCCCGCAGGGATCTATACTCAGCCCCTCTCTTTTTAACATCTTTTTGACACCCTTAGCAGCGCTAGTGGAGGAGCATGGGGCCCAGATCGTCTCCTATGCGGATGACACGCAGCTCCTGTTCACATGTGACAGGGGCTGTGATTTCGACGGAGCCGCCATCCTGAGGTGTCTTGAGGCTGTGTTTGACTGGTTCGGGAAAAGCGGCCTCAAATGCAACTCGGACAAGACCGAGATCCTGTTCTTTGGGTGTCCCGCAGACCCGAGAAGGAAGCACTGGTGGCCTTCGGCCATGTTCCCGCCAGCCAGCGAGTCTGTAACAGCTAAGAATCTGGGCATTCAGGTGGATAATACTCTCTCCTTTATGGCCCAAGTAGCAGGTCTGACGGGGAAGTGCTTTGCCATCTTAAGGATGTTGAGAAAGTTTTTGCCGTTCCTATCCTTGGAGCACAGAAAGATCACGGTGCAGGCGCTGATAGGTTCGCGCTTAGACTACTCTAACATCCTTTACTTGGGTCTCCCCGAGTATCTCCTGACTCGCCTGCAGGTCGTCCAGAACTCGGCAGCCAGAGCCATATTCGGTCTAACCAGAAGAACTAGGGCCAGCGACCTTCTTAAAGCTCTGCACTGGCTGCCGATCCGCAAACGCATTACCTTCAAGACCTTAACAATAGCGTTCAAGGCTCTGCATAACTTCGGTGCAGTGTATCTAGAAAAAAGGGTCAATTTCTACCTTCCATCTAGACCCTTGAGGTCCGCTGTCCAGGCCAGGGCAATCGTGCCGGCAGTGCGACGTGCACGATGTGGAGGTCGTTCTTTAGCTACCTTGCCCCTCGTCTTTGGAACACATTACCTCTGACCTTACGCGCCAGTTCCAACCTGCTCACTTTTAGAAAGGAGCTTAAGACTTTTCTCTTTGCCCAATAATTCTGTTTCCTCTGAGCACCTTGCGTTGCTGGTGGTATTTCTGTTAGTTGCTGGTATTTGTTTTTGATCTGCAGCGCCGGGACGCTCTTCGGAGCAGCTGAGCGCTTTACAAAACCCCCAGTAACATAACATAACATGACATAACGATTAGACCAATGTGAAAATAATGCCACTTAATCAATACCGCCTGCGTTCTACTGTATAGTACGCCATCTTTAGATTTCCTTACATCCTCCATTTTTACAGAGACTTCGATCCCCAGGTAGGTGCCCATTTGACTCATCGCCTATCATCCCAAGAAAGGACAATGCTGGTGAGGACTAGGGTCTTATCAAGGTTTAGTTTGTACCCAGAGAATGCCCCACACTCATTAGCCAATTTTTCAATAGCTGCCAGAGAATCCTTTGTGGCAGAGGTCATGATGGTAATGTCGTCTGTATACACAAGCACTTTGAGCTCAAGTTGATGGATCCGCAGCAAAGCAATATTCCTCAAGGTCTTGAGGGCTTGAATTTAAGGTTGATTTTAGTGGGCAAAGAGCAAGATGAAAGTGGACATCCCTTTACGGATGCCACAATTTATCTGAATTAGGTCGGTAGAAGACCCTGAACATAAAACCCTTGCCTTAAGATTCTGGTAAAGCTTTTGAACCAAAGCAATAAAACACGTCCCAAACCATTGCACAACCATAATGCCCTAAGAAAAGGCCTTGAGCCCCAGTCAAAGGCCTTTTCAGCGTCTAACATTATTGCTCCGACCGGATATCCCTGAGCACAACCTGCCTCAAGAGCAGTGATAACAATATTGACAAGAGCAGTGTTATCCCGCCCTGGAACAAAACCATGTTGATTCTCATAAAAATGTCCATGACCCAGGAACCTCCCCAAGTAATTCAAAAGAGTTGAATAGATCTTGGAGAACCGGCACTTCAAGATGTGACAAACTAACATAGAATTCCAATGGAAGTTGATCGGTGCCACAGGCCTTGCCTCGTGCCAGCTAGCCAACAGCGTCTTATACTTCGGATAGCGATTTTTGACCTTCTATCTTATGCTATTGTGTAGTAGACAATTTCCAATGATGGTGGACCCGAAGAAACTGAAAGATCTGGTCCGTGGAAGGGATCAATTCTTTGTCATAAAACTTCTGATAAAAGCTGTGGAACTCCTCTTGCATGAGGACAGGATTGGTCACAATAGCCCCTTGAGAGTTCTTAATCCCAGCAATAGTAGATGCATTAGTGCTATCAGGGACCCAGAAAGATAACACTCAGCCCATTTCTTCAATAAAGAATTGTGATTTGATATAACCCTAGGATTTAAGGAAGCTCTCTACAAATATGGACACCCTGAACCCACAACTTGTACAAGTCGAGAAAGTTCAGGAAAGCCTTCAAACTGCTGTGGGAGCAGTCAAGACCCAGATCTCATGACAGGAAGTTCAGATGACCATGCTCTCATCAAGAGTCAAAGATTTGGAGAATAGGTCTCGCCGGAATAACATCAGGGTATCCTAGAGGGGTCAGAGGAACAATCCTAGATGCTATATAGTTTGGTTGTTTAGTTAAGCCTTTACTACGGCTGGGACATTGACAGCATAATTCAGAGAACCCATCGCTATCCATTTCGGCCTCCCGTGAAGGCTAAAATCCTCGTTATTCATGGGCCAACCCGATATATGTGGGTTACTTCCTCCTCTGTTAGGAGATAAACAGGGCTGCTAGTCCAAGATCACCAGTGAAAGCGGCTGGCCTGGACTCTTTTGTTCAATCAGATTTCTCTCATGAGAATGTAGTCCTGGCACTTCAAAAGATTTGAGCTTTGGTTTTATTACAGGAGCCAGCAATCCTGTGCATCCAATACGAGGAACAAATGTATTAATGTTTTGAACAGTCTGAGAGTGAGGAGCGCTTAACCAAGTTGGTGGGGGGGATAAGGAGGCTAATGGGTCTGGCTGATTTTTTTTGTCTTTTTCTTCTTGATTCTTTCTCCTTATAGGTTTTTACAGAGTTGTTTACTCAGTCTCTTGGGTACTCCTTCCCTCTTTTCTTTTTTTATTTCTCTTTGCGAATGGAAGCTTTAGATCTGCAGGGCCAGCAGGCATCTAGCTTTGATTTCATGAATGTTTCATGAGAGTTTTTCACTTATTAATTATGGGTCAGGGGGAAAACATTTTGGGTCATTTTGGCGGGTGTCTCGGGTGGTGTCTGCCCTGCCCCTTTAGTTCTTTTCCCCAAATTCATCCTTGGTCTGGGGTGCTATGGTGGTGGGGTGGGGGGGTGGGGCAGGAAGTTAATGTACTCATGTCTACTGCCCATGCTAGTGATATTATTTTGGCCAGGAGGTGGTCAGCCCTTTTCCTGGGCCTTGCATGAAAGAAAGAAGTTGGGGGAAGGCTGGGGGTGGGGCGGGTGGTGGAGCCAGGGTTTGGGGTCACTTTGTCTTTATAATGATTTTGTATTGTAGCATGTTTAGGCAGGTTGCTGGACAAAAATTGAGGCCTTATGGTTGTAGACGATAAAGTTGGGACCAAGAATGATTCTGTGCTGTTGTTCTCTTTCACTGTGTGCTGGTTGTTCGATCAAGAATGTCAAGATTTCGCTAGGGGTGTGGTCCAGTGACCAGCGTCTTCATATTCTTTTGTGGAATATCAATGGAATGTAGGCACCTTATAAGCAAAAATTTATTAAAGAGGTGCTACACTATCTTCATCTACATTTAGGTGGCCTACAGGAAACTCAGCTCTTGAATAAATCGGCCTCTCTTCTGGATGATTTCTCATATCAAGTCCTATCCTCAGCTTGTTTCACTTCTCTCAGAGAGGGATTACCCTATTGGCTCGGTATAAGAGCTAGACACTCACCAACCACTGTACAGATGTGGGTAGACGATGGCTCATAGCAACAGTCAAGAGGGGCCAACTAAGTATTATGACATGTGTGCTCTATGGGGCCAACACTGATGATCCTGTGGTCGTTAATTGTCTGATTTCTGAGCTACATCAATGGCCAAAACCATTGATTATTTGCGGGGACTTCAACATCGTCCTTAACCCATGGATAGAATCCTCTTTTAGTAGTTGAGGGCTAAACTCTTCTTCTAGAACCTCCTATAGCACAAAGGAAATGGCTAGGGGTGCTTTGTTGCAAGTAATGGAATCTTATGCTTTGGTGGATGTCTGACGATATTCTCTGATGACAAAACATGGGTTTACATATTTTTTCGCCTCTCGTAAATCTTTTTCTCGGATAGACATGTTCCTTCCTACCAAGCTCTTATGCCCCATCTTGGGGCCTGATTACGAGTTTGACAGTGCGTCGCTGGTTCTGCCCTGCTGCCGCAGCGCCAAGCCCATGGTCAGGTTGCCTGCCAGATAACGAGTATTTCTTGTGTTTGGCGGGCTATTATTTGACTTTCTCAAGGCAGTGCTTCAGAAAATGGGCACCACAATGGGAACGTCAAAAACAGTTCCTGCACGGTATTGTTATTGTTATTGTTATTTCCGGTTTATATAGCGCCAACTCACCGGCAGGTCTCAAGGCGCTTATGACCGAAAGGCACAACAACTTATTTGGCAGGATGAAGAAAATACCAAAGTGTAGCTAGACTGAGCTCAAAGCCTCCCTGAATAGAATTGTTTTTAGGGTTTTCCTGAAACGAAAGAGGTTACCTTCTTTACGGAGGGGCTCAGGTAGTTTGTTCCAGATTTTAGGTATCAAAACAGAGAAAGATCTCCCGCCTTTTGTGGCCAATCTGAACCGGGGGCAAACAAGCAACTGTGCATCTGAAGACCTAAGTCTTCGTTCAGGTTTGTACACCTCCAGTCGTTCCTTAATATAGGCAGGTGCTTGTCCATAGATTGCCTTATGGGCTATACATAGGCTTTCAAAATCAGACCTTTGCCTAATGGGCAGCCAATGGAGGCTCTGTAGCAACGGAGAGGCATGGGATCTTCTTGGGAGCCTGAAAATAAGTTGTGCAGCGTAATTTAGGACCACCTGCAATCTATTGGTCAATGTTTTTGGTAGACCTAAATAGAGCGCATTCCCGTAGTCCAGCCTCGAAATTATTGTAGCAGAAACTACTATGCGAAGCATGGACCGGGAAAGAAGGAGGACTAATTTAGGCAGCTGTCTGATTAGACCAGTACAGGTCCCTACTACGGAGGAAATCTGACTGACCATTGACAGTTCGCATGTAATGTAATGACCATGCCGTGCAGGAACTGGGGTGCATGCACACAGGGGGGCACATATAGTGCCCCCCTGCATGCACCCCATGGCCCTGAGACACAAGGGGGTCTTATCGGGCCCCCTTTGTTTCCCCTCCGCCACAGTTTTCATGGAGGAGAAACCTCCATGAAAAATGTGGCAGAGAGGAAACTTGTAATATGTTTGGTGGGATCGCAGCAGTTCCTCCAAGCATATTGCAGCCCCAAGACCACCACAACACTGCCAGAGAACAGGGGCATTGGCAGTCTGACCACCCTAATTGTAATAAGGTGGTCGGAAGACCGCCACATCCCCGCTAGTCTGGCGGTCTGTGGACTGCCAGACTCTTAATAAGCCCCTTGGTATCTCCTTGTACCCTAGGGTTATATCAGATCACAATTCTTTTTCTCTTCTCTCTTTCGTCCATCCTGACAAATTGGGACATAAACAAATGTAAGCATGTCCATCATAGGAATTGAAGATATAGGTTGGTGAGCTTTGCTGTCATTCCTATATATACTTCCTTGTCCATGACCCTACAGGTTAATCAAACAGTGGACACGTGCTGGGGAGTGATCAAGATCCTGAAAAAAATCTTGCACTATCTTTCTCCTCAAGCACGCAACCAGATAGTGTTCGCGTTAGTGGGTTCCAGGTTGGATTACTGCAACGCTCTTTATGCAGGTGTCAACAAGGGACTCACGCAGCACCTTCAGGTCGTCCAGAACGCTGCTGCGCGCTTTGTTTTGGCCCTACCCAATGCATCCTCTGCCATGATGGCCAGAAAAAGCCTCCATTGGCTTCCGATACAACAAAGGATCTCTTTTAAGATCTTGTGCTTGGCTTTTAGAGCTCTTTCGGATGATTCTTCAAGCCCTTTGGGCTCTCTGCTATCTCGTCATATACCTTGTAGAACCCTTAGATCATCGGAACTTGATTTGCTGGTGGTCCCCAGAATTAGGAAAGTTCGCTGGGGCAGTAGAGCATTCTCTAGTGTGGCCCCGAGACTATGGAACTCTCTCCACTAGAGATTAAAGCCCAAACATCTTTGTTGCTCTTTAAAAAGGCTCTCAAAACTTGGCTGTTCATCAAGGCCTACTTGTAATAATCGCATTCTGCCTTTGCTTGATTTTTGGTTAGGCGCCTTGATGCCCCTTGGGCTTAGTTGCGCGATATAAATGTATATAATAATAATAATAATATGTGTTCCTTAGTGTACACCATTTGATGCAAATATTTTGATGGTCAGTGTTGGAAACTTCAAAGTTAGTGACACCCAGTTAGCTATTAGTGTTGCCATAATTTGTTATAGAAGGAAGATAATGAATTCCTCATCTATTTAGTTGGGAAAATACCAGTATCCAGTGGTTGAGGAATGAAAATAGCATAGTAATCCATTTTGAAATTCTGTAAAAATACATCCTGACTTTTTTAAATGAAATGCTAAAATTAACATTTATGGCGCTTGTGTTGGAAGATTATGATTGGCTCATACTGTATTTGTAGAGGAACAAGGAACGTTGAAATTACTCATATAGCCAGTCAGTTATGATTGGTCATCTGAATAAATGTACCGTATTTTCCGGCGAATAAGATGACCCGGCGTATAAGACGACCCCCTACTTTGCTTGATGAAATGTAGGTTCCGTGCTATAGTCGCCGTATAAGACTACCCCCACTTCCAGCGCAGTCCAACGCAGTCCTGCATAGCCGTTTTGAGAATTTATGTTATTTTGGCTCGTACTTTGTACGCTTTTGTAACCTGCACACTTATCACTTTTTTCTCCAGGAATGTACCGATTGCTACCTCATGTATTTTGGTTGCTCACTATTGTCACTTTTGATCCATGTAACTTAACGTTTGCTGTTGTAATTTGTTCATTTGTAATTGTTCCTCTTGTATCAATACTGTTCCTACTGTAAAACGCTCTGACACCTTTGGGTAAAGTCTGCGCTATATAAAATCGCATAAACCTTTTAGTGCAAGATTGACGCCTGCGCTAGTGACGTACCAATATCCCCCACCCCTCGCGGTGCGAGGGGAGGGGGAGCGCCGGCACTGGGCACGGACGGCGGATTAGAGCCCCTGGCTGGGTCCGAAGCGTGGGCGGGAAATGTTGCAGCTTAGGGAACTCAAACACAAGACGAACACAAGATCAGCCCCTCACCAGCCCCTCGCCAGCCAGTGCGGCCAATACGCCATAGTATTTTCACTGCTTGAGCAATTTATGTTACAGGAGGATTTCTGTAGAAAAACAACCACATCAGCCAAATTAGCTTTGATTCACGCGGTAACGTAACCTGTGCTTTTGCTTTTTCAAGTCTGGAGATTGCATACAAAGTTCAAGTCTGGAGATTGCATACAAAGTTCAAGTCTGGAGATTGCATGCAAAGTTCATATTTTATACCTATTGCCAAAAAAACATGTGCTCCGATTGCGTGCTCGAGCACGGTTTTATAATGCAGAAGCAGTCTGACACCTTCGCGAGTAGTCCGCTCTATGTAAAAAACTCATGAAAACATACCGTCAAATTTGGCACCCGGCGTATAAGACGACCCCCGACTTTCCAGAACATTTTAAGGGGTTAAAAAGTCGTCTTATACGGTACATCTAATCATATTGAAGTAATTTAGAGATGTATTTTTTTATATATTGCCTTTCTTTATGATGAATCAGTTGCATTTCATAGGTAATCAGAGTTTGTTTGCTCACAACTGATGCAATATCACCAATAATTAGAAAGAATACAGATGTACTGCCCAAAAAAGAAGCTCTGTAGACTGGACATACTAGACCTCGTTGCCCGGCTTAGAGGATATGTTTTTCCACAAGAGAATCTTATATATAATTATTTTGAGTTAAAATTGTCAATTCATGCTTGTTTTTTTAATTTATGAAGAGCAAGAATAATGCCACCCATCTGCATATGCATAGCAAAGATGTGAATGGCTATCCTGCTACAGGACTGTTCGCTCATCAAAGCATCTCATTATTTCTGTGTATCTCTAAATTGTTGTGGAAGCAGTTTACTTTGTGAATGTTTAGCTTAAAAATATTTCACCGTTGCGGGGCACGGCATCCTGAATTGCATAATCTAAATTGGATGAGTTTCATTCAGATTTCAGCTTTGGAGGTGTCTCACACAAATAAAATGTAACAGAAATACATCCATGGAGGTTAAAGGAAACACACAAATGTATAAATAATCCAATAATCCCCCCCCACCCACTGACATCCCCTCTTACTTAACCAGTCTCCCTCAGCATTGTACAGGGTGACACTGAACATCGCAGTTCTGTTCCCCTGTGTAATTCTGTCTAGGAATGGCCAGTCTGATAGCCCTAAATACACAAAAAAGAGAGCCAGGCTCAACCCAGTACAAGGCCCACCTTCAGTAACCGCCATCTCTCCTATCATCTCTCCACCTCTCCTATCACTAGACCACACTTCCCAAATCACTCAGCTCAAGTAAGAAGTGGCTACATAATCATTAAAGTAATCTTTAAGATATTGTGTGGAATAGCAGATGAAATAGCGTTTACCTGGAATGCTATTAGCATCAGTAATCTTTAAATATTCACTCGCTTTGAATAGAATTTAACATTAGAAGAGAATCCTATTCCACCTAGAGATGACACACCTCTGTTGACCTTTGCACTTAATAGAAGACCCTTCAAGGGAGTTCTCACTGAAGCTACAAGTGGCAAAACATGCAGCGGGCACAGTGTTATTACTTTGCAGCCATTCCTGCAGTTCTGCAGCATTCAGAGGTTCCATCTCTCCCCTATACACTGGCATGTATCCGAACCCCCCATAAAATTACTGTTATCCTTAAGAATATTTAATGGAGCTTTCAGTATGTATTAGATTGAGAAGCCATTAAAGTCAGTTCAAATAGACCAATACGTCTATGGAGAAAGTGATCTGGTATTACTCCTGGTCAAATCTTTCTTTTGACCCATGAGATCAACCAATCCACTGAGGTAGATTCAAGTATTTTGGTACATGCCTCGTATCATTCAGAGAGATGCAAGGAATACTGGAGGGAAGGGTTTTGCGTATTTCTTTATAGTTTATTGGACCAATTTTTGTCAACCTTTTACAAGACCCTACTCTGCAGAGTAGATTTCAGCAATTCAAATGCGGTGCTGAACAGTTTAAGAAACTTCAAAAGTCAAATGTACTTTCTATGTCAGTAGGGCGATGCTATGTTGTTGGAGAAAGACGGCCACAACTGGAGAATTAGTAGGAATTTTAGTTAAAAAACAGGAGTTATATGTTTTCTACTTGTTTTCCTTCTGGATTTCATTGTACTTTAATGTGTGCTTGTGTGTGAGTGTGCATGCTTCTGTATTAATGTGAGTTTTTATTTTTTGCAAATTAATCCAGCCTATTTACATTTGCATTTTTTAACACTGGTAGATGAAAGAAACATGCTGCCTGAACAGCAAATGGTTAAAAAAGTGTTTCTAGAGCTGGCATTTATAGCATGGGGGGGGGGGGGGAATCAATCTGTCGAAGGCACAGACAGAGTTGGTCTTAACAGGAGGGTCCTCAAATCCTTGGAGCTCCAGCTTTTGGCCCCAAGCTCTTGGCCCTCCACCTTGCCCAGTCAAGTCCGTGAAGAGCCTTGGTGACATCATTTCCAGTGACCTTTCGATGAGACCTCAAATCAACACCGTTACCTCGGCCTGCTTTTACCACCTACGCAGAATTTGCAAAATCCGAAGGTTCTTATCCACAGAGGCTCTCATACTTGTCATTATGGCCCTTGTCACCTCTCGCATTGACTATGCCAACTGCTTGTATGTGGGGATTCCTGCTTACCATCTCCATCGGCTCCAGCTGGTACAAAACCAGGCGGCCAGATTGGTTTTCCAACAGCCAAAGCACCAACATGTCATGCCCCTGTTGAAGAGATTGCATTGGCTTCCGGTAGCTGTATTTTCAAAATGGGCTGTACTGTTTTTAAGTCTCTTTTTGCTCTCGCCCTTGCCTTCACCTCCCTTAGTCTCAAACGCCACATCCCCTCGAGGCATCTTAGGTCTTCTGCGCACAACCTCTTAATCACCCCCAAGTTCAAACGCAAAAAACATGGTGGTTCTTGTTTTTCTTTCCTTGCTCCTTTTACCTGGATTTCCCTCCCTCTCTCAATCCTGCTCTCTCCTGACTATATCACCTTCCGTAAATCTCTTAAAACCTATCTTTTTCAGTTAGCTTATGATTAATCCCTCTGTCCACAGCCAACTGCTCTGTACCTCCACTTTGTCATGAGCGCCATGAAACCAATTGGTGTCCGTGCGCGGTAACACATTTTTTTAACATAACATAACATAACACTTGTGTTGATGATTCTTGGCAAACCTGTTACGTCCATTAGAGAATTCACATTGCCACCCTTGGTAAAATACTGCCCTCCAATAATGGTAATATTTCTTGGCAACTTGTGGTCTACCCCCTAGTAACATAACAGCCCTGTGACAATAAATCCTGGCATGTTTTGGGCATCTGTGATGGTGTAAATCTCTGGCATAACGAGAGTCCTTAGAGAATGCTGGGAATTCTTGACAAATTGAGAAGTGCCATGGTCTGATTGGTCTGCCATAGAAAATGAAACCAGTATGTGGCTGAGAGGGATTGGCTAAACGTGTTCTTTAGTATGTTCTTAAGTATTTCTACCTTATGTTTGTTAAGATGTCTATTCTGTAGATGTTAAAGGTAGGACTATGAGTTTCCAGGATTTGCCTTGTGGTCAGAGTATCCCAGAGGGTATGGATATTACCAGGACAAACAAGGGATTCCATGTGTCCACTTATGTGTGGTGTCACTAGGGACAGGAACGTTTAAAACGGCCAACATAAAGTTCAAGGCAAAACAGAAATCTTAGAAGCTTATTGTATCCAACACAAATGTCTATCGTTTGGGGCACTGCTGCAGGTGATATGAAAATAATTATGTTGTTGAACAATCAAGCCAAATATTATGTTTCAGGTAGAAAGTACTGCAAGGTTACTGGAAAAAAAGTTGTTTGAAAAATTTGTCCCAAGATAAGTGAGCATGAACAGCACACAATGCAATCACCATTATGTAATTATGGTTTAGTCAAATGCCCCATTGAAAATGCTTTCTCAGATTGCACTAAGACCTTGGACCCTGCAACAAATTGGACAAGATACTTTCCACCATGCCAAAATGGGTACAGTTCTGTAAAGGGGAAAAAAGTTAAGAGGCGAGTTGAAAAACTTAAATATTCTAAATCCAATAAATGTCATTGTTAGCTGACCATTTGAGAGAACAGCTTGGACAATCCCTTACTCGTACAAGAAGAATGTGTTTATTAACAGACTCTGGGGCATATTATCAAGGAGGACGTTAAAAATTATCGCTGGTTTAGTGGCAGAAAACTGCCGCTAAAGCGACGATAATGGGCTTGATAATATGCCCTTGAGAATTCCAATAGAAGTCCATGTTCTGGTGTGAACCTGGGCTTCTATTGGAATTCTCCAGGCATAATATCAAGCCCTTTATTGCCGTTTTAGCACCAGTTTTCTGCCGCTAAACCGGCGATAATTCTAACGCCGTCCTTGATAATATGCCCCAGTGTTTTTTTCTAAAATTCCATATTCAACATAATCAAGCACTACTTTTTCTTTCACTGGAGGTAACTAAATAGGATAATCCAATATTTTACTTACTATTGTCAATAAACATTTGTCTGTTTGAAATCAATCTTTTCAAGTTTATTAACCCAAAGTAAATATGTAAAATAAAAAATACATCAAAATTAACATTGAATATGGCCCACTAGGTTATAGAGGGGTTCCTTTGACGTCATATACCAAGAAGGGTGGGGGGGGGGGGCAAGTGCTCTGCAAACATCAAAAAATAAGTTTGTGCCTGAAATTGGATTGCCACTCCCAATTGGACTGGAAAACATGGTGTCTCTGTTATGTCAAAAGTGCTGTCACAGAAAAAGAGGGTACTGGATTGTGAACAGTACAACAGTCAAATGTCTTAGGCACTTGTAAATGGTGATGTGGATATTCATGTTGTGCAGATCTAGCAAGTAAAAATAAATATAATCTCTGTATCAATGGCAGAATAGTTGCAAGTTTACCTTGAAAAGTCGTTGTGATTACATACATATGTTTACTCAGAGAAGGTACAGAAAAGGGATGTGAAGGGAGTGTGGGATAATTTGGAGGAGTGAAAGAAAGGATGAGAGACAGACTGCCTTGCAAATTGTGCAATGTAAATATTCATTCATGTAAAGAATTGATTGGTGACCTTTATTAATCCTAGTAAAAACAGCATTTATTTGCCATTGATAAACCTTCAGAAACAGTCATTTCAAAACACAGAGGCCAATAAGATTAGGATGCTGTAAAGAAGAGGTTGTACAGTTTTGCTTTAGATGGGGGCTGAGGGCAAGGGATGAGATTGGCTTTTTAGACCATACACCATTGCTAGAAGCCAACTAGATAAAATGTACTAGGACAAAGAAAATACACAAAAACATGGTGGCCTTTGAAAATCCTTTGTCACTTACCCTTTCGCCAGAGTAAAGTACCAAGCTGTTGTTCTGCCTCATCATTGCCTCTGTGGTAGGCGAGCTTGGCTGCTGAAGTGGTAAAAAATCGCATGAGACAAAACGTTCTCCAAGGCCCACTTCCATTATCTACACAACACCATGCCCATAAAGAAAAACCCTCATCAAAGTGTTTAGCAGCGCCCACGTTTAAGAAGGTGATTTTATCTACTGGATGCGATCTCATAAATTGTATGACAAGCAAGTGAATGTAAATGTAGAAATATGGATGTGGTTAAAACTGGCGAGCCAACAATTATCCAATGTGTATGAAGATCTATGCCTATTGAACTTATCTACACTTTGGGGCTCATTATGATTGCGGATTTTCCGCATCCTCCAGGCCGGCGGAAGCCACCGCCGGCCTGGAGGATGCGGAAAATCCGCAGCGGACCCACCAAAGACCCACCGCCACATTAGGATGGCTGGTGGGTCCTGGTTTCCGTAAGCAGCTTTTCCTCCGCGGTTGGCTTACAACCGCGGAGGAAAAGCACTAATCTGGTGACGGTGTCTCTCAGACACCGTCCGCCAGATTAGTATGTGCCTGCAAACATGCTATTCCGCGGCGGCTTTTCCGCCGTGGAAAAGCATGTGTAACTTCACTGCGGGGGCCCATTGCGGGCCCCCTAGGTGAAGTGGGGGTGGGGGGGTGCACATGGGGGGTACCTATGGTACCCCCCTGCATTTGTATGCAGAAAGCGACAGGCACCGCGCGGTGCCTGCCTCTTTCTGCATGCAAATGCAATGCGTGCATTTTTAACATTGCCGCGGGTGCAGCTTGAAGCCGCACCTGCCGCAATGTCACATCCTAATCGCACAGGAGGGGACTCCGCAGCCCATGCGGACGTCCCCTCCTCCTCAATGATCGCGGACGGACGCAAGTCCGTCCGCAATCATAATCGGCCCCTAGATTTGTAGGTTGGGTAGGTGAGGGAGGAAGTACCAGAGAATCGAATGGGGAAGCTAATAGAAGTGTGACGTCTAATCCAGCCATAAGGGGAAAGAAGAGGAAAGGGGAAAGAATTTGCCAGAAAAGAAGCATAGTGGAATAGTGAAGTGGGCTTAATGACAGCACAACAAGTGGAGATACTAAGACGATGGTCCAAATTTTAGAGGTATTAATGGTTGGTGAGAAATGCTAGGAACAGCTTTGTTTAGAGGCTGGTCAGGTTAGTTATAGATTGAGAGCAGGATGTGGGAAATAACATTTATAGTGGATCCAATGTTAGAGAACATGCATGGAGGGCAACTGAAACATCCAAATACCTGGCTCCTGTTCCTCCATTAAAATTGTTTTTAACTTACGCATACTCTTCCAGCAATATGATGTGGGATGCGCAGAATCAATGGAAAACTCCTCTGTCCCATGCGCTGTCTAGAAAGGCATACAGGAAGCTGTAAAGAATCCAAAAATGATTTCAGCAAAGATTAAGGCCAACTCCAGCCTCCACTACTGAGGCTCACGTTCCTGCTCTGCCCACAACTTTGTATTTGAGGATATCAAACTATTAATATTGTCCTACCATTTTATAACAAAAGCGTGCTTGAATATATATGTATTATGTGTATATCATCAAGTTATACACACACAGACACATACATAAATGTAAATAACATATATACATTTATATATAGATATATTTTGAAATATATGTATACATGCCTGGGTACATGTGGGTACAGAAGCTAGCCAACTATTCAATCAGTATGGCCCTTTCGTTTGGATTGTGTATCCCTCTGTTCAAAATACATCTTTGGAAAACTCCCCTGGGAAATAATGAAGTCCACATAAACCTTTTTAGTTTTGCAGGTTTTGATGAGTCGAAGCTCAGTGAATCTCATTTCAGGTGTTTTCTTGCACCTGAATGTGTATTCAGAATGTGTGAAGCTGCAACAGTCACTAAAGTCTTCTGAATATGATAATCTAAGTGTTTCAAAAGACTACAGACTAGATACACACTGCATGGTGTGCGCATGTGTGTGTTTTTCCCTAAGATGTCACCAGCATTCCTCTAAGACCTTGGTAGTCCAGCGACAACTTATGAAGCTTGCAGGATTCCACAAGCTCCTTGAGTGACTGGGCCTGAAGTCAGCAGAGATGGAGGAGGCTTCTTATGTACCAAAGAATATTTAACATGCATTAAAAGTTACTCTGGCCGAGTAGTTCCATTTATTATGGCAGCTTTGGGTGCTCAGCTTCAACAATGCAATCTCGATTCTTGATCTTCCTGGTCTGTCAATACCATTTCCTGGTCTTAACATTAAGGAGTACAAAGATTAAAATGAAGTCAGTAGATCATGGTAAGAGTGATGAAAGAGTTTGGTGGCTCTGGCAGAGGGCATTAAATTAACTTCAGATCTTTCTGAAAATGTTGTATTCCAAATCTTGTATCATAAAAGGCATCATAATTCTCTTAGACTTGTTTGTAAAATATAAAGACACCATATTTCTACTTGCAAATGACATTAAGATGTGTGCTGCCATTAAATATGCATTTACAAAGCCAGGGAAAGTCCTATTTACTTTTGCACAGTTGAAGTTTGTACAAGCCATCAGTCTGGGTCAACTTCATTAAGAGAAAGTTTGCTTTCTGGTGGTGATGAGATAAACAGTTTCAAAGGTTTGCGTGGAATTTATAATTTAACTAGAAGATTGCGGTGTCTTTTATATTGAGAGTTTGAATGGCTAGTTCAGCTGGTAATGTTGGAATCAAAAACGAAAGAAATAGCAGTGATTCACATACAATCTTCCTTATACATTTTGACTATGAGTATATGGTAGTATTGCATAAACGACGCTGTCTTGAGAAATGCACTTTGTAACTAGTCATCTATTTAACCGCATGCGCGCTAGCGGGTTTTCCGGCTGCGCGCTGAAATTTAAAAATCGCGGGTAACGTGACAAAGCCAGCTCATCATGCGCGCAGCGCAGGTAACGCCCATGACGAGCTGGCTTTGTCACCAGCATCGAAGGGGTTAATGAATCCATTAGAAGCCTTTATTAACCTTGATGAAACAGCATTCATTTGAAATTAACAAACTGAATTAGGCATTAAGATAAGACAATGCGGCTGCAAGAATTCTTCTTGACATCCCCCGCCGTCAGCCAACCACCTCAGCCATTCGTCACCTGCATTGGCTAAGAGTAGAGGGCCGTATTAAATTCAAGGCCCTCTGCATCGCCTACAAGGCAGTGCAAGGCGTCGGTCCAAAGTTACTGATTGAAGCGTTCCAGTTGTATAGCCCCAAGAGACAGCTGAGATCCGCCAACACCTGCCTGCTTTCGGTACCTCGCACGAGAACGGCAACCTGGGGAGACAGGCGCTTCTTGGTTGCCACACCCAAACTTTGGAACCTTCTGCCACTCACCATAAAAACTGCCCCCAATCTGATGAGCTTTCGTAGGCTCTTAAAGACATGGTTGTTCAACCAGTAAGCCTGCTGCTCGGTCTCTCTATCCGCCACATGCGCCGAGACACCTTCGGGTATTTGTTTGCGCAATAAAAATCTCGAAAATAAATAAATAAATAAATAAATAGAGCAGATTGTGTAGTTAGTTATAGAGAGAGACAGGTGGCAAGAAATGACTGGTTTTGTCGACTACACATTCATAGAAACCAAAAGATTAAATGTTCTGAGGCACAGGAAATGCTCAAACACATGGTGAAGGAAATGGTCAAACACATGGTGGCCTTTGGTGCCCCGTCTTACCCTTTCGCCAGAATAAGGTAGGAGGCTTCGGCTCTCGCTCATTATTGTGTCTGCCGGGAACCACTGTGGCTGCTGTAAATATAAAAATTGCATTAGGCAAAACATACTTAAAGGTCCATTTTCACTTTCCACATCAAACTCCCCTTCCATGATCACAATGAAAGACTCTCATCAAACTTTCCAGTGGCACCCAAGTTTAAGTAGGAACATTGATCACACAGAGTTTGTTGCCAGCAACCTAGTTTCTAGTAAATCATGTGAAGTAGGAGATGACAATATTATTAATCTGTTAAGTATCTTAAGCCATGGTACACTTAAGGGTTTAAAGGTTTTAAAGATCTCCAGTGTCAGAGCAGTGCATTTGGCTAGTTTGCCTATAGACATCTCATGAGTATAAATAGACTGCATGAAGTATTTTTCTGGCAGACAAATAATACACGCAAATATGTTTAAAGAGAAATAATAGCAAGGATACATGTTCACCTTGTTAGGATGTAAGGGAGTGGACAAGTTCATAGCCAATGGAAAGAGGTGGATCCTAGTAAAATATACTAATTCAAAACAACAAACGTAAATTTATAGGATTAATGAAAGTTACATAATTTTGCAGAGAAAGGTGAGGATTATCGTTACATGTGCAAGTGATGTTTTCCTAAACATCAGCCTGCCTATGCAGTCTGTGCTATTTATCTGTACTACACTCATGCATCCTTATTCTTTTTTGTAATTGCACTCTGATCTCACTGCCCATAGGCATGTGTTCACTAATGATGAAGAGTGTCCTGAGAGTTCTCATCTAGAGCTGATTGTAAGGTATTATCCACAACTGCGCACTGCAAAGTGTGTTAGCATTAGGTAATACCATGTTCTGAGAGCATAACCCATTAATGACTACCATGTATGTGAGGGGATATGACAAGAAGAACAGGCAATTATGAGGTTTACTACTGAGCATGTGGAGAATACATCTATTAGCACCCTATAGGAAGACCAAAAGGCCAATTGCAACTGCTGGCTTCTAGTCCTTCACTGAATCTGGAACACAGGCAAATAGGAATACTTAGTGTGATCATTCTACTGCCTTGGACTAGCTGAGCCAGTTTTAGTATTCCAGAGAGCATTCTAAATATTACATTAATCAAAAAATGTCCATCCACTGGAACAATAGCTGAAGATGAAAATCTTGAGAATTTAATACCACGCACAGAAAATGTATTTTTGGTATTGTTTATTTCTAAGAATGCTCTTTCACTGACTATACTAACAAATAAAAACATGGTACACAAAAATCTTTATTTCGATGTTCCTCAAATTAGTTAGACATAGATTCCCTTCAAATGTGTTGCCATGAACAACAGGCAATCACCCCATACGGCCTCTCAGCATCAATCAATCAGTAGGTTTGTATAGACCTTCTTGTCACACGTGAAGGTATACAGGCGATGGCAGAGTCCAGTTGATTAGCCAAATAGTCAGGTTTTCAGGGACTTTCAGAACTCTGCTAAGTCAGATGCAAGGGTGAAAGTTAGAGACGGAAGTGGTGCGGAGATGTATGGTGGGCTGATGTAAGTACAGTCGATGGATCAAGTAGGTGGGTCTGCAGTTGTGTAGGGCCCTGTATGGGTCAGCCAGGAGCTTGATACCCAGCATCTTTTCTGTACAGGGAGCCAGTTGATTTCCCTGAGGTAGGGGGAGATGTGGGTTTGTCTAGGGAGTTCCAGGGCGAGTCTGGCTGCTGTGTTCTGTATGGTCTGTAGTTGGTTCGTATTGTGGTCAGTGGGGGTCTGAGTGAAGAGGGCCACCATGGTGCACCAAGGGGGAACTTTTGTTTCTGAAGATCATTCCTTCTGTCTTGTCTGTGTTGAGCTTCAGGCAGATGTCCTCCATCAAGTTGGCAACGTCTCTACTGCAGTTGTGGAAGTTGTTCTTGGTGTTGGTGGTGTCTTCATAGAGAGAGAGGATGAGTTGTGTGACATCGGCGTAGGATATGATGCTAGTCCATGGCTTTTGATGATGCTGGACAGAGGTATCATATAAGTGTTAAAGACGGTGGGGATGAGCGAGGAGCCTAAGGGCACTCCACAGATGATTTCTTTTGGTTCAAAGGTGAAGGGTAGAATTACATTTTGCATTCTTCTGGTGAGGAGAGGCCATCCATCTGAGAGCAGCTCCTTGGATGCCCCTGTTGTGTAGCCATGTGATGAGTGTGTGGTGGGAGCCATATTGTAGCCTTCTAAGAGGTCTATGAGGATCAGAGTCACAGTCTCTCCTCAGTCGAGTAGGGATTGGATGTCGTAGGTAGCCGCCATGAGGGCTGTCTTGGTGTTGTGGTTGCTGCGGAATCCAGACTGAGAGCAATCCAGTAGGAAGTTCAGTTCCAGATGTGAGGAAAATTGTTGGTTGACAACTTTTTCTAATACTTTGGCCGGGAATGGGAGCAGGGAGATCGGTTGTCAGTTGTGGAATTCACTGGTCTCTGCTAATGGTTTCTTTAGTATGGGGTTGACTTTTCCGTGTTTCCAGTCTTTGGAGAAGAGGGCTGTGGCTATTGATGTGTTAAACAAGGCAATGAAAAGGTGGCTGATTTCATTACAAGACCGGAGGCTACCATTATGCAATAACCTTTCATTGCTGCCCCAACATTCAGCCCTTTAAAGAACAATAATCTATACTAATATAATAAAGAGAGAGCCCAAACCTTTGAGGCGGGTAATCTCAGGAACCACAGCACCAATCACAACACCCAATACAGCGTTGGAAAGGGCAGTTGCAGCAGAAGGACATATGCTATGCAGACGCCCACCATATACATTTAAAAGGTAGTCCCTTGTGGGTGTGTCTGCGTTGTGCTGTGGGCGTGTGCTGGGGGCGAGACAAACCCTGGGGGCGTGTGGTACGTTCCGCCCTTCATGCCATGTCTCATATCGTGTGCTAATCCCACCCTGCTCCCTTTAAATACCCCTGCACCCCATAATCATAACCCACCCTTACCCCTTAAAATACCCCAACACCCTTAAACACTAACCCATCTTAACCCTATAAATATACCCTGTACCACAAAACCCAAACCTATCCCTAAACCCTAAAAATACAGCTGTACCCCAAAACCCAAACCTAGCCCTGAACCCTAAAAATACCACTGTACCCCAAAACCCAAACCTACCACTGAACCCTAAAATACCCCTGTACCCCAAAACCCAAACCTAGCCCTGAACCCTTAAAATACTCCTGTACCCCAAAACCCAAAAGTACCCCTGAACCCTAATACCCCTGTACCCCAAAACCCAAACCTAGCCCTGAACCCTAAAAATAACCCTGTACCCCAAAACCCAAACCTACCCCTGAACCCTAAAATACCCCTATACCCCAAACCCAAAAAATAACCCTGTACCCCAAAACCCAAACCTAGCCCTGAACCCTTAAAATACCCCTGTACCCCAAAACCCAAACCTACCCCTGAACCCTAAAAATACCCCTATACCCCAAAACACAAACCTAGCCTTAAACCCTAAAAATACCCCTGGCCCCCAAAACCCACACCTATCCCTAAACCCTAAAACTACCCCTGTATCCCATACCCCAAAACTATATCTGAACACATAAAATACCCAAACACCCCTAAACATATACCTCAGTACCCCAAAACATATACCTCTTTACCCATACTTACCTTATCCAAACATTTAAAAAAACATGTTTTCACCATTCATGCATTTACAACGAAATGCGTTGTAAATGTATGCATGGTAAAAGCATATAAAATGTAATGCCATGCGTTATAATGGCATTGCGGAGTCAGGGTACTTTCGTAATGAAAGTATGCGGAGTGATGGTATGCGGAAAGAAAGTTGCGGAATAATGGGTGTGTATACTCCCCCCGGTAAGTACATTGGTGGCACGGCGGCCCACATCTCCAGCAACATACTCATATTTTTTCACCACCCATTTGAAAAATGCACAGGTCTCTCTCATTGATGACCAGCACCGACATACACTTTTAGACACACCTCCCGCCACAAGATCTAGAATTGCGAACTTTAGAGCTGGGGACCTACGTTCGAATCTCGTCATCAGCTCAACATCCTGTGATTCCAGGCAAATCGCTTTGTCTCCACGTGCCTACCACAAACAAATGTGTTCTTCTGTAATGTAAATTGTGCTCATGCCATGTTGTCGAGTTTGCGCTATATAATATTACAAGGAAAAATAAAGTAGGGAAACTCGAGTTCACACACTACTGAACGCGCAATCTTAAGTGCATCAGCAGTGCACTGTGAATGGGAGCGTTTCACAGGCCTTTCACAGATAAGAAAAGCTATCAAAACGGAATCCTACAAAACAATATACTGCTGGCCGGCAGCAATTCATACCCGGACAACGTCGGGACGGGCTGCTAGTACATTATAAAGCAATCGAATGAACAAATAATATGTATGTCCATAGTCATCATCCTATTTTATTCGTTGCTTCATTACAGATAAGTACTTCTGTTATTTGTTTGTCTGTTGCTACTTATTGATTGCTGTTAAAGATCATATCTAGTCTTTAGTCATAGTTTAGGACTGCCCTTCCAATTAATAGCTGGGCCTGATAAGTTTTTAGGGAATTGAGTTTAACCTTTGTTAATATTGTGTCAATGCTCCTGCTTGACTTGTGTCAATACCTGCTTGAAAGACCGCTAGTCATTTGGCTGAGTATTTGAGTAACACGAGGGTTCAGCCAGCAACATCCGGCCTCTTGGTCCCTTATTGGCTTCTTCGCCAATAGTCAAACTGCGTCTATTTCAGTGGCAGCTTTCAAGCAGTAACACCACTTGCTCCTCAGTGTGATCATGGGTCCACAGCAGTCTCTCACCTCCGCTTTCCACTACTTTGGGAAGGGGCAATTGCGGAAGCTTTGGGTTTGTAATCAGGCAAGTATTTGAATATCAAAGATGAAATCCTCAATTGGAGATTTCAGGCAGGTTGCCTGGCAGAGTTGGTGGAGGCCAAGTGCAACCCTTACAACTAAGATCCAAGCTATTCTGGACGGGGAGGGTCCAACCAAGGAGAATCAAGTCAAGGCATTCCTTGGTTTCACTGTGTATTATAGGAGGTTTGTGAAGGGGGTATGGATCCATTGTGACACCTTCACAGAACTCACATCCAAGAAAATGCCCAAGAAAGTAAATTCACCAGTTAGCTGTCAAAAGGTTTTTGACACCCTGAAAGAGGCAATGTGCTCAGTACCCATTCTCAAAACTCCAGACTACACCAAGCAGTTAATGTGCAGACTGATGCCTCTGAGCTAGGGATAGGAGCGGTCCTATCCGAGAGCAATGATGATGGCCAAGACCAGCCTGTTGCTTTTATAAGTAGGAGGTTACTCATCTGTTACGGAAACCCATTTAGGAAGTTGTCAGGTTGTCCCGTCACAGCCCGAAGGTTTTGGACTCCATTTCCCATTGGGTAGTGTGATGCGCAGAGATACGTCTATGGGGTATATTCGACGTCAAGGCGGCATTAAAGGAAGTACAGGTGAACAAGCGATGCTGATTATTCTTCTTGGATCCAGTCATGACGCTGGTTGCCGGTTCCCATTCTTGGACTCGTTATTGTGTGGTAACACCGACTTTCATTTACGAACTGTTCTTGGTGAGTTTCGCTATTTAAAACATTTCATACGCGACCGTAATGGAAACGGCTTGGGTGTAATTTTCCAGCATATTAAACAGTTGCCGTGTAACCAAAAGGGTTGTGGGTTCAAAAGGGCAGCGCTACTACATCCCACAATGGAACCAGTTTGGGTGTATTCATTTTGTGCCACTACCATAAACGTGCAACGTAACGGCATTTCTGAGTTCTAGTGTGCTGTGTATTGTTTGTTTTTTAAACAGCCGTGACGGAAACGGCACAATTCTTGCATTGTAGTGTGTTCATTATCCACAGTGAAAACAGCTGTAAAAGTGTACTTGGTATTTTGGAGGATGCACTACTAGCAGAAGCCGGGTTTACAAATGGCAATTGTATAGTGCTACATTGGAATGGTATGACAAAGCCGTGTTGAGAAACGGTGGATAAAAACAGTGAATATTGTTTTGGTTCTTATTAACCAGCAAATTCCCATATACTGGGTTGTGTGTTATTTGGAATCCTTGTTTGCTTTTGATTCTTTGTCTTTACTATTATGTTTTGAGTAACAGGGGGCATTTGAAGTACGTAGTGAGAACCTCCCCTGTGAAGTACAATACCCTGATTGAAAGGGTGGGTACAAGTATAAGAGATCACTCCTCTTTATTCCTGGACACACACTACATGCTGATGTACTTTTGTATATTCATGTTCCTCTATGTCTTAAAAGGCGAATGAATTGCAAAAACATGGAAAAGATAGAGCCATATGCATATCATGATTATAATGAAGACCAGGTGCCGTTGTTTTCTTTTACAGGTAATAGAGAGTGTAACACATTACCTATAACAGTTCGAAAGTGATAGAATTGTGTTTAGCTAATGGTATCTAAATGTTTGCTTTCTTTCATAGGTCTCCCTCCCTGCTGTCCCCATCATTTCCTTCCCTCACTTGATCAGATCAACATTCTGTGCTGTAATAGCTTCCAGAATTGAGAAGTACAAGAGGTTGAACACCTTTTTTGTATCAAACCAACTCCGAGGTATCAAACGATCTCCGTGTGAAGCTATCAGAGCTGACATCATCAGGGAGCAGCTTTGGAGTGCCATTGAGGGGGAGGCATTTGGTTTTGTACCTGAAGATGATGAGACAATACCTGTTTGGTACTCACTTCACAGTTCAAACTGACCACAGACCTCTCAAATGGCTAATGCAAATGAAAGGTGAGAATGCCAAACTTTTGAGGTGATACATCTTCCTACAGGGAACAGACTTTACAGGGGGGTGGCGCTTGCCTGGCCCAAAGATGGCTGCTTGCTAAGTGAGCTCCGCTAACCGCCACATCGATCCGTCAGCTATTAGCTATAATTATCCTGGTTACTCGCTCGAGATCCTGAGCGTGCTGTGCCCATTTGAAAACGCTCTGGAGGCTGTGGGAACGGAGTAATTCGGCTCAGCCAAGCTGCAGTTCTCGGACCAGACGCTGCTTCCCCTACGCCGCATGATGAGCTGCTGAAGAGGACGACGATTCCTGCTGAGGCAGGTGCAAGCGTTCACCCGGCCCTCACGACCATCGAGGTTTGGAGACGGCTGGACCCTCTGGTTGTGACGATCCTTCTGCGGAGGGAGTGGTGACTCTGCTGGCGACTGGGCTGCTGAGCTCTGTGGCGTGTTTGGTGATACGGAGGTCGAGGCCAAGCTGCGGAGATGATCTTTGACATGCGGCCTGACTGGCACCGACCTGGCGTGCAGGCCTGCTGGCAGACTACCTTCGAAGTGGATTCTTTGGCATTAGGCGAGGGCAGGGGGCCTGGATTCATTGCGAACATTACACCATTTGCCTCATCACCTGGAGGGAGCGGCCCTATATCCCATTTTGGGACTGCTACTGTATTGGGCCCTGGTAGCTGTGCATGGGCAAGCAGTGCCACATTGCATGGCAACAAAGCGGGGGCCACGCTCCTAGAGGGGCATGGTGGATCTGAGCCTGCCTTCATGGTGAACTATTAAGCCACCTAGTGTGAAACCCTCATTGACTCCCCTTTGCGTGGCCTACATCCAGCGTAGGTGGACGCTCGCACTCGCAGGTCCAGCAGCTGACGCAACAGATAACACCATCCCTGCACTCCTTGCATTGATCCTGATCGACGCAGGCATGGGAAAACTAGACAAAACACAGCATAAGCTAGACTTCGAGCAGCGCAAATCCAGGCATAAAGATGATGCCACAGAGTCTGCTACATCAGAACCAGACATGTTGTCTGACGACCCAATTGGAGACAAAACAATCCTTGTGTCTATGCAGAAAGGCTTGTCTGCGATTGATACAAAAATAGACACCTTGTCCTACAGGAGAGACCATGTGACCGAGAGAGTTGACAACCACGGGGAGTGTCCTGACATGGCCGAACGCAGAATTACTAAATTTGATGTGGCGCAAATCAACTCTAATAGTGCGCAGAAAAAGATGGAGCGAACTCTGGTTATTTTGCAGGACAGGGCAGAGGATTTGGAGGCCAGATTGCGGTGCAGTAACCTGCGCATTATAAGCCTGCCCGAGTCCACCGCAACAGGCAACATGGAGACCTTTATAGCAAAATTGCTTACTACGCTGCTTGGCGCTGCCACCTTTTCTCCTATTTTTTTGTGGAGCGGGTGCACAAGTCGCTGGGACATATGCCGCCCCCGGGAGCCCCTCCTCGACCTGTAATAGAGAAGTTACTTGACTTCAGAGACCGGGATGCGGCGCTGAGGAGGGCAAGAGAACTGGGAGATTTGCAACATGAGTGCTCTTCCTTCTCTTTATTCCCAGACTGTACTATCAGAGTCCAGGAGACCAGGAGGCCAGGAAGCAATTTGTGCCTCTGAAACGCAAGCTGCGAGAGCAAAAAGTAGAATACGCGATGCTGTATCCGGCGTGGCTCCCAGTGATGTTCGATGGTAAGGAAAGGATATTCTCTGAACCCCAGTCCCTGCAAAAATCCCTCAAAGATTGGGACTTGACCGGAAAGTGCAGGAAAGACGAGATGGTCGACGATCGGGCTGACGGAGCGGATGGAGAACTTGATGAAAATGACTGATGAGAAACACTGCACGGCAGACTTTTATGATGATTTTCCCCGTGAGTAGATAATCTGTGCAGGATTGGGGTGATTGGACCTTTAGCTTTCAGGGAGTGCCTCCTTATTGTGAAATATAACTTTATGCTGAAATGTATGATTCTGCGAACCCTTAATCGCATAGGCCAGGCTTATTGGTACGGGAAGTCAGCATTATATTGAGTGAGAGATGCTATCCATCAATAGTTGTTTACGAGGCTCCCTGAGAGACTTAGTACCTCCAGTGGAAGTCTCTTATTATTTGGAAAGTGGCTGTGTGGCATTGGGACCCCACAGAAGTGATGGCCGGTAACATCTGCCCCAATGCGTTTTACGCTCAACCGTCACAAGTTAAATAGTGCTTATTACTAAACAAACGTAGTTTTCTTGCTATATGTACTAGTAATTGCTAGTGAGGGGGAAGTGAGCCGCTTATGGCTAGTTGGGGTTGGCATGGCGTGGGTGGGGGGGGTTGGTACTTTTGTTACAGTTCACATGGTCACACTGGGCGTGAGTGATTACGGCAACGCATTTGTTATAGCAGCTAGGATTGTCAGAACATGTGAAAGTGAAGAATGACGCATAGTGGACATGGGGAGGGATATAGAAGAAGCCTGTGATTAATGACATGGAACATGAGGGGCTTAAATGACCATAGAAAATTGTGTAAAATTCTGGCATACTTGAACAGAAAGGAGGTAGACATTGAGCTGCTGCAAGAGACGCATCTTGCCCCTAATAGCGCTATGCTCACGAGGTGTAACCGAGCAGGGCCATTCCATGCAGGCGGCTTCACCTGACACTCCAGGGGTGTAATTACCTTGGTTAAACCCAAGTCAGGCATACAACTTGAAGAATGCAAGACTGATCCTGCTGGTTGATTTGTAATCTCAAGATGTCATGGTAGGGGGGCTGACTTTCAAATTCTAAACACATACAGGCCTGACTATGATGACCCTCAGTTCTACCATTCACTTTTAACATACATTAGGGGCTGCCTCCAATTGCCACTAATTTGGGGTGGGGATCTTAACTGCGTGTTGGACTCGCGCTTGATCGATCGAAGAGACCCTCAGATTTTAGAACCATTGAAAATAATGTTGGAAGAGTGCCACGGGGAAGCTGACAGCGAAATCAAGCACATGGGGAAATACACATTGGCCAGATCCTATGGTGAGGGAGACAGGCCGGGATCAGTGCTGGCGGAGATTGCTAGCTGACGGTATGAATCTGGAGTCACCCAAGATTTATTAGATGAGAAGGGAACTGCCCTGAAAGAGCAGGCGTAAATAGTAAATAGATTTGGCCAATATTATCAGAACCTGTACAGTTCCAAAGTTACCCCAGACAATGAAAATAGAGTGAACTACCTGAAATACATACAAGTACTCTGGCTGATGGATAGCCACAGAGAGTATCTCATGAGACCTCTTGACGCTGTTGAGATCCGTATGGCACTCAACTCCATGTGGGATGGAAGTGCACTTGGCCAAGATGGGCTCACTGTTGCCTTTTATAAGGCCCATACTTGATCACTCTTCCAGGAGATCGAAGAACCTGGCATAATGCCCCTCTCCCATGCGTGAAGCACTGATGGCAACCGTATTAATGCCTGACAAGGCTCCCCAAGAGTGCTCATCTTATAGACCACTATCATTGATAAATGTCGACACTAAAATTTTAGCTAAAATATTGGCCAACAAACTGACCCCGCTTTTGGCTATTTAGGTGGGTCCTGAGCAGGCAGGCCTTGTACGAGGCCGTACAGTAGCCTACAATCTGATAACAGTTTTTGCGGCTTACAGCATGTTAAACTGGGTGTCAAGGCGGCAGAAGCTGAAAAAGCCTTTGATTTCGTTGAGTGGAAGTACATGCTGGTGGTGCTAAGGCATTTGGGAGTTGGATGCATTTTTTGAAGATTAATTTAATTACTTTATAAGCCCCCGTCACCCCCCCCCCCCCCACAGCTCGTGTGCATTTGGGAATATTGTTTCCTCCCCATACAGATTTCTAGAGGCACAAGACAAGGGTGCCCTTTGTCACCATTGCTGTACGCCGTGGCTGCGGAGCCCTTGATCAGCGCTTTTCGTGAGTATCACGGCAATAGGGGAATTTTGTTTCCCCAACTATAATCTTATTGTCTTTGCTTACGCGGACGACATGCTACTGTACATACGGCATCCGGACACTAATCTTTCTCCATTTATCCGAGAGGTGTTGCGATTTGGCAGCATATTGGGTCTAAAAATGTATTGGGATAAATGTATTATCTTCTCTTTGACCTGGGCCACAGTGCAGATGGCCTTAGATTATCCCCTTCAATGGACGTCGGACCCGGTCCTATACCTGGGTATACAGGTCCACTTAGATGCGGAACAAGTACTCAGGGCAAATTATGGCTGGGCCATCACTAAATTAGAGGAAGATATAGACAGATGGATCCACCCTCCTCTCTCACTTGTGTGGCGTGTGTCACTGATGAGAATGATAATACTGCCCAGATTCCTTTTTCTTTTTGTTAATATTCTGGTTGTGGTACCCCAAACAAGTTTTTAAAACACTAAGGACACTGTTGAGTAAATTAGCTTGGGCGGGTAAAACTCTCCGTGTGAAAATGGATATACCGTACTTACTTTGCCTTATTCTGCGGGGGGCCTGGGGCCACCAGACCTGGAGCTATATTATCTCACACGTGGATCCACGGCCCACATAACTTGCCACATCTTCAAATAGAGAAGGTAGCTGTAAGCCCTGACCCCCTCCCTTGTTGTGTTTTTCAGGCACCAATTAGGCACTGCAGTGTGCTGGACTCAGTTAACTCTACTATTCACGTCTGGCACGTCTTGCTAAGAAAACAGGCAGCTGACATATTATTTCCCCGCTAATGACGTTGGAATGGTGCCATTGGCTTAGCATTAGAGCTGAGAGAGGGGTGCGCCGCTCGCTGGGAGCTTTACGGATACTCGTGATGGGCAATTTGTTTGTGGAAGGAAGAATGTGCACTTGGGAGGAGGCAGTGGAAGGCATACCTGACCTTACCCCTGTCACACAATTGCATTTTTTTAGAGTTCGTCATGCACTGAGAGCTTTACCTGGAGAAAAACTGCAATAACCTCTGGAGTTAGCCTCTCGCTCGCTGGTGATATGCTCAGAATCCCCCCTCAAGCTAGTTTTGAACGTTTATGCCAAGTCACAAGCATTTAAGCATACTCAATAATCCAAGGCTCGACTGGAGTGGCAACATGATATAGGGGTTGACCTCACTGATGATATCTGGCGTTACTGCTGTGAAGCCTTCAAAGATTTCACTTAATGGACGGCACAGACTGGTCCATTTCAAGTATCTCAATAGGGTACACTATACGCCGCTGAGATTATTTCGATATGGGTTTAGGGATACAGACTGCTGCGAACGCTGTGGGGTGGGAAAGGCAGGCTTGTTGCATGTGGCATGGTTATGCCAACCAGTGGCGGACTTTCGGAAACACATTTTTCATATATTACATGAGATTACAGTTCAATCCCTCTCACCTTATCCTTTACTAATGCTTTTGGGGTACACGAAGACTCTGAATAAGAAAGTCAGGAGACTGGTCTCCATGGGTCTACTTTTTTACAAGGTTTTGGGGTCTATATGCGCAATATTTGTTGGCGAAACAAGCTGATATTAGGGATAATGACTGAATGTATGTTGTACGAGGTTGGCCCCCCCCCGAAAAAAAAAGGAATAATAATAAGCCATATGAGTCTCATATTAACAGATTATGACAGCCTAATATCCTACATGTAATCGCTTGCACTCAGAATAGTGAACTCTGCAGACTGTCATAGTATGGTTCTAGATTATTTCATCCCACTGTGCACACCCTGACTGTAACATTATAATGCTATAATGTTATTGTGTTATGTGAAAACAATTGTTGCCAGCCACGTTTGTGATGTATATTCTGCTCTGTGTACCAATGTGAACTGGATTATGAAAATGTATATAAATACATTTAAAAAAAACACCGACCTGGGACTGCCCATGCCAATACAGATTGACTTTCCAGGTTCTTCCACTTATGAAATGAAAATAAAATGTATAAAACGTGACAATCACCCAGTGGTATCTAGGCATTAGCAGACACGGACAAGCTAAAAATTTAGCAGATATCAAGATTTTTTACTAAATAGCCACGTTTTTAGATTCTTCATGAATTCCAGTAGATCTGTCTAAAGTTTTTGTTCTGTCAGGAGTTCCACAGCCTTGCTGTGCTTGAGATGAATCCTCTACCACCCCAGTTGGCTTTCCTAAATCTGGGGATTACAAGGGTTCCACTGGTGGATGAGCGTAGGGAGCATGTTGGGATATAGCGTTGAAAACTCTGTATCAAATATTCAGGGCCAGCGCCTTTCTGTGACCTGAAGGCAATACAGAGTGTCTTAAACTGGATGCGTTTACTTATTAGGAGCCAGTGTTAATCGATCAATGCTTGAGATGTGGATTTATATTTCGGGATGCCTAGCAGTAACTGTACTGCGGCATTCTGCAGCGTTTGTAACTTATGTAAATATTGCTCTTGAATATTAATAAAAAGCTTGTTGCAGTAGTCCACTTTGTATGAAATAAGAGTCGTAAATACCATCTTTTGTAGGCTCAATGGAATGAAAAGCAACACTTTCCTTAGAGTTTTCAAAATGAAAAACATGAGGAAGTGATGTGATTTATTTGTCCCTCACAAGATAGCTTACTATCAATAATTACTCCAAAGTTTTTTACTTTACCACTTGGGATCGGTAGAATCCCCAGTTCCTGAGGCCACCATTTGTTCGACTAAAAAGAGGGGTTATTACCAAACAACAGGATCTCAGTCTTGCATGTCATCCGCATACGAAACCAGAGAAAAGCCGAATGATCTGATTGGAGCTGCAAGTGGGGTAACACAGAGATTAAATAGAGGGGGGCTCAGATATGAGCCTTGAGGGACCCCAGACGACAAAGAGAAGGCTGGTGAGATAAAATCACAGGAGAGACTGTCTGGATACGGGCAGCCAGAAAAGAGGTGATAAACTTGAGTGCCATGTCTTTGATTCCAATTGATTCAAGGTGACCATTTAAAAGAGCGTGATTAATCGTATCAAATGCGGCTCAAAGATCCAAGAGGATCAGAGCCGCATTCACTCCACTATCTATCATCTGCCTGATTTCTTCTGTGGCTGTAATCAACACAAGTTCGGTACTATGATGACTCCGAAATCCGAACTGTGTGGAATCAAGACTCTTTGTTTTGTCTAGAAAGGTGGTTAAGTCCTGGTTGATGATTTTTGTGACCAAGTTAGCAGGAAAAGGCAATTGATTAATTGATCAATAATTGTTGGGGTCCTCAGTATCTAAGTTTTTTTTTTAATAATGGAAGAATAGACCCTATCTTCTAGTCTACTGGAAAATATCCTGCTTCAAATAGGTTGTTGAACATGGCTGTGAGGTGTGTGGCTATCACCTCTGGGACCAAGTACAGTATCTTGGCCAGACATGGGTCCTGTGGTGAGCCCCATTTAATCTGCATCAGTGTCTTTTGTGTCTGATCCACCATAAGAGGCCCAAAATGGGATAGGGGACTGACATTATATGTGTCCTTCGCCAGTCTGTTGTTTAAATCAACAGTTTGACTAATACCTAGAAAAGACTCATAGACAGATTTTACTTTGTCTTGGAAGTGAAGGGTTAGTTTGTTACAGAATTGTTGATTAATATTAGGATTCTTTGGATCTGGAAGTTTTTATAGTTTTTTAACTGTTGCGAAATTTCCTTAGAGGTTTAACAGATCCTTCTATTTTTGCCTCAAATTATTTATTTTTCTCAATTAGACACATTTTTTGTAGCTCTGAAAATTGATTTTATATTTCTATTTATCTTCTGGTTTATACTCAAGTCTCCATTTACATTCTGATCCCCTACATTCCTGCTTTTTCCATCTAAGATCATCGGTAAAACCAGGTTCAGAGATATTAGTCTTATGGCTACGAAGGTTTTTATCTGGAGCTAACTGAGTTAGTTATAAGTCCAGCCATTGATGGTAGTTACGAACAGCTGTATCTGAATCAGGGCTGACCAATGGAGTTGAATGAATAAGAGATGAACTAAACTGACCAGCATCAATAGTACTTCATAGGCGTCTAGTAGTACTTCCAATTTGTGGGCATGATTTTATTGCCTCAGATAGCCATTTATCTCGAACATGATCGCCTTATGGTCAGACCATGTCAAGGGGAGCGAGGGTGTCCAGATGAGCTGTGGATTGTCTGTGAAAATACCATCAAGGAGATGCCTAGCTTTGTGTGAGGAGCCCTGTACAATTTGTGTAAGACTGCACCATCCATATGATCCATTAAGTTAATAGTTAATAGTTAATAGACTCTGGATCAAACGGGTTAGCCATATGGAAAGTAAAATCACCTAGAATAGCAAAATCCGTGGTGTCAGCTTTTAATTCTATGAGACTACCAATGGATTCGGTAAAGGCTTTTCAAGACCCAGGCTTGCGATAAATGAGAAGTCCTTTAGAAGAATAGTGACTATTAAGTTCAATTTTAGAATGCATAGTTTCAGTGACCTCTTAGGAAAGATATTGAAAATAGTTTTATGATGATCTCTGGATATGAATGCAAGCCCTCCACCCTTTTTTAGTGGGTGGTCATGTCTAAATATCCTGAATCCCGTGAGTAATGCCGATAATAGGTCTGGGTCAGATGATGAATCTGCCCAGGTTTCAGTGATAAAGGCCAGATCAATATTCTGACTCTCCATGAACACAGCAAACTCTAGTACATGGTTAACAAGCAATCTGGCATTGCTAAGGGTACAACTACAACTTATTTTAACCACATGGCTGCTGGGCGTTTTCCCCCCCCTGTGCTGGAAATTGCCATTTTAGTGGCACCATGACGAGCTGAGCTCGTCATCAGCATCGAAAGGGTTAAATTGTTTAGGGGGTGCCTCTGGCAATTTAGTAGCAGCAAAAGAGGTACAGTGAAAGATAGTGAGGAAGAAATCACAAAACAAGCATTTTGAGCCATTTGTGTAGCAGTGAGCGTCTAACTGGGTACCCAGACAAGGCTTACATGAGGCGTTGATAAAAAAAAAACAGGGAGTCACTAGAATAGGTGATAGGTCCCTTAATTTCTAAGGTCAAACAGGTGGCTGGCGCTGAGCGTGGTCCGAGCTTGGATGGGCGCAGACGGGCTTGCTTTCTGTGCTCCATCTGCTTTAGAAGCCCCCAGGTACCAGAAATATACAAACGCTAGACTGTCACACACCTGAAATGGTGGCCAGCAAAAGGAACAAAGAGAAGAGAAAGAGGAACTCTCGCTGCACATGCGAAAGGGAGAACCTGCAGCGGCCCAGAGAGTCAGGCAGAAGATTTAGGAGGTAAGATGCTCCCTAGTTGCAGTGGGAGTGAGTATCAAGAGCAACAACCAACCCCTAATGATAGTTTTAAAAAGTGCACAGAAAAAGGGAAAGTGCATCTTACTAGTGTCTATTAGTGACAATTAAGGCTCTCTAGGGAAAGGTTAGCCTCATCCTCTTTCGTTTGGGGGTTGTCTAAGGAAAGTGCCCCTTTTTGCACAGTTGCTCCCCACTTTTTGTCTGATGTTTGATGCTTCTTGACTAAGTGTGCCCTGGCCTCCTGCTAATCAGGTACCCAGGACCTATGTTCTTTCCCAAAAACTGAACCTTTTCTTCCTCTATCTTTACATCACTCTGCAGGTTTTTTTCCATCTATTCCTTCTCTCCTTGTTTCAGTTTCCTATTGTTCTCTTCCTCCTTTCCCCGTCTCTCACTCAGAGCGAAAGTCTGATCATGAAAAAACAGAGTCCTGGGTCCCAGAAATGCTTGTGATCACCACCAGCACAAATCTATTGCTAGTACACTACACTTTAACGCATCTTTGGAATGTTGTATGAGTGTTAATCTCTCGCCCTGCTGACCAGGTCCTTTTGTCAATTGAAGGTTCAAACTTCCTGCAAAGATTTTGTTCAGGCTCAATGGTATAGTATTAATGTAATATAATACCTGAACAACTCCTGTAGGGTGACAAACTATCTTACTATTTATAGTATCTGTCATTAACCCCGATTGGGCCCTCTGCATAAATATATCTACGTGTTCAAACAACAGAGAATACTCATTTCCTGGGTCTTTGATACAGTGTATAGAAAATCAGTCTGATTGATCATATCTGATGGTCACGTGAATAAAACATTCAGTCATCTAAATATGGGTAGACATTCTTGGTCATTCAAATGTGCGGTCACTCCTCGATTTCTCTGAATGTGCTGAAGGTCTGAGGAGAGGACTTTTAATTTGCACAGACTTACTAGGGCTTATGAAAGAGGTAATGGCAACATCCAAACTGTTGACATTTGATAACATCACTGAGCTGGAGAGGCACCCATGATTTGTTGTATCTTCCTGTCTTTTATTCACTCAATGAGCTCTAACTTGCTATCGCCAACACAGTTTAAAAGGATTAAACAAATACCAGGATATGAATAAACACAAGAAATAACTAGAACAATTATTTAAAAAAAAGGAGTTCGTCCGTTGAACAAGGATGGAGTGAACCTACTTGAGATGTTGTAACTGATAATCTAGAGAGTGTACTCCCAATTGTGAAGTTACGCTTGAAAGAAAGAGTTAACAATTATGTTCTTGAGCTCAGACATTCTGAAAAATTCAACTGCATATTCTAGCATTTTGATTTTTCTATGTGCATGGCAATAGAGTACTTCAACTGTTCCACTGTGTCTATTTTAGGCAGAAATTCCATTATTATTGGGGCCGGAGTATTTTTCATGGCTCTCGCAATGACTTATCAGGCTACATTCATCAAAGCAAAGAGGCTTGTGCCATTATTTCAAAGCAGCAGAAAATCTGTTGCCACTCATTTACCAGCAGCAAAACCCAAGCACACTCTTTTGGCTTTTTTTTAGATATTTTTATTGAGGTCATAAGTAAGACACAAAATAACACATTACAAAACAAATCCATCAGTTGGTGGTACGAAAGTTGTTGGACATAACAATCGAACAATCATAGAGACAATGTAGCTGGTCACATAAAAAAAGGAGTACGATCAAGGACAGAAAAAACTAAGGGGCAAATTATCAAGAACGGCGTAAAAATTATCCCCGGTTTAGCCGCTGAAACAGAGATAAAGGGCTTGATAATATGCCCTTGAGAATTCCAATAGAAGTCCATGTTCTGGTGTGAACATGTATTTCTATTGGAATTCTCCAGGGCATATTATCAAACCCATTATCGCCGCTATAGCAGCAGTTTTTTTGCCGCTAAACCGGCAATAATTTTAATGCTGTTCTTGATAATATGCCCCAAGGAAAGTATAAGCTGTGGAGATGGGTGGTCACTACCTGCCTCCAATATCGCTAAACTGCCCCTAAAAGGTGCCCATATCTTCCTAAGGCAAGCACGCCATCATCATTAGGGTTAATCAGGCTCTCCAAGAGACCTATATTGGTCAATTCATGCCACCAGAGCATAGGGTTGGAGCCTGGGCCAGCAACCAGTGTCAGGCCAGATTCAGTCGAGCAAAAGAGATAGCACAGAAACAAATACTACTTAGGTGGGCTGGTACACAAGATGAATGCCCCAATACAATTAATTTAGGGTCCCACCATCATGATAGTTATTCAAAGCATATTCAGCTTAACAAATACGGTCTGCCAGTAGTGAAAAATAGCAAGACTAGTGACAAAGATATGAACTGGATCTGCCCAATCGCCAGAACATCGAAAACACTTTGAGTCCTGCCTCAAATTCATAATAAATAAATAATAAGGTGTATAATAGAAGTCATTGATACATTTGAACTGATGAGTTTTAACCCGGGAGACATTCAGAATTGAATTTGATCAAATATTTGTATGTCTCATTTCATCAGGAATAACTTTGACCCCAAGATATCGGCTTCACTTATCAGCCAATGTTTGAAAAATATATACAAATCCTCTCCCAGCACACATTAAGTAATAGATGATCAATAACAGTCTCAAAGTATCCAATATTCTAGTCCACTTTTAATCCTTAGATATCAGTTCAGGGGCATGATTCAATCTATATTCGATTTTCATAAATACAGCTTCATCAAGAGCATGGCTTAGTTCATCAACAAGGCAACTTGATACAATTAATTCATCAACTATACTACTAAGCCAAGGAAACACATAAAGAACACAGCTATTACTGTGTTCTTTATGTGTTTCCTTGGCTTATTCTTTTGAAACCTTTATTACTATACATAGTATGTCACTATGTTGGGTGTCGGTTCTGTCTCTTTTGATCACAATTACACTATCAGGAGCTTTTTTCCTTTACGGTAGGAGACTTCACTTTGCATGATACACTAATGGGTGTCGGTTTTGTCTTGAGACTTGAGATAACTCTTGTGACACTGTGTATTTGGAATTGCAGCCCTGAAGAAGTCAAGGTGTGAGATAACACACAACAAAGCACATGTTGGTTAGAAGAAACTGCATTGTTGATGAATCAACTGTAACTAGTTTTATTGTTGATGAACTAAGCCATGCTGTTGATGAAGTTGTATGGATGAAAATCAATTATGAGTTGAATCATGTCCCTGAACGGATGTCTATGGATTAAAAGTGGACTAGAATATTGGAGACTTTGAGACTGTTATTCACCATCTATTACTTAATGTGTGCTGAGAAAGGATTTGTATAGAGTTCCTACTCTTTTCATTGAAGGGACTTTTGGAGTGGAATTGGCAACGGACCCCTCCTCACCTGGTAGCACCATCATTACTGCAGTACAACTACCTCCCAATACTGTTTGCTGAGCGCCCGTTGTCTTATTCTATGCCTGGTTGCCAATCGATTGTTCATTAATGTCTGAAAAATGTCAACCCGTTGTTGGATCTGTTTTGGCAGTTTCATTTGATACACCCAACTAATACCCTTCTTAGGTAGGACCTGCCTCAAGTATTCTAAAAAGGTGGTAAAGGAACAATTAACGTGTTCCACCCTCGAGAAGAAAACAAGCATGGAAGAGAAAATCGCTGTGATATTATCTCGAAAGAGAGAAGACAGTCACCCTCAAAGAAAGAGCCGCCTAAAGTAAGTATGCAGGATGCCTGCCAGCAGTTGATCAAATTTTCGTGCAGTTGACGGGAAAAGTTAGGATTATAACCTATATAAGAATATGTTATGTTATGTTATCCGGATTTATTTAGCGCACAGATGCCCAAGCAAAGGGGCGTCCTGGCGCTTGACAGAACAGAAAAACCGGACAAGTATTCTAACAGAACCAAAACACAACAGCACTAAGGAGATGGGGGGAAGAGGAAAGTTTTAACGGCCTTCCTGAAAGAAAAGAGCCCATCCATAGCACGTATGTGGGCAGGAAGGGAATTCCATAGCTTGGCGGCAAGAACTCTAAAAGAGCGGCCGCCAGTCCTGGATCTCTTAAAACGAGGCACTATGGCTAGGTGGAGACCAGAAGACCTCAGAGAGCGTGCTGGAACGTAAGGGGAAATAAGATGCTCCAGAATCTGAGGGGACGAGTGTTTGAGGATTTTAAACGACAGACAGAGAGATTTAAACATTATTCTCTGAGCAACCGGAAGCCAGTGGAGTTTGTGAATGGTTTTTCTGGCTGACCAGAATTTGGGTAAGCCAACCAGAGCCCTGGCGGCAGCGTTCTGGACACGCTGGAGACGGGAGAGTATAGCCTGATTAACTCCAAGAAGAAGAGAGCTGGCATAATCCAACTTAGACAAAATCATGGCTTGTACAATGAGTTGTCTAGTGGGAGCGTCGAAGAATTTAAAGGTGGATCGAAGCTGACGTAAAATCCCAAAACACAAAGCAGCAATCTTTTTGGTGTGGGTAGAGAAGCTCATTCGGGAATCAAACCACACCCCTAGATTTTTGACCTCAGTGACAGAGATAGGGGTAGGACCAAGCTCGTGCGGCCACCAATTATCGCCCCATAAGTGGGTTTGTTTCCCAACAATGAGCACCTCGGTTTTCTTGGCGTTCAATTGCAGGAAGTTGTCAGTCATCCAGCGAGCCACAGATATAAGTCCTTCACGGAACTTAGCAGCCTCAAGATCGGAAGCCCCACTAATGGCGACCGCCAGCTGTGTGTCGTCTGCGTAGGATACCATGGACAGGTTCCCACGCATGGCGACACCAGCTAGCGGCTGCACATAAAGGTTGAATAAAGTGGGACTAAGAGCCGATCCCTGCGGGACTCCCTGGGCGATCGCATGATGTTTAGATTCAAAAGGAGGGGTGGTGACCCTGAAGGTGCGATCAGATAGAAAAGATCGGAACCACTCAAGTGCCAAATTATCCACCCCGGCCTCTACCAGACGTTGGAGTAAAATGTCATGGGAGACGGTGTCGAAAGCGGCACTGAGATCAAGAAGAACCGGTGCCACCGTGTTACCAGAATCAACCAACATGCATTAAATAATGTAATCCCCGACATCTGCATTTTCGGATAGGCCCAAAGAGAGTCTAAGAACCCCCAGAGTCTTAAAACGAGTCTGCTTCAAATACACAGTGTAGGAAAGTAGGATCTGCTTCTTATGGTTACCCTCACTTTTTGCTTGATATTACACTGTTTTGACTAGTCTGACTGGGATCCTGTTAATCAGGACCCCAGTCTATCTGCTTTCTCCTTAAATTGGTTATGGTGTGTACTAGGTACACTCTAGATTGCATACTGGTGTACTCTTGTCAGTCCCTAGTATATGGTACACATGTACCCAGGACATAAGTACCCCAGAGGACTCCCATGGCCTGAAACATGTATTATGCCACCCAGGAGAGGCCATGCAAAATGGAACTACAGCCTGCTACTGCAGTCTGTATAAGTTGGTGCTTGCACCACTTATGAAGGACATAGGTTGACTATATTTATGGGCCACTACACTTAAAACGTATAAGTCACCCCTATAGCAGCCCTTAACAATCCTGAAGGCAGGGTGCTGAGTTTTAAGAGGGAGAGTGCTCCTGCAAGAACAGAGCCCTTCTGCGGCCTTCGGAGACAATTCTCCCGGGTTGTCTGTGACGCAGCCAGACTTGCGGTAAATTCTATCTCGAGAACGGCTGCAACAAAACATATAGGGCAGAAATACGGAATTATGGGGAGACCATTGGTGGCCTTCTACTCTGGGGAAAGCTCCTATACCCAAGTCAGAAGGTAAGAACTTGGGAGTCTGGTTAGATTCAGCATTAAGCTTCAGCACCCAAACAAAAAAAGTTGCTGCTACTTGTTTCGGCATACTACGCAGTTTGAAAGCAGTCTTGAAATTTTTTGACCCTGCTACCAGACAACTAATTGTTCAATCTACGGTGTTGTCCAGATTGGACTATGCCTCCTCTAGGCCTGCCTCGTTTCAGTTCTACCTCCAGAACTATTCGGAAACTCCACTGGCTTCCTGTAGCCCAGCGGATAAAGTTTAAGGTCTTATGTATCTCATTTAAAATCTTAAAAAAGTCGACCCCTAAAATGCTGGGGCCATTGCTGAAGATGTATGCGCCGATACGGGCTCTACGTTCAGCTGGCCAGAATCTGGTTGAGATCCCCCGGTTCAAGCGATGAAGAGCCGGTGGACATTCCTTCCATTTCTTAGCAGCAAAATTATGGAATACTCTAACAGTCCATATTCGAGAAATAAAGGAGCTGTATCAATTCAGGAAAGCTATCAAAACTCATCTATTTCCTTAAAATAATCTTTGTGTCCTTTCTGTTCTCAGTTTCATTTTACTCAGGATTAGCGCCGGGACGCCCCTTTGCTGGGGCAGCTGTGCGCTTTATAAATCACATAACATAACATATCATGTTTACTATCAAACACCTTGAAATCAAAGCTCAACCTGGTAACCGGTGTGGGAGGTATGATTCTACCCTCCTGAAGCAAGCTATGTGGGGTCCCTAGTCTTCTCAGCACCAGCCTTCTCGACCCGGTTAGCACAAAATGGATGCTGCCGACCAGAGACACATTTCTGCCCTCCTGGAAGGCAGAACAATAGGTATCCTGTCAGAGGGAGCTGTGACAACCTCCCAGACAGGAATTAGTGTATTGGGGCTGGGTGGATGCACTTCCAAAGTGCCTGAAAGTCTGCACGAGGGTTCTACTTGGTGTCCTTGTGCATAGTCCAGGTCAAACCACTTCTGTAAGCCATTGGCTCCTGTTCTGGAGTGAACCCGGACAAATGACAGGGGAGTATCCTCCCCATTGTCCAGACCCTCCTCTGGGTGGGTCCCCTGAATCTGTCCAACCCTCTTCCGTGGGTACAAAAGGTCTTACCTGGCTGTGAGACATTAGATTTGATGTTGACAAGATTTAACAAGAAGAAACCACTGACCAACCGTCTGGACACTCTGGACTTCGCTGGTCTTCGACTGGGCCGACTTTGTCTCCTTCTCTGTCCTAAGCTTGGTCTGTGCCCATGCACCATACAGGCTCCATGCAGGGCCTGTGGAGCATCAAAGACAATAGAAGTGTCTCCCTTGGAGTAAAGGAGTTACTCCCCTGCATCTGTAGACGCCGCAATGCACCTGACTGGTTTGCTGCTCCTGAGGTCTCCAAAAGATTCCAGCAACACAGGAGGTGGGTTACGATGTTCCTTGAGCCTAAGCTGACATCTCACCAAGTTTGAGGCCAGTATTCCTCGTGGGGACTACATAACCTGAACCCCTGTGCACTGTGTACTTTTGCAACTGCATATGCTTGTTGGCGGTCCCCAACTTTGTGCACTGGCCTGTCAATAGCCTCCACCTCTGAGCACATTTCCTACCAAGAACTTTGGCCTCCACGCACTCTGTGCCCTGCAAGCTGTTGTTCCTTGAAACTGCCTGAGGTCCCCTCATGACTCCTATGGCTCCCGCCTGTGGGTCCCTGTGTGGGTCAACTTTACTTTCTTGTGGCTTCCTTGGTTGACCCAGGCTTGCCCTGACTCCCCTGCAATTGGTGAGTCCCCTGGACCTTGCTGGTCTACTCCGCAACCTTTTTTGACCTTTTGCGTGTGTTGCCGTTGCCAAGTCTTGCTGATGCTCCCGCCGGACTCCAACCCTGCAGCATTCTACATCCTTCGTGGGACAGCTCGCATCCGGCTCCTGGTCATCTTCAACATTGCCTGGTCCCCTTGGCTGCTGAGTCAAGAAACCCTTCATCTTACCTGAAACATCCGACATTGATGGGCATCTGCTTACTGAGCCCTGTCACTCCAGTGACACAAACTCTGTTCCCTCTGCTTTCAGGTTCTCTTCATCCTGAATCCACATTTAATTCCGCTGGATGCTTTTCTCCTTCCCTGCAGTGACTGTTGATTGAAGACTCCCATTGAGATCGACGGCGGTGTCCAACGCTACTTCAGACCTATGCACCCGGCTCCCCTGGGATAGGTAACTTGGGTACCATAGTACCCACGAGTGGGGTGGCTCTCTAACCTCCTAACTTCCACAGGGCTTCTTCCTAGTCCTTTGGGAAGCGTCACTAAACTGTAAAAGTGCAATCACAACTCTCCCATTGAATTGTACGGCGCACGCGGTCGTGTACTCACACTGCACCCGTCCTCTGTCGGGTCCCTACGTACTCACCTTGGGTGGTTCCTTGGGGTCCCAACGATTATACACCTTCTAGACTTGGTCTTGACTCGAGTCGGGGTTCTTATACCACTATGTTGGTTTATGGTTTGGTCCCCCTCTGGGCCCACTGTGTATTATTGCTACTTATGATTGATTCTGTGCTACAGTATTGTGTGCTTTGTATCCTTGTGTAGAGGATACTATAGAGGGTTATATAAATAAATACATATTTTTATACCTAGTGTGTGGGTCTACTTTCATTTAATTAATACTAAAGGTGACATTCTGGTAAAACAAGCTGCTTTACCTTCCTTCAAGATTGAGCCTGAAGGCTGCTCTCCACAGCTACCACTAGGATAGCTTTCTAAAGGTTATCTTTGACCTTATACATCATAAGGGTCGTTTGGACTGGTGCAAGGTGTCCACTTTAATTAGTGGACAGCATATACCAGGCCAACTTCTCACATTGGTGTGCAGCGGTTGGGATTCAAGCCTGCATTGTTTTACCAGAGAAAACTTTGAATTGATTAACTGAAAACCACTAGTATATAGGTACAGATAATACTAGCTTGGATAAGTAAGTTCTACTGAACTTGGGGTTGGGTAAATCAAGGGTTTAGCACACCCTTTCTTCAACCTAAGAGAGTTTAGTTTCCCCCTAGGTTAGGTAGGTGCACACACCACACATTACTTAGTATGTCTTATAAAGGATATGTCAGTAGCTCTCTGCCCTCTAGATACAGCGAGCTTTCATTCCAAGAACTAGAAAGCCCTGTGTGCCTCTAGAAAGCTGAAGGCAGGGAGAAATGCCAACACTCAAAGCCTGATAGAGGTGTTAATCCTAGATTACCTCAGGAAGAACCCTGGGTCAGAGGAATTGGATAGAGTGGGTGGGACAGGGAATGAGGACAGGTCAGGACAGGAAACTTTCTATGACTTAGACTCAAACCCTGGCCAGGAGGACCGAGATGGGTCCCCCTGGGCAACCCAGATGTTCAGGAAAAGAATGAAGATAAGGGCCAAGATGGCCCCCTCTTCACCCCTACTGGAAGAGTGCAGAGTTTACCCAGGAGATCTAGATCTCCCTCTGCAGAGTCTAACCATTCAGGAAAGTCACTAGGGACTCCTGCATCAGGTAAGAGGGACCACTCCTTGGATAGGGAAAACCAACTACTTGAGCTTAAGAAAGCCAGTTTTAGCCTCTGGCAAAAGCAGTTGGCCTTTGATAAGGAGTCCCTGGAAGTCCAGAAGGCTAGGAAGACATTGGGACTACAGTCCCACGGTGGCAGCAACAGTGTCTCTAGAGTTAAGAAACATTCTTTTGACAATAAGAACCTGAGCAAGATTGTACCTCCCTACCATGTTGGGGATGACATCCACCAATGGATAACTGCTTTAGAGAGGGCCTGTAAAGTTCAGAGGGACCTTCAAGAATCTTGGGCAGCCATCTTGTGGCTCTCCTTTGCTGACAAAGGTAGGGCTAAGCTCCTCACTGTTAGAGAAGAGGATGTTGATAAGTATTCATTCCTGAAGAGTGATCTCATTGATGGGTTTGGCTTAACCACTGAACAATACAGGTTTAAGTTCAGAGACACACAGAAGGCATAGAATCAGGACTGGGTATACTTTGTGGACAGTGCTATCAAGGCTCTGGAAGGCTGGTTACTTGACAGCAAAGTGAATGATTTCAAGGGATTGTACAATTTGATTATGAGGGAGCAGATCCTTAATAATTGCCAAACTCAATTGTTGCATCAATATCTGGTTGACTCTGATCTGCATTCTCCCCAAGAATTGGGAAAGAAGGCAGATAAGTGGGTCAGAATCAGAGTGAAGCAGAACAAACAGAACACTGGTGGTGATCCTAAGAAGCAAGATGCTAAAACTTCAGATAAGGGTGGGGACATGGGTAAAGATAAAAGTCTTCATCAGGGCCCTAAAACCTGCATCTGGAGAGTAGCCAAGGCCCAACAAGGGTAAAAGCAAACATAAACCTTGGTGCTATTTATATAAGGAAAATAGCCATTGGACAAAAGATGCCAATTGTCCCAAGGCCAAGGATTCAACTCCAACCACTACTGTCCCTAAGGCAACTGCGCCCCCCAGTACAGTTTCAAGTGGTCGTACAAAGAACAAGGGATTAATAGGATTAAGCTTGGGCTTTGAGGTGGGGTCTGGCCTAGTCAGAACTCCAGCTCAGGCTGTACTTGTCTGTGATGGTGGCAGGGATCTTGCCACCTTATTTGTCAGTCCCAGTAACCTGGGCAAATACAGGCAGCAGCCTTTAATGAATGGTATGGAGGCCATGGCATACTGGGACGCATGAGCAAGTGTCCCTATGGTGAGAAAAGATCTTGTGGACCCTGACCAGATCATACTTGGTGAAAATTACCAAGTGACCAATACTAACAATGTCAGGACAGACCATACATTGGCAGTTGTTAATTTCAGCTGGGGAGGGGTAACTGGCCCCAAAGAAAAGTTGTGGTTAGCTCAGACCTTCCTGTGAAATGCTTGTTGGGCAATGATTTGGAGACATCAGCTTGGGCTGATGTGGAATTAAGGACTCATGCAGCAATGCTGGGCATCACTGCAGGTGTGTTTGCTGTGACCAGGGCACAGGCCAAGAAGACAAATACTGAACAGGCCCTGGATCCTGGAACAATGGACCAGGTGCCTTCCAAGAGAAGGAACAGGAGGGGCAAGGCTGTGTCTGCCCCCCAAACAAAGAGTGAGGATCATTCTCCAGATTGAGATGATCCTAGTCCCTGTGAAGGAACTACCCCACATGAGCTTGAACCTGAGCAGGTTGAGTTTTTGGGGGCAGGGGGCCCTTCTAGGGCAGACCTGAGTTTGGAACAGCAAACCAGCCCTTCTCTTGAACCACTCAGACAGCAAGCTGCAGCTGAGGCTGCTGGGAGTGTCAGTGGGTCCCACAGGATCTACTGGGATGAGGGACTCTTATATTCAGAGGGTAGAGACCCCAAACCTGGTACCACCTGGAGGTTGGTTATGCCTCTGAAGTTTTGGGGCTTCCTACTCGCCCTTGCATATGACATTCCCTTGGCAGGACACCTAGGCCAAAGTAAAACTTGGGACAGACTTATCCCTCACTTTCACTGGCCTCACATGTCAGGGGACACCAAGGAGTATTGTCGCTCCTGTCTTACCTGTCAAGCCAGTGGTAAGGCAGGTAGAACCACAAAGGCCCGCTTGATTCCACTTTCAGTGTTTGGGGTCCCCTTTGAAAGGGATGGGATTTATATCATTGGTCCCAAGAACCCTCCAACTACCTTTGGGCACAGTTTTATTCTAGTGGTGGTGGACCATGCCACTAGATACACATAAGCAATTCCCCTTAGGACCACCACAGCTCCCGTGGTGGCAAGGGCCCTCCTGGGAATCTTTTCCAGGGTGGGTTTCCCTAAGGAGGTCTAAACTGACAGAGGTACAAACTTAATGTCCAGTTATTTTACTGCAATGTGGAAGGAGTGTGGAGTGAACTAAAAGTTCACCACACCCTATCACCCACAATGCAATGGGTCAGTTGAAAGGTTCAAAAAAACCCTGAAGGGAATTATAATTGGACTCCTAGAAAAGCTCAGGCGAAAATGGGATGTTCTGTTGCCCTGTCTGTCTTTGCCCACATGAAGGGTCCCACAGAAGGATGTTGGCTACAGCCCTTTTGAACTTCTATTTTGGTATCCAGTTAGAGGTCCCTTGTGTTTAGTGAAGGGGGGATGGGAGTTACCTCTCAATCCACCTAAGCAAGACATAGTGGACTATGTACTTCGTCTCCGCTTCTGGGTGGCTGAATACAAGTAGAAGGCAAGTAAAAACCTTGAGGCAAGTCAAGAATTGCAGAAAGCTTGGCATGACCAAAAGGCTGTACTGGCTGTTTATCAGCCAGGATAGAAGGGATGGTTTTGGAGCAGCCTGTGGTCCCAGCAGCTCTCCAGGACAAGTGGAATGGGCCCAATACCATTCTTGAGCAGAAGGGAGAGGTCACTTACTTAGTGGACCTGGGAACTCCCAGGAGCCCCACAGGGTGCTCCATGTGAACAGGCTCAAGTCATATGTTGACAGGGCAGACATGGGCTTGCTCATGGCTACTGATGAGGGGCAGGAGGAGGAGAGTGACCCACTCCCTGACCTCCTCTCACAGAACCCTGACAATGGCTCAGTTGATGGCGTAGCTTTGGCAGGCAGCCTCACTGAGCAGCAACAGACTGATTGTAGGAAGGTGCTCAATCAATGCAGGCACATGTTCTCTTTGACTCCCAGTCAGACCACCTGGTATACCCATGAAGTGGACAAAGGGGAGAGCTTACCTGTGAAGAACAAAATGTACAGGCAGCCTGACAATGTCAGAGATTGCATCAGGACTGAGGTCCAAAATATTCTGGAATTGGGAGTGATTGAGCCCTCAAATAACCCTTGGGCTAGTCCAGTGGTCCTGGTACCAAAACCTCATACGTAGGGTGGTAAGAGAGAAATGAGGTTTTGTGTTGACTACAGGGGACTCAATGCAGTCACTAGGGCTGATGCTCACCCTATTCCTACGGCAGATGTGCTTATTTATACTTTGGCCTCAGCCAAGTTCTTAAGCACATTTAACCTCACTGCTGGTTATTGGCAAATCAGACTAGCTGAGGATGTCAAACCCCAAACAGCATTGTCAGCCCCTAGTGTGCACTATCAATTTGTGGTAATGCCCTTTGGGTTGAAAAATGCACCTGCCACATTCCAAAGGTTGGTGAATAAAGTTCTCACAGGCCTGGAACCCTTTTGTGCAGCATATCTAGATGGTATAGCTGTCTTTAGCTCCACATGGGAGGATCACCTGGTCCACCTAAAGAATGTTTTGGAGGCTCTGAAAAAAGCAGGCCTCACTATCAAGGCTACTAAGTGCCAGATAGGGCTGAGTAAGGTTGTGTACCTGGGCCACCTTGTGGGTGGAGGTCAATTTCAACCATTGCAGAGCAAAATTCAGACCATCATGGACTGGGTTGCTACCACTATGCAGACTCAGATCAAAGCTTTCTTGGGCTTGACTGGGTATTACAGGAGATTTGTTAAAGGAAATGGGTCTATAGTGACTCCCTTGAAGGATCACACATCAAAAAGAATGCCCAAGAAAGTTCAGTGGACAGTTAGCAGTCAGAAGGCATTTGTTGACCTTAAGCAGGCCATGTGCACTGCTCCCATTCTACAAAGTCCTGACTATTCTAAACAATTAATTGTCCAAACAGATGCTTCTGAGTTGGGGTAGGGGCTGTGTTGTCACAACTTAATGCAGAGGATCAGGATCAACCAGTAGCTTTTATTAGCAGAAGGATGACCCCACAGAGAAACGTTGGTCAACCATACAGAGGAAAGCCTTTGCTGTGGTTTGGGCTCTGAAGAAGTTGAGGCCATACCTGTTTGGCACTCACTTCATTGTTCAGGCAGGCCAAAAGCCCCTCTTATGGATAAAACAGATGAAGAGTGAAAACCCCAAACTTTTGAGGCGTCCATTTCCCTACAGGGGATGGACTATACAGTGGAACATAGGCCTGGGACTAACCATGCCAATGCAGATGGACTCTCCAGATATTTCAACTTAGAAAATGAAGACTCAACTGGGCAAGATTAGTCTCATCTCCTTACATTGGGGGGGTGGAGGGGGGCGGTTGTATAGGAAAGTAGGGTCTACTACTTATGGTTACCATCATTTTTTGCTTGATGTTACACTGTTTTGAATAGCCTGACTAGATTCCTGCTACCCAGGACCCCAGTCCACCTGCTTTCTCCTTAAATTGGTTATGGTGTGCACTAGGTACACTACAGATTGGATACCGAGGTACTCTTGTCAGACCCTAGTATATGGTACACATTTACCCAGGGCATAGATACCCCAGAGGCCTCCCATGGGCTGAAGCATGTATTATACAACCCATGAGATACCATGCAAAATGGACCTACAGGCCAGCTACTGTAGGCTCTGTAAGTTGGTGCTTGCACCACTTACGAAAGATATAGGTTCACTATATCTACAGGTCACTACACTTAAAACTTATCAGTCCCCCCTATCGCAGCCTTAACAATCCTGAAGGCAAGGTGCTAGGTTTTAAGGGAGATGGTGCTCCTGCATGATCAGAGCCCTTCTGAATACTTCGGGGACCATTCTCCCAGGTTGTCTGTGACACAGCCAGACTTATAGGTAGAGGTGCATTATAACTAAGGCTCCTGCTTTTCAGTTTTTATGGATGTTTACAGATAATTACAGACAGAAAACAAAGTGTTTACTGTCTGTATTTATTTGTAAAAGCGGATATATGCAGAAAAGCGGGCTTTTTGTGGGTGAGTCTCCATGCTATTTTTCGTGATTTCTAAGATAACAGCTGAGCAGATAAGCAACATGAGAAGATAAAAATAGGTTGAGATTTCCCAAAATGCAGGTGTATGGTAACATATATTTGTTTTATAATGCTCATATTTACCTGAAGGTGTAGTGTTTTGCACTATATTTGGCTGCTTAAATTGCTAAAACGCGACAGGCAGCAAATTATGAGTGCATGTTTATCAGTTAAATAAATGAGGAACCATCCCATGTAATGACTCCATATATTCGCAATTCACAAACTAAATATGGATAAATTCCAATAAGATGGGTAAAAAATAAATATGGATAAATACAGACGGAAATGTTAAAGATAAATACCATGAAACCGGAAGCCCTAATTATAACCTCGCAGTAAATGCTATCTTGAAAACAGCTGAAACAAAACATGTCGTGTCTGTCTGGTATAAAACACCTTGGAATCATACCTACACATTCTTAACTGGTGTGGGAGGTAATATTCCACCCTTCTGAAACAAGCTTCGTGGGGTACCTGGTCTTCTCGGTACCAGCCTTCTTGACCCGGTCAGCACAAAATGGATGCAGCCGACCAGAGACATATTTCTAACCTCCTGCTGCTGAGCCAAGCTCGAGCAGGGGAAGGCAGTACACTAAGCATCCTGTCACAGGGAGGAGTTACCACCTCCAAGACAGGATGTAGTGTATTGGGACTAGGTGGGTGCACTTCCAAAGTGCCTGAAAGGCTGCACGAGGGGCCCACTTGGTGTCCTTGTGCATAGTTCAGTTCAAACCAGTTCTGGGAGCCGTTGGCTCCTGCTCAAACGCAAAATGGGACAAAGGACAGGGGAGTATCCTCTCCATTGTCCAGACCCTCCTCTGGGTGGGTCCCCTGGATCTGTCCAACCCTCTCCCGTGAGTACAAAAGGTCTTACCTGACCTTGAGACATTAGATTCGATGTGGACAAGATTCAACAAGAAGAAACCACTGACCTTCAACAGTCTGGACACTCTGGACTTAGCTGGACTTTGGCTAGGACCGACTTTATCTCCCACTCCGACCAAAGCTTTGTCTGTACCTGTACACCATACAGGCTCCGTGCATGACTTGTGGAGCATCAAAGACAACAGAAGTATCTCCCTTGGAGTGCAGGAGTCACTCCCCAGCATCTGCATGCACCGCATCTGACTGGTTTGCTGCTCCAGAGCTCCTGAGTACTCCAAAGATTCCAGCAACACTGGAGGTGGGGTCCGATGTTCCTTGAGGCTCAGCTGCCATCTCACCAAGTTTGAGGCCAGTATTCCTCATGGGGACTGCATAACTTGAACCCATGTGCACCGCATACTTTTGCAAGTGCAGATGCTTGTTGGAGTTCCCGAACTTTGTGCACTGGGCTGTTGATCGCCCCCACCTCTGTGCACATTTCCTATCAAGAACTCAGGCCTCAATTGACTCTGTGCCTTGCAAGCTGTTGTTCTTTGAAACTGCCCGAGGGCACCTCGCAACTTCTATGGCTCCGGCCCGTGGGTCTCTGTGAAGGTCAATTTTACTTTCTTGTGGCCTACCTAGTTGCTCCATGATTACCCTGATTCCACTTCAATTGGTGAGTCCCCTGGACCTTGCTGGTTCACTCCGCAACCTTTCTTGACCTTCTGCGTGGGTTGCCGGTGCCAAGGCTTGTTGGTGCTCCCGCCGGACACCAACCCCTCAGCACTCAACATCCTTCGTGGGACAGCTCGCATCCAGCTCCTAGTTGTATTCAACATTGTCAGGTCCCCCTGGCTGAAGAGTCAAGAAAACCTTCATCTCACATTGGTGGGCATCTGCTTATGAGCCCCTGGTCACTCCCAATGACCCAGACTCCGTCCCCTCCGCTTTTAGGTTCTCTTCATCCTGAACCCACATTTGGATTACACCAGATACTTTTCTCCTTCCCTGCAGTGACTGTTTATGGAAGACTCCCATGGAGATCGACTGCGGTTTCCGACGCCACTTCAGACCTATCCACCCTGCTCCCCTGGGATAGGTAACTCGGGTACGACAATATCCACAGGTGGTGTAGCTCTCCAGCCTCCTAACTTCCACGGGGTTTCTTCCTAGTGCTTTCGGAAGGGTCCTTAAACTGTAAACTGTAAAAGTGCAACCACAACTCTCCTATTGAATTGTCCGGCACAAGCGGTTGTGTACGCACACTGCACCCGTCCTCCGTGGGGTCCCTAAGTACTCACTTTGGGTGGTTCGTTAGGGTCCCAGAGATTATACACCTTCTGGACTTGGTCTTGACTTGAGTCGTGGTTCTTATACCCCTATTTTAGTACATGGTTTGGTCCCCCTCTGGGCCCACTGTGCATTATTGCTACTTACCATTGATTCTGTGCTACAGTATTGTGTTCTTTGTGCTGTATCCTTGTGTAGAGGATACTAGAGAGTGTTATATAAATAAATACATATTTCTATAACTACTGTGTGGTTCCCTTTCATTTAATTAATACTAAAGGTGACATTCTGGTAAAATAAGCTGCTTTACATTCCTTCACGATTAAGCCTGAAGGCTGCTCTTCACAGCTACTACTGGGATAGCTTACAAAAGGTTTTCTTTGACCTCATACATCATAAGGGTCGTTTGGACTGGTGCAAGGTGCCCACTTTAATTTGTGGACAGTATATACCAGGCCAACTTCTTACAGACAGTATCGATAATTCGTAGGTTTGGGGAGATATTGGTTTCCCCAAGAGAGGAATTCTGGAAACAAGCCCCCTTGGTTTGTATCCCAATGCTTTTACTAGTTTGGACGTACATGATGCTAGAAAGTAGAAACGTAAATGTGGTAATTAAAGTTCACCCTCCAGTTGTGTTTGCTGTAACATAAGGATATTAGCCCTAGGCTTTTTATACCTCAGATAAATATTTGCTAGATAGCCTCTGTTTGTGTAAAAAAACCTTTGGCTAAATACAAAAGTATGCCAGAAAGATGTTTAGGTAGCAAGGGAGAATAATCATCTTGATTAACTTGCATTGACAGATTAGACCATTGTGAAATTATGCCGCTTTGTAGTGTAGTTCCTATATTCCCAATAGGCTCTGCTCATTGGAAAAACATATACTATAGATTAGACGTAGGACTGAGGTCGACTAGGTCTCTATCGAATATATTAGACTTAATTGTGAGTGCCAGTTAGCTCAGAGGTCACTAGAAACTTTCTCAAATAAACAAGAAGGGATTCGTTTCTGACAACCGCTTAAAACATGACAACTTTGTTTCCCGAGATAAAAACTTATCTTCAGAGTCGCTGAAACAATAGATAGTTATTTCACTAAGTCAATCGTGCATGCTTTGTTTCACCAGAGGTACAGAGAAATAGATAGACGGGCGTTTTCAATAAAAGTATTTAACGAACAGTTTTCTTTCTCATGCAGAGGAAATGAACTGCTACAATTGTAATACTGGTTGCAAAGTACAATGCCTACAGTATGAAGAGTATTATAAAATAATACTGTAAAAACATGATATGGTTTCTAAACCATAAGATACATAGAATATGTACATTAATAAATAAAGACTAAAAGTACTCAACTGGTGCTTCTAAAATATGCCTACCCCGGTGTACCTAACCTAGGTCTAGTACAAGGAAGAAGTAAGTGAGATGTAGCCTAGTTTCAGTATTCTTTTGCTAAGAACCTATCCAAGATTTCTCTAAGGGTCTAATCAGCTCCGTACCTTGGTTTTAGAATGAAAGAGGTCTGGTATCTCTCTCTCAGGTCTCGATTTCTCAACAACCCACAAGGGTAGCTTGAAAACACTGTAGCTGGATTTCTCGGCAAGAGAAAAGACAGAGTCTCTTTCAGTGCATCTGCTGGAGGGTCGGCTTCCTTCTGCACTTGCTGTAGCGAGCTGCGTCAGGCAAGTAGATAGTCGAACTGCTCCAAACCACAGTGTGTTTGCCTGGGCAAGTGTGGGCATATTTATACCTTGAAGGTGCCAAGTTTGACGTAAGGTTGGACATAATAACGTCATCAAAGACTCAGTTCTTTTGAAAACTCCATGAGGTCTTAGATAAATCAATATTCAAGCAAGGGGAAGCCCCTGTCTGCTGAAGGCGGGTTTTTCCAAGAAATCGCTCTATGCCTATATAAGGATAGGGTGATTTATACCTATATATGGGCATGAATCGGGAAAATTACACTAGGGTCCCAAATTCATATACAACAACTTACTAAATATCTCCTGCGTTCTGCCAGATAGTATGCCATATTTAGATTCCCTTACATCCTCCATTTTCACAGAGACTTAGATCCCCAGGTAGATCACCGAATTGACTAATCGCCTATCATCCCAAGAAGGGACCGTACTGGTAAGGACTAGGGTCGTATCAAGGTTTAGTTTGTACACAGAGATAGACTCACACTCATTAGCTAATTTTTCAATAGCTGCCAGAGAATCCTCTGGGGCAGAGGTCATGATGGTGATGGTTGCTGCACAGGCAAGCAGTTTGAGCTCAAGTTGATGGATCTGCAGCAAAGCAGTATTCCTCAGGCTCTTGAGGGCTTGAATTTAAGGTTCTATATAGTGCGCAAAGATCAAAGGTGAAAGTGGACATCACTTTACAGGTGCACAACGTATCTAAATTAGGTTGGCAGAAGACCCTGAACATAAAACGCTAGCCTTAAGATTCTGGTAAAGCTGTTGAATCATTATGGCCCTAGGAAAAGGTCATGAGCCCCTTTCGAAGGCCTTTTCAGAGTCTAACGTTATTGCTCTAACCAGATTTCCTCGAGAATAGTCTGCCTCAAGAGCAGTGATAACAATATTGAGATTTGCGGTTTTATCCCGCTGTGAAATAAAACCATGTTGATTCTCATTAAGCATGGGCGGAAAATCCGTTCCGCTCGCGGATTTTGCGGATTTTCGGTAAATTCGCAATCCGCGAGCACTTGCGAATTTACCGAAAAACCGCATATTCGCGCGCAGCGGATTTTTTTTTCTTGGTGATACAATTTTGCGGCGTGCGGCGTTCACTTACCGTCATTCAGCGTTTGCCGAGTTGTTTTTCTCGATATTTTGCGAGTGCTGCTCCATTTTGGATCTTGCTGCGGGATCCCGCGGGAGTTTGGCGACGCATCGCGAGAGTTCGCAATTGCGAACATGTAGGTGCGGCGGGCAGCAACAATCTCGCACTCGCGAAATTACAAAATTTGCAATTCTGCACAAGAAATCCACTAGAAAGCAGCATAGACCTTCTGAAAATCATGATTTTTATCAGAATAACTCCTCAGGTTGACATTTGCCTGCACTTCTTTTTGATTTGAGGCCTTTTGCCTCTCTTTGGATCACTTTTGGATTAGAAATCAACTTTCATAAGTAAGTTTGTATGGGGCATTACACTTGCTGTTCTGCAGAAAGCACTCAGCAGGTGCAAAAGTTCACTCATCATTAGTAACCATTCCCTGTAGTACTTCCTGAGGGCCCCCTCCAGAGTTCAGTTGCCTATGTTTGTTTGGGGCATTACAGTTGCTGTTCAGCAGGTGCAAAAGTTCAAACTCATCATTAGTAATAGTAACCATTCCCTGTAGTGCTTCCTGACTGGGGCCCCTCCAGAGTTCAGTTGCTAGTTGCAACATTTGTATGACCCTGCTCTGACCCTCACAGCAGGCTCATAGAATAGCTACAAGTAGGCCACAAAGGTCCTGGAAAAAAAATTGCACTGCAACAGAAAGCAAATTACAGATAAGGAAGCAGGAGCCAGACTGGAATTTTAAAACAGTGACACATTAATAAACCAACCCCAAATTAATTCATGTCAGTTGAAGCAGGGCAGGTGTGCTTGCTTTCCCCCCCCCCATAATCTACAGTGATGATGAACCAGAGGGTGTCATTGATGTACCAGAGGGTGGCATGGGTGAAACAGAGGGTGGCAGTGGTGAAACAGAGGGGGCTGGGAACCTGTGATGATGAACCAGACGTAGAAATAACATAGTCGCGACCGTTGCGAGCCGACAAGTAAGTTCGCAATTGCGAACTGGTACAAAATCCTCGCGAACTGGCAGAAACCCTTGCGAACACAAAAACAAATCCGCAAATTCGCGAGAATTCGCGGATTTTGCGGATTGCGAGTTCGCAAATACGCAAATTCGCGAACGCCAGATTCGCAAAATTCGCCCATGCTTAATTCTCATCAACAAGATCAGAAATAACCGTAGCAAGCCTGTTTACTAAAATCTAAGTATAATTCTTGGAATCAGCATTAATCAAAGAAATAGGCTGATATGAACCACCGAGAAAGGGATCTTTCCTTTTCTTAGGAAAGATGACGATGTTGGTCTCAGTCCATGATCCAGGAAGCTGCCCAAGTAATTCAAAAGAGTTGAATAGATCACGGAGAACCGGTAGTACAAGATGTGACAAACTAACATAGAAATCCAATGGAAGTTGATCGGTGCCACAGGCCTAGCCTCGTGCCAGCTAGCCAATTGTGTATTACACTTTGGAGGCGGATATTTGTCCTTCTTGCTTGTGCTACTGTGTAGTAGACAGTTTCCAATGATGGTGGACCCGAAGAAACTGAATGATCTGGTCTGTGGGAGGGACCAATACCTAGTCATACCACTTATGATGAATGCTCTGGAACTCCTCTTGCATAAGGGCAGGATTGATCACAATAGCACAGTGAGAGTTCTTAATCCCAGAAATAGCAGATGCATTAGATCTATCATGGACCCAGAAAGGCAACAGCCCATTTCTTTGATAAAGAATTGTGATCTGATATAACCCTAGGATTAAAGGAAGCTCTCAACAAATATGGACAACCCAAACTCACAACTTATGCAAGTTGAGAAGGTTCAGGAAAGCCTTCAAACTGTCTTCTCAAGACCCAGATCTCATGACCATTCTCTCATCAAGGGTCTGATATTTGGAAAATAGATTTCGCAGGAATAACCTTAGGATATTGGGGATCCCCGAGGGGTCAGAGGAACAATACTAGACACTATATAGTTTTGTTGTTTAGGGAAGCCTTTCTTACACTGTGGGGCTGGGACATGGAAGAGCATGATTCAGAGAACCCATTGCTATCCATTCTCACTTCCTCGGTATTCACGGGCCATCCTGATATATGTGGGTAACGTCCTCCTCCGTTAGGAGATAAACAGGGCGGCTCCTCCAAGATCACCAGTGAAAGAGGCTGGAGTAGACTTTTTTTGTTCAATCAGAGTTCTCTCATAAGACTGTAGTTCGGCGTTGGCAGCTGAGAGAGCATATCCTGGCACTTCAAAAGCTTGGAGCTTCGGTTTCATTACTGGAGCCAGCAATTCAATCCTGTGCATCCAATATAAGGAGCATAGGTATTCATGTTTTGAACACCCTGAGGTTAAGTAGCTCTTGACCAAGTCGGTGGTGGAAAATCAGGAGACTAATGGATCTGGCTGATTCTGTTTTGTCTTTTTCTTCTTGATTCTTTTTCCTGGTAGGTTGTTACAGAGTGGTTTACTTAGTTTCTTGGGCATGCCTTCCCTTTTTTCTTTTTTTCTTTCTCTCTGCTAATGGAAGCTTAAGGTCTGCAGGGTCAGCTGACACTTAGATTTGATTTCATGAAGGTTTCATGAGGGTTCTTTATTTATTAATTATGGCTCTGGGGGAAAACATTTTGGGTCCTTTGAGCGGTTGTCTTGTGAGGTATCTGCCCTGCCCCTTTAGTTCTTTTTCCCACATCCATCCTCGGTCTGGGGTGCTCCGTGGGGAGGGGAGTTTATGTGCTCATGTATATTACAGTGCTAATGGTATTCTTTTGACCGGGGGTAGTCAGCCCTTTTTCTGGGCCTTGCATGGAAGGGATAGGGTTAGGGGAAGGCTGGGGGTCGGGGCGGTGGCGGGGCCATGGTCTGGGGCCACTTTTGCGTTTATACTGATTTTTTTGTTGGAATGTTTAGTCTGGTTGTTGGAAAAAAGAATGTCTTTTGGTTGTGGACGGTAAAGTTAGGACCAATAATTAATCTGTGCTGTTGTTCTCTTTCAATGTGTGCTAGTTATTCGATCAAGAATGCCAAGGTTTCGCCTGGGGTGTGGTACTGACCAGCATCTTCATATTATTTCATGGAATATCAATGAAATATAGGCTTCTTATAAGCGAAAATTATTTGAAGAGGTGCTACACTATCTTCATCCACATTTAGTTGGCCTACAGGGAACCTAGCTCTTGAATAAACAGGCCTCTCTTCTGGATGATTGCTGGGATTAAGTCCTATCCTCACCTTCTTTCACTTCTCTCAGAGAGGGATTGCCCTACTGGCTCGGGATAAGAGCTAGACACTCATCAACCCCTATATAGATTTGGGTGGACGATGGCTCATAGCAAAAGTCAAGAGGGGCCAATTACACATTATGACATGATTATCCTGTGGTCTTTAATAGTCTGCTTTCAGAGCTACATCAGCGGTCAACACAATTGATTATTTGAGGGGACTTCAACATCGTCCTTAACCCATGGATAGACTCCTCTTTTAGTTGTCGAGGGCTAATTCTTCTTTGAGAAGCACCTACAGCTCAAATGAAATGGCTAGGGCTGCTTTGTAATGCAAGTAATGGAATCTTATGCACTGGTGAATGTCTGGCGATATTCTCAGATGACAGAACATGGGTTTACATATTTTCCCTCCTCTCGTAAAAAAAATCTCATATAGATATGTTCCTTGCTAGCGAAGGTCTTTTGTCCCATCCTGGGGCCTGATTACAAGTTTGTCAGTGCCGCGCCTGTTCTGCCCTGCAGCCGCACCGCCATTCCCGTGGTCAGGTCACTCGCCAGATTGCGAGTAATTCTTGTGTCTGGCGGGCTCTTATTTGACGTACTCATGGCAGTGCCTCAGAAAATGGGCCCAACAATGGGAACGGCAAAAACAGTTCCTGCGCGGTATGGCATGTATTGACCATGTTGTGCAGGAACTGGGGTGCATGCACACGGGGGGCACATGTATTGCCCCCTGCATGCACACCATGGCCCTGAGGCAAAAGGAGTCCCTATATAGGGCCTGCTTTGTTTCCCCTCCAGCACAGTTTTCAAGGAGGAGGAACCACCATGAACAATGTGGCAGAGAAGAAACTTGCAATATGCTTGGCAGGACTGCAGGGGTTCCTTTAGGCATATTGTGGCCTCAAGACCATCGCAGCACTGCCATGGAACAGCGGTTCCCTGGCTGCTGCTGGAGGCCATTGGCGGTCTGACCACTATAATTGTAACAGGGAGCTCGGAAGACCACTGCATCCCTGCGAGTCTGGCGGTCCGTGGACCGCCAGACTTTTAATAAGCCCCTTGGTATCTCCTTTAACCCTGGGGTTATACCTGATCACAGTTCTTGGTTTCTTTACTCTTTTGTCCATCCTGACAAATTGGGATATAAACAAATGTAAGCATCTCCAGCATAGGGAATTTGACATTGAAGATATAAGTTGGTGAGCTTTGTTGTCATTAGTGCAGACCAGTTCATGCCAATATTTTGATGGTCAGTATTGGAAACTTCAAAGTTAGTGACACCCAGTTAGTCATTAGTTTTGACATCATTTGTTATAGAAGGAAGATAATGAATCCCTCTTCTATTTGAAAAAATGTCAGTATCTAGTGGTCGAGGAATGAAAGTAGCATAGTAATCCATTTTGAAATTCAGTACAAAACACACCCTGACTTACATAAAATGAAATGCTAAAATGGACATTTATGGCACATGTGTTGGAAGATTATGATTGGTTCATATTGTATTTTTAGAGAAAAATGGAAAGTTGAAAGTACTCCTTATAGCCTGCCAGTTATGACAGATCATCTGAATAAATTTAAATCTAATCATGTTGAAGTATTTTAGAGAAAAAAATTTAAATATATTGCTTTTGTTTACGATCGATCAGTTGCAATTCATAGTTAATCAGAGTCTGTTTATTTACAACTGATTTGGAATCTCCAGTAATCAGACTGAATACAGATGTGCTGCTCAAATAAGAAGCTCTGTAGACTGGTCATGCTCGGGCTCTTTGCCCGGCTTACAGGATTCATTTTTTCATGAGAGAATCTTATATATTTATTTTGAGTTAAAATTGTCAATGCATGCTTGGGTTTAATTTATAAAGAGCAAGGATCTTGCCACTCTTCTGCATGCACATAGCAAAGATGTGAATGGCTATCCTGCTTCAGGACTTTTCGCTCATCAAAGGATCTCATTATTTCTGCGTATCTCTAAATTGTTGTGGCAGCAGTTACTTTGTGAAGGTTTAGCTTGAAGATATTTCATCATAGCAGAGCTCAGCATCCTGAATTGCATAATCTAAATTGTTCGATTTTCCTTCAGATTTCAGCTTTAAATGTGTCTCACACAAATAACGTAACAGAAATACATCAATGGAGGATAAAGGAAACACAAAAATGTATAAATAATTCCCCTCACTGACATCCCCTTTTACTTACCCAGTCTCCCTCATCATTGTACTGTATGACACTGAATGTCACAGAGCTGTTCCACTGTGTAATTCTGTCTCGGAATGGCCAGACTGATAGCCGTAAATACACAAAAAGAGAGCCAGGCACAACCCAGTACAAGGCCCACCTTCAGTAACCGACATCTCTGCCCTCCACAAATGACCCTCTCATATCACTAGGCCACACTTCCCAAATCACTAAGCTCAAGTAAGAAATGGCTACATAATCATCAAAATAGTCTTTGTGACATCATGTGGAATGGAAGATGAAATAGCATTTACCTGGAATGCTATTGGCATCAGTAATCTTCAAAGATTCACTCACTTTGAATAGATCTTAACATTAGAAGAGTATGTTAGCCTTTGTACTTCATAGCAGTACCTTCAAGGGAGATGTTACTGAAGCTACAAGTTGCAAAATATGCAGAGAGCACAAGGTTATCACTTTGCAGCTATATCTTCAGTTCTGCAACATTCGGAGGTTCCTTCTTCTCCGTACACACTGGCATGTATCAGAACTCCTAGCACAATTACTGCTATCCTTAAGGATTCTTAATGGAGCATTCAGTATGCATTAGATAGAGAAGCCATTCAAGGCAGTTCAAATGGACCATTAAGTCTATGGAGAAAGTGATCTGGTATTACCCCTGGTCGAATCTTTATTTTGACCCATGAGATCCACCAATCCACAGAGTTAGATTCAAGTATTTTGGTACATGCCACCAATCATTCAGGAAGATGAAAGGAATGCTGTAGGGAATGAAGGCTCTTACTTATTTCTTCATAGTTTAGCCGACCGATTTATGTCAGCCTTCTACAAGACCCTAATCTACAGAATAGATTTGAGCAAACCAAATGTGGTGCTGAACAGTTCAAAAGCCTTCAAAAGACCATTGTACTTTCTATGTCTGTAGGGCGATGCTACATCGGTGGAGAAAGATGCCCACAACTGGAAAATAAGTATGGCTTTTTAGTTAAAAAGAAATCAGGAGTTATATGTTTTCTACTTGTTTTCCTTCTGGGTTTCATGCTACTTTAATGTGTGCATGTGTGTGAGTGTGCATGCTTGTGTATGATTTTTTTTGTGCAGATTAATCACGCTTATTTACATTTGACTTTTTGGGGGGCTCTTTTTAGGGAGATGAAAGAAACATGCTCCCTGAACATAAATTGGTTAAAAAAGTGTTCCTACAGCTAGTATGTATTGCATGGGGAAAAAAATCAATGTGTCGGAGGCACTGGTGTTGATGATTCTTGGCTACCAGTTACTTTCATTAGAGGATTCACATTGCCCACCCATGGTAAAATACTGGCCCTACCATAATGGCCATATTTCTTTGCAACTTGTAGTGGTCTATCCCCTAGTACTATAACGGCCCTGGGGCAATGAATCTTGGAAATTCTTGGGCATCCGTGATGGTGCAAATCTCTAGCATAACAATAGTCTTAGAGAATGCTGGATATTCTTGACATATTGAGAAGTGCCATGGTCTGATGGGTCTGCCATAGAAAATGGAACTAGAATGTGACTGAGAGGGATTGGCTAAACATGTTCTTAAGTATGTTCTGAAAAAATGTCTATTTTATATTTGTTATGGTGTCTATTATGTAGATGTTAAAGGTAGGACTAGGACTTTCCAGGAATTGCCATGTGGTAAGAGTATCCTAGAGGGTATGGATATTACCAGGACAAACAAGGCATTCCATTTGTCCCCTTATATGTGGTGTCACTAGGGACAGGTACGTTTAAAACGGCCAACATAAAGTTCAAGGCCAAACAGAATTCTTAGAAGCTTATCGAATTTAACACAAATTTCTATTGGGTGGGGAACTGCTGCAGGTGATATGAAAATATCGACTTTGTTGAAAAATCAAGCAATCAAGCCAAATGTTATGTTTCAGGTAAAAGTATTGCAAGGTAACTGAAAAAATGTTGTTTGAAAAATGTGTACCAAGATAAGTGCAAAAAGAACAATTGATGGACAGAATGCAGAACAATGTCATACATTAACCCCAGTACAGAGATCTGGGCCTGAATCCATCGTTTTTTTGCTCACCATGCCATTCCCGTTTGGACCCAACCATATGAAAATCAGTCATGCACCTTGTGCCCAATGGGAACAGGCCAGCCCGAATTGCCAGCCCAGGTCCTCCCTGGACTGGAAACGAGCATCCTATGACCAGTTTTGGGTTTTCAGCCAGGATAGCTTGACTCCAAGGGCACGGAGAGCACGGGACTCAGGTCTGAGCATACCCGTCCCACTCGGGGTGACAAATGCAAAAAGAACAATTGATGGACAGAATGCAGAACAATGTCATACATTCAGGCCAGTACAGACATCTGGGCCTAAATTTGTTGTTTTTTTGCTCACCATGCCATTCCAGTTTGGACCCAGCCATATGCAAATCAGTCCTGACCCTGTGCCCAATGGGAACAGTCCAGCCTGAACTGCCAGGCTTGGTTCACACTGGACTGGGAACAAGCAACCTACGACCGGTTTCGGGATTTCAGCCCTCATCACCCAGGATAGCTTGACTGCAGAGGCATGTAGAGCAAGGGCCTCACGTCTGAGCATACCTGTCCCACTCGGGGGGACAAATGCAAAAAGAACAATTGATGGACAGAACGCAGAACAATGTCATACATTCACCCAAGTACAGAGATCTGGGCCTAAATCCATAGTTTTTGTACTCACCATGCCAATTCAGGCACAGGGTCAAGACTAATTTGCAAATGGCCAGGTCTAAACTGGGGTGGCATAGTGAACAAAAGAATGTTGGATTTAACCCAGATCTCTTGACTCGGGGGAATGTTTTGATTTGTTCTGCATTCCATCCATCAATTGTGTGTCTTTTACTTTCTCACCCAAAGTGCTCCAGGTATGCCCGAACGTGAGTCCTGGGCTCACTGTGCCACTGGAATCAAGCTACCCTGTCTGAAGAGGGGTGAAACCCCTAAACCAGTCCTAGGATGCTTGTTTCCGGTCCAGGGAGGACCTGGCTTGGCAGTTCGGGCTGGACTGTTCCCATGAGGCACAGGGTCAAGACTGATTTGCATTTAGCCAGCTATAAACTGGGTTGGCATGGTGTGCAAAAGAAAGATGGATTTAACCCAGATCTCTTGACTGGGGGTGAATGTTTTGATTTGTTCTGCAGTCCATCTATCAATTATGTGTCTTTTGCTTTCTCGTCCTTTTTACCCCAGGTATGCCCAGACATGTGTCCTGGGCTCAATGTGCCACTGGAATCCAGCTATCCTGGCTGAAGACGGGTGAAACCCCGAAACCGTTCCTAGGATGCTTATTTCCGGGCCAGAGAGGACCTGGCTTGGCAGTTCGGGCTGGACTGTTCCAATGAGGCACAGGGTTAAGACTGATTTGCATACGGCCAGGTCTAAACTGGGATGGCATGGTGAGCAAAAGAATGATGGATTTAACCCAGTTCTCTTGACTGGGGCTGAATGTTTTGATTTGTTCTGCATTCTGTCTATCAATTGTGTGTCTTTTGCTTTCTCATCCTAAGTGCACCAGGTATGCCCAGATGTGCGTCCTGGGCTCACTGTGCCATTGGAATCAAGCTATCCTGGCTGAAGAGGGGGAAACCCCGAAACCGGTCCTAGGATGCTTGTTTCTGGTCCAGTGAGGACCTGGCTTGGCAGTTCGGGGTGGACTGTTCCCATGAGGCACATGGTCAAGACTGATTTGCATATGGGCAGGTTTAAACTGGGGTGGAATGGTGAGCAAAAGAATGATGGATTTAACCCAGATCTCTTGACTGGGGGTGAGTGTTTTGATTTGTTCTGCACTCCGTCCATCAATTGTGTGTCTTTTGCTTTCTCGCCCTAAGATAAGTGAGCATGAATAGCAATGAGTGACTCTTGGTCAAGGCATTATTAGAAAGACAAGGAATATGGGAATCTTTGGTGTCATGCTGAATAACTACACTAGAGGCCATTTCGACATTGCTAGCATGGGAAGACAAGGGAAACATTCAATACAAGGTTCCAACTCACTTACTAGCATCCCTTATCACCTACCATTTCTCTTCCAGCATTATGATGAAGGGGCGTAACCTTTTGGGTGCTCCAATGTGCCATTACACCTGTGGTAGGCCAAATGGGTAGCTGGGAAACATATAAAAAAAAGGCATCAGGCAAAAAGACTTCAGAAGCTGACTGCACTAAACATTATTACAACCCCTTTCCTCTCAGATCAGTCTACAGACCCAACTCTCAGATAGGTGGAAAGATAATCACAGGACGTTAGAAAACTGAATTGTTTTTACCTGTAATGTGATTTGTCTAGAAAAGGCGTTTTTTTCATTTCTTGTTGTTTGAATATGCACAAATGTCTGGAGAAAACTACAGCCTATCACTTGCTCGCTCAAGATATATCCAAATGTATCTCAAACATTTATCTCAATCTCTATCTCTCTCTCTCTCTCTCTCTCTCTCTCTCTCTATATATATATATATATATATATATATATATATATATATATATATATATATATATATATATATATATATATATATATATATATGTATATATGTTCATATACATGCACACACATGTATAGCACACAATGCAGTCACAATTATGTAGTTACAAAATGGAGCAGTTTAGGTAAATGCTCCATTGAAAAATCTTTTTTAGATTCCACCAAGACCTTGGACCCTGCAACAAATTTGGCATGATAATTTCCACCATGCCAAACTGTGTACAGTTCTATACAGGACAAAAAAAGTTAAGAGGAGAGTTGAAAAAGGTAAATATTCTAAATCCAATAAATGTCATTGCTAGCTGACCCTTTGAGAGAACAGCTTGGACAATCCCTTACTCGTACAAGAAGAATGTGTTTTCTAAAATTCCATATTCAGCATAATCAAGCATTACTTTTTATTTCACTGCAGGCAACTAAACGGTATGATCCAATATTTTACTTACTATTGCCAATAACATTTGTCTGTTTGAAATCAATCTTTTCAAGTTTATTACCCCAAAGTAAGTATGTAAAATAAGAAAATACATAAAAGGTAACCTGTAGTATGGTCCACTGGCTATAGAGGAGTTCTGGCGACGTCATATACAAAGAAGGGAGGGAGGCCAAATGCTCTGCAAACACCAAACAATGAGTTTGAGTCTGAAATTGGATTGCCACTCCCCACTGGACTGGAAAATATGGTGTCCCTGGTATGTCAAAAGTGCTGTCCCTATTTACAAAAAAACAAAAAGGGAATACTTTTATTTTGTAATGGATTGTGAACAGTCGATTTAGGTTTAGGGGATTTTGAAAGCGCATAGCTACCCTTGGGCATCCCAGCGCTGAGGTGAGATAGTGCAGGCAGTTGTTTGCGCATGAATTTAGGGGAAAAGCCATGTTTTGAGTCTTTTTTTGAAGGACGCTTTGTTTTAAATCATTCGGAGTTTCGGATCCATACTGTTCCACAGTTTAGGTACCAGGTGGGCGAAAGACCTTCCACCCCACCTGGCTCTCTTGAAGCTGGTGGGATTCATCAGAAAGTTAGAGCTTGACCTGAGGTGGCGAAGGGGAGGATAATGTGGGACCAACTTTTGTATCAGGGTGGGGCCTCTCCTATACATGGCTCTGTGAGCCAAGCTTATGGACTTAAATTTGATCCTGGCTTGGACTGGGAGCCAATGAAGCTCCCTCAAGGAGGATCTGGCTGATTGATGTTTGGGTATATTCAACAGCAGCCATGCAGCTGCATTCTATACGACTTGGAGTCTGTTCGTAAAGTATTTAAGAGAGCCAACTGTCAGATGAGGTCTTAGGCACTTGTAAATGGTGATGTGGACATACACGGTCTGCAGATCTTGCCAATAACCTTGAAAAGTGGTTGTGATTTGAAAAATATGTTTACTCTGTGTAGGTATGAAAAGGGATGTGAAGGGAGTGTGGGGTAGTTTGGAGGAGTGGAAGAAAGGATGAGAGATAGACTGCTTTGCAAATTGTGCATTGTAAATATTCATATATGTAAAGAATTAATTGTTGGCCTTTATTAATCCTTGCAAAAACAGCGTTAATTTGGCATTGCTAAACTTAAAGAAACAGTCATTTCAAAACCCAGAGGCCAATAAGATTAGGATGCTGTAAAGAAGAGAGTGAACGGTTTTGCTTTGGACGGGGGCAGAGTGCAAGGGATGAGATTGGCTTTGTAGACCATCCACCATTGCTAGAAGCCAACTAGATAAAATGTACTGGGACAAAGACAATACTAAAAAACATGGTGCCTTTGAAATCATGTGTCACTTACCCTTTCACCAGTGTAAAGTATTAAGCTGTTATTCTGCCTCATCATTGCCTCTGTGGTGGGCCAACGTGGCTGTTGAAGTGGTAAAAAATAGCATGAGGCAAAACATACTCCAAAGCCCACTTCCATTATCCACACAACACCATTCCCTTAATGAAAAACCCTCATCAAAGTGTTTATCAGCACCCACATTTAAGAAGGTGAGTTTATCTACCTGATGCAATCTCATAAATTGCATGAAAAGCATGTAAATGTAGAAATATGGATGTGGTTAAAACTAGCGAGCCAAAAATAATCCAATGAGTCTGAAGATCTATACCTGTTGTATTTATTTAAACTTTATTTGTAGGGTGTGTAGGTGAGGGAGGAAGTGCCAGAGAATGAAATGGGGAAGCTAAAAGAAGAGTGATGTCTAATCCAGACATATGGAGAAAGAAGAGGAAAGGGGAAAGAATTTGCCAGAAAAGTGGCATAGTGGAAGAAGTGAAGTTGACAGTGCAACAAGTGAAGATAGTCTAAGGTTTAGAGGTATTATTGTTTGGTGAGAATGCTAGGAACAGCTTTGTTTAGAAGAAGGTCAAGTTAGTTATGGATTGGGAGTAGGGTGTGTGAAATAACATTTATAGTGGATCCAATGTTAAAGAACATGCATGGAGGGCAAATGAAACACCCAAATACCTGGCTCCTATTCCTCCATTAAAATAATTTTTCACTTACCCATACTCTTCCAGCAATATGATGTGGGATGCTCAAAATGGATGAAAAACTCCTCTGTCCCATGTGGTGTCGAGAAAGGCATAGAGGAACCTGTAAAGAATCCAAAAATGGCTTCAGCAAAGAATAATGCCAACTCCAGCCTACACTAATGAGGCTCACGTTCCTTCTCAGACCACTACTTTGTATTTGAGGATATCAAAATAATAATATTTTCCTACCATTTTATAACAAAAACATCCTTGAATATATATATAGTATGTGTATATCAACAAGTTATACACACACACACACATACACACATATATGTGTGTATATATACATTTATATATAGAAATATTTTGAAATATATTTAGTTATGCCTTGGTACATGCGGGTGCAGCGGCTAGCCAAATATTCACTCAGTATAGCCCTTTCTTTTGAGTTGTGTATCCTTCTGTTCAAAAGAATTTTTTTGAAAACTTCCCTGGGAAATAATGAAGTCCACATAAACGTTTTTAGTTTTGCAGATTTTGATGAGTCGACATCGCGTTGGGGGAAGGTCATAGGTAGTGAGCTACAGAGTACAGAAGCTCACTGAATCACATGTCAGGTGTTCTCTTGCACCTGAATGTGTATTCAGAATATGTGAAGTTAAAACAGTTACTAAAGTCCTCTGAATATGATAATGTAAGAGTTTTCAAAAGTCCACAGACTAGATACACACTGCATGGTGTGTGCATGTGTGTTTTTTCCCTAAGATGTCTCCAGCATTCCTCTAAGACCTTGGTAGTCCAGCGACAGCTTATGAAGCTTGCAGGATTCCACAAGCTCCTTGAGTGACTGGGCCTAAGTCAGCAGAGATGGAGGAGGCTTCTTATGTACCAAGGAATAATTATCATGCATTAAAGTTACTCTGGCAGAGTGGTTCCATTTATTATGGCAGCTTTGGGTGCTAAGCTTCAACAATGCAATCTTGATTCTCGACCTTCCTACCAATCGAGTCTGTGACACATTTCTGGTCTGTCAATACCATGTCCTGGTCTTATCATTAAGGAGTACAAAGATTAAAATGAAGTCAGTAGATCATGGTAAGAGTGATGAAAGAGTTTGGTGGCTCTGGCAGAGGGCATCGAATTAACTGCAGATATTTCTGAAAATGTTGTATTCCAAATCTTGTATCATAAAAGGCATCATAATTCTCCTAGACTTCTTTTTAAAATATATGTAAATGACACCATACTTTTACTTGTGAATGACATTAACATGGGTGCTGCCATTAAATATGCCGGGGAAAGTCTTATTTACTTTTGCACAGTTGAAGTTTGTACAAGCCATCAGTCTGGGTCTACTTCATTAAGAGAAAGTTTGCTTTCAGGTGGTGATGAGATAAACAGTTTCAAAGGTTTGCGTGGAATTTACATTTATCCAGAAGATCCTGGTGTCTTTTATATTGAGAGTTTGAATGGCTAGTCCCGCTGGTAATGTTGGAATCAAAAAAGAAAGAAACAGCAGCGATTCACATAAAATCTTCCTCATACATTTTGGCTATGTGTATATGGTAGTGTTGCATAAACTACGCTGTCTTGAGAAATATACATTGTAAACAGTCATCTATTTAAAGATCAATTAGTAGCCTTTATTAACCTTGATGAAACAGCATTCATTTGAAGTTAACAAACCTTCGAAACATTATTGTCAAAACTCAAAGAACATAATAATGTAAATACTGTTGGGTAAAATCCATTGAAGGGTGAGGCAGTAAGATAAGACAATGTATGATAGAGCAGATTGTTTAGTCAGTTATAGAGAGGGACAGGTGGCAAGAAAAGACTGTTTTTTTACTACGTATTCATAGAAACCAAAAGATAAAATGTTCTGAGGCAAAGGAAATACTCAAACACATGGTGAAGGAAATGCCCAAACACATGGTGGCCTTTGGTGCCCCGTCTTACCCTTTCGCCAGAATAAGGTAGGAGGCTTCGGCTCCCTCTAATTATTGTGTCTGCCGGGAACCACTGTGGCTGCTGTAAAGGTAAAAATTGCTTTAGGCAAAACATACTTTAAGGCCCACTTTCACTTTCCACACCAAACTCCACCTCCATGACTACAATGAAAGACTCTCATCAAACTTTTCAGTGGCACCCAAGGTTAACTAGGACCATGATCACACACAGTTTGTTGCCAGCAACCTTGTTTCTAGTAAATCATGTGAAGTAGGAGATGACAATATTATTTAGCTGTAAAGTTATATCTTTAGCCATGGTACCCTTAAGGGTTTAAAGGCTTTAAAGATCTCTAGTGTCTGAGCAGTGTATTTGGCTAGTTTGCCTATAGGTATTCCATGAGTATAAATAGACTGCATGAAGTATTTTTCTGGCAGACAAATAATACACGCAAATATGTTTAAAGAGAAATAACAGCAAGGATGCATGTTCACCTTATTAGGATGTAAGGGAGTGGACAAGTTCATAGCCAATGGAAAGAGGTGGATCCTAGTAAAATATACTAATTCAAAACAACAACCGTAAATTTATAAGATTAATGAAAGTTACATAATTTTGCAGAGAAAGATGAGGATTATCGTTACATGTGCAAGTGATGGTTTCCTAAACATCAGCCTGCCTATGCAGTGTGTGCTATTTATTGGTACTACACTGATACATGCTTATTATTTTTTGTAATTGCACTCTGATCTCACTGTCCATAGGCATGTGTTCCCTAATGATGAAGAGTGTCCTAAGAGTTCTCATCTAGAGCTGGTTGTAAGGTATTATCCACTACTGCCAACTGCAAAGTGTGTTATGATTAGTTAATACCATCTGCTCAGAGCATAACCCATTAATTGACTACCATGTATGTGAGTGGATATGACAAGAAGAACAGGCAATTAAGAGCTTTTACTACTGAGCATGTGGAGAATACATCTATGAACACTCTTATAGGAAGGCCAAAAAAGCCAATTGCACCTGCTGGCTTCCAGACCTTCATTGAACCTGGAACACAGGTAAATAAGAATACTTAGTGTGACCATTCTACTGCCTTGGACTAGCTGAGCCAGTTTCATTATTCCAGAGATCATTCTAATAAATCATAAAGCAATAGAATGTCCAGACAATATGAATGTCCAGAGTCATCATCCTCTTTTATTCGCTCCTTCATTACAGATAATTAGAACATTGGAATGTTGGGAGCTCCATTGAAAACAATGGAGTGCTCTGGGCTTATAATGGCTGGTATAAGCCTGGAGCTCCAACATTCCAATGTTTCTTTGTTCACAGCTCTGGCTGTGAACAAAGGCTTCAGGGAACCTGAGGGGATTCCAATCTCCTCACGCTCCCAAAAGCCTTTCTTTTTTTTTTTAGAACATTCTGTCCTCTAATGACAGAATGTTCTAATAGCCTTATAGCCCTTTGTAGATGGGCTATATCGCTATTAAAGCCCCTCTCCCTTGTTAAAGGCCCTTGCCTTCAGCTCGGGGCCTTTAACGCTGGAGAGGGCCTTTAATAGCTGGTATAGCCCTCTACGACGGGCTATAAGGCTATAGTACTGCTGTGTTTTGTCCGTGGTAGGTCACTCCCCACACCGCACAGCATCGCCTGTGTGCCCTTGCCTTTGCCCAGCTGCCGCTGCTGATGTCTGGGATTCGAGGCCCTCCCTGCTCTTGCCCCTGTTTCTGGTATTTTTATTTTCCTTGTAAATTGTATTTTTTGTCAGCTCACTGTGTGTTTTTGCCCTTTTGCCCCATTCCCAGCTGTGCAATTACTGTGTCCCTTTTCCTTTCGGTATCCCTGCCGTTCTACTCCCCAGTTCCTGCCGCTGCGTCCCCTGCGGCCCCGCCCCCCTGCTCTCCCATTCGCCCGCTCCCACCTCCCAGCCGCTCTTCCCTCCCACCTCTCCTTCTTATGGTGGCCGCGTACAGCGGGCGTGCCGCTGGTGCGCCAAAAGCAAGCCCATCTGCGCCCGTCCACGCCTGGACCGCGCCCAGCACCAGAACCCCTGGCCCCCGCGAGTCCCAACACTGCTACGACGCCAACCCCATCCACGCACTCCACACCGGACAAGAACTCACATACTGCCTGGCCACCCCAAAGCGCATCCAAGGACCCTTCTCCTGCCGGAACTGCAGCTTCACCAGCACATGACCCACCAACCCACCCACGAGGAACGTACCGAACTACCTCAGATGCATTCTTCTCAACACTCGCTCCGCCCGCAAACACGCCGTTGTATTCTGGGACATTCTCAACTCAACCTTCCCAGACGTCACCTTGCTGACGCAGACCTGGATGAACCCCTCCTCGGCACCCGACATCGCTATAGCCATCCCGGAAGGCTATAAAATCTCCCGCAGGGACCGCACCAATGGAGTAGGAGGAGGAATCGCCATCGTCCACAGGAACACCCTCAGAGTCTCGAACAGCACCGACGACACCATCAACATTGCCGAACACCTACACTTCCAGATCCACATCGACCCCAACACCACCCTCAGAGGAACTCTCATCTGCAGACCCCCTGGACCCCGACCATAGTTCAGCGACTCCATCGCCGACTTCATCAGCTCTCACCCGCTAGCCTCCATGGACTACATCCTCCTTGAGGACCTGAACTTCTACCTCGAGAACGACAACAACTCCACCACCCTGATCGACAACCTAGCTAACCTCGGACTCAGACAACTCATCACTACACCCACTCACTCCGCTGGCCACACGCTTGACTCCATCTTCTCCACAAGCCCCCATGTCTCCTTCAACATCACCACCGAACTCCACTGGACCGACCATCGCTGCATCCACTTCACCTTCTGGAAACCCACCACGCACCACCGCACCCGACTGATGCCTCGCCGCGGCTGGAACAAAGTCACCGAAGACCAGATAACCACCACCCTTGCCCAAAGACCACCCACCGACCCCACCGACGCCGACATTGCCACCCACAATCTCAGACAGTGGATCGACGACTGAGCCATCACCCTCGCCCCGGTCAAGAAATCCTCCAACAGTCACACCAGCAAGAAAGCCAGCTGGTTCACTGAAGACCTCCAGGGCTCCAAGCAAACCTGCCGAAAGCTGGAGAAGAAGTGGCTCTGTGAACGAACACCGGACAGCTACGCAGTCCACAAGAACGCCACCCGCAGACACATCACCTCATCAGATCCGCCAAAAGGGCCTCCTTCAAAGACCGCCTAGACAACAACGCACACAACAGCAAAGAGCACTTCAACATCATGAAGGAACTCTCCAACCCCAGCTCCAACACCAACGACATCCCACCTTCTCAAAACCTGTGCGACTTGCTCACCACCTTCTTCCATCGCAAGATCGCAGACATCCACGACCGCTTCAACGCCATGACCGCCCTGACAAACACTCATACCGCCGCCCCCATGACCACAATTCACACCGATTGCCGGCTCTCCTGGACCAACATCAACGACAACGACACCATCAAGATCATGAACACTGTCCACTCCAGATCTCCGTCAGACCCATGCACACACCACATCTTCAACAAAGCCAGCACCGCCATTGCACCCCACCTCCGGAAAGCGATCAACATCTCCTTCGAGACAGCAATCACGGCCCTCATTCTCCTGGACCTGTCAGCCGCCTTCGACACGGTCTGCCATCGCACACTATGAACATGCCTCCACGGCGCCGGGATCCCAGAGAAGGCCCTGGACTGGACCACCTCCTTCCTCTCCAGTAGAACACAGAGCACCCGCATCCCCCCCTTCGGCTCCAAAGCCACCGAGATCCTCTGCGGCGTACCCCAGGGCTCATCCCTCTTCCCTACACTGTTCAACATCTACATGGCACCGCTCGCCCATGTCATCCCACTGCACGACCTCAACATCATCTCCAACGCCGATGACACCCAGCTGATCCTCTCTATCACCAGGGACCCCCACACCACCAAAACAACCTCCACGAAGGAATGAAGGCCGTTGCCGAATAGATGAGGAACAGCCGACTGAAGCTGAACTCGAACAAGACGTAGGTCCTCATCCTCCGATCCACCCCTTCAGCCTGGAATGACTCCTGGTGGCCAACCGCATTGGGAACATCTCCAACACCAACCGCCGCGCACGCAACCTGGGGGTCATCCTCGACTCCACCCTCTCCATGACCAAACAGGTCAAAGCTGTCTCTTCCTCCTGCTTCAACACCCTCTGCATGCTTCGCAAGGTCTACAAGTGGATCCCCACTGAAACAAGAAGAACGGTCACCCAGGCCCTCATCAGCAGGAGGTTGGACTACGGAAACGCCCTCTACGCAGGAGCCTCGGGCAAACTCCTGAAATGGCTCTAACGCATCCAGAAAGCCTCTGCACGCCTGGTCCTTGACATCCCTTGCCGCAGCCACATCACATCCCACCTGAGAGACCTGCACTGGCTCCCTGTCAACAAGAGGAAAACCTTCAAGCTCCTCACCCACACACACAAGGCACTCCACAACACCGGACCCGCGTATCTCAACAGCTGAATCAGCTTCTACACCGCCATCTCCTCTCTGCTGACCTCGCCACAGTCCCCCGCATCCGAAGAGCGACCTCAGGTGGCAAATCATTCTCCCACCTTGCCGCCAAGACCTGGAACACCCTACCCACCCACCTACGGCAGACCCAAGACCTGCTAACCTTCAGAAGACTCCGCAAGACCTACTTTTTGAGCAGTAGCAGCATTTCCCTCCCTCAGCACCTTGAGAACCTCACAGGTAAGTAGTGCGCTTTACAAATGCCATGATTGATTAATTGTTGCTATGTATTGATTGCTGTTAAAGATCATATCTAGGCTTTAGTCCTAGTTTGGGACTGCCCTTCCAATTTATAGTTTAGCCTGGTAAGGTTTTAGGGAATTTAGTTTAACCTCTGTGTAATATTGTGTCAATAGTTGTTTGACTTGTGTCAATACCTGCTTGAAAGACCGCGGTCATTTGGCTGAGTATATTAGTCGTGTAACACGAGGGCCCAGCATGCAACATCCGGCCTTTTGGTCCCTGATCGGCTTCTTCGCCAATAGTCAGACTGCTTCTATTTCAGTGCCGGTTTTCGAGCTGTAACACCACTTGCTCCTCAGTGCGATTACTGGCCCACAGCAATCTCACACCTTCACTTTTACGTGATTTGGGAAGGGGGCGATTGCAGAAGCTTCGGGTCTGTGATCAGGTAAGTATTTGAATGTAAAAGATGACTAGAAAACCTCAATTGGAGATTTCAGGTAGGTTGCCTGGCAGTGTTGGTGGAGGTCAAGTGCAACTCTTACAACCTAAGATCTAAGCTATTCTGGACTGGGAGGGTCCAACAACCTAGAACAAAGTCAATGCATTCCTTGGCTTGACTGTGTATTATAGGAGGTTTGTGAAGGGGTATGGATTCATTTTAGCATCACTCACAGAACTCACCTCCTATCAATCAATCAATCAATCAAAGACATTTATAGAGCGCGCTACATACCCGTAGGGTCTCAAGGCGCTGGGGGGGGGGGGGGGTGCCGCTACTGCTCGAACAGCCAGGTCTTCAGCTTCTTCCTGAAGGAGAGGTGGTCTTGGGTCAGGCGCAGGTCGGTCGGGAGGGAGTTCCAGGTCTTGGCGGCCAGGTAGGAGAAGGACCTTCCTCCTGTAGTCGCTCTTCGGATGCGGGGGACGTCGGCGAGGGCGTGGTTGGCTGATCGGAGGTGGCGTTTGGGAGCGTAGAAGTTGACTCGGCTGTTGAGGTAGCTCAGGCCTTGGTCGTGTAGGGCTTTGTGTGCGTGGGTGAGGAGGCGGAAGGTGATTCTTTTGTTGACGGGGAGCCAGTGAAGGTCTCTCAGATGTCCGGAGATGTGGCTGGTTCGTGGGATGTCGAGGATGAGTCTGGCTGAGGCGTTCTGGATCCGCTGGAGTCTCTTCTGGAGCTTGGCGGTGGTACCAGCGTAGAGGGCGTTGCCGTAGTCCAGTCGGCTGGTGACGAGGGCCTGGGTGACGGTCTTCCTGGTCTCGGTGGGGATCCACCAGAAGATCTTCCGTAGCATGCGAAGGATGTTGAAGCATGCCGATGAGACGTTGTTGACTTGCCTGGTCATGGAGAGGGAGGAGTCCAGGATGAAGCCCAGGTTGCGCGCATGGTCTGTCGGTTTGGGTGCGGTGCCCAGGGCGGGAGGCCACCAGGAGTCGTCCCAGGCGGAGGGTGAGGAGCCCAGGATGAGGACCTCCGTCTTGTCCGAGTTCAGTTTCAGGCGGCTGGTCGTCATCCACTCGGCTACCTCTTTCATCCCTTCGTGCAGGTTGGCTCTGGCGGCGGCGGGGTCGTTGGTCAGGGAGAGGATCAGCTGGGTGTCGTCGGCGTAGGAGATTATGTTGAGGTTGTGCTGGCATGCGATGGCCGCGAGGGGGCTCATGTAGACGTTGAAGAGGGTGGGCGCTCAGAGAGGATCCTTGAGGGACGCCGCAGATGACTTCGGTGGCTTCTGACTTGTACGGTGATAGACGGACTCTCTGTGTTCTTCCGTTGAGGAAGGAGATGATCCATTCCAGCGCCTTGTCCTGGATTCCGACGTTGCTGAGGCGCTGTACTAGGTTGCGGTGGCAGACAGTGTCGAATGCCGCGGAGAGGTCTAGGAGGATGAGGGCCGCTGTTTCTCCGTTGTCCATCAGGGCTCGGATGTCATCGGTGGCGGCGATGAGGGCGGTCTCGGTGCTGTGATTGGCTCGGAAGCCGGACTGTGAGGGGTCGAGGGATCCATTCGTCTCGAGGAAGGCGGCCATCTGCTTGTTGACGGTCTTCTCGATGACTTTGGCTGGAAACGGGAGGAGCGAGATGGGGCGGTAGTTCTTGAGTTCGGTGGGGTCCGCTGTGGGTTTCTTGAGAAGAGCGCTGAGTTCGGCGTGCTTCCAGGTCTCAGGGAAGGTGGCGGTGTCGAAGGATGTGTTGATGATGTCTCGCAGGTGGGGTGCGATGACAGCGTCAGCCTTGTTGAAGATGTGGTGAGGGCAGGGGTCAGTCGGTGATCTGGAGTGGATGGAGTTCATCGTGCGGATGGTGTCTTCGGTGCTGATCGGGGTCCAGGCGTGGAGGGTGGTGGTGGGGGGTGGCTGTTCGGTCTTGGTGTTCGTTGGTTGGTTGTTGAAGCTGTTGTGTATGTCCGCGATCTTGTTGTGAAAGTATGAAGCGAGGGAGTTGCAGAGGTCTTGCGATGGGGTGATGTCGTTGTTTCCTGCGCTGGGGTTGGATAGCTCTTTCACGATGTTGAAGAGTTCTTTGCAGTTGTGTGCGTTGTTGTCCAGCCGGTCCTTGAAAGCAGTTTTCTTGGCGGCGCGGATCAGCTGGTGGTGCTTCCGGGTGGCCTGCTTGAAGGTGGTCCTGTTGTCTGGTGTAGGTTCCCTTCTCCAGACTTTCTCGAGGGCTCGGCAGTTCTTCTTGGAGCTCTTGAGTTCGTCGGTGAACCACGGGGCTTTCTTGCTGCCGGATCTGCTGGGCGGGGTTCTCAGTGGGGCGAGTTCGTCCGCGCAGTTGTTGATCCACTTCGTGAGGTTGTCGGCGGCCTGGCTGGGGTTCGCTGAGTTGGCGGGAGAGTGCTGGCTCAGGGAAGCGGCGAGCTGGTCTGCTGTGATCTTGTTCCAGCTTCTGCGGGCGGCCTGATGCTGGTGGTGGTGGGTCGTCGTTCTCTTGAAGGTGAAGTGGACGCAGCTGTGGTCCGTCCATTGAAGCTCTGTGGCGTGGCTGAAGTCGAGGTCTGTGCTGGAGGAGAAGACTGCGTCGAGTGTGTGTCCGGCGAGGTGGGTGGGGGTGGACACCAGCTGCTTGAGTCCAAGATTGGCGAGGTTGTCGAGCAGGGTGCTGGTGTTGCGGTCGTTGTTGTTCTCCAGGTGGAAGTTGAGGTCCCCCAGGAGGATGTAGTCAGCGGAGGGGAGGGCGTGCGGGCTGACGAAGTCGGCGATGTCCTCGCTGAATTGGGTGCGTGGTCCCGGAGGTCGGTAGATCAGGGTGCCTCTGAGGGTGGTGTTCGGGTTGGTGTGGATCTGGAAATGCAGGTGTTCGGCGCTGGTCAGGGTGTTGTCGGTGCTGGTCGTGAGACGGATGGTGTTCCTGTGGATGATGGCGATGCCTCCTCCCATCTGGTTGGCGTTGCGGTCCCTCTGGACGATCTTGTAGCCCTCTGGGATAGCGATGGCGATGTCGGGAGCTGAAGAGGCGTTCATCCAGGTCTCCGTGAGGAAGGCAACGTCCGGGGCAGTGGTGTCTAGGAGGTTCCAGAGTTCGATGGCGTGTCTGTGGACGGAGCGGGTGTTGAGCAGGATGCACTTGAGGTGGGTGCTGCTGGTGTTCGACTTGGCGGGTGCTGGTGCGAGGCAGGTCCGGATGCAGGTGAACTTGCAGGCGTGGCAGCTGAAGGGTCCGTGGGTGCGTCGTGGTGTGGCTTGGTGGCACTCTGGGCGTCGGCCGGTGTTGAGTGCGCTGAGGGTGGCGGCTGAGTACGTCCTGCGGGTCGGTCGGGGTCTTCGGGGTCCAGGGGTCCTGGCGCTGGTCGCGATCCGGTCGCGGACGGGCGCAGACGGGCTTACCTTTGGCGCGCCTTCGGCGCACAATCGGCGCGCCCGCTGCGCGTGACCGCTGCGCGTTCGCACGGTCGCCATTTAAGGCGAAGTGCGCGGGTGGGCGGGGCAGCTGGGAGGCGGGAGCGGGGAGGGAACAGAAGGGAAAAAGGGGCGTGGTCAGTGGTGGTGGCGGGAAGCGGGGAGCGGGGAGGGAAGGCGGAGGGCGGCGAGGTAGGCGGGCAGACAGGAAGGAGAACGAGAGTACGGGCAAAAAGTGACCAAAATACAACAGGCACAAATGCTAAACAAGACACTGACACGGGGAGAAAATACTGAGAAAACAAGCACAAATGATTTACAAAAACAGAACAAAACAGACGGCTCAAATGCTAAACAAGACGCTGACACGGGAGGAAAATACTGAGAGAACAAGCACAAATGATTTTCAAAAACAGAACAAAACAGACGGCAGCGGCGTCAGCCGGCAACGAGGCAGGCAGCGAGGCAGAGGGCAAGGCGATGGGGCACACGCAGCAGCTGGTGGCCGTGCGGCGCGGGGGTGTCCCACAAGTGGGTCACACTCACCTGCGTCGCACGGTCGCCATTTAAGGCCAAGTGCGCGGGTGGGCGGGGCAGCTGGGAGGCGGGAGCGGGGAGGGAACAGAAGGGAAAAAGGGGCGTGGTCAGCGGTGGTGGCGGGAAGCGGGGAGCGGGGAGGGAAGGCGGAGGGCGGCGAGGTAGGCGGGCAGACAGGAAGGAGAACGAGAGTACGGGCAAAAAGTGACCAAAATACAACAGGCACAAATGCTAAACAAGACACTGACACGGGGAGAAAATACTGAGAAAACAAGCACAAATGATTTACAAAAACAGAACAAAACAGACGGCTCAAATGCTAAACAAGACGCTGACACGGGAGGAAAATACTGAGAGAACAAGCACAAATGATTTTCAAAAACAGAACAAAACAGACGGCAGCGGCGTCAGCCGGCAACGAGGCAGGCAGCGAGGCAGAGGGCAAGGCGATGGGGCACACGCAGCAGCTGGTGGCCGTGCGGCGCGGGGGTGTCCCACAAGTGGAAAATTCCCCAGAAAGTAAACTCGACAGTTAGCTGTCAAAAGGCTTTTGACACCCTGAAAGAGGCAATGTGCTCAGCACCAATTCTCAAAGCTCCAGACTACACCAAGCAGTTCATTGTGCAGACTGATGCCTCTGAGCTAGGGATAGGAGCAGTTCTATCCCAGACCAATGATGATGGCCAAGACCAGCCTGTTGCTTTTATTAGCAGGAGGTTACTCATCAAGGAGCAGCTTTGAAGTGTCATTGAGAGGGAGCCTATGCTCTGGTTTAGTACCTAAAGAAGTTGAGACCATACCTGTTTGGATCTCACTTCACAGTTCAAACTGACCACAGATCTCTCAAATGAATAATGCAAATGAAAGATGAGAATCCCAAACTTTTGAGGTGGTCCATCTTCCTACAGGGAACAGACTTTACAGTTTAATACTGACCAGGGACTGTCCATTCCAATGCAGATGAACTTTCCAGGTTCTTCCACTTATGAAATTAAAATGAAATTTATAAAGCACCACAATCCCCTAGGGGTATCTAGGCGCTAGCAGACACGGACAGGCTAAAAATCTGGAAGATATCACAATTATTTCCTAAATAGCCAAGTTTTTAGATTCTGCCTGAATGCCAGTAGATCTGTCTTAAATTTTAGTTTAGTCAGGAGTGAGTTCCACAGCCTTACTGTGCATGAGATGAATCTGCTACCATCCCAGTTGCCTTTTTTTAAATCTTTGGAATACAAGGTTTCTACTGGTGGATGAGCATAGGAAGCGTTCTGGGATATAGCGTTGAAAACGCTGTATCAAATATTGAGGGACAACACCTTGTTGTGACTTGAAGGTAATACAGAGTGTCTTAAACTTGATTGGCTTACATATTAGGAGCCAGTCTAATTGGATCAATGCTTGAGATGTGGATTTATATTTCAGGATGCCTAGCAGTAACCATGCTGCGGCATTCTGCAGCGTTTGTAACTTATGTAAGAATTGATTTTGAATTATAATAAAAAGCTTGTTGCAGTAGTTTAGAGTCGTAATGAACATCTTTTGAAAGCTCAATGGAATGAAAGGCAACACTTTCCTCAGAGTTTTCAAAATGAAAAAAGGCGAGAAAGTAATTTGATTGATTTGTCCCTCAAAAGATAGCTAAGTTTCAATAATTACTCCAAGGTTTTTTACTTTACCACTGGGGATCAGTAGATTCCCCAGTTCCTGGGGCCACCAGGTGTTCGACGAAAAAGAGGGGTTATTACCAAACAACAGGATCCCAGTCTTTGAGGAATTTAATTTTAGGCAGTTCCTGCTCATCCACTTCCCGATATGAAGCATACAGTTGTGAAACTGAACTGCATTGGCTTCAGGATTATCAGTGACAGATGCAACAATCTGTGTGCCATCTGCATACGAAACCAGAGAGAAACCAAATGAGCTTATTGGATCTGCAAGTGGGGTAATATAGAGTTTAAATAGAGTGGGGCTCAGGGGTGAGCCCTGAGGGACCCCACAGGGCAAAGAGAAGGTTGATGAGTTAAAATCACAGTGAGAGACTGTCTGAATACGGTCAGCCAGAAAAGAGGTGATGAACTTGAATGCATTGTCTTTGATCCTAATTGATTCAAGGGGATCAATTAAAAGAGTGATTAACCTTATCATATACGGCTGAAAGATCCAAGAGGAGCGGAGCCGCATTTCCTCCACTATGTATCATCTGCCTGATTTCTTCCGTGGCTGTAATCAACACCAGTTCGGTACTACGATGACTATGAACTGTGTGGTATCAAGACTCTTTGTTTTGTCTAAAAAGGCAGTTAATTCCTGGTTGACGATTTTTTTTAACCAATTTGGCAGGTAAAGGTAATCGAGTAATTGGTCGATAATTGTTGGGGTCAGCAGTATCTAAGATGTTTTTTTTTAATAATGGAAGAATAGACCCTATCTTCCAGTCTATTGGAAAATATCCTGCTTCAAAGAGGTTGTTTAACATGGCCGTGAGGTATGGGATATCACCCCTGGGACCAAGTGAAGTATCTTGGCCGGATATGGGTCCTGTGGTGAGCCCAATTTAATCTGCATCAGTGTCTTTTGTGTCTGATCCATCATCAGAGGCTCAAAATGGGATAGGGTACTCACGTTATGCGTGTCCTTCACTGGTCTGTTGTTTAAATTGACAGTTTGACTATTATCTTGAAAAGACCCATAGAGAGATTTAACTTTTTCTTGGAAGTGAAGTGCTAGTTTGTTACAGAATTGTTGATTAATAATAGGATTCTTTGGGTCTGGAAGTTTTTTAACTGTTTGAGAATAATTCCTTGGAGGAGTTCACAGTTCCTTCTATTTTTGCTTTAAAGAATTTCTTTTTCTCAACTAGAATCATTTTTTTGTAGATCTGTAAATTGATTTTATATGTCTCTTTATCTTCTGGTTTATACTCAAGTCTCCATTTATGTTCTGATCGCTTACTTTCCTGCTTTTTCCATCTAAGATCACCGGTAAACCAGGGTTCAGAGGGATTAGTCTTATGGCTATGAAGGTTCTTTGCTGGAGCTAACTGAGTTAGTGATACGTCCAGCCATTGATGGATGGCTGACCAATGGAGTCTAGTGAATAAGAGATGAACTAAACTGACCAGCATCAATAGTACTCCATAGGCGTCGAGTAGAACTTTCAATTTGTGGGCATGATTTTTTTTGGACTCAGATAGGCCATTTAGCTCAAACATGCTCACCTTCTGGTCAGCCCATGTCAAGGGAAGGGAAGATGTCCAGATGAGCTGTGGATTGTCGATGACAATGCCATCAAGAAGATGCCCAGCTTTGTGTGAGGAGCCCTGGACAATTTGTGTTAGACCTGCACCATCCATATAAACCATTAAGTTCAGAGACTCTGAATCAAACGGGTTTTCCATATGGAAAGTAAAATCGCCTAGAATAGTAAAATCTTTGGCATCAGCTTTTAATTCTAGGAGATTACCAATGGATTTTGTAAAGGCTGTTCTAGACCCAGACAGTCGATAAATGAGAAGTCCATTAAAAGAATAGTGACCATTAAGTTCAATTTTAGAACGTATAGATTCACAGAGTGACCTATGAGGAATGGTATTGAAAATAGTTTTTAAATGATCTCTGGATATGATTGGAAGCCCTTTGCCCTTTTTTTAGTGGGCGGTCATGTCTAAATATTCTGAACCCCATGGGTAATGCCGATATTAGGTCTCGTCAGATGATGAATCTGCCCAGGTTTCAGTGATAAAGGCCAGATCAATATTCTGACCCTCCATGAAGACCACGAAATCTAGTGCATGCCTAACAAGCAATCTGGTATTGATAAGGGTACAACCACAACTTATTTTAACCCTTTCGATGCTCATGACGAGCTCAGCTCGTCATGATGCACAGTTGAGCTGTGCTGATGACGAGCTGAGCTCGTCATAAATACAGTAATAAAGCAATTTCCAGCACAGGGGGGGGAAACGCCTAGCAGCCAAGGTGTTAAATTGTTTAGAGGGTGCCTCTGGCAATTTAGTAGAAGCCAAAGAGGTACAATGAAAGTTAGTGAGGAAGAAATTGCAAACCAAGCATTTTGGCCCATTTGTGCAGCAGTGAGGGTCTAACTGAAGACCCAGGCAACACCTACATAAGGCGTTGATAAGAAAACAGGGAATCCCTAGAATAGGTAATAGGTCCCTTAATTTCTGAGGCCAAACTAACAGGGGGCTGGCGCTGATTGCAGTCTGAGCTTGGGTGGGCGCAGGTGGGCTTTCCTACGGCACACCAGCAGCGTGCCAGGTGCGCAACTGGTCCTGCATCTGCTTTAGAAGCCCCCAGGTATGGGAAATATGCAAATGCTAGACCGTCACCCACCCATAATAGCTGCCAGCAAAGGAACAAAGAGAAGAGAAAAAGGAACTCTCTCTGTAAAAACGGAAGAACCCGCGGAGAACCAGAGAGTCGGGCAGAAAATATAGGAGGTAAGATGCTCCCTAGTTGCAGTGGGAGCAAATATAAAGAGCAACAATCAACCCCCAATCATAGTTTTAAAAAGTTAAAAAGTGCACAGGAATGAAATATACTTTACAAATATTTAAGCGTGAAAGAAAAAAAAAGTGAAAGCACGTCTTACTAGTGTATTTTAGGGACAATTAAGGCTTGCTAATGAAAGGTTAGTCTCCTCCTCTTTTGTTGGGGGGCTGTGTAGGAGAGATCCCCTTTTTGCATAGGTGTCCCCCACTTTTTGCCTGATTTTTGATGCTTCTTGTCTAAGTGTGCCCTGGGCTCCTGCTAATCAGGTACGCAGGACCGGTGTTCTTTCCCCAAAAAGGGACCTTTGCTCCCTCATTGGCACTCTTCTTGACTTCGGTCATAGACCTGCACTCTCCCCGCAGCTCCTGCTCTTCGTCGCTGCCTGCGGAGCCCCCGGCCTTGTGTGTTCGAGGCTGCTGCCTCCGAGGTTTTGCGATCCTGGTTTAATTGTGTTTACTTGTTGCTAATCTGGTTCCGCCACTCTCCAGCATCTGTCTTTGTTTTTATCTTTATTTTGTTTTACTGTTAATTATTCTGATTCCATCCTCATCTGTGCCTGCTCCCTCACGCTTCCCCTGTTCCCGCCACTGCTGCCCTGACCCAGCCCCTCTACCAGCACCTGTTCTCCCGCCTCCCAGCTGAGCCTCCCTCCCTATATAATGCAGACCGCTGCGCGAGCAGCGGATGCGCACTCTGGCACATCAAAGGCACGCCTAAGGCAAGCCCATCTCCGCCCGTCCACGCCTGGACTGCGCCCAGCACCAGACCCCCTGGCCCTCACGAGGGCCACTGTGAATTCAAAAACCTAGGCCATCCACAATAAGTGACCATACATGCTGGGACCAATGGAGAAAAAGAATTGCCAAAAGATAACGTGTATATTAAAAAATTATAAATTTAATTAAACATAGATAAAAATCATATAGAGACTCAAACTGATAAGTCAAACTATATGATGCAATAAAACAGTGACATATATATTACTGGAGCAAAAAAACATCAAATACATTCATTAAAAAGCAAATACATCTTAGTAACAGTGTAGATCCTGACTGATTTTAACAATTTTATACAAAAACGACAGTTGCACTTATTAGAAAGTTATACAAAGGACTCGACGCGCGTTTCGGCAGTAGAAGAACTGCCTTCCTCAGGAGTCGTTGGTGGAACTCTGTAAAGAATTTTATAAAAGAAGGATGTTATACATAACAGTGCATATATTCTTGTACATTTTTACTACACTTATCTAATTACATATCCATTTGCATATTTACAAAATACATAATCCATAACAACTCTTTATCTAATCAAGGTCCAGACATACTGATTAGTCACTTAGCGTCATATACTAGACTGATGCAACTACATCTTTAGTGCAGTACTTTTGCTAAAACAGAGAGAGCCAACGTCAAAAATGGGCTACATTGTGGGTATAGGTATAGATGATTATCATAAATAAATTTCACATATACTTTCTCAATGTCCGTAAGATGAGACCAACATTGAGAAAGTATATGTGAAATTTATTTATGATAATCATCTATACCTATACCCACAATGTAGCCCATTTTTGACGTTGGCTCTCTCTGTTTTAGCAAAAGTACTGCACTAAAGATGTAGTTGCATCAGTCTAGTATATGGCGCTAAGTGACTAATCAGTATGTCTGGACCTTGATTAGATAAAGAGTTGTTATGGATTATGTATTTTGTAAATATGCAAATGGATATGTAATTAGATAAGTGCAGTAAAAATGTACAAGAATATATGCACTGTTATGTATAACATCCTTCTTTTATAAAATTCTTTACAGAGTTCCACCAACGACTCCTGAGGAAGGCAGTTCTTCTACTGCCGAAACGCGCGTCGAGTCCTTTGTATAACTTTCCAATAAGTGCAACTGTCGTTTTTGTATAAAATTATTAAAATCAGTCAGGATCTACACTGTTACTAAGATGTATTTGCTTTTTAATGAATGTATTTGATGTTTTTTTGCTCCAGTAATATATATGTCACTGTTTTATTGCATCATATAGTTTGACTTATCAGTTTGAGTCTCTATATGATTTTTATCTATGTTTAATTAAATTTATAATTTTTTAATATACACGTTATCTTTTGGCAATTCTTTTTCTCCATTGGTCCCAGCATGTATGGTCACTTATTGTGGATGGCCTAGGTTTTTGAATTCACATTGGTTTATACCCTGCCCTAGGAATCTGTGTATTATCGATACCCAGGGGGTCCTTGTTTTTCTCTCCAATCCTCACGAGGGCCACGACACCCGACGACGCTACGACGCTGTCTTCCTCCACGGACTCAACACTCGCCGATCATCAAACTGCTTCCAAGCCAGCCCGACACTCACCCACGGACCCTTCACCTGCTGTGGCTGCAGCTTCAGCAGCCACCAAACACCCGCACGCCCCACCCCACCCATCAGAGCAGAACATAACCACCTCAGATGCATACTACTCAACACCCACTCTGTCCACAAGCACGCCGTCAAACTCATGGACCTACTCGACTCAGCCTCCCAGGACGTTGCCTTCCTAACAGAGTCCTGGATGAACCCCTCCTCAGCACCCGACATCGCCATAGTGTTGTGTGCAATTTTAGATTCTGATTGCATTTCCTGATTCATTCCCTTATATAGGTACCATTCGCGTTGCCCTTATATAGGCATAGACATCATGTCCTTATTTAGGCATAGCCATGCAGCCCAAATACAGGCATGGCTACTTCCCTCCATTCATCTACATCACAATGATTTCTTGGAAAACAAGACTCTTTAGCCGTTAGGGACTTCCCCTTGCTTGAATACTGATTTCTCCAAGAACTCAGTTATTATACATGAACGCCTATTCCTTAGGGGTTCATTCATGACGTTCATATGCCCGACTTTATGTCAAAGCTGGCATTCCTAAACACCTTCAAGGTATAAATATACCTTTGCTTGCTATGGCAAAGCACGGTGTGGTTCGGTGCAGTTCGACTACCTACTTGCCCGGCGCAGCTCACTACAGCAAGTGCAGAAGAAAGCCACATCTCCAGCTGACGCACTGATTAGAAGCTGTCCTCCTCTGCCGAGAAATCCAGCTCCAGTGGTTCTGACTCCCCTTGCTGGGTGTTGATAAATTGAGTGCGTGAAGGAGATACCAACCTCTCTTATTCTAAGGTATGGAGCTGATTAGAACTTAGAGAAACATTTGGCAATTCTTGGCAAAACTAAACCTGTGCTAAAGACCACACTTACTTCTTCCCTCGGACTAGACCTAGGTTAGGCACATTGAGGTAGGGGTGTTTTAGAAGCACCAGTTGAGTATTTTAGCCTGTGTTATTTATGTATGTATTTTTATATGTCATAGCACCAGACAATGTTATTACAGTATTATTTTATATTACTTTTTACGCAGTACGCATTATACTTGTCATTCTGTCTAACGATTGTAGCAGTTCACCTCTCTTGCATGAGAAAGAAGACTGTTCAATAAACCCCTTTCATTGAAACACCTGTCTCTCTATTTTGTCTGCAACTCTGTAGAAACGAAGCATGCACGATTAACTGAGTAAAATAGTTATCTATTGTTTCCACAACTCTGAAGATACGTTTTATTCTTGGGAAACAAAGTTGTTATGTTTATGCGGTTGTCAGAAACTAATCCCTTCTTGTGTATTCAACAAAGTTTCTAGTAACCTCTGAGCTAGCTGGCACTCACAATTAAGTTTAGTATACTCAATAGAGTCATACTGACCTCAGTCCTATGTCAAATCTATATTGTATATTATTCCAATGCCAGAGCCTATTGGGAATATAGGAACTACACTACAATAGCCATCCCAGATGGATACAAGATCACCAATAGGGGCCGCACCAACAAATCAGGAGGACGAATCGCCATTGTCTTCAGGAATACCCTCAGAGTCTCAACCTGCACGACAGACACCTCCAGTACTGCTGAACACCTGCACTTCCAGATCCACACCCACCCCAACACTACTCTCAGAAGAGCACTCATCTACAGACCCCGGTCCCCGGCCACAGTACATCGACGCCATCTCCGACATCGTCGGCATGCACGCTCTTGCGTCCACAGACTACATCCTCCTCGGAGACCTGAATTTCCACCTCGAGAACGCCGACAACAGCAACTCAGCTGCCCTGCTCGATAACCTCGCCAACCTCGGACTCAAACAGCTCGACACAACCCCTACCCATACTGCCGGTCACATGCTCGACCCCCAGCCAGCACCCACGTCACCTTCAGCCACGCCACCAAACTCCACTGACCTTCGCTGCGTCCACTTCACCTTCAAGAAACCCACCACGCACCACCACCCACTACGGATGCCCTACAGCAGGTGGAACAAGGTCACGGAAGACCAGCTCATCACCGCCCTCGCTCGAAACCTACCGACAAACATCACCGACACAGCCTCCAGCAACCTCAGGCAGTTGATCGAATACTGTGCCAACACTCTTGCCCCAACCAAAAAACCCTCACACAGATGCACAGACAGAAAGGTCAGCTGGCTCACCACCGTCCTCAAAGAAACAAGCGGACTTGTCAAAGACTCGAGAAAAAATGGCGTCACAAAAAGACACCAGAAAACCACGCAGCCCTAAAGAACGCCATCCACAAGCACCACCAACTCATCCAAGCCACCAAAAGGACCTCCTTCAAGGAACGCATCAACAACAACGCACACAACAGCAATGAGCTCTTCAACATCGTGAAGGAGCTCTCTAACCCCAGCTCCAGCTCCAATGATATCCCGCCATCGCAAGACCTATGCAACTCCCTAGCCACCTTCTTTCACCACAAGATCGCAGACATCCACAACAGCTTCAACACCCAGACCCTCCCTACAGCTGCCAACACTGCAGACCCACTGCCCCCCAGACTCACCAATCACCTGCTCTCCTGGTCCCACGTCAACAACGATGACACCATCAAGACCATGAACACCATCCACTCCGGCTCACCAACCGACCCCTGCCCTCACCACATCTTCAACAAAGCAAACCGCATCATCGCACCCCAACTTCGGAAGATCATCAACAGCTCCTTCGAGACCGCCACCTTCCTGGATAGCTGGAAGCACACTGAGATCAACGCCCTACTCAAGAAACCCACAGCGGACCGAAAGGATCTCAAGAACTTCCGGCCCATCTCCCTTCTTCCATTCCTGGCGAAAGTCATCGAAAAGATCGTCAACAGGCAACTGACTCACTTCCTCGAGTAGAACAACATCCTGGACCGTCCCAATCTAGCTTCCGCAGCAATCACAGCACTGAAACCGCCTTCATCGCTGCCGCAGACGAAGTCAAGACCCTACTGGACAAAGGAGAAACCGCGGCCCTCATCCTCCTGGACCTCTCGGCTGCCTTGAACACCGTCTGCCACCACATCCTACGCACAGGACTACAAGACGCAGGAATACACGACAAAGCCCTGGACTGGATCACCTCCTTCCTCACCAACAGAACCCAGAGGGTCCACCTCCCCCCTTTCCGTTCCGAAGCCACCAAGATCATCTGCGGCGTGCCCCAAGGATCATGCCTCAGTCCTGCCCTCTTCAATGTCTGCATGGCACCGCTACCCAACATCGTCCGCTCGCACAACCTCAACATTGTCTCCTACGCCGATGACACTCAACTGATCCTCTCACTCACCAAAAACCCCACCACTGCCAAAATCAACCTCCATGAAGGAATGAAGGCCGTCGTCAGCTGGATGCAGACCAGCCGCCTGAAACTTAACTCAGACAAGACAGAGGTTCTCATCTTTAGATCCATTCCCTCCACCTGGGACAACTCTTGGTGACCAGCCGCACCCACACCCACTGACCATGCACGCAACCTGGGGCTCGTCCTGGACTCATCGCTCTCAATGACCCAGCAAGTAAACGCCATCTCCTCCTCCTGCTTCAACACCCGCCGCATGCTCCGCAAGATCTACAGATGGATCCCCACCGGAACCAGAAGGACAGTCACTCAGGCCCTTGTCAGCAGCAGGCTGGACTACGACTACGCCCTCTACGCGGAAACCACGGCCAAACTCCAGAAGAGACTCCAATGCATACAGAATGCCTATGCCCACCTCATCCTTGTCATACCCCATCACACCCACATCACTGCCCACCTGAAAGACCTGCACTGGCACCCAGTCAAGAAGAGGATCAACTTCAAGCTCTTAACCCACGCCTGCAAAGCACTACACAACGCCAGACGAGCATACCTCAACAAGCGTCTCACCTTCTACACCCGAACCGCCAGCTTAGCTCCGCCGACCGCGCCCTTGCCACCGTCCCACGCATCCACAAGACCTCCAATGGTGGCAGATCCTTCTCCTACCTCGCGGCCAAGTCAGGGAACACCCTTCCCCCACAGCTGCGACAGGCCCAGGATCTGCTGACCTTCAGGAGACTTCTCAAGACCTAGCTGTTCGAGCAGTGGCTGCACCCCCAACTCTACCCCCACTCAGCACCCTGAGACCCTCACGGGTGATTAGTGCGCTCTACAAATAAGTTATTGATTGATTGATTGACTCCTCTGGCCTAAATATAAGTCTCAAGTAAAAGGTGCAAGAGCCTTGTAGCTAGAGAAAGTCTCTGAGGGCTGAATCATATATTTTGCACCCTCAGAGAGTCTTCCCGAGACCAATACACTGCCAGTGAAGTCTGTTTACCAGGGGAGGCCCTAAAACGACAATTTGCATTTCCACCTAAATACTGCCTGTGGCATAGGCTAGTCACCCCTCTAGCAGGCCTTACAGCCCTAAGGCAAAGTGCATTATGCCACAGGTGCAGGCACATTGGCATGAGCCCTGGGTCGATAGAGTATCTGTGACTTTCGGAGGTATTGTAAGGGCAGTAATGCCATTTTAGACTATGGGCTGGGAGTTTGGAACTCCAACCTCTACAGCTCCATGATGGCTTTGCTAAAGACTGATAAGTTTGGTATCAATCTTCCGAGCCCATTAAACCCACCCTGATGCCAGTGTTGGATTTAATACACAAAGCACTCAGAGGGCATCTTAGAAATGCCCCCTGAAAAACTACCTAAGTTTAGTCTTTGAGTGTGTGACACAATTTATTGGCTGAGTGGGTACAGTAAATGCCTAACACTACCCTCTCATAAAGTCTTACTGCTCACCCACACTATAAATAGAGAGTGAGGCGTTGTCTATTTATACTTCTGTAATCATTTGGGGATCCACTGGACTCTGTGCACACTATACCTTACTTTTGTATAGTATATATAGAGCCAGCTTTGTACCGTAGGCAGAGTGGGTGCACCCCAGTACTTCAGGATATCCCTACTAGCCACTATCAGGGTCAAGCTTCAAAAAGTAGGGCACAGTGGTCCAGGATTTGTTCACCCAAAATGCCGAATGAGACCAGTTGGGGTGTAAGCCTCACTTCGTAGCCCAAAATATCCAATATCCTATCACCCACCGTTTCCACTAGGCCCCAAAGTTTGGACATTGCCACAGTGTGTGCATCAGGGTGCCTTTCATGCGGCATCTCCTCAGGCATTGTTCATCAGTTGCACGACCCATACGGAACAGGCGGGTGCATGTCTAATGTGCCCAACACAGGATTCTGAATTGGATCAAGCAGAATTTCGCCTGCATCGTGACCTCTCTGGGATACCCGCACACCTGCCCCCATTCATCATCCTCCCATCTACCCAGACCCCTCTCCCATCTTTCTCTCAAAGATTCAAGTGATGGAAGGCTGTTACTCAAGAGTGTGGAGTAGAGCCTGGACCCTGCATGCTGTGTCGGGGGCACCCTGTATTCCATAGGAGATTCCTCTTCCACTTCTTCCTGCAGGCCCCCCCATTTACCTAGAATGAATCGCATCTGTTGGTACTTCGGAAACTGACTCCCTGACAGCTCACATTCAGTGTGCAAATCAGTAAACATGGCCACTGCATCTTCCCTCAATATGTCACCCAGTTTGGAGATCCCCAAAAGGTCCCATTTTGATGTCCCTCTATCTTGTGCAAACTTCAGAGGATGTCCGAGGCCCAAAGTGTGGTCGCCAATGACAATCAGTCCCGCCACCCCATTGTATGCATTGCCCACTTCTATGTTGACCACTGTCTCTGTGGTAAGGGGAATAGAGTAGCCCTCCCTCTCCGTAGAGTCGACGGAGGTATCCCTCCAGGGCCATAGCAGTACGGTCTGCCCTCAAGGACGATTCTTGTTGGCCAGAAAAGGCCCAAGAATTAACAGTCAGCAGCTGTGAGGGCCAGTAATAGAGCCAGCGGTTTGGGAGGGCAATGTCCTCCTCCATCTGGCGTCTTGTCAGTAACAAGAGGGCAATTCTTAGTATCCCACCGTCCCACAGGAGAACCCTTGTGACATTGTCCACCCTGTGGAAGAAGGCATCCAGGACTGGGAAGGGGGTATTCTGCAGGATGTACAAAATGTTGGTAAATAGATCATCTTATAAAGGGCCACTCACCCCAGGAGTGAGATTCCTCCGACTCTCTACATCCCTCTAATAGACCTATAAGATTTTCACCAGGTTTCCCTGCAGATACAAGTCCGGTTTGGTGTCACAAAAATACCCAAGTATCGTAACCCCTGGGGCGTTCATCGGAATGGGCAATCCAGAGCACATTTCGGGTCTCCCACCTCCATGGAAAAGGCCACCGACATTTGCTAATTAATGCAGAACACAGCATAGGTCCCAAATCTCCAGGGTGACCAGTATTCTCAGCAGAGAGCACAGGGGTAGAGGAGGATATCATCAACATACAGTGAGAGAACATCCTCACAACCCGGGTCCTTTCGGAGGTCCCATATTTGTTGTCTATTCAGATCCACGATGCCAAGGGTTCAAGAGCGACCATAAAATGTATGGGTGAGACCAGACGGCCCTTTTGGGTACCCTTGGATAGTCCAAAACTTTCTGAGTGGTCCCCGTTGTCTCGGACTCTTGCCACTGGGTCTTTATATAGTAGGACAACCGAGGATAAGAAATAGGGTTCAAATCCCTTCTTGCGGAGCATGGCCATCATATATGGCCATGTTAGGGAGTCAACGGCCTTCTCAGCTTCCAAGACCAGTGGGGCCCCTGACTCTTGTAGTCCCCTACTGTGTGTCAAGCAGCCTATCAATACCTGCAGAATAGTACTCATGGCTTTGTACGGCATGAATTAAAATGCAAGTCAACCACCTACATGAGGTGGTTTGCTAGATTCTTGGCCAGGATTTTCATTTTTGTTTTAATCAATGAGATCAGCCTATAAGAGGCACAATCATCTATGGGTTTCCTATCCCTATATATCAGAACAAGTGTTGCTTCACGAAGGGCACGCGTCAAGGTGCCCATCTCCCAGGCCGTGCTAAGCATAGAGAGATTGGCTTTGCTACTTTAGATGTTACAATGTTAAAAAAAGACTACAGGGAAGCTGTTAGGGCTCTGGGTTTTGCCATTGCTCTGTTCGGAGATAGCTGTAGCCATCTCACCCTCCGTGATCTTCCCATCGAGCGCTTCAACCTGTTCAGGCTAAAACTACTATTCTTAACTGCATATTTACTTAACTTGACTATACACACATCTCTATTTTTAGTTGCTCTATCTATAGCTGCCTCATCTTCATTACACTTCATGCCTCTATCTTTACATCACTGAGCAGGTTTTTTTCCATCTATTCTTTCTCCCCTTGTTTCAGTTTCCCATCGTTCTCTTCCTCCTTTCTTCCTCTCTGATTCCGAGCAAACGTCTGATCATGAAAAAACAGTCCTGGGTCCCAGAAATGCTGGTCATCACCACCAGCAAAAATCTATTGCTAGTACACTACACTTTAATGCATCTTTGGAATGTTGTATGAGTGTTAATCTCTCGCCCTGCTGACCAGGTCCTTTTGTCAATTGAAGGTTCAAACTTCCTGCAGAGATTTTGTTCAGGTTCAATGGTATAGTATTAATGTAATATAATACCTGAACACCTACTGTAGGGTGATGAATAGTCCTACTGTTTGTAGTATCTGTCATTAACCCCGATTGGGCCCTCTGCATAAAGATATCTACTTGTTCAAACAACAGAGAATACTCAGTTCTTGGGACCTCGATACAGTGTATAGAAAATCAGTCTGACTGATCATTTCTGATGGTCACGTAAATAAAACATTCAGTCATCTAAATATGGTCAGACATTCTTGGTCATTCAAATGTGCTGTCACGCCTCAATTTCTCTGAATGTGGGCTGAAGGCCTGAGGAAAGGACTTTTAATTTGCATAGAATAACCCGGTCTTATGAAAGAGGTAATGGCAACATCAAAACTGTTGCCATTTGATAACCACACTGAGATGGAGAGGCACCCATGATTTGTTGTATCTTCCTTTCTTTTATTCACTCAATGAGGTCCAACTTGCTATCTCCAACAGAGTTTAAAAGAATTAAACAAATGACAGGATATGACTAAACAAAAGAAATAACTAGTACTATTATTTGTTTTAACTGAGGTAATCTGTTGAACAAGGATTGAGTGAACCTACTTGAGATTTTATACCTGACCATCTAGAGAGTGTACTCCCAGTTGTGAAGTTAAACTTGAAAGAAAGATTTAACAATTATGTTCTTGAGCTCAAACATTCCAAAAAACAAAACTGCTTATAATAGCATTTTGATTTTTCTATGTGCATGGCAATAGAGTACTCCAACTGTTCCACTGTGACTATTTTTTACTCCAATTCCATTATTATTGGGGCCGGAGAATTTTTCTTGGCTCTTCCAATGATTTAGCAGGCTACATTCATTAAAGCAAAGACACTTGTGTCATTATTTCAAAGCAGCAGATAATCTGTTGCCACTCATTTAGCAACACCAGAAACCAAGCACACTCTTTTGTCTTTTTTTTTTTAGATATTTTTATTGAGGTCATAAGTAAGACACAAAATAACACATTACAAAACAAATCCACCAGTTGGTGGTACAAAAGTTATAAGACATAACAATCGAACAATCATAGAGACAATGTAGCTGGATGCATAAAAAAAAAGAGTACGATCAAGAGCAGAAAAGTGGTAGTGACCTGCCTGCAGTTGCACCAAACAGCCCCTAAACGGTGCCCATGTCTTCCTAAGGCAAGCACGCCATCATCATTAGGGATAATCAGGCTCTCCAACAGTCCTATTATAGTAAATTCATACCACCAGAGCTTAGCGTTAGGAGCCTGGGCCAACAACCAATGTCAGGCCAGATTCAGTCGAGCTACAGAAATAGCACAGAAAAAACCGACTTAGGTGGCCTAGTACACGAGGTGAATGCCTCAATACAATTAATTTAGGGGCCCACTTCCTGATAGTAATGCTAAGCATATTCAGCTTAACAAATCCGGCCAGCCAGTATTGAAAAATTGCAAGACATGTGACAAAGATATGAACTGAGTCTGCCCAATCACCAGAACATCGAAAACACTTGATTCCTGCCTCAAATTAATAATTATTAAATGATAAGGAGTATAATAGATGTCATTGATGAATTTGAACTGATGAGTTTTAACCCGGGAGACATTCAGAACTGAATTTGATCAAATATTTGTACGTCTCATTTCATCAGCAATAACTTGGACCCCAAGAGATCGGCTTCACTTATCAGCCAATGTCTGAAAAATATATACAAATCCTCTCCGAGCACACATTAAGTAATAGATGGTCAATAACAGTCTCAAAGTCTCCAATATTCTAGTCCACTTTTAATCCTTAGACATCCGTTAAGGGATATGATTCAATCCGTATTCGATTTTCATCAGTACAGCTTCATGATCAGCATGGCTTAGTTCATCAACAATGCAACTTGATACAGCAAGCAAGGAAGAGAAATCGCTGTGATATTATCTCGAAAGAGAGAAGACACTCACCCTCAAAGAAAGAGTCTAAAGTAAGTATGCAGGATGTCTGACAGCAGTTGATCTAATATCCGTGCAGTTGACGGGTAAAGTTAGGATTAGAACCTATATAAGAAAATGGGTTAAATAATGTAATCACCAACATCTGCATTTTCGGATAGGCCCAAATAGAATCAATCTCAAAACGAGTTTGCTTCAAATAGACACTATCGATAATGCCAAAGCGTGGGGTGATATTGGTTCCCCGAAAGAGAGGAATTCTGGAAACAATCCACCTAGCTGGTTCGCACCACAATGTTTTCACTAGTCTGGACATAAATGCTGCTAGAAAGTAGAAACGTAAATCTGGTAATTAAAGTACACCCTCCAGTCACGGTTGCTGTAGCATATGTATGTTAGCCCTAGGCTTTTTATACCCCCAAATGAACTTTTGCCAGATAGCTTCTGTCTGTGTAAAAAGTATTTGGCTAAATATAATGGTATTCCAGAAAAAGGTATAGGTAGCAAGGGAGAATAATCATTGTGATTAGGTTGCATTGACAGATTAGACCAATGTGAAAATGATGCCACTTACTCAATCTCTCCTGTGTTCTGCCGGATAGTACGCCATAATTAGATTCCCTTACATCCTCCATTTTCACAGAGACTTCGGTCCCCAGGTAGGTCACCGACTTGACCAAGAAGGGACTGTGATGGTAAGGAGCAGGGTCCTATCAAGATTTAGTTTGTACCCAGAGATAGCTCCACACTCAGTAGCCAATTTTTCAAAAGCTGCCTGAGAATCCTCTGGGGCAAAGGTCATGACGGTAATGTCGTCCGCACAGGCAAGCACTTTGAGCTCACGTTGATAGATCCGCAGCAAAGCAGTATTTCTCAGGCTCATGAGGGCTTGGATTTAAGGTTCTATATAATGCACAAAGAGCAAAGGTGAAAGTGGACATCAAGTTACGCTTGCCACGATTTATCTAAATTAGATTGGTAGAAGACCCGGAACATTAAACCCTAGCCTTAAGATTCTGGTCAAGCTGTTGAATCAAAGCAATAAAGCGCAGCCCAAAGCCTTACACAGCCATAATGGCCCTAAGAAAAGGTCATGAACCCCAGTCAAAGCCTTTTCAGGGTCCAACATGATTGCTCTGCCCTGATTTCCCTGAGCACAGCCTGCCTCAAATGCAGTGATAACAATATTGACATGGGCAGTGTTTTACCTCCCTGGAACAAAACCATGTTGATTTTCATCAACAAGTTCAGAAATAACCATAGCTAAAGCTTGTTTCCTAAAATTTAAGTATACATCTTGGGATCAGCATTAATCAAAGAAATAGGCTGATATGAACCACTGAGAAAGGGATCTTTCCCTGTCTTAGGAAGGATGACGATGTGGGTCTATTTTTTAAAATGTTGCAAGTAATTCAAAAGAGTTGAATAGAGCATGAAGAACCGGTAATATAAGATGTGACAATCTAACATAGAAATTCAATGGAAGTTGATCGGTGCCATAGGCCTTACCTCGCACCAGCTAGCCAATAGCGTGTTACACTACAAAGACTGATATTTGACCTTCTTGCTTAAGCTATTTTGTAGCAGACAGTTTCCGATGATGGTGGACCCGAAGAAACTGGATGATCTGGTCTGTGGAAAGGACCAATTCCTAGTCACACAACTTCTGATAAATGCTGTAGAACTCCTCTTGGATAACGGCAGGATTTTTCAAAATAGTCCCTTGAGAGTTCTTGATCCCAGAAATTGCAGCTTCATTAGCACTATCACAGAACCGGGAAAGATAATATTTCTTCGATAAAGAATTGTGATCTGATATAACCCTAGGATTAATGGAAACTCTCTGCAAATATGGACACCCTGAACTCACAACTTGTGCAAGTTGAGAAGGTTCAGAAAAGCCATAAAACTCTCTTGAGAGCAGTCAAGAGCCAGATCCCATGACATGTAGTTCCAATGACCATGCTCTCATCAAGCGTTTAAGATTTGGAGAATAGGTTTCACCAGAATAACCTCAAGATACTCGGGATCCCGAGGGATCAGAGGACCAATCCTAGAGGCTATATATTTTGGTTGTTTAGGGAAGCCTTTTCTACACTGGGGTGCTGGACATGGACAGCATGATTCAGAGAGCCCATCGCTATCCATTCTCATATCCTCGTTATTCACAAGCCATCCTGATATATGTGGGTAACTTCCTCCTCCCTCAGTAGATAAACATGGATGCTCATCCAGGATCACCAGTGAAGCGGCTGGATTGGACTTTTTTGTTCGATCAGATTTCTCTCATGAGACTGTAGTTTGCCGTTGGAAGTTGAGAGAGCATATTTCGGGACTTCAAAAGCTTGGAACTTCGGTTTTATTACTGGAGCCAGAAAACCTGTGCATCCAATATGAGGAGCAAATGTATTCATGTATTAAACAGCCTGGGGTGAGGAGCTCTTGACCAAGTCAGTGGAGGGAAATATGGAGACTAATGGATCTGGGTGATTCTGTTTTGTCTTTTTCTTCTTGATTCTTTTTCCTTGTAGGTTGTTACAGAGTGGTTAACTTAGTTTCTTGGGTTACGCCTTCCCTCTTTTCTTTTTTTATTTCTCTCTGTTAATGGAAGCTTTAGGTCTGCAGGGTCAGCTGACACCTAGGTTAGATTTCATGAAGGTTTCATGAGGGTTCTTCATTTATTAATTATGGCTCTGGGTGAAAAAATGTTGGTCGTTTGCAAAGTGTCTCGGGCGGTCACTGCCCTACCCCTTTAGGTCTTTTTCCCACATCCATCCTTGGTCTGCGGTGCTCTGGGGGGTAGGGGACTTTATATACTCATGTCTACTGCAGTGCTAGTGGTATTCTTTTGACCAGGGTTGGTCATCCCTTTTTCTGGGACTTGCATGGAAGAGATAGGGTTGGGGGAAGGCTGGGGGTCGGGGTGGGCAGGGCCAGGGTCTGGGTCACTTTTGTCTTTATACTGATGTTTTTGTTGGAATGTTTGGTCAGGTTGTTGGGAAAAAATGAGGCCTTATGGTTGTGGATGGTAACGTTAGGACCAAGAATTATTCTGTGCTGTTGTTCTCTTTCAGGGTGTGCAAGTCATTCAATCAAGAATGTCAAGGTTTAGCCTGGGGTGTGGTCCTGACCAGCATCTTCATATTCTTTTGTGGAATATCAATTAAATGTAAGCGTCTTATAAGCAAAAATTAATTAAAGAGGTGCTACGCTATCTTCATCCACATTTAGTTGGCCTACAGAAACTCAGTTCTTGAATAAACACGCCTCCCCTCTTGATGATTTCTGGGATGAAGTTCTATCCTCAGCTTGCTTCACTTCTCTCAGAGAGGGGTTACCCTACTGGCTCAGGATAGGTGGATGATGGCTCATAGCAACAGACAACAGGGGCCTATTGTGCACTATGCAATGTGTACTCAACTGGGCCAACACTGATGATCCTGTGGTCTTTAATTGTCTGTTTTCTAAGCTACATCAATGGTCAGAGCCATTGATGATTTGCGTGGACTACAACATCATCCTTAACCCGTGGATAGACTCATCTTTTTAGTATTCAAGGGCTAAACTCTTCTTCTTCAAGAAGCACCTGTAGCTAAAAGGAAATAGCTAGGGCTGTTTTGTTGCATGTAATGAGATCATATGCTCTGGTGGATATGTCTGCCGATATTCTCAGATGGCAGAACATGGGTTTACATATTTTCCTGCCTCTCATAAATCTTTTTCTCTGCTATATATGTTCCTTGCTAGCCAAGCTCTTATGTCCCATCATGGGGCCAGATACGAGTTTGGAAGTGCAGCGTCCGTTTTGCCCTGCAGCCGCACCACCAAACCCGTGGTCAGGCCACCCGCTCGATTACAAGTATTTCTTGTGTTTGGCGGGCTATTATTTGACGTTAAAAAAGGGGGATTTCTTCCCTTGTCGAGCAACTGAAGTTACACAGACATAATAGTTGTCTAGGTCAACTAAACACAGTAAATAGGTTTTGTACGCTATAATGCACCCACACAGTAACAGTATAGTTTTGTAATTTATTTAGTAAAAAATGTTTCTATATATTACATTGCTTAAAAACAAGCCATTGCGCGCCTTTATAAAAACAGTTTACAATTTCATTAACATCATTTTATACACATAATAGTTAAAAACACATTAAATCACAACTAATTTTCATCAACATGAATTGATTAAAGAGAAACAAGAAACACATTGGGGGAGATACAAACAGACACTTCTTATAGGTCTTTATATTTAGCACATCTAGAAACCTGGTAATCACAGAATCTAAACCTGGACCCGTTTTATATCTTGTCTACAGGATAGCTTGGGTTTCTTGATTGAGCAACAATGGCGTCGACGCGTTTCGATGGCCTTTATTGATAATCTGCCATCTTTTTCAAGACTAAATGATCAGTCTCTCCTGCTTCTGGGCTCTGGTTGATTGCCACTTGCAAAGAGATTTCCTGGTTACATCACCCTTGGTTGTATCTCTAGGATTTCTCTCGCGTCATCTTTTGAGTCTTAAAGCGTTCCTTCTTAATTTTAAAATCGCTTCTCCTAGGAGCCACTCTTTCTTTGACTGTAGGTTTCACCTTATTGCTTATTTTTTTTAATGGACACTGCCCTCGACGATTCTTCCTTTAACTTTTGTGTATACGGGCTGTCTGTTAATCCTTATTAGTTGCCCCAAAATATAACTGTTTGCCAAATCTCAATCTCGTGATTCTATAAGGGTAAGAGTAAAACTATCGCGGGTGGGTTCTTCTTATGGCATGGGTCTCGTTTTTCTGATGATAAACAGTCCAAAAAGTCTCCCACTCCCGATAGCCTTGAATCTTGTGTGCTCATCTTTTTACGACTCAAAAGGCACACAATGGCTTGTTTATAAGCAATGTAATATATAGAAAAAAATGTACTAAATAAATAACAAAACTATTTTGTTACTGTGTGGGTGCATTATAGCGTACAAAACCTATTTACTGTGTTTAGTTGACCTAGACATCTATTATGTCTGTGTAACTTCAGTTGCTCGCCACGGGAAGAAATCCCCCTTTTTTACTGTTTAAAGTACTCTATTCCCCTGGTGTGCTAAGGGGTCACTCTCAAATTATAAAACTATTATTTGACGTTCTCATTGCAGTTCCTCCGAAAGTGGGCACCACAATGGGAACGTCAAAAA